>NC_039478.1:21449375-22197013 GCF_003590095.1 Trichoplusia ni
TAAGAACTTGGTACCCGTGCCTTTCTATAACGATTGGCTTTGTTTAGAGCGAGACGGCAATAGCCATTGAGTGCGTTCGCCTTAGATTTTGAATTTGGAGAGTGCATTCGGTTGTGTGACGTAATTCTTTTATTGAATTTGGATATTTTTATTTAAGATATTATATTACAGGTTTATTAAAAAAAAGACAAATATTAACCTTTTCTTTTTTAAGTCAAATTAATAAACCTTTGGTGCAATAATAATTTGAAATATTTATAAATACGTATTGCTTCTTACGCTTTATTTCACACAAACATTAATTTTATAATACGATTGTATATTTTCAACCCTCTGTTCGGAATGGAAAACACGAGCGTCAATAAAACTCAACGTTTAGTACCTTTGAGGCCGCCATGTTTGTTGTTTCCCGCAAGGAGGTGGAACGTACTCACGGCTTTACAACCGTAGGATTAACAATGCCACTGCATTTTTTAAGAACTATTTGAATTTATGAAAACCGAAGCAGGTCGTGAATTTATTAGAATAAAAAAAGGATTTCTGTTCAAGATTTAATTGTTTAACCAGAAAGACCTCCCTTTGGGGTAAGACAATTAAAAAAAATATTAAAAAAGTAACTTTCTATATTACTGGCTTTGACACACAGTTTTAAACCTAAATAATAATTTAAAAACAATAATAATGCTTCGTCTATTTGTGTGCTGATCAATATTTATTAAGTATGGAATGACAATGGCAGCCGATTACGATCGCGTGCGGCTCATAAAACATTTATTGACAACTGGGAAATCAGTTGCTGGAAGTAACTTTGATAGTATTCACCAATTTTCCGTTTCATTTGAAAGTTTTGGATACATAACTAAATTGATAGCTAGGTTATGTTTGGACTTTTATTTAAATATTAATTTGTTGAAAAAAAAACTTTTAATTTATCTAGATAACAAATCAATTTAGTTGCATTTAAGAGAACGTAAAACACGCTTCTAATTAATTTAATTATTAGTTTGTTCCGAAATAAAAAAAATTATTGATCAAATACATTTACTCATAAGCTTGCTTAATTTACATATCTGCTAAGCAAAAATAAACTTCACAGCGAACGTAGAATAGCTACTCACACATCAGTTAACAACTAATTAACAATCATAAAACTAAAGTTTCATAGCCAAGTTACCCCTAAAAGCCTTCAGAACACCTTTAAACCTTCGCTGTAACTGGATAATACCGGTTACAATAAAATCAATGTGAAGTGCTCTTGACGTGACGCCGTATTGCTGGTTCCGTGGGTACGGTTGTGTGCGGTGATTGAGTACATGTTTTCATGTAGACTAGAATTGAGTTTAGATCTAGAGTTTGATGTGTTTTGATAGTAACTGTCGTGAGAATGATTCATTATTCAATGATGTAACGGTTTACTCACGCGACACGTTCGACTCGCGATCCCGCCGCGTCTGCTCATGATTAAGGACTCCGGTTGGGTCCGAAAGTAGTCGGGCTACCCCGATAAATACGCGTGAGTAAACCGTTACATCATTTAATAGTTTGATGTTTGTTCCTTGTTTTGAGATTTCTTTCGCCAAAGGGTGAATAAGGAACTCTATAGCTAAGGCTCTGTTGTCTTTCCGTCTGTAGGTAGGTATCTAATCTTGTTGCTAGACAGTTCAAATTTTCACAGACTACATATTCACATTGCTGCTAAAATGGCGCATAATTTAAATATAAATATTTGAACGGAACCCTCAGTCTTGCAAGTAAAACTCGCGTTTGACTGTTTTTCTTGGCGCTGTTTCTTGCAAACTTAAGTATTTCGTTAACTTGTATACATGTAAAGAGTGGCAGGTGCTATGCTGTGGAGTTTGTTGCGTGTTGTCTTTTTAATCAACTTTCAAAAAATGCTAATAAATACCTAAAATTGTTGTATTTCGATTTTTCATGACTCTATTTTCAGACCTTACTCGTTACTAATGCGTGTCCCGCTATCACAAATACAACAAGCTCTCGAATAAGATAGAAACGACAAAACATTAATAAAAACGTAGTGTAAAGATCGAAAAGTTTTCTTTACAGCAGTCGGACTGAGATCATTAGACTGTAAAATGTAAAATTCCACATAATAGTTAAATAGCGTATTACAACCTCTTTTCTAATAAAGAGGTACAGAAAACTAAAACACCTGTACCGATCCAGCATTAGAATTTATACTGGCCATTTCTAGCTTTTCACTGAAGAGCAAAGGCCCCACTCCTCCAATTGATCCTAGTCTATGGCTAATAGGAGCCAATTTTGCGAGGAGGAATCGAACACGTCCCGCCATCTCATTATGGGCCTACCGCAGCCAGTAAGGATTTAAGTAGATATCATATAGAAAGCCAATATTTAGATTTTCCTACGTTTTTATACACTCACTTTCTTGTTTCTTTGTCGTTTCGGTTGGATTTTTGTAACTCAAATTTGAGGGATTTCCCGATAAGCTAGCAGGCTGAAATATTTGGTAGCTTTAAACCCGATTACAATGCAATTTACAACTATAAATACACACGCACAATATACACATGTACTTATCAAGACTAACACAAATAGCCTTAGAATTTAGTTCAAAATTTTTACTTTTAACTCACTCAATAAGACGACGAAAATGTATATCGTATACTAGTTGTTGCCCGCGACTTCGTCCGCGTGGTTAGAAGATATAAGTTAGGAATTTTTGAACGAAAGCCCCCGAAGATTAATATTTTTCCCGTTTTTGCCACATTTTCCACTGTATCTTCGCTCCTTTTAGTTGCAGCGTGATGTTATACAGCCTGAAACCTTCCTCGATTAACGGTCTATTGGACGCAAAAAGATTTTTTCAATTTGAACCCTTAGTTCCTGAGATTATCGCGTTCAAACAAACAATCAAACAAACAAATTCTTCAGCCTTATATATTAGTATAGATAAAGTTCCTACACGATACGTGCAATCATTACTGCCTATAATAGTTTATTATTTACGAAAAGGCTCCACCATACGCCATAACAACCACATATTTACTAATAATAGGGTAATAAATACCTTTTTACGGCTAACGGGTGATATTATACTCTACATTACAGCACAAGGTTAGAAGAAAACCATTTTATGTTTCATAAATCTTTGGTAAGAGCCAGTGAGCTTCGTAGCTCGGGAAATCCGGGTTACGATCGTAGACTCGTAGACAACTGCTACGGATGCTACGAGAACGTTACAGAGCTTTTCGTGACTTACGTAAAAGTTTTAAAGAATAGTTCATTTTGTGCTTAGATTATAATATGGCTATAGTTTTCAATATCAGTTTTTGTTAAATAATATGATTTTTATTTACCGTAAGTTACATTTTTTTATTACAGTTCACAGTTTTTTGCATTTCATTTTCAAGCGACGTCAAAAACTAGGTTGTTCTCAAATCGTCTGTTTTTTTTTTGTTGTTTGTTTTTAATTGAGAACTTCTGACTTGATGCACTGATTTTATTGATTCTTTTTTCATTTAAAATGTGATTGCTGTAATTAGGTACTGTAAAAATTCAGTCTTTTATTGGAAGTCGGTTGTAAATTATTGTTAAATAAATAGAAGTAAGTTACTAAAGCGTTTGTGTTATGGAATTCAGATACAACGAAGGTACCACAAACACCTAGACCCGAGACAATGTAGAAATGTGATTTTTTACATTGACCCGACCGGGGATCGAACCCGGGACCTCGGAGCTAGCGACACCTTGAAACCGGTGCGTACGACACTCGACCACGGAGGTCGAGTGTGTGTTGTCAAAACAATATATATATAGAAACAATTACCTATTTAGTTTCATGATTCACACCCAAAAGCCAAGCCAAACATGTGAAATAGGCACATGAAACTTAAAAAAGGACCGTGACCTTTGACACGGCATACTATGACGTCATCATGTTAATATAAAACACAGTCAATTAGTCAGTCAGTATACAGGAGCTTTCATATACAGTGGAGTGCCAACTTAACCTAAATTCCGCCAATCTAGGTCTCAAGGCTTCGACACAGTTAGATTTTGATCAAGTTTCTACAAATTCAGGTCATTTAATTAGATTACGTCTATCATTGCACCCAGACTTTGGACGGGTTAATGAACTATTTTTAATTGCTGGCAAAAAAATATACTTTTAAAACTAGATGAGCAGAAGATCCTTTACATTTAAATAGGCTGCTGGTAGGAAAATATGTTAGCAATGTTAGTGCAGTTGTATTTTCTTTAGTTTTTTTTTAAACTATTGTAGGACAAGTTTATAATGAAAGATTTAAAAAAGGTTTACTCACGTGTATTATACGAGATCGCAAAACTAGTTGGTTTCACGACGCCGCGGCCGCTTCATCTCATGACTCCCGTCGCGCGCTTAGGATCAAAACTGTCTGAAAATCCGGTTAAATACGCGTGACTTCATCATTTTCAAATAATTATAATAACATTCTATTACAGTAAACATTTTGTCGTAGCTGCTTTACAACCAACTTCACATCACTATGGACTATTAAACTAACTCATTCTGTCCAATGTCACTCGGCAAAAGTCCAAAGAAATATAGGCAACCTTTCACTACTTTATATAAGTATATTTTTAAAGCACTTGCCAATTAAACTTCTACAACCTAAGCCTCGGAAGTTTACATTAAAAATGTATGGACAACCATCATGGCGGGCAAACGTCATTAATCACTAATGAATTAGAAATTATATTTTCAAAAGCCTGGTCATTTCTCTTGCTGTTGCTGAGAGTTGCTGGATTGTTATAATTACTTAAGAGCGGTTTATTATCGTATGTTTACTAAAATCGTTCGACTAGTTTCGGATTAAGTTTGTAATCATGAGTCAAACTAGTCGACCGTTCCCAATGATACGTGTGAGTAAACCGTTTTGATGTAATTATGAATCTGACTCACGAAAGTTGTTGTAATAATGTTGGAATATTGTTTCTATATTGGTTTTCTACTACTTCAAGGTAAACTTAACAATTGGTTCTTTCTTTTGTGAAGGCAGTTTGAGGTGATTAACATTACAGCATTATTACGAATAATGTTCGGTCAGTTACGTACCATTGAGGTCGGAATGTTTCATGAGTCATGTGAAAATGTGAAAATAAGTGGTTGGTGGAAATCAAAAAGTTGGTGGAGAAAGGTTATTTTAATGTGAATGGTTGTTTTTTCAATAGATATATTTTTAATAGACTCATTTATTTAAACTTACTAATATTATAAACCCACTAACATCATGAACGTGAAAGTTTATATATATGGAAGGATTTTGTTAGACTTTCAAGCAAAAACCGTTAAGGGATTTGTACGAAATTTGGTACACACATAGTTTATAACCTAGTGAATACATGGGATAATTATTTTATGTTTCCGTGGGATCATATTCGATTTGTAGCGGGCGGAGCCGCCGGCAACAACTAGATTATAATACTGTACGTTAACCTAGAAATAAGTGAAACTCCCCGTGACATAAGGATTGAATTCTTTAGTGTGGGAGATTAAAAAGAAGTTGTAAATAAGATACATTTAGAGCCGAGAGGAAAATATTCTACGTTTGTTTACTTTTACTTCGTTCTGACATACTGTAACGATAACATTGACCTGTTCATCGACATTATCCTAATTTAATCTCTATTTATAAACATAATATTACGCCACCACTAATTTGCTACGAGTCTTTACAAATTCATGAGGAAATACCGTTTATTTTCGGTAAATCAATAACGCTACGGATACCGTAGCACCGTAGCGCCTGACTCATTCGTAGTCCATTTTGGTAAAACATTGGAATGAATCAACTTGTATGTTCTGGTTAAGCAAACCTTTTTTTTATGGATTACTCATTACTCTAGCCTTTTTATTTATTTATTTATTTACACTTCTATACATTAAATGTACAATGGCGGACTTAATGCCTGAGGCATTCTCTGCCAGTCAACCATAGGGTAATGCAGAGATATCAAGAGGTAGGTGTGCCTATAAATAAAGGTAAGGTAATATATATATATCCTAATTAGACATACATACATTTTGCCGGTGAGGTGTAGGTGTTGGTTAAATTAGGTCCAGGTTGATAGAGGTAATAGGTCGCGTCCTCTTTTAAAGTAAAAGTTGGCAAATTAAATACTTCCACTTATAATATACTGGCTGTTTTGACTGCCAGTTTTATGAGTTTGATCAAAGTTCTTAATTGCAGTTTCCCAGAAATGGTTCCGTCGACATGCTTGTCTATTTTAGAAGTCAGTGTCATGGTCACTGGAAAGAGGCGTATGAATAGGGAACGAATAATAAGTAGTTTCGTTCCTATATTTGACATGGACATAAAATTCGAGATCTTTACAAAGGTATTATTAAGGTAAGACAGTTCAAAACATAGATTTACGGAAAAAACATACATTCCAATTTCATCTGCTTTGAACATTTTGACGTTAGCTGAAAAGGCTTTATTCTTTAACTACTTGAACTTAATTTTGCTGTTATTACCCTTGTTGCCTGAGCTCATGTGATCCGACTGAAAGTCATCTATACCTAAAAGTCCATAAGATTTTCATCAATAAATCCCGCCGCGTCAGCTCATGATTAAGGACTCCGGTTGGGTCCGAAACTAGTCGAGAACCCCCGATAAATACGCGTGAGTAAACCGTTACATCATTGAATAATGAATCAGTCTCACGATAGTTATTATAAAAATAAGTGGAGAGTATAAGACAAAAAATTACTCACAGATAAAGCCTCTAGTGCAAAGTCACGTGCAAAATACATCACCTTGACCGTAACTTTCGAGAAGGATTATATTACATACATTATTAACCGTTAAGCAGTGTACTTACATGCAAAACCGAACATAGGATACATCGATGACATTGTCAAGTAAATATCATCCCTATGACAACGGAATAAGGTGGTAAGGTATAGTGTATCATACATGGTATTAAATGTTAGTAACCCTGAAACTTGTAAGGAATCGGCATTGATGAGATCGATAGCTACCTATGAGTCATGGTAAATTACCCAGGCTTTATACGGACCTACTGCCCCAAGTGTAAATATAATTTCTCTCTCGACTTACTTCATTTAATTTTTTGCCTTTTCAGCTGCTAATGGGAACCAGAAAATGGGCTGAGCAACAGTGGGTCGGAGGATTGGTTTTAAATGATCATCCTTATGTTTATTGTTATCCACAAATAATGTCTGGTTTGGAATTCCCTAGGTCCATGTACAAAATTGTGCTATAAAATCGACCATTTTCTTACTATAATTAAGAATGAAGGTCGGGAGATGGCTTTCTCACGAAATTATGCATTTTAATAAATTATTTATGCTTAAAATTATGAAATACTTGTCTCAAAAATGACAGTCTTCTTGTAAACAATATCGTAATGTATTTTTGTCGTGTGTTTCCAGGACGTGGCGTTCATAAACCCAGCGAACGTGGTGTTCGTGTACATGCTGGTGCGCGAGCTGGTGGACGGCGAGCGGATAGCGCGCCCGCAGGAGCTGCAGGCCGTGGTCCTCACCTGCCTCTACCTCTCCTACTCCTACATGGGCAACGAGATCTCCTACCCGCTCAAACCCTTCCTAGTCGAAGACTCTAAAGATAAGTTCTGGGACCGGTGCCTCCTCATCGTGGACCGCCTCTCGTTCAACATGCTCAGGATCAACTCGGAGCCGGGCTTCTTCACTGAAGTGTTCACGGAGCTGAAGGCGTGCGGCAGCGTGGAGAGCCCGGCGGGCGCGCCCCCCGCGCCCCCGCACCCCGCGCCCGCGCCCCCGCTCGCGCTCTCCGCCGCCTGACACACGGAGGTGGCCGTCCTCCGCCTGGCGCTCGCGGACCGCCCCACTCGTGTTTGATGTCGGCTCCTGACAGTCGAAGCTCTTGGTCAATCGTCCTCGGTTTAGCGTTATGAGTAGCGGCACGTATCTCTATACATTTAAACTGCAGAATATGGTTTGAAGTGCGCACTGTTGTTCAACAGTCCACATTTTAAATTCAATCTGATAACATTATGTATGTTACACGTTGCTGTAGTTATTTCCGGCCATAGTGTTAACTTGAGGAGCAACGTAAATATGTTTTCACGTGAATGCATTGTAACTTCCTAGTCATTATTTCACTATTATTTTAAGTAACTTAGTCATTATCTTAGGTGTGAAACCTAAATATCTCATTAGTCATTATATTTTTCATTAACAGCATCTAAGGTGTGGTTGCTCAAAATACGCAAACTAATGAAAATAGTAAAATAATAAAGCCACGATTGACCAAGACTTAAAATGTCATTGCAATAGATTGATGAGTGTCAGGTTTTGTTTATGAATTATGTATTTACTTACATAATTCAGTCTCGAGACGTTGAATTAATCTCGACGGGAGAATGTGATATCTAGAGGCAAACATTTTATTTCAAGACATTTTAGGGTTTGGCAACATCTGATCGACTGTGACTGACTAAAACTGACTAATATATTGTTGAGGACAGCATGACTATATGAAGTTAATGTAGTTTGGAAGGCGCTGTGGTGGAGGACGGCGCAGCTGGCAGGAGGCCGCACCGAGCGCGCCCGCCCCCTCTCGCCCGAGCCAGCGTCGGGACTGTGAGCCGCGGGCCGCCGCGCGACTCGCGACCTAGTTTACGCTGCACTTTATTGTATGTTCGTAATGTTTACGTAGGTAATTGTCTGGTAACGTTAATTTCTCGAGCCGCTGGACCAAGCGGCGATCTAGTCCAATAGAACAGCGGTTAGCTAGTAAGTTAAGAGTTTCGTAACGTAGTGAAATGAACGTATTGCCATATAGTTAGATGATATTAGAGAAATGTCTGGCAGGCGGGAGGGTGCAATAAAGCGGGAACTCCGTCATAATGTAATCCGGTTTAAGCCTTCTATGAAGTGTACGTATTAAATATTGGCCGGCTGTAAGCGGGACGACTCGATTGTTTTATTGAGCCGATGAAATGTATTAATAACAAATAGGTCAAATTTTGCGAAGGAATAAGCGTTTTGTACAGTAAAATTGAGTAAAATAATACAACTAAGTCTTAACCGTTAGAATAGTTTAGACAAATGGACGGCAGGCTTTAGCCTGAGTGGCACTCGGTCCGAGAGACGACGCGAAAACGTTTTCCTGGATGCCAGTCATGTAAGAGATGCCAGAAATGGAAGTGTTGCCAGTATACTTCAATATTGATCGCGAACGAAACTCAAGTTACGATGTTTTTGAGCTTAGTTAACTATTCAAATACAAATCCGGATAATTTTGAGCCCTCGAGGGAAGTCAGGTTCATAATAGGACAGCCTAATCAACGCAACTAGGTAGAGGCCGCAAGGCCACGCCGCCACCGGCCGCACCGAGTGCCGTAGTTAAGATAAATTGTTTAGTCGAGTGAATATCTGAGGGTGTTCAACTGTAAGTATTTAATAATATAAAAAAAAGAAATCTCATAATACGTTCCAAGTCATTAACGATTAGATAAAGGTAGTTGTCTGTGATGTTAATTGAATCTTAGATTTGTGTTTAGTGATGTTCCGTTGTTTTATTTCGTCACAATTGT
This sequence comes from Trichoplusia ni, assembly GCF_003590095.1. NCBI lineage: Eukaryota > Metazoa > Arthropoda > Insecta > Lepidoptera > Noctuidae > Trichoplusia > Trichoplusia ni. The sequence continues at coordinate 21,458,946 of NC_039478.1, forward strand.
TGTGTTATTTATTATTATTAATAAGGAAGTTACTAAAGGCAATAATTTATTTTGTTTGGATATTCCTTGAATCTAAGAAGCACGATACGACCGTCTGTATGATATACAAAGTAAAAGAAGTAAACACTAGTATAATATATAATTGGATTGAAATGCTTTTTAAGAGTCGAGTTTTTAAATGGGAAATAATTTGTTGTTGTTTTAAGTTGTTTAAGCATTGCAGTAGACATTACTTTTTTGATCTCTATTACATATAAAGGGTTGAAGTACATTCCAATTACTAGGTACATTTAAGTCAGATAAGGCCAGTAACAATTTAATATCGAATTTCGATGATCTCTCCTAAGATATTAATAGCGTAACTTTGGTATTTGAAGTGTGGATGTGCGTAACATTACTCTGATGGTATACCTGGTCATATACCTCTTCTAACATTATTCATGTAACTCACGTTTGTTAATTAATCTATTGTAAATATACCCAATTATTAAAAAAACTTTCGTATATATAAAATGGTTCTTTTATTTCTTGTGAATATTTTTTTTATCTTGTAAGTTTATAAAGCTTTCCAGTGCCCGGAGCTAGGGTCTTTTTGACCCCAAGCAAAAGGAGAGGTGTTACAAATTTGAAGTGACAGTCTGTTAGTCTGTCTGTGGCATCATAGCTCCCGAGTGGTTTAAGCTATTTTAAGTTTGCTCAAGTGTCCTTAGTCATGTTTCATAAAAATCGGTTGAGCAGTTTAAAAGTTATGGGGTTCAAAGTTGGCAAGAAATAAAAAATGCCTGCAAATATTATGAGATTCTTATGTGACGGAAAAATAAAATGGTTCGAGTTCTACGACCTTTGCATCGTCACCAAATGTGTTAAATTGTGTCTCTCCTTCGAAAGGTATTCCGAAACTTATAGAATATAAATAGATTTGTAATGTAATGGATAAACACTTATTTCAGAGCTCGCACTGCTTTTGGTGAGTATCCTTACAAAAGCGAGCAATCACTTCTGTAGAGTGTGAGAAAGGACGGTGGGAGAGCAATTAAAGTGCTGCTTTTAATGAGGAACAGTTCAAAGCAATTCAGAAGATGAATTATGGTCTGCGGGTAGATAAGTTTAAATTTTACCGCAGATACGAAATGTAAATATGTGAGGAATTTAAAGACTATTTGAGGAGGGTAGGTATTGGATGCCAAATTGAAGCGTACAGTGTAATTTAGGGTATTTGCTGTCAAAAGAAATATAAATTTTAGAAGTAACCTTTCAAAAATATTTAGGTTCCTAAAATAAACCAAAAACCAAAAACAAAACCTGCTGTTAGACTCATAGAAAAGAAGTTGTCTTATTGATTGGCTAACCATATTGTATCCCTCGAATGTTGCTAGAATGATGGAAAATCTACATTTCATCTAAGTTATTTTTACAAAGCTAATTTCTACTCTATTTACAGTTTTACGTCTTACCGTTTCTTTAAAACCTCATATTAGGTTTTGGAACCTAAAAGACAGGAAGGCCAAGCCAACTTGAAACGAGTTTTCTTGATACTGACAAGTGGCATTTGACAATCCGTTGTCAATTTGACACAAAATTGGTTTGCGTTTTCAAATTGTGTATTTTGTTTATTTTTATGAACTTTATTGTATTATAGGTTGAAAAGTAATTAATAATAAGCAGGCGTTTTCAGTCTAACTTAATTTCAAGTCAAGCAGTTATAATTGTAGTAGATATTCTTTATTTTTTTCATATCCTTTTATTTTGCCGGCAAAATGAGTGATTATCCGGACCCCGAGGAAGAATATGAGCTTATGTACGCTGATGAACTGGAAATGCTCAATGAAGACGAAGAACATAATGGTAAAATAACAAATAATTTATTAAGAACAACCAAAAGTACAAACACAAATGGTTTAGGTTACCTATTGCAACTAACTAGATTCAAGTATAACCAACTTGTCATGTATAAACAATCTAAAAATATGCAATTAATTTGCTTTCAATATAGACTATTTTGGGACAGTGCCCAAGAAATATATTTTATTAGTGGAAGGAGTTGACAAACCAAGTTCTGAATCAACTGTTGCTTGAACAACATTAACATGATAAATTATAGAAATTTGCGTGTGAAGCAACAACACCTTTAGGTTCTTTATTAATTTTTGGAATCCTTTATTTCAGAACCAAATATAATCAAGAAAAAGCCCTTACCAGCAAAACGGAGCCTTGATTTCTCAAGTCCAATAGCCAAGAAACCTATACCCAGCAAAATCACTAGCCAACCTACAGAAACTAACCTTACTCCCGACATATCTCTCACTCCAAACTTGCAACCTTTAGAAACTATAGAGGATATACAACCTCCTTCAAGTAAAAGAACAGCAGAGGAACTCTTTGGTGACATCGATGACATAGATTTCAATGAACAGTTGCCAAGTAAAAAACAAAAAACGGACGAAGAAAATGATTTAGACCTTATAGAGAAAATCCTTGAGGGAAGGCGGTTGAAACAGATGTTATTGGAGCCAACTGGAAGAAGTCTTGGTTTCAGGTCTAGTTACAATGCTAAAGAAAATTTGTCATTAGATATACCAAGGTAAGTTTAACATCTGTTCAATTAAGACTATACAGATATGCAAGTAAAAGTGCTAAAGAATAGCTCAAAACTCAGTTGAATCCGCAATGTAACCAATAAATTGCAAATGTATTAATTGCAATTTCTAAAAAAAAAATCTTTTAGGTTGTAAGGCAACTTGAGAGTGGCAACTTGATGGCCATGTATATTAATTTCATTCTGTTATCACCATTCACCACTGAGCTGGTCAAAATTGTCCACTAGCACCACATAAGTCAGAAACCTGCAGAACCCATACTCTAAAAGCAAGATGCAACATTCAAGCTATTCATATAAAATTCCAGATGGGCATTTCTGCCTCTAACAAATGCTGATGGTGACAGAGTGTATGTGAAGCTGGAATCCGAGGAGTCTTGGGACAGTTCTCTAGATATGACTACTGATCAGATCTCCTTGCAGTCAACATATGCCAGTACTTGGGATGAGGCTAGGAAAATTGTAAGTACATATGTTACAAACAATAGTAAATTGTTTGATTATTGAGTAATTATCTAGGAATGAAAGGCAATAAATTTCTGTCTAAAAAGCCAATTAAAATGTAAGTTTTAAAAAGAAACAACTTGTTAAATTGCACATTATTATTATTACTCATAAATATTAATACCTAGTTTAGAACACATATTAGCCAGTATAGCTATAGTTAACACTAAAACCTTTATAATTCCAGTTGGAAACCAAACAAGAGAGACAGTTGGGTCTAGTAGATGATCTCACCCAACCCCTACCTGGTATTAACACCGATATCAATGGTAATGTCTTGTGGGTTGAGAAGTATAAGCCTAAGTCATATGTGGACCTGCTGTCTGACGAGCCAGTTAATAGAGCACTGCTGCATTGGCTACATTTGTGGGATAAGGTAAGAATTATGATTAAAACATAATATTGTTTTAACAAAATAATAAAACTAACTTCAAATCAAAAACTACTTAGTCAAACATGATGAAATTTTAAGGTAAATCTGTAGTGATAAAACTTTTCATAAAAATGTTATTATTATTACTATTTATAGCGAAAGTTTGTCCTAAAAGTTTATAACATTTTCTCACTCTGCCAATGGCGATACCAATTTTCAGATAAAGTAAAATCAAGTCTGCGTTTTGCCAAGTGGCCTGTCCAGCTCCACTGCAATTATCTATACTTGTCATAAATTTGAGTTGAATTTTGGAATGTATTGTATAAGACAAAAAAATCTAAACCAAAATTATTGAAAGACTAAAAACACATTTTCAACAATCCCCAGATAGTATTCAAGAAGGAAGTGAAGACTCTTGAACCGCAGCAGCGTACGACCTTCAGCAAGCGCGCGGGACAGTTCCAGCTCACCAACAAGTGGAGGGGTAAGAAGGAGGCCGAAGTGGAACTGGATGAGGACGGCCGCCCTCACCACAAGGTGGCGCTGCTGTGCGGACCGCCAGGCGTCGGGAAGACTACCTTAGCGCATCTGCTGGCGAAGGTTGCTGGTGAGATGTTATCACGCATATTAGTTACACACAGATGTTAAATATGAATGTTGACAGTATGATAGTCGTATTAAAGAATAAGGAGATGCAGATTGTGTCTTGTTGTCTTTGAATATTAAAAATCGTGCTTTGATGTCGTGTCCTGTTTGAATATGGACATTTTATATTTGAATATGGCTGTTGATGAATTCTGTCTGTGAGTTATAACGTTAAACTAAATTTTTGCGTTTTGCCTTCATTTGATCAATAAAATTGATTAAGTGCTTCTAAATTCAAGCTTGGGGCTATTGGCGTTTTACTATGGTAAAAAAGTTTATTCGTTCTCCATGTAATAATAATATAATCATCAAAGTTACTTCAATATGTGTCTTATGCTTGTCCTCTAGGCTATAGACCGGTGGAGCTGAACGCGTCTGACGAGCGCAGTGCGGACGCCTTCCGCAACGCGCTGCAGAGTGCCACGCTCATGCGCTCTGTACTGGACGCCGAGAAACGACCCAACTGCTTGATACTAGGTTACTGTATTCTATTATTGTTTATTTATTACTTAAAAAAGGTACATTGTATAATGTTTAATCTGGTTTAATGTCTATGAAAACTTTTCGCAGATGTTTTAATTTAGTAGGCTGTAGTAGCCAAGAAGGGAAAGACAAAAAACAGAAATCTTTCGGAAGATGGCAAGCTGGTATGGCTAAATTGCTAGGGGTTTGAGAAAGCCTTAGCTAAAGAGCACACAGTATAGGAATAAGACTATATACAGGGTGTCCTAAAACTCAATGATAATCTGAGACCGGATGAAAGGCCAAGTGATAACAGATCAGGGAAAAATATAAAAAAAAAACCATATCACTCAGTTCAGCGATAAGAGACATTTAAAAAGTTGAAATTCGACATCCCTCGTCGCATTTTTAAGTCCTGTGATCACCAATGTGACAATTTCGCTGTGAGTATTTTAATTCCGGGATCTTCATTAACGATTCTATTATTCGAAACTATAAATTAATGCAATGAAAAAATTTTTTTTTTTTTTATTTCAAGAAATAGAAACAGATTTTTTTCCCTGATCTGTTATCACTTGGCCTTTCATCCGGTCTCAGATTATCGTTGAGTTTTGGGACACCCTGTATAGGAACAAATAAGTTAAACAGATATTGTAAACAAATAAATGCGCATAACGTAAGTCGTTTTTACAAATAAACTAGCTGTTGCCCCCGACTTCGTCCGCGTGGTTAGAAGATATAAGTTATGATTTATATGTTCCCTGTTTTTTCCACATTTTACATTGTATCTTCGCTCCTATTAGTCGTAGCGTGACGGTAAAACCTTTCTCGATGAATGGTCTATTCAACACAAAAAAGATAAAAGATAAAAGACATTTATTTGTAAAACATGAGTATACACAACACAAAAAGAATTTTTCAATTTGAACCAGTAGTTCCTGAGATTAGCGCGTTCATACAAACAGACAAACTCTTCAGCTTTATATATTAGTATAGATAAATATACAGTGTGTCGAAATACCTGAGCCATGCTATAGCTGTAAAATATTACGTGATAGCAAATATTAAAGAATTTCTTTTTATGTTTATGCTAACAGGACGTTCAGTAAGGTATGTGGTGTATTGTATATGGAACTTAATAGTATCTAAGAAATTTTCAGTTTTTTAAGCCGCTACCATTAGAGTATTGTGTACTAATCATTAAGGTCGCATCTTATTTATCACACATAAGGTTTTAATCAAGATTTAATGACCAATTCTCTTGTTCATGCAACCCTTATGCAAATTAATTCTAAAGGGTAAGTGTTAACGAAACGCTAAACCGTTTGTATCTTAATTCCAGATGAAATAGACGGTGCTCCACTACCAACTGTAGAGTTATTGGTCAGATGGTGCACAGCTACTGTGCCTGAAGGCAAGAAGAAAGCTAAGACCCAGCCGCTGAAGAGGCCCATCATCGCGATATGTAATGATTTGTATGCACCTTCACTGAGGCCGCTGAGGTTAGTCAATTGTGAATCTAAATTTTCTTTGATGTAAGAACTGAATTCCGCATTAAGGAATTTAATCCTACTGTCGCGGGCATGCAAGCCACAAGTGCAAAACATCTAAACTCAGGATATGGATTCGTGATTACACAAATTCTTCAGCTACTCGGGGATCGAACCTGCGAAGCGTGCACTGTTCTGGTGACGTTATTCTATTATCGATTAGTTAATATAATATTTGTTGGAAAAAATCTTAAAGTATTTGAAGGTTACATGCAAATTAGATCAATTATGTGTTTTTTGTATGAGTTCCCTACTAATTTTTATTTATATTATTAATGTGAAAGGTTATGTTTATGGATGCATGGATTTTTGTTCCTTTCTTACGCAAAAAATAGTGAATTGAGTTAGTTGGCCATATGTATGGTGGCTATACGTCGTGTTCAGTGGGTTTTGGCGTCGTGACCTCAACCATTCGGCTATCAGTGCAGTCTGATTCGAGTTTTAACATCTACGGCTTTTGCTTACTATTAAAACATCCTTATTGCTGAAGATTATGGTCTATCTACGTTCATGTGGTTGTGTCGTAATGTTCCCAGAGCGGTATCCCTGACGGTCCTGGTGGGCGGCGTGTCCCCGGCGCGGCTGTCGCTGCGCCTGCAGCAGGTGTGCGGCGCGGAGCGGCTGCGGCTGGCGGCGCGCGCGGCGGCGGCGCTGGCGGCGCGCGCGGCGGGGGACGTGCGGGCCGCCATACTGCTGCTCAGCTTCCTCAAGGCCAGGGATAAGGCACAGGTAGCACAAGATTAACACTCTGGCTATACGCTGTGATGACGAAGATAGTGTGATAATGTAGTCAAGAACGGGAACACGTTGCCGAAAGTCGCGAAAATTTAGAGGATTTTGAAAAAAATGTAGGTCACTGGGGTTCAATAAAAGTGTTAATAAGTTGTTTTTGTAAGAGTACGTCTTCATTGTCATCATTGTACCTTGAAGCAAACTTCATTTCCTTTATTTTTTTTTTTGGATCTAGCAAATTAACTAACCCTTGTATATCTTACAAATATATTTTCCTAAACAATAAAGATAATTAAAAAAAAATACTGGTATCATCACCACACCACAGTACATTGCATGACATGTCGCGAGTTCGATCCCCGCGTTCACAACTTTTGTGTCATCTACAAATGCCTGGTCATGTACCTTGAATGTTTGAGGAAATCCTTGTGACATAATGAATTAATTCCATGACAATTCAAAGACTCCAAGAATTTAAAAATATAATTTAAATTTAATCCGCCGCACTATTCACCACATAATTATTGAACCTAATTTCCTCTTACCTGTTTTAGATAACCATGGAAGACGTAGAAAACGCAGCGATAGGCACTAAGGACTGCCACAAGAGCCTCCTACAAGCATTGCAAAGTATATTCACGACCAACGACAGCGATCCGAGCGCCGCGCTCAAAACTATACAGGCTGCTGGCGAATACGACAGGTAAGCTTACATGAGTTAAGAACAAAGTGTGATGATCTAGATTCAGAAATTGCGTAAGATAGAGAGGTCTGGAAGAGAAGGGGGAGGCCTTTGCCCAGCAGTGAGATCTAAAACAAGCTCTATTAAAAAAAGAAGTCAGAACATCATTATGACGGTAAACCTGCCGTGGATTTTAATATGCTGAGATGATGAACATCATTATCCTCGCCACATTTTAAATTCAAAACAAACTAAATTGAAAATTAAAAAGCTATGATCCACAAACAGACAGTCAGACTCACAGCCAGACATATCAATTGAAATTCGTCACTAAAAATGAGTTAAGTAAACATATTGCCTGATCAGTGATCATAACTTAATATAGATTTTTACCAAGTGATATATGTTTTTTTCTCTCCCCAGACTAGCTGACGGTATCTTCGAGAACTACCTGTCGTCCCGCTCGGACGGGCGCCTGCGCGTGTCGTGCGAGGTGTCCTCGTGGCTGCTGCTGCACGACGCGCTGAGCAGCTGGGTGCAGCGACACCAGAACTACAGCGTGTACGCCGCGCTGCCGCTCGTGTTGGCTCGCTGCAGTACACTGCTAGCCTCTAGGACACCTATTAGAGTGAAATTCCCGTTTCAGGCACAAGAGGTTCGTTTTATACGAATATTGTTAGTGTAAAATGTCTAATTAAAAATAGTGCAGTTCGCTAACTCACAACATTAAATAATTTGCTGTTATTTTGTGATATATGTATGCGCTCCAAATAAGCTTAAAAAAGTAACATATCGCACTACAACTTGTGATAAAAAAAAACGATTATCCTACTAAAATTATAAACGCGAAACTTTGGATGTATAGATGTTTGTCATCTTTCACGCAAAAGCCACTGAACGGATTTAGACAAAACTTAGTGAACTAAAATACTTTATATCCAAAATGGGATATTGGGATTTTAACCCCAGTTTTATGTTCACGTGTGATCATTTTCGATTTGTAGCAGGCTATCTTTAATGTCTTCGTTATAGATGTACCGTAAGAAGTTAGAGCTAGAGGGCATAGTGCAGTCGGTCCTGAGCGGCAGTACGCCGTCAGTGTGCAACAACCGCAACGCGCTGCTACTGGATGTGTTGCCGCTGCTGCCGTATCTACTGGCTCCTAATCTCAGAACTGCTAACGTACAGGTATATATTTAAATATTAAGTAAACATTTTGTGGGAATTATACACATTGTATGTAACAAATGTAAATTTGTCTGAGCCCCAATTCTGCTATTTACAATCGCCAATGAATGAATGGGAATTGGATTAAATTGGCACTATTCGTGTTATTCGAAGGGTTTTTCTATCACAATAATTTCAAATTCAATACGGGTCGGAACGCTCACTGTCAAAAAAATGAATGTTCAAGTATTGTGTTGGCAAAACGCTTAAGAGAATAGGAATAGTATCAAATTTAATACCATTACCATCGAAGCCATTGTAAATAGCAGAACCCGGGACTCTGTTATATGTTTTTGAAACATTGATCATGTTCTGGTCAAATTTAAGTAGGTTTAATTTAAGGTGTATTTGATGCATTGATGCATGATGAATGCCTATGCATTGCTGCGCTCCTAATAAATGTGTGAGACGTAAAACGGCGGTTCGGGTTAAGTCTTTAAGATTCTTACACTACTCTCTTCCTTATCCAAGGAGGTGGGTGTCTACATTGGCCCATTACACTTGTAAGGGTCATAATAAAGAGATAGTTGAATTAAAATCATCAAAAAAAAAAGATATCTAAAGTCTTGCCAGGTTTTTAACGACTTACCAACTTCCAATCTGTTCATCATCTACAAGCCCTATAATATTCTAGATTTGCCAACAATAAACCCTGTCGAAAGTTTGTTTGTAAGAGACCTTAAATTACAAATCATGGTGGTTTAAAGACCTTTCTTCATATAATATATTTTGTCCCAGTTATGTAGTGAGAACGAGCGCAAGTCGTTACGCGCGACGGCGGGCGCCATGTGTGACTACGGGCTGCAGTACGTGCAACAGCGGACGCCCGACGGACTGTACGCCTTCGTATTGGAACCACCCATATATAAGGTGGCCTTCTATGGTACGTATGAGAAGTATACTCATGTAAAAATAACTGTAATTGTCTGGTGAAGGAGTTAAATATTACGCAGAAGTCAACATTTGACGAGTACATTGCTTAATTTTTTATGTTTAATTCAGTTCTTTTGAAAATCTGTGTTGTTTCCTGACAAGTATAGTATCGCAGTAGAAACAGGGCTTTAACGGTCTGAGGGCTCAGGATGACACAGTTTTGCATTAAATAAAGTCGTGATATTTGGTATTCGAAATGTCAATAATAAACAAGTGTAACATTTTTCTGACGCTCGATTTAAGAAAATCCATTCACTGTATTCTATCTTCCCTACCCTACCTACCATTTATTTAACTACGCCAACAGTTATATCAATATCATTATAAATGAAATCACGTCTCAAAATACTATTATAAACAATTACATTTGTTTACCAGGTACTGAGGAAAAAGTGCGTCCACCGCCAGCGATAAGGCAGGCAATATCTCGCGAACAACAACTTGAAGTCATCAGACGGAATGAGGAGATGGTAAGTAGTATGAGATGGCTATGGTATAGTTTGTTCATTTCATTATGTCACAAGTGAAATTGGATGGTATTGTCGTGTCATAAGCTTGAAATTTGTGCTACAGGCGGAAACACTGTTAATGATATCGAAGATCAAAATAACTTATTGCATAGTTTAGATACTTAAAAAAGGGAAACAAACTTACATATTTAAGAAATAAACGAATTTTAATACTTATTTTGGTAATCTTTATTGTTTTACATTTGTTTTTAGTCGAGTTTTATTGTAATACAGAGTGTTTACTCAAAAGCAACAAGATTGTTTACCTTTTGTTGGCAGCTCAACAAATGCAGTACAGTCATGTAGAATATAGTTTAAAGTCCTAAGCTAAATAAAATCATTTTCATATTCCTTGAAATAAATACCTACACTGTAAAGTCTAATAGTATAATAATATCGCGTAGCAGTCAGCTACGAAAGCGTAGCACGTCCTTTCGTAGCGCACGCGTAGCTTACAGTATTTATAGGCTACGTCGTTTTTGAGCGATGTGATTGTAACTACTATTTATGTAATATATTTACACATATGTTTTTTTCTGTAGGCTAGCAGAGTACCGAATAAAGGCAAGGCTAGTGACACTCTAAAAGCGACAGTCGATAAGAAGACAGAGTCTACCAGCAAAGATAAAGAAGTTGCGCTACCAAACCATTTACAACGGTTACAGCCCAAAGCCGTAGTCAGAAGTGCACCACAGGTAAGATCATTTTATTATTTTACCTCATTAAGTAAATATTTCATGTACATATTTATTAACTAGCTGTTGCCCGCGACTTCGTCCCCGTGGTTAGAAGATATACCTAAGTTATGATTTATACCTGCCCTGTTTTTTCACATTTTCCATTGTATCTTCGCTCCTATTAGTCGCAGCGTGATGGTTTATAGCCTAAAGCCTTCCTCGATGAATGGTCTATTCAACACAAAAATATTTTTTCGATTTGGACCAGTAGTTCCTGAGATTAGCGCGTTCAAACAAACAAACTCTTCAGCTTTATATATTAGTAAGTATAGAAGTATAGATTCTTCACCAGAAACGGAAATTATTTTCACATAAGTTTTGTACCATTTTTTTTTAATTACCCAATTTAGTCGTATTAGATATACGACTTAATAACCCTGTTTTCAACAGAATGCATTAAAAAAGAGACATTCAGAAATAGAATAAATGACAATTCTATTGTTGAAAATAGAATTGTTATTTACAACGATAATTTATTTGAACATATACATTATCATATAGCGTCAAAAAATTATCATTACACATCTCATCGAATATATTAAACTAGCAATAATAATCACAAACATTTTAATCGAAACCACACCTCAAAAACAAACATCGGCAGAAAAGACGTGTTTAAAGTTCCATTAAGATGCAAAAACAAGTCGACATTCATATCGCAAATCAAAATATCACTCACAATGTCGCGCCTAAGCGAGTTGCGGCTAAAGAACTCGTTACAGTCTGAATAGAGCCCGCGATGAGTTTACACATGCGATGGAATAAATTAGCAGTGTGTGCTCAACGCGATTTGATACTGCTGTAATTGAAAAGACTAGGTTTTAGCCACAAAGATGGGTTTTAGGGAGCTTTTATTATACGTTGTTTAGGGTTTCGTACTCGAAAGGAAAAATGGAACCTTTTTAGGGAGTCCGCTGTCTGTTGGTCCGTTCGTTGCTGTATCGCTTGATACGTGATAGATAGTAGACATTTTCGCAGATAATTGTGTTTTTGCCTTCGATATAACGACTTAAAGTTAAGGTTAGAAGTTAAGCAACGTTTCAAATTTGAGGGTGGGTACTGAAAGAAATATTTGTCACACAGCGCAACGTCAATTTGTTTTTCTCGTTTGTACAGAACCCTCAGAGCCTCAAGTCGGACTCGCACTTAACTATTTGTAGGTGGCTATCCAAGTTAGGTATGTTAGTTTGGTTACCCCAATCTTACAAGATGAATATGAGCTAGTTTGATAGACAATTTTTACTTAGTTTTTTTAATAGTACGCGTGAATAAATCCAACGATAAGTATTACTTATTATGAATATATTATTATTTTGTATTTACTGCCTTTTGCGGTTGTATCAGAAATTGTAAGTTTTAGCAATTTTGGTAAACAATAAACGAGTCTTAATCGCAATATTTCTATTAATCATTACCAAATCAACAATGACTTGAAAATTCTTAAATCATAAAAATAACTCGAAAAACTTTTCAGTCACTTCTCTAAAACACTATTTCTCAAAAATATTTAAATACAACATATTTCTACTACTTACATCTAGCATACAAATACGTTGAATTTGTTGATAGCAAGTAATAGACAGAAGACGGCGCTGGTAGGTGGGAGCTCTCCGCGAATCTCGCTAATTAAAACTGTGTTTGCTAAATCCGCGTCGCGTATTGTGAGAGCGTGAAAGCGCTTCAGACCAACTCGGCATAGACTAGGTGACGGAGAATGGACAGCTTTGGACTCTGTCCAAATGGTAACCCTGAGTGCATCTTAAATTCAATTGTTTGTATTTCGAGAACACATTCAAATCGGACCAGTCGTTTCGAAGGTTTTCAGTATCATACATAACTATAAACTATTATGCATTTTGGTGAATTGAAGACGTCTATTTTATAAGATTTTGACTTTCTAAAGTTTAGAAAAAGAGTATGGAGACACTTGAACTCGGTATGATCTATTGAAACGGTTACCTTAATACTTTACTTTAATTAATGTTATTTATTAATTTATTATAAATAATAAATAAGGAAAACAGTAAGAAACTTCCTACTCGTCTTTTATTCTCACACAAAACTGTTGTTATCCCCATAACTCATTTTAAGAGTCTCCTAGTATTTCACAGGACTGTTTATCGGATATCAAAGTTAAAAGAAACAATACCGATAGTACTAGAATATTTTTAGTTATTTAGAAATCTATCCCACTGTCACGTCTACCCAACCTGTTCACTTTTAAACACGTTCGCAGCGCGAAGTCACGTAATCACAGCAATCTCGGAGCGAGGGCTCGCACAAAAAGAAATAATTAACCCATCCGCGTCGCTGCACTTGTCACGCCGTGTCACGGCTTTTAATGTTGCCCAGTGTCACGCCAGAGGGCTTATATCGCCCATGCATGGTTAGATTAGTTTGGCTGGCTGTATTTGATGTTTGTATAGAGTCCAGATTTATTTACATACAAAACTGGGTGGGTATTTGACTAAAAATACGAATTAGTTCATCAGATAGAATTTCAAAAAATATTTAAAAAGTATTGGAAATAAAAATGAAGATGTTACATTTACGTGTTATATCTTGTGACGTCACTTACCAGTACGCTTTTTACTGACCAGTGACGTTGCTAGTCCCCTCTACAATATGTTTCACTTTCTTATATCTTTAATGCATTTTATCTTCGTATTTTTTAGATATTTTAAATTGAAAATACGTAACCAGTATTTATAGAAACCTGACGGAATAATTCGATTTTTATTAGTCGTATACCCCTTGCGAAAAAAAATGAAGGTCTCTGCAAAAAAATTGAAAATTGAGAAAGGAGCTTACACATTCAGTATACATCATACTCATGTACCTACATACAGTTAAGTTTGTCATGTATATACTTTCATGTATCTCTAAATTAGGACCCTATTTTTTATTTGGCCACACACGGACCTAAACAAGGAAATATCTGTTTTTTTTATAAATAAATAACAAGTACGTTATTTCTTCAGAAAAGTGATAGAAACTTTCAACATTCATCATTCATTCCCCTGCCCTTATCCCAATTATTTTATTTGGGGTCGGCGCAACATGTCATCTTCTTCCATACCTTCCTATCGGCCGTCATCTCACAAGAAACACACTTTACAGCCATATCGTCTTCCACACAATCATTTAAAATGTTTTACTAAATTGTTATTCCGTGAAACCTGGTCGCTACCAAATAACTTGACAATTTCTTTAAAGGCAAAGAATATAATTATGTATTGTGTTAAATACGACCGAAGTTAACGTCATAACTTTTCGAATATTCCTTAAATAACATCCCTCTCGTAAAAGATAGACAAGTTGTTTTCTAATTACGAACCGTCCATTATTTAAAAAGCCCATCACGAAAGAAGCGTAAATCAAAAATTTCATAAGTCCTCAGTGTCAAACAAAAGAGTTGTGTTTTTTATTTGGAGCCACCAAACTAGAGAACTCTTGTTTTGTTATTCGAATTAAAACTACGTGCCAAACTTGATGGTTTTATGGGACCAAATGACAACTGTTGAACTTTTGAATTAAAAAGAATCAACAAAATCAGTTGATCCAGTTCGAAGTTACGTAAATACAAAATTATAAAAACAAAATACAGAAAAAATGAGATCACCTTTTTGAAGTCGGTTAAAAATTAAAGTTTAATATAAGTAGCTGCGGACATATTATTATTTTAATTTGTCATGGACTGTATTAGCTCAGTTGCTTTTCATTTTACCACATGCGTTTCATTCATTAGCCATATCGCACCTCCTTCCTATTAAACACCCCAATCTAAACTAACTGAAGACTGCCTAGCGTCTGACTACCCGTAACGACAGTCACGTGCCTCCCGAAATTCGGCGGAGCTCGTTGTGATAAAGATGGTCATCCATCTACGGACCAACCGCGTCTAACTTAGCTTAACCTGAGATCGATTCACTTATGCGGTTATAGCTTAGCCACGAGCTCCTCAAAACCAAATATACTAAATTAAAAGGTTTTTACCTATCTCCCGTCTTTTTTTAGACTCTACCGCTTTTCTCGTGGCCCCACAATAATGCCCATCATAGTCTGCAGCAAGTTACGTCGATAGCGGCCCGGACAGCCTCCCTTTCGTAAATACAATAACTAATCACAATAAAAGGGTTGCGGCCGTCTCTATTAAAAACTCGCTAAGAATTACATTGAGGGGTCGGTAAAGACTAGCGGATACTTGGATAGAGTTGTTTTTGTTTTAAGTCCATATCGGATAACCGTAAAACGTAAAAAAGCATAATGATTTTGTCTTTGAACTCTTCATACTGCACAGAGATTGAGTTTTCATTGAAAACGTGTCAAATAACGAAAATTTAATTAGTAAGTAAGTGGTAAGTTAGTAGTAAGTGGTTTTTATGTAGCCTAAAAGAATTGCTCAAAACAAACATACAAAGGAAGACAAGCGATGGTTTGTTCAAACTAGAATGTGTTCCAGACGCTAAACTTGTATTTTTAACTAATGCTTGTTCTGAGTCTGGGTGTCTTTGTGCATGTGAACTGTATGTTTGTAAAACCCCCGCGAAACAAGGATTAAATTCCTTATTGCGGGCGTTCTTTAAACAAAAAAAAACTCGCAGTGTACGTTGAACATAATTATTATGATTTCCTTTTGGCTTTCTCTTCGCTAATGGTCTTGCGATTCCGTCGGGGCACGGAATCATTGCATCATTTGCTGTCTATCAGTAAATTAATTATCATTTATTTAAGGCTTTGTTGTCGATCGTATGTTAAGTAATATATTTTCTTATATATTTGCGCATATTCGGAAAACGGTGTTTCCGAATATTTTACCTTTATTATACGTCTTATTACAGGTAGCCGAGTATGCACACATAAACCACTGTGCGCGATATGTCGTGCGATTTATTTTTGTTTAAGTGCTTTAAATATTTGAAAGCCCCAGTGACACATATATTTAATTCCTTATTGCAAAAGTCTTAGTAAAAACGTTGTTGATTATTAGGAGCGACAAATCGTTATCTTTAAGTGATTTTGAAAATACATCAAAGTATTTTTTACATAAGTAAATGTAGTTTTTCAAGTTTAAGTTGTTTATATTGATGCTTTATAGTCTCATTTCCTTTTAAATTCCTGTATTAAATTGCACACACAGAGACAGTTCATTCAGAAAACCTAAAAAAGCTCTATCAAAACCTACCTGGTACTTACGAGCGATCTCTTCTACAATAACAATAAAAATAAAACGCCTTACCTTTTTTAATATAAAAAGCATTTGATTCTCATCCATTTACTGAGCGTAACTGCGCAATAAATACGTTGGCATTAGGCGCCGCGGCGGCTAAGTGCCGCGGTACGTCTGCCCGTACTAATTGCTAACTATCGCTCTTACCCACTTTTGTGGACCTACCTCCATACTGCGAGAACGGGGTAACGGGTAAACTCTCCACTTATTTTAGCTAAAATTGTTCTGCATTTAGAAATGGTATCATTAAGACTTTCGGATTGCATTGGGGCTTTGTCTAGGATCCAATTGTTGAGATTAGGCGATGGTGAAAATATTAAGGTTCTAAATTTTTGCCCGCTGTAAAATTATCTCAAATTGCTGACGTTAGTCTGAAAGCTGTTCAAGCTTAAAATGACCAACTAGCCACGTTTCTCTCCCGCCCACTATGCGGGTTCCATCCAATATAGAGTAGCGATGTAGACGACCTGAGTACGGTTTGATGATGAGACAAACTGAATATACCCCACAACGCCTGGGCAGAAGAAACAATAGGCCTTACAGAAAAACAACAAAAAAGTCAGCTGACACGGCCACATTTGAAAGAATTCCACTAAGAGAAAATTAAGAATGATAAAGGCGAAAATCTAAGTAAGCGCTAAACACTTACAAAATATTTTCCTGTTTGATTTGCTAAACACCGAACATAATAGAGGAACATATAATCCAAAAAATCCCATCCGACTAACGCTTACAACAGCAAGATCCAGCCCATTACAGTGGCGAGCACAAAAATGTGTAACGCCCACCTAATAAATTTACCGGCAGTTAAATCGCGCACGCGACCCAAAGTGGATGGTTAGCCGGGCCGCTGAGTGCTTTGTACGGGTTTATGTTCCGCGATTAGGGCATTTGATGCGATACAATTGTAGCTGCGACAATTAAATGGCATGAAGTATACTCGCTGATTTTAGTTTGTTAGTCTTTGGTTTATGATTTGATTGGACTTCTTTGTTCCTGTTTCAACTTTATGCTTTTGTTTTTTTAGTAGATAGAGATCTTATTGGGTCGCGTGGTCTGAAACTATTTGATTTTACTAATTTAGTATTCAAAAACTTCTAACGAGAATGCATAGCTACCCTCGCCAAAGACTCGGATTAAATTTGTCTAAAACGGTAAAATAAAGGTATTGCGAAGATGTGGTTTTGACATCAAAAGTATCTTTTTTTAAATTCTCTTCTTAAACAAAGAGACAAGCTTTACCCAAAAACTAATCAAAGTAAAGTATAATCCCTATAACAAAATAATCACCATATAACCAGATTCCATTCCCGACTAAAACACAAAAAAATCGCGTTACATTACGTCTGATAACTTATGTCAGACATTAAGCACTCGACTCGGTCGTAATAAAAGCAATAACACTCTGAATAGGAAAGAGTGCCTCTATAATGCGTCGGGTAAACGAATATGCGGGGAAATTGCTCTGGAGCGAACGTAGATGCGATTGAGAGAGGCCGGATACTGGCAATCATCAATCTAACCCCCTAGCCCCGGGTAGATCGTAAATCACGCGTACAATAGCCGAGGGAAGTTCTTAACAAGAAAAACTATAGGTTTATATCCTTCCGGAGCGCGGCCAATCGGAAGCCGGCGAGTGCCCCCCCTCGTAGGGAAGGGTTAGCCCTGGATCGCGTTAGGGAGAGATTCTTTGTAATTGGCCGGTGATCATAGATATGGATTCGTGATGAGGTCATTTTAGATATGATATACTTGATCATGTTAGTCAATCTTGGTTTTAAAGGACGTTGCTGGTTTTGTAGCTAACCAGCTTTGAGTATTTTGGTATAGTATTGGGAATGTAAGTTTTCGTTTTGCGTGTATTTAATCGAAAAAATAATTAAGCATAAAAAAGATGTAATAATAAAAAAATAGTACCGACTACTTTTCACTGCGACTTGTTTCATTATACAACTAAAAAACGTTTTTAAATAAATTTTGTCAAGGATTATAATCAATTTTCGAATAAAAATCAGCAAAAACGGTCGCCATCAATATTTGGTGTCGTATCATTCATGACCGAGGTCACCACGATTACATATAGAAGATTATATTACATATCTCATTTTCCAGTTTCAAAAACATACCAAAGTCAAATTCCTCACCGTAGTCCTTCGATCCGGGTACATTAACATCACCTTATCCCTATTTTCCATCTGTAAACCGGTTAGGGTGAGATATCACCACGTCTGTCCATCTCACGCACACCGTCCGTCATTCTCGGCTTAGCGTAATCCTGGATGATAAGAAAATGGCTGAGGTGTGATTCCAATTATTTATTACATTTATATTGATAAGGTTTTCTATGAATTTTCTATTGTTTTTTTTTGGTTTTAACTTATTGGGTTGGCTGGTATGTAAGTTGAAAATTGAAATTTTTCTACAGTCTGTTATGGCGTTTGGTATATGCCTTTCTTTTGGTTTAGGGTATGACTTCAATTAAAAAGATATGACGATATAATTAAATGTAAAACGGAGTATGTATTCCAATAAAAGTTAATCTAATCGTATAACCTAAACAACAATATACTGATTGATTGAACCCAATTCTAAAACACATAATAAAATGCCTAAACTACATTTTCCCAAAGCATGTAATATTTGAACACAATTTACTTTTTCGACCGAATTCATTTGCGGCTGGCAACACGTTGGAAAATTTGAATTTAGAACGCGTTCGGGGAGCGCGGGCCGCCGCGGCAAATTGTGAATTAGACCGCCGCGGGCGCACCGCGCCACCGCTTGTTAGCTAGTTTTTACGCTGGCAACCCCTTTGTCAGGGAAATTGCATCAATGCCGTATTGCACTGTGTACTTGTGTAGTCAGTTATTTAGACCGCGCGGAAAGATTGCTATGATATTCTTTTTATTGCAGTTTTTCGCAATTCGCAATTTTGCGGTCGTGTTTTGTGAATATTCTGTATGTATTTTTAAGGCTTAGAGAGTTTTATGGAGAAATGTCAGGCTATTGAATTTAAGCTTGCTTTAACTTGTATTAGCAACTATTTGTAAATCTACCAAATTAGAACAAGCCTTAAGAAATTAAAACTATAAGGGTTTATAATTTTATCGAATTCGAAAGAAAATCTCTTATTTAAAGGCTATTCTAGCAATAAAGAACTTTCACTAGTGCAGACACCCTGCTTATTTTTAACCTCAAAGCAATTACAGACAAAACCCAGCATATAATGCATTCATAAAGAAAACACTCATTTTATGAACTATTATAAAAAAAAACATCACTTAATAAACACGATACTCTGTTTTTTTTCCCATCTACATTACAATCACAATTACAGCGGCGACAATGTGCACGACTAATTGCCCTTAAGGGTGGGCGTTCGTTTTCAAAATTCAAATGATTGTAATATAATGTAACGCGCCCGGCGAGGGCGGTGGTGCCCTGCCGCGATGCAATCGTAACGCTAATGATTGCCTCGCTCCCACTGTGATGGGACTTTATTAGTGTAAGGAATATTGTTTGCAGATGTAATTGGCAAGTGCTTGACAATGAGTTGCGATGATTTAGTGTTGGTTATTTAAAGTATGGATAGACGCCTTTTAAAAAGACCCTGATCATAATTGAATGCCATAGATTTTTTTTATATAGAATACCTTATATCTTTCTTAAATGAAGTTTTGAATTATCCTGATGAAGAATAAATGTTAAACATATAACCGGAGTGTGTTTAATCACGTGCGTTGTATTATTAGAATCGACTGTAAAATAAATAAGTAAAATTGGTATTGTTGGTTAATATTAATATGTCATTTTCTTAAGACTTATCTTACAAGGCATTGCTAAATCCAACAGCGTTGTTATGATATAGGATGGAAATACTTCATAAGCTTAATTAATGAATATTGTGAAGTGAAATCAGCCAAAGCGATCCAGTTATAATCGAATTTTATTGAGAGGAAAAAGAGACAACTTTGATGTCATAGAGAATTTATACAACAGACCATGATCTAGAACACCGCGTAATAGAAAATAAAACCTAGATAGTTTTATAGTTTTCTAAATTCAGACTCTTGTTTTCAAATCTTTACAATTTAGTTTATTTTCAGCTTATTTATTTTCCTCATTTAATTTACTTTCCTGCTCAGAACCCGCGCTTATTGATCTGCCTCACTTCCTTCATTATTCAACAGAACCATAAATAACACAGTAATTTTCATTTCACTCCGCATTACAAGGATTACAATCTCGATTTCCCAACGCCCCCACTCTATTATTGTAACTAATCTTGTCACTAAACCCTAGTCCGATTACCGAACGCGGCAAATAGGCTCAAATAATGCGGTTCCAAAATTTAAACACGCGTATAATTTTCAAAATTGGAGAAGTGGATGCCATATGCGTTGCCTGAGGCCTTTATTTTTTTTTTGGCGCCGCAAAGTCGCACCCGTTCGGATACGCGCTACTGACACCCGTTAAACGACCATTAAGAACACAAATGTATTCACGAGTGGGGTGAGCGGATAATAAACGGTTTTATTGGCTTTATCCCGTTGTGTCTGAGCCTGAGCCAACATTGTTACTCGGTTTCTTTTTTGGTAAAGTAATTTGAATATTTTATTAGTAAAATTTGGCTGCTGAAGTGTTCGTTTCGATTTTTTTTCGGGTTTTGATTGTGTGAGTGTTGTGTACGCTGTATACTCAAATATGTCTTCGTAATGAATCTTATTATTAGAGTTTTTTTAATTATTTCAAGCACTACAATTATAGTTACCTAATTCGTCATTAATACTGGAACATATAAGCTGATATACTTTTACTACAAGTAAATTACGAAATCATAAAAATGAAGACTTATTTACTCTTTGAGCCAAAAGCCCCAACATACCTCTTCACTATTAACGCCCCTTAAACAAACACTAACCTCGGGCTAAAAGTAAACTGCGATGAAAAGCTTAACATTTGTGTAAAGCTGTGCGGTAATCATCTTTTGTGAGCTGTGTCAACATATGGCATATTGCGGGGCATTGCCGGGCCCTATCTGATTAAGGCAAACAATTTGCGGACCTGCCTCCATGAAGCTGGGATTCTCTAGAAAAGAGTAACAATCTATGAGGAACGTATAACTACTATTACGTTGTTAATTGTGCAGTTAAGAAATGGACTTTAATTTTTTTAAATCACCTTTTACAATTCTGTGCTTTTTGATATACAACATAGTGCTGAAACATTTAATCACCTCAGCTACGTAAACAATTCGGTGAGGTTTTTATTCCTTACAAACAGAGAAGGAAAACATCGTGAAAAACCTGGAATCCAAGTATTAGAATCTGAAATCGCAGTAAGCTAGCCTCTGTGTTTTAACCTTGTGTATAAGGGAAGAGGCCTGTGCCCAGTGTGATGTCACAGTGCGACAAGTAACTACAGGCGCACTAGCTGGTATTATTATGATGGTTTCTGCTATAAGGTATTTGACTCAATCTAATAATAGATATCTGCAAAAAATATTGAATACGTATTTTCCATTTTATCACATCACTTAAAAGTAGATAAGGATACTAAAGGAAAAAGAAAAAAAATACGCCCCTTATATTTTTTGTAAATATATCTGATGAAATAAACTGTTTTTTTTTTGTCATATCCTATTATAGCTTTTTTTTTCTCGTTGAATCACCCAGTTTCCGCTGAGGTCACATGCGGCCCCATAGCTTTCACTCCGCCAGCCCGCGAGCTACTCGCTCGACGCATGTAAAGGGTTAATTCCGATGCGTTTTAGATTGTACACACTGTTTCATAGGTTCTTCTTTCAGCGTAAATTGATGTTTTGTGTTGGTGGTCAATTTTAAGATGGTTTTTAGTTGTTTATGTTCCATAGAGCTGGATATGGAGTTGTGTCGCTTCGTTTTATTCAGTTTAGAAATGACTAGGTACAAAAAAGGATACAAAATATTTTTCTGTTATAAGTAGGTTCTTAGGCTTAAATTGTGGTTACTTTTTTGTCAATAAATATGGAAACTCTTGGATACATAGACATACTAGCTGTTGCCAGCGGCTTCGCCAGTTACAAATAGAAAATGATGACACAAAACATAAAAACGAGAAATTACTATCCTATGTAATAATCTAGGTTATTAACTTTCTATGTTACAAATGTCCAAAATATGTACAGTGGTTTTCGCGTGAAAGAGTAACGAACATCCATCCATTCTTACAAACTTTCACGTTTATAATATTAGTAGGATTCAAATATAAAACGTCAAGTTTTCAAGAATGATATCACACTACCCAAATTATATTTCACAACAAAATTATTTGTATAAAAAAAACGGACCTTCAGCAAAAATGAAAACAATACCCCTCGTTTTATTTTAAATTCCAATTACGTTATATAAATCTACCTGAACGCGTAACACGTCTTAATCCATGTTATTGACAGTGATAGGTCGATCGATCACGGTCCCCGTAGAGTATCGATATAATTTGCGTTTAACTTTAACAAATCGTTCGCCGCTGAATGTAATTTGTGTGAGAGCATTGCCTTGCCATCGTTTATTATGTATTAAGTTACCGTAGTTTTTGGTAGAGCCGTTTTTTAAAGGTAAATTTGTCTTAAAAGTGTTAAAAAATAATTGGTATTTCGATATAGGTTTAGCTGTGTTCGATTTTACGAAATAATCTGTTGATTAATGGTAAATGTTGTTTAAAAGTTGTAAGAAAAACTTTGGAACGAAACGTTTCATTTTTTTTATAATCGATACATTTATTTATTTCGGGCTTTTTAAGAGGCTTTTTTCAGCAGTGGACTGTATTCAGTTAATAATTATGTTGATGATATTTATTTAAGCAATCAAATCATTTTTTCACAATGAAAACGAAACCGTTTATGAAAATATCAATACATAACTGTAGGAACCTATGCAATAACTTAAAACACAACCTTTTTTAATATAACAACTAAAAACCGCAATATAAAAATCTATTATACATATTGAAATAAGGTAGCACACACTATAAAAATAAAACACGATCATTTAAAAACCAAATACGTTTAAAGAGGAGAATAAAGTAGTATCTGTTCCCCGTGCTGGCGGCTCCCTGAATACTTTATGATAAAGGCTATTTATTCCTTCTGACAACTGCCTTATTGTCCTCCCACTAAATAAAACTATTGTAACAATATCAATAAGGCTTTTCTTAGAACAAAGAGAATGTTATGTGAGCTATTATAGGGTTCAGCGTAAGATTTCGTATTTTGGAGATATGGTTTGAGAATTGGTTTTTGTGATTTTGAAACTTAGTAGGGCAGAAATTTATTGTTTTTTCCCTAATGTCTGCCAACAATTTCAGAGCTCTCTTTTCTATTCTGATTTGTTGGTGTAAGTTTAAAATAATATAGGATATGGTACCCCGGACTAATTAATGCATTATGGTAGTTTATAAATTATCGACTTACAAAAACGAGATTTTTTAAACAGCATATATTTTTACCACAATTGTTCAATATAACTCTTGTCAGTATAAATCACTTGTACCTACTGAAAATACTTAACTAAATCATTAAAGTATCTTGTAAGAAAACTAAACATCTCCCACCACATAACGTAGTTTCGTATCGACTCTCGTTTATGTGTGCCATTAAATAAATATCGAATAGGTTAGCGTTGCCCGACGATGTATGGCCGGCATTACCAAATAAATGGGCAATTTGTACATAAATATATATCGTAACGTGAAATATTAGGCTGCTATGTATCGCGTTATAGCGGTACAATAATAAGCCTTCGTAAATGGGAGCAGTTTTGATAGCTACATGATCGGCAATTCGATATATTGTTTGTTTTTTGTGTTAGTCGTATACTAGGTCATAGGTATCAGTTTAAATAGTATGAACAAAATGTAGAACGCTCAAGTTGGTTAAATGATTTTCATTTAAAATCAGTTTTTCTTTCTAGTTGTCATTTCTAGTTGTATATTGTCACCAATTTCACAAATCACCAATACCCAGGCAATCATATTCAAATACAACAATGCATAACAT
The DNA here is from genome assembly GCF_003590095.1 of Trichoplusia ni. Taxonomy (NCBI): domain Eukaryota; kingdom Metazoa; phylum Arthropoda; class Insecta; order Lepidoptera; family Noctuidae; genus Trichoplusia; species Trichoplusia ni. Next base: position 21,483,161 of record NC_039478.1, read on the forward strand.
CTAAAAGTGTTACAAAAAACACCCAAAAAATAAACAGTAAACTTGAGTATCGCAATCTAACAAGCAATCATAAGATAAAGCCGCACAAACTCTTTCCCATCTCGCGTCGTATCGTAAAGACAAGTTCCACAGCTATCCGCGCTCTATTTACGATACAGAACAAATAAGTATCGGGGTGGGGCCCCGGGACTCGAAACAATGAGAAATGACCGGCGGAAAATTGCGCGGATTGTGAACGGAATCCGAGCGGAGACGATCGCTGCTTAAGATCCTACAGGGATGGAGTGCCGTTTTTGAATAGTTTTTACTATCTGAAAAAAAGAAAATGTGGTTTCTTAGGTTTACGCGAATGTTAGACATTGAAATGAAACTACTTTTACGGATTTTATCGCGGTTTAATTTTAGATTTTAGTTCCCGACGTTTCGAAACCTTTGCAGGTATCATGGTCACGGGCAGACTGAGATGGCGTTCGTCTTGACAGAAGATGTTGCTCGTTCTACCTTCATATTTTAATTAATTATTTGTGGTCCGACCTACGCAGTATGAGCTCACTGTGTCTTGATGTCTTGCAGCGCTGCTCTTGGGTTTGGCCTTGAGTTTATTATTGGATCCCAAGTAGGTGATATCTTCCAGCCATCTTCTCTATTGAAATTAGGGTGTTTTTTAATCTCAATAGCCTCGCGAAACATCCTAGGTAAGAATTTGGATTCTTTAGCGAGGATCTGTGGTTGGTCAAACCTAATATAATGAAATAAAATATAATACACCGCCGCTCAACGAAGTCTGCAGTCGCCGAACATGCTGAAGGTTCCAGCCATTATATTAGATGCTGAAGGCAAACTGCAATTTATGTATTTTTATTTATAAGTGATGTTAATAGAACGGTTAATGATTTTTTGCGTGTCAGTCAAACATTCGGTCAGCAAACAATGGTATCTTCATTAAACAATATGAAGAAAGGTTGAAAGAATGGAAGGATGACCATGATGGTCTTTCATCAGGTTTCAGTTTTCACATGATAAAATTAGACATAATATAAGCCTTTGTAACTAAATAACTTGCAAACCCAAAGTATGTAGACGTATCAAATTGAATCATCATAACGCAAAAATCTACGTAACCCGATATGGATTCGACTGATTGATAGGCGACTTCATCAATTTTCCAAAGTAACGAAATTTTCGATTCCCTGATTAAGGTGCAACTAAGTTACCCTGTTCCATTGAATCACGCTCGCGTCTCCATGGCTAGGGCCCAGTGCACGTCTGGCGGTAGCCCGAGGCGGCCCTGTGTTGGCGCGCACTCTATTTTCCTATTTGCGCGGCAGATTGGCTCTGATTGTATTGTTTGCGGCGGGGCGGGGCATTGATACCAGGACCCCTCCCCGCGCCCCGCACACCTCCCCCCCGCCATCCCCACAGGGTGCAGCCGAGCGGAAAAATGTTATCTACTACGTGAAATATCGCATGTTTGCGATAAATATTTGATAGGAGAATGGATTTTTAAATTTGTTTCGTGCGGACATTCGTTTTGCGGAGTCCCGAGTTCTTGGGAGGTATATAAATGGTTCTGTCTTACATATATTATTACGTAAGCTTGTATGGTTTGAATACCTACATCAGTTAGATTTGTTTACAAGCATTTTTAGTATCAAGTTTTCTTCTTATCATTTTATAACATGTATCAGTGAGTTATAAAAGTAAGTAAGCAACCCTTAAAATAAACTTTCCTGCAGCCCCTATTGTAAAAAAAATCCCGAACCTATCAAAACGATATCAAGTCATGAAAACAATGTACCCTTCAGCCACTGAACAGTAATTGACAATATCGGCACATCTGCGGGTAAAGCGCGACGTATAACGTATAAGGTGACACCGGTAACTTTTATGAGTGCGAAATTGTGTTTATGCGGTGCCGCGGCGCGATTTACCGCCGCCGAGCCGCGTCGAGCCGCGCGCCCGCCGCGTAATCGGAAATATTGCACGGGAACGAAGTTAGGATGCGGTGCGAGGGAAAAGGAATTAGCGTTTTAGAGCAATGTTGTCTAAGAATATATTTTCTGATGCTTTTCTTTCTTGATTTATTGGAGGGCTACTGTTTTGATTGTCTACTGTATCAAAGTTTTAAAATATTCTTTATTTTGTAATATGAAATGAAACAGTATTATAAATTTGCTTTAGAGTTTAACTTTTTATTTTATTTGTCATTTAATTTCTAATGCTGTGTCATTCAAATTCTGGTTAGTTTTAGGTTATTTTATTTTTTCGAGATGGTCTGGTGAAGACTACCGCTTTTGACTTAAAGCCTTGCCTATGGCGATGGCCGCATCTGGTGTTATTGTCAATAGTTTCACTACGACTCGCTGAAATAAACTAGTAATTGGTTTGCTATTGATGCTTCCTATTTGTTACAATATTGTGTATATCGTAAATATGTATCACATTCTTTATTTATACGATGACTTAATTGTTTTGGAGTATAGTTTATTCAATGTTTCATTAAAATATACACTTTTTTTCGAACCAATGTAATCACTTATTCGTTTATTTTCACTACATCCAATTGTAAAAGCTACGACAACTTGCTACGAGTGTTCGTAGCGCTACGCCAGGAGCTACGAAGTCTATCGATCCACAGTTTTCTTGCATCCAACCATGTAACAACATGTAGTACTTGCTACACTCACTTATAACATTATTTTTTGTAGTATTATTGACAGATTCTGTATTATATTTAAATCTTCATTTTTGTCTACCTAGCAACAGTTCTAAGAACAAAGATAATGACGTATCATCGTGTAGGTCGACTCGGTCGCATCGCACGCAGCTCGTTAACGACGTCGCCGTGTTAACAACACTCGTCTCTCACTAACGCGGAAACTGACGCCTTTCTTGCTCACGAACTTAAGCTGCACATATAACAAGAGTCATACTCTTTTCATGTAAAAACTCGTTTTATTTTAATCGACTATCATTTATTTCCTTCAAACCATTTATTGAATAATCTTAGTTCGGTGTCATGGAAAGATGCATATTAGTATTTGATATGATCCATTGCATGATAAGCATTCGAAGTAAAACTGCCCCAACATGGATTGGGAAAAGACTTAATAAGGTTTTTGATTGTGTCTCTATAAAAAATATGAAAATTACGAGAGCAACTGCATTTCACCTATAACATAATATATATATATATATATCTGATAATAAAGCCTATAATCGCAAACTATCGCATTGTTGTCTCTAATTGGAAGTGCTGGAGAGAGTGACATCTCAACAAATGCAGTTTTATTTTTTTAATTGTGCCTGAAGAGGCTCGGGTAACGACGCCTGTTAACGTGCCGTCAGACAAAGAAAGCCTGCCTAAGTGCCGTTACAATTACTTTTGTGGCAACTTTCGTTATATTGTGGAGCTTATGTGGTGGATACACCTGCCGCGTCTAAGCTTGGATCTTAATATATTATAAGCTGTATATTATTTTTCACAAAAATAGCGATGTACAAAATATGCGAAAGAAACAATAAAACTGAAATTGTGGCCACACTATTGAATTCGGGAGTTCCTGTAAGGATAGTGATGATGAATAAAGAAATAAATAAATTTTGTAGTGTATATAAATATACATTACAAAGATTTGATATTTTTTAAACCTAAAATCCTTTTTTCATAATTACATTAGTAGAGATTGGTATAATATACTTTTTTAAAGCACAATATTTGTTACAGGTACATAAAGACTTTTTCGGACGAATTGTTCCTCTGTCACAAGTGCAACGAAATGGTGAGTATTTGTCTGTTTAACCAACATATAAATTAAGAGAATAATGTGTCACAAGTGATTCCGCCGTCGGCATTTTTTGCTACGACTAGCTTCTACTGGTTTCACCGTCGGTCATGAACGCTTGAAAATCGTCGGTTACTGAAAAATCCTATGTTGTAAATAATCCATGTTAGATTATTTCATAGCATTTCTTAATTTGTCTTTTCTTTAAAGCGTAATAGGTAAATACACACACACAAACTTTTGTTTACGATTTTTATGCCCACAAACATATTACAATCAATAAAAAACAATATAATGACGTAGATACTACTAAACAATGTTTAATAATAATATTCCAAATCTACAAAAAGCATTAATGTTCCTAACAATCCTAATTTCACATCACACCACCCAAGTACAGCAAACCAACTCGAAAACAGCTCTACCCATTTAATACGTCATAACGAACGTCCCACATAGTCCAGGCGCCTGATCACATAACGTTAATCATACGTTGGCTCTATTATTTTCAATTACAACCCATCTCTAAAGGGTTGTTAATATTCGTTTGGTAGACACGCGAACATCCGACCACCTGAACCCAAATGTAACAAGCTTACCGATTCTCTGACATTTTGATATTAATAACTGTAATTTCGTTCTGATGGGAAAATTTTAATAGATTGAGAATTTCTCAGTTTAGTTGGTTTAAGGGGGTGGTACATTTGGGGGTTATGATCATTTGGTTTGGTTTTTGGATATTCAATTCTTGTTTTATGTTGATTGGGGAAACTTTTTGTTTACTGAAAATGAAGCCTAGGTTTCTCATTAGAGTATTTAGTGGAAAAATAGAATCACGATTAAATGTAAGTCAATAACATCAATGTGCATAAACTGTTAAAGTAAGTTTAACTTGTAAAGTAATGATTCCTGTTTACTATTTTAAAACTTTATCGATGTATTCCAGTCCTATTTTTCACCTAGAACCTAGAATATCCTTAACACAAATCTTTCTAAATAAATAAATCATTTTCAGATACAATTCAAATCGGATTTTAAAAGGCGAGCCATTGTGTATTCATCCTAAAGTAGGATCATCTTTATCCCCCTCCCCCTGCCCCGCTCTCCCCCTTATTCCCCCGCCGTCACAATTCTCGTTAAGGTGACTGTTTAATAATCTCAACGCGATTTCTAATGGGATTGAGCTGAAATTCGCCGGAGACCTCCCTAAAGCTATATTATTGTTTCTCCAACTGAGTACCGTCGGTGAATTTGATTTTACATTATTCAAATTTGCCTTTAAAATGGATAGACGGTTTGAGTTTTAGACGATGTGATGATATTTTAATAGATTTAATGTTTGAAACTATGTTTTACTTTCGTGCAATTTTCGTATCAATAATATTACTGCGTCGTGTAATATGAACTTTCCAGCTAAGCAAAATACTTAAAAGAGCTTGCAATAAAATAAACAAGCCATTTGTTTCTTTTCCTTATTTTCCGCAAGAAAAATAACTTAAAGCTAACTTCGTATTTAATTCATTGTAAGCGCTACGAAGTCTACGTGCATCCGTAGACTTTGCTACGGAATCTGCTACGGTTTACAACTTGCTACGATTTATTGTCGAGATGTTAACTTCTTTTCCTTAAATAATCGTTAAATGTTTGCCTGGGGTTTAAATAGATTTTATCAATTCGGTCTTTAGGATTTTATTCCTAAGATATTTTGGATAAATATGATGTAAGGTTACGTATTTTTTTCTCTACCAATATAGAGCAATCAAAAATGTGATTGAATATGAAATATATATAAACCATTACCTACTTTTTGAAAATAAGAATTCAGTATTTTGTAATGTACTGAAAAAAATACGACACGAAAAATTGTTCTGTACTTTCAACACACATGAATTTAATTTCTATATCTTAAACTTTGTCATTTAACTATAACATAATCGTCTGTCGGTACAGCACAGCAACTTATAATGAGGTACTATATAAATTAATTGTTCAGTGTGTGCCCAGCGAGGCGTGGGATCGACTCGGCGCGGCTGTTTGATTTGAACGCGCTTGTTAAATCTCCGACAATGCTAACCGGAGCAAAGCTGTGTTCATTGTTACTAATTAGTTTGGTATTACGTTTTTGCTATGGTTATTGAATCCGATAGTATTAATTTTATGGATTTTGGGTTGTGTGAAATTTGTGAAAAAGGTATTTTATTTTTTTTATTTCCTTTTTTTTTATTTGATGGGTTTATTTTGGTGCGTTGTATAGGACATATTTAAAAACGTAAGACAAACGGTTTCCTTTTGAAAAAATGTTGCAGACGGATACTGATATTCTTGTTGCAAATTGTAAATATGCAATAAAATTTACTTTTTGGTACAAGAGATTAAATATAAGAAATTTCCAAATAATTTCAAAGTTTAATGTAACAGCCTATATATCCCTTTAGCAAACAATTTAAAGTGGATCTTATACCACATTTTAAACACCTTATCGTTTCCAAATGTATATAAGTTGACATCAACAAACGTCACACACTTATATATTTATATATATAGTTACATAAACTTTAATTAGTCGGTGGGCGTTGTCTAGACACAGTAATTATGAACAAATACACCGCCGCCGTCTTAAGCGTCGTCTGTGGTCTCCGTCTCGTATTCCTAATTATTTCTACTACTATTACTAATTTCTAGGCATTAACTACTTAGTCGATGTCTAGGTTTTATTCTTAATTAAGTAATTTAGTTTGGTTTTTAATGTTGGTGAAAGAATTGTATCAATGTTTTTGTTTCTCAAAAAATGGCATGTCCACGTAAGTGATGGAGTGGATGTCATATAGGTTATTTTTACGTAATAAGGAGAATAAAACTGTTTTCTGCCGTCTGAATGAAATATTTGAGGCCTATTATACAAGCATTCGTCTGTATGGTTTTTACCATTTCATGCTTACATAGATTAAAATTTGTCCAAGTTTAGTATGAAGCTGACAAGCACCCAGAATTAACACATATGCTAGTATTTAATAAATATTTAATTGATGACATTTCTAAGATAAATTGTCCAAAACCGACTTAACTTTGATTCATTTACTTATTCTCTTAGATCCACTACTACCTATCTTATGTCAGGCAATTTAGTCTTAGTTCTGTAACTCACTCTTTTAAAACTCATTGAAAACCACGCCCCTTAAAAAAACCTACACACATTTTAATTACAGTCGCCCATACATAGACGGTTACTCGTACATGTAATAAGCGGGGAGGCGGCGTCGTAATTACCTGCGGCGGATACCGCTATTGTCTCCAGCCTCCCCGCTGTGCTGTGTACTCTTATATTAGAATACCTTCACTTAATAATGAGGGTATGTCTGGACTATGCTAGACTGGTTTCGTAGGCGAATATTAGCATTACATAAATGTTGAAAACTATTATTTTCCAAACATTATTTTATGAAAAAATAATTAGTAAAACAACAAGGTACGAAATAAGATCTAAAATGAGCTGCTGATCCTATAAGATATCACTGCCAGCACTCCTGCGATAACAGAAGTGGTTTATATACTTTTATTTTTATTTTTAACTGTTGTTAATTAGTTGTCCGTCTATCAAACATGACAGTTAGCTGATCGGTTTGTAGAGCTACATGTCTAAAGGAGTTCCACCAAAAACACCATCGAATTAACATTTATTTCAATTGTCGTTTAGAAAATTTTAATTCCAAAATAAGACAAAAATCTTTTTTTTTAATTTGCCTATTTTTGCTGATAAGTCATTGAATTGCATTATTCACTTTGTCATGCACAGACCCGGTGGCCGACGTGATATCATCAAGCAGTGTGTTCTACCAGTACCAAGAAGGTTTCAACAACGCTGTGCGGAGAAATGTACGCGTTCGTGATTTACTATAGAAAATAACGTATTAAGATAAGTTTAGAATATATATATGTAAAGTTTTTTTTTATATTTGTATGTAATAGTCGAGTTAAGGTCTTAGTAATGGAGAAACGTTTATGTCAAAACCGATCAAAATACTTTTTCATTAATCTGTTGGTTGCTTCCAATAATTACTTTGTTATGATTGTAAACAACCACATTACTGTATTTTTTTAGAAGTTAGCCTTTAAGTTAAACTGTTCGTATAATTGTAATTGATTCGTTGTACAGCATAAGTATGTAGTTATCGGCAAGTAGACAGTAGGGTCGACGAGCGGCTTTTCAGAGAATGCAACTGATTTTAAATGTATAACTCAGTTTTATTTAGTAAGGGCTGGCCCATTCAAACTAAGTTCGGAATAAAGTCTGAATTATAAGAAACTGGATTGCAGGCGTTGTGCCCCAAACTTATTAATTACTTGAAATAACAAAACTTGCTCAGCTATTCCTGAAGTTGTGTTGTATGTTCACCTGCGATGATAACTTTGAACATAAATACTTATTTAATGTAGCTATACGTTACTTTAAATAATCATCACATAAAATACAGGGAATTTTCTTTCAGGGGATTATCATTAGCGTTCTTTCAATTGTAAATTACGATCTAGTTCAGAGAAACTAGGTCGTAATTTTGTTCATTATAATCTATACTTCTATACTAAGCTGAAGAGTTTGTTTGTTTGAACGCGCTAATCTCAGAAACTTCTAGGTCAAATTGAAAAATTCTTTTTGTGTTCAATAGACCATTCATCGGGGAAGGTTTAAGACTATATAACATCACGTTGCAACTAATAGGTGCGAAGATGCAAAGGAAAATGTGGCGAAAACGGGGAAAAATGGTCACCTTCGAGGGCATCCGTTCAAAAATTCCTAACTTATATCTTCTAACCACGCGGACGAAGTGGGGGGCAACAGCTAGTATATTGATACATTTGCCCAAAAAGCTGCCGCAATTTTGAAACGATCACTTGTCAATACTCAAGTCCATCGCTTTATTTGGTAGTTACTTATTTTGTTTATAAACACTGAAAGCGCAATAACAATGATCAGTCGCAAAAATCTGCAACTTTTCTAATTAATGTCTACTAATTTAATATCGGCTTATTCACGCGTATTTACAGGGATATCCCGACTAGTTTCGCATTTGCGATCCCACAGCCGCGTCAACTCATGATGAAGTTCTCCAGTCGGTCTCGAAACTAGTCGGGCTATCTCGTTGAATAAGCTTGACTAAACCGTTATAAAATAAATTATAAAGTTATTATTAGAAAAGTGTGTATTGTGAAATTTTACAAATATTGCATCTTAATACTTCTTTACTATATATAACAGACTAGCTGTTGCCCGCGACTTCGTCCCCGTGGGTAGAAGATATAAGTTATGATTTATACCTGCCCGGTATTTTCACATTTTCCATTGTATCTTCGCTCCTATTAGTCGCAGCGTGATGGTTTATAGCCTAAAGCCTGCCTCGAAGAATGGTCTATTCAACACATAAAGATTTTTTCAATTTGGACAAGTAGTTCCTGAGATTAGCGCGTTCAAACAAACAAACAAACTCTTCAGCTTTATATATTAGTATAGATATAGATATTACTTTCCAAGTATTTACATGCTTTCAGAGTATATTAATAAAGTCCTTAAGACAGTCTTTAAAAGCCATTCCGTTAAAACTTGATTCATAAATACATCAAGAAGATAATTTACGATTGTTGTAAGCGTTTTGTTGTCAAATGCGATGATTAAGTATAAAAGTTTGCTTCGTTGTCATCTTATGAAATGTGGGTAGCGAGGAAATGTTTTAATCACTGTGAAATGTATGGTGAAATGAGAGTTTTGGATTTGTTTCGAGTATTATTTATATTATATGTATATTTGTATTTCAATCCGTGTTGTTGTTTATAGTTTAAGATCTGTAGTATATGTGTATTGGAATCCTGCTAATGTTAAACGCGAGTTTGTAAGTTCGAATGGATGTTTGTTACTCCTTCACGTTGAATTGCTGAGTGGATTTGAATGAAACTTAACAATAATATAGCTTGTACAGAAAAACGTAGGATACAATTTATAAAGATATTCTGCGAATTATCTGAAACATCAAGGAAATACAAAATTATCTGTATACTGCCACTGTGACATCTTGTATGTAATTAAAATGCGACACAACAGCTATTTATCTGATTATTTTAATGACATAATTTCAGTCCGTTTCTACGCCATGCTACACGAAACACTTATTTTGTTTAGGCGGAACCGCGGGCACCAGCTATTAGTAGTTTCTGTAACTTCAATTTATTACGGTTACGAAGATCGAAATATGTCAACAACTCTACGTGCACCAAATTTCCACGCTTTTTTTAATTTGAAAATTGACTGAAATGTTTGTGTATCACTTTTGAAACCAGGTTTTATTTTGATAGGTACATTTTTAAGATTTGTAGATAATACTTTTATATGTAAATAGGTAATGTAAGTTAAATTATGTAATAACATTTGCACAAGCTATGTCGTACTTGATAAAATAATACTTACAAGTCTACTTTTGTTATTTTATTATTTCCTTTTTTATTTCGCCTCAAGTACGTCTTAATTTAACAGCTATTTTGTCTAAAGACAGATATTCACATCACACAGAAAGCACTAGCAATTGGTCCCGACTTTTATACGTCTTTGGCTGGAAGATATCACCTACTTGGACCCAGTAATACATAAACTCAAGGCCAAACTCAAGAGCAGCGCTGCAAGACATAGTAGTATCAAGGCATAGTAAGCTCATACTGCGTAGGTCGGATCGCAAATAATTAGTTAAAATATGAAGGTAGAACGAGCAACATCTTCTGTCAAGACGAACGCCATATCAGTCTGGCCGTGCAAATGTCCAATCATACCTGCAAATGACGAAACGGGGGGAACTAAATCTAAAATTAAACCGCGATAAAATCCGTAAAAGTAGTTTTATTTCAATTCCTATTATTTTAATTTTGTCAAATATGCTTTGCAATGAACATTGGTCGTAATGATATGACATTCCGTCAAACTATGCAAGTTACGGTAACTAAATCCTACTAGAAGCAAACCCTAGAACGATTGCTAATAAAAGATCCCGTAGAAGATCTTCACATATTCTTTACGTAGATAACTTTAGGGCAGTTTGTTTGATAAGATTCCTTATTATGCTCTATTAAACGTCGAAAATTATTTCTGACGTCCTTGTTGGCATCGTGTTTATTTTACATCAATAATGATCACAGCAGCAATGAACACTGATCACCAAATTCATCTCTCTGCGTGACGATGCAGTTTCGTTTATGTTGTATATGTGTAGAGTCTAATTCTGTCCAAATGAAACTGTAACGTTGTACGTTTTTATACTCTAATTTCTTTTAATCTATAGATACTTACGAGTGTATCGAGTTGAAATTCTATAAAACACTCGTCTTTATATTGGAACGCGCCGCACGCCCGAACTCACGTCTCGGAAACCGGTTCCGTTGGCCGAACCCCTTCCACCGTTCGAACTGCGAGCGACGCGTCACGCGAGTCACCGATGCCAGTGCGACCGGGGAAAGGATTATTACCGACCTACCGCGAACAGCTGAGCGCGTACTCTCGAGTTCTATTTTTTCACAGTGAGGCCCTAATACCGGCCACTTAAAATATAAAACTTTAAATATATCTACTAATTAAATTCAGTGAACCCCATATCGGGTGAGTGTTGCAAAACGTTTACAAATAATCGCTAGATTTAAGTAATGCATGACTTGCTAAAATTATCATTGTGCTACGATTAATTGCTTTTAATACTTTCACCATCATAGTGTTGCAAACCTTTAGTAGATATTTAAACTGTTATCTGTCGTGTTCTAAAATGTAATTGACCTATAGCTTTAAATATTGTGTTTACCGACTTTACAATTTGCATTGACCTTTGGAACGGTTAACCTTGGCCGTGTCATGACGGTCAACCATTTTAAACTTACAACGACATTTTTATTATAGCATATCCTTCTCTTAAATCCGAAATCTAATAACACTGCTATTAATTTATTGCATAAGATGTATTAATTATGAAACTACTTTCATAATAGCTGCTATTCATCTTACAATTAACAACGTCATGTAGTTTTGCTAGCTAATGTACCACGCTGCCTAGACTGCCCCATCTCGATAGCTACTTAGTGCTGGATCACCGCTTTCCATTTTAGTATGTTGTGTTGCTAACGGGATGCCGCAGTAACAGACTGGATTCGGTCAATTTCTAAAGTTACCAATTACCGAATTCCAGGGTTCAAGTTCAAGTCCAAGTTTGAGTCTCCAGCTTCAAGCCTCAAGTTCCAGCTCAAGTACTTGTAAGCCACCGAGGCTGCGTTTTCTACTCTTCTTCTTCCTCTCCGTTCCTGCCTAATGTCCTTGACGCCGTCATCTATCGACCGTCAGGATTAGAAACGTTCCTGCCGAAGACCTTGCCTGCCCTTGAGTCTCCGTCGGTCAGCTGCTACCCGGAAAGGAGACCGCGGACCCCTACACATCCGGATACTGAGGCAGGATAGTGGTGTTCTCTTGCGAACTTCAATTCCTCGCGCGCTCGATATTTTAAAACCACCCCCATCTCAACCGACTATTTGTTTTTTTCTCAAGAATAAATTGTTAATCTAATTGTAACCATTTTTTTTCTCACAAGCCTATCTGCCTAGAACCTACGTTACAGTGGCGCCCAGGAAGGTAGAATATCGAGCCGTGTTGAGTTTTTGTGAGCTTATCATTTTGTAGTATTTCTTGGTGTCGGCTTTCTTACAGTTGTGCTAAAATTAATCACAGGCTACCAATTGTGAATTTTTTGAGTACCTACCCTCATTATATTTTTATTGTATATTTTAATTTTTCACATATTGGTAGACTGCCTAACTACTGATTTTGCATTTATTTTTGTGTTGTCCTATTTTTTTAATTTTGTTGTAACTGTGTATCGTGTTTTATACGTTTTGCAACACACATTCCGCGGCGTTTTTTTTATAAGATGTCTTATCCTATTAAGTTTCTGTCGCTACAAAAAGCTGAACTAGACTACGAGGTATCTGTTCGTGGTGGTACTGGTGGTGACTCCGTTAGCGAACTTAGGAAACAAATAGTTAAATTATCCTTAACATTACCCTCTGAGGACATCTTAGAGTCACATTTAGATCCAATTTCAGATTTGAAAGCGGTTAATGAGTCCTTGTTAAAATCTCACAATAATTTGGTATCGTTAAAATCCAAATTCGATAAAAACTTATTTTTTCGCACGGAAACCTTACTTCACCATATCTACCATCGCTTGAATCGGATTAATCACTCGACTTCCGATGTAGCAGAGACATACAAAGTATGTTGTACTAATTTTAACTCACAATATAAGGAGATAACTTCACTAAAACCAAAATCTCAAACTACCCACATTGCTAGTCCGACACAGGCGGTACCTGAACTGAGTAACGTGATTGTCACTTGTGAGCGCAGGATTCATTCCGAGTTAAGTAAATTAAAATACTCCGGAAAAACCTGCGTTAGAGCATTCATTCAAAAAGTGGATGAATTTATAGTAAGTAGGGGTATCCCTCAAGAAAATATTGTGTCGTACTTATTTGAAATTTTTACCGATGACGCTCTGCATTGGTATAGGTGTATTAAAAATGACACTAAAACTTGGGATGAGATCGTAGTTTTACTAAAGCAGGATTTTAGTCAAAACGACTACGACTATAGGTTGCTTGCCGAAATACGTGCTCGTACGCAGGGTGAACTAGAAAACATAACGATATATATTTCTATTATGCGTGGTATGTTTTCGAGACTGAGCAAATCTTTATCTGAAGAGGATCAGTTAGAGATCTTACTGCACAATATTAGGCCCTGTTATGCAAGTACTCTAGCGTCTTCATCTGATATCACTGATATTAGAAGCTTGCAGAAACTATGTAGGAATTATGAAAATATACAGTCTAGGCTTAAACAGTTTTGCGAACCTCCCAAGGTTACACCTGACACTTTAGTACCTGAGTTTGCCTATACAAAGTACGCTAGTTCTAAAAATTCTAGTAATAATAATTTTAATAATAAATTTAATAAACCTAACTACTCTAATAACTATAATTATAATAAACCTAAAACTACTTTTGAACCAAATAAATCATTTAACAATCATATACAAGTTAACGAAATAGGACAAGAGTCTGAGAACATGAATAAGCATAGATATTGTCCAAGGTGTAGATCTAATTCACACTCTTTAGGTTCATGTAAACAGCCACACTTTGTTATATGTTTCAAATGTGGGAAGAAAGGCGTTAAGTTTCCAGATTGTCCTAATTGCCAGACTGATCAAAAAAACTAAGTATCAAGGGTTGTAGTAAAGGTAATAATAGCACGAATTTTGATAAGACTGATTGGGATAATTGGCTTAGTACTATTTCTAAATTCTTTTCTTGCTATACCGTTTCTACAATCCATAACAATAATATAGACTTTACACGCCCTTACGTTTCAGTTAGCGTTAAAGGTAAAACTATTACTGGACTACTTGACACAGGTTCCGCCGTCACTATAATGGGAAACGACGCCCATAAGAGTTTTCTAGCTTCTACTACCACATGGAACATTAGCCAACCTTTAACATTCGCGGCAGCAGGTGGACAAAAACTTGCGTCTATAGGTTTTATTGCATTACCTTTCACTTTTGAAAAACAGACTCATAATTTGGATGTACACATTATACCAGAAGTTAAAAATTCGTTAATTCTAGGCATGGACTTTTGGCGTAAATTTGGTTTATTTCCTAGTTACTTAAACTCAATTTTATTCCTAAACCCATCAGAGGCTCAATTAGCTGAATTGGCATCAGAGAGATCGGAATACCTACAGTCTTATGTTCACCTGTCGGAAGACCAGAAAGTAACAGCAGATAATATCATCTCTCAATTCCGGGAAATTTCATACGAGGAACGAGGTCTAGGTCGTACTGCCTTAATAACACATTCCATTGACACTGGGGATGCTGCTCCCATTCGTCAAAGGTACTATAGAATGTCCCCGGAAAAGCAACGCATATTAGTGGATCAACTTGATGAGATGCTAAAAGATGATGTAGTTGAGCCTGCTGAAAGCCCATGGTCATCTCCTGTACTACTAACACCTAAGAAGAATGGTGAGCTTAGGTTTTGCCTTGACAGTAGGAAATTAAATGCCGTCACTAAAAAAGATGCCTACAATTTGCCCTATATATCCGAGATACTCGACAACCTACGCGACGCCAAATACCTATCAAGTCTAGACCTGTCAAAAAGTTTTTGGCAAATTCTAATTAAGCAGGAAGACAGGTGTAAGACCGCGTTTTACATTCCGTCGCGAGGCACTTATCAATTTAAGTCTATGCCGTTCGGTCTCACTAACGCACCGGCTACCCAACAGCGCTTGGTAGATGCTTTGTTCTATGGACCGGAATTTGAGCATAGGGTCTTCGTCTTCATAGATGATATAATTATTGTCTCGTCTTCCTTTGAGCAACATATTTCTCTATTACTACTTGTGTTAAATAAACTAAAAACTGCGAATCTAACTATAAATCTAAAGAAAAGTCAGTTTTTCAGAGATAAACTGAAATATCTAGGTTATATAGTGGATGCTAACGGCTTACACGCTGACCCTGAAAAAGTAGAAGCTATTAAAAATTATCCTACCCCGACTAATAGAAAGGAAGTTCGTCTCTTCTTAGGCGCAGCTTCTTGGTACCGCAGGTTCATTCCCAACTTCAGTTCCTTGGCCTCACCATTGAACAAATTAACCTCACAAAGCAAGAAAGCTCCCCCATTTTTATGGTCTACGGAAGCTCACATTGCCTTTACTAAACTAAAGGACTGCTTAGTGTCCGCGTCTGTTCTTTCATGCCCAGATTATTCCCAACCCTTTCAAATTCACACCGACGCGAGTGACTACGGTATCGGTGCAGTTCTGACTCAGGACATAAAAGGCGAGGAAAGAGTCATAGCATACATGAGCAAGTCATTGTCCAAACAAGAACGCAACTATAGTGCAACAGAGCGCGAAGCCCTTGCAGTTCTTTTAGCAGTTGAACATTGGCGTTGCTATGTAGAAAATGGCCAAAAGCTGACGGTATACACGGATCATTCTGCCCTTAAATGGTTTTTAAAATTAAATAATCCTACAGGTCGTTTGGCTCGCTGGGGTGTTCGACTGTCGGCATATAATTTAGAAATAAAACACCGTCGTGGTTCAGAAAATGTCGTACCTGATTTTCTATCGCGTTCAACTCCCGTATCAGCCATTGATAGTGACCATTCTACAATAATGCTATACCCAAAACTTCAGATTCGTGGTATCTAAGTGTTTATAATGGTTGCTTAAATTCTCCAACTTCCTTTCTTGATTATCAGGTATCAGAAAATAAACTTTTTCGTTTTAAAAAGAGTCTTAATCCACTAACCAAAGAATTTGAATGGAAAGAAGTGGTACCTCTTGAGAATAGAACTAACATTATAATTAAAAATCACGCTGAGCCAATCTGTGGCCATCTTGGTATTTTTAAAACTTTTAAACGACTATCACTAAAATATTACTGGCCCGGTATGTATGCGGATGTGGTCAAAGCAGTAACTTCTTGCGACACTTGCATAGCCCACAAACACCAAAATCACGCAACGCTTGGACACATGGGTAAACCCAAATCTTGTTACAGACCTTTTCAGATGCTTAGTATTGATCTTGTTGGACCTCTACCGGTTACCAAGAAACAAAATTCTTACATATTTGTCGTAACCTGTTGTTTTTCAAAATACTGTTTGCTTTTCCCTATTAAACGAGCTAATGCTGACATAATCTCCAGAATTCTTGAAGATAACGTATTTTTGGTGCACGGTATCCCATTTACTATCATACTCGATAACGGCAAACAATTCGTTAGCGCTACTCTAAAGAACTTAATAGCTAAGTACAACATACCAAACTTACACTTTACACCGAAATACTCGCCTCACATAAATACCGTTGAAAGGTATAACAAAACTATAATGACTGCTCTGTCAACTTTCATAAATAACGATCAGCGTACTTGGGATTTAATTATACCTAAAATCCAATTTGCTATTAACAGCTCCGTGAATGAAGTAACTGGTTTCACGCCTTCCTTTCTAGTATATGGTCGTGAACTGGTTAGTTGTGGTACTCATTACAGGGACTGTAAATTCGACAGCGATATCATATTTGAACCCCGTGATTCGTATGCTGAAAATCTAGGTTATTTAGCTACTATCTTCAACAAAGTACAAGGAGCTCTTTTGCAAGCTCATACTAGAAACTGTCAGTCATTCAATTTACGAAGAAAACCTGCCGAATACAATTTAGGTGATATTGTCTGGAAGCGAACTTTCTACCAAAGCGACAAAGACAAATATTTTAATAAAAAATTACCCCTAAATTCATTAAATGTAAGGTAGTCAATAAAAAATCACCACTAGTTTATGAATTAGCTGATATGTCTGGAAAATCTATCGGAGAATGGCATATTAAAGATCTGAAACAAATTAACTACAAAGAATGACAAAACTTAGCTATATATGGTACATTGCTTGGAACAACTGAAAACTAAAATATTTTAAATAATTTAATTTAAACTAAAACTACTTTTTACATAACTTATCCCTAAAATAAATAAAAATCTAAATCTAATGTCGCCTATCTAGTGCCTAAAATTGGGCTAAAATGGATTACTACCTTAACTATATACAATACAGATACAGTTACCTATACACTGCCACTACATATGAACCATTCCTTCTTTTTACTATTTCCTTATTTACACTGTTGGTCTACCCCAATTGTCTTATAAGACGATGGTCTACCCCATTCATGCTTCTATATTATTACTATCGGCCCTACAGCCATAGTAAGAAAGCAATCTTGGTTCTACCCCAATGATTTCTTTTATTGGTATCATGGCCCTACACCATTGATAACTTATACACATCTTCCTACACATTACACTCTACACAGCGGTTTGCAACTGTTTAAATAAGCCTATGCAGGAGCGGCTGGTGACTCCAAAAGTAAGCCAAAACCATACACTTCCTATCTATATTAATATCTGCCATTATATTTATCTATGTTCCATTGGTTATATGTAGACTGCACTGCATAATAAACTCTCATAAGATCTACGTTCGGTTCGCGTGGGTGTTTTGCGTTATATGCAGAATACTCTGAATGATAGCGTGCGGAAGGCATAGGATCTAAAGTGTCAGCTGCTGATTAAAAGATGAATGAATAAAAGAGGATGGGTGAAAGGGATAGGAATGATAGTGTAGCGTGAACCAAATGCTTTCAGTAGCAGTAGCAGCGGATTTTCCCTAGGAAAAATCCTACCCTAAAGAGGGGGGTACTGTAACGTTGTACGTTTTTATACTCTAATTTCTTTTAATCTATAGATACTTACGAGTGTATCGAGTTGAAATTCTATAAAACACTCGTCTTTATATTGGAACGCGCCGCACGCCCGAACTCACGTCTCGGAAACCGGTTCCGTTGGCCGAACCCCTTCCACCGTTCAAACTGCGAGCGACGCGTCACGCGAGTCACCGATGCCAGTGCGACCGGGGAAAGGATTACCGACCTACCGCGAACAGCTGAGCGCGTACTCTCGAGTTCTATTTTTTCACAGTGAGGCCCTAATACCGGCCACTTAAAATATAAAACTTTAAATATATCTACTAATTAAATTCAGTGAACCCCATATCGGGTGAGTGTTGCAAAACGTTTACAAATAATCGCTAGATTTAAGTAATGCATGACTTGCTAAAATTATCATTGTGCTACGATTAATTGCTTTTAATACTTTCACCATCATAGTGTTGCAAACCTTTAATAGATATTTAAACTGTTATCTGTCGTGTTCTAAAATGTAATTGACCTATAGTTTTAAATATTGTGTTTACCGACTTTACAATTTGCATTGACCTTTGGAACGGTTAACCTTGGCCGTGTCATGACGGTCAACCATTTTAAACTTACAACGACATTTTTATTATAGCATATCCTTCTCTTAAATCCGAAATCTAATAACACTGCTATTAATTTATTGCATAAGATGTATTAATTATGAAACTACTTTCATAATAGCTGTTATTCATCTTACAATTAACAACGTCATGTAGTTTTGCTAGCTAATGTACCACGCTGCCTAGACTGCCCCATCTCGATAGCTACTTAGTGCTGGATCACCGCTTTCCATTTTAGTATGTTGTGTTGCTAACGGGATGCCGCAGTAACAGACTGGATTCGTTCAATTTCTAAAGTTACCAATTACCGAATTCCAGGGTTCAAGTTCAAGTTCAAGTCCAAGTTGAGTCTCCAGCTTCAAGCCTCCAGTTCCAGCTCAAGTACTTGTAAGCCACCGAGGCTGCGTTTTCTACTCTTCTTCTCCCTCTTCGTTCCTGCCTAATGTCCTTGACGCCGTCATCTATCGACCGTCAGGATTAGAAACGTTCCTGCCGAAGACCTTGCCTGCCCTTGAGTCTCCGTCGGTCAGCTGCTACCCGGGAAGGAGACCGCGGACCCCTATACATCCGGATACTGAGGCAGGATAGTGGTGTTTCTCTTGCGACCTTCAATTCCTCGCGCGCTCGATATTTTAAAACCACCCCCAGCTCAACCGACTATTTGTTTTTTTTTAAGAATAAATTGTTAATCTATTTGTAACCATTTTTTTTCTCACAAGCCTATCTGCCTAGAACCTACGTTACAAAACATACTTACCATGTCTACAACTTATGGACTGATGCAAAGTGATTCAACACGAAATATTTTGTCATTAAGAACTGATTGTATTGCGTGAAATCAGGGCCCCGATTCTGCTATTATACGATGGCCGATGGATGAATGGCAATTGGATTAAATTTGAAATCATACCTATTCTCTTAACCATTTTGCCAATACAATTATTGGAAGTTAATTGTATTGACTTTGAGTGTACCGCCCCATACAGAATTTACAATTATTGAGTAGAAAAATGCTTAAGATATTACGAAAATTGTCATTTTAAGCCAAATTTCATTCATTTATCGGCCGTTGTAAATAGCAGAATTGGGGCCCAGTTTTCATGTTGGGTAATCATCTTCATGTCTTTTCTGAGTTTGACTTGTATCTGAACTATTTATCTCTAAGTAATGTCAAAAGGCTAAAGGGCTTTAGAAGCACTAAAATACTTCTGAAAAAGGTCAAATATTTACTTCTCTTTTTCTCTAGTCCGTCTGGTTGTTCCTGCGAGGATCGAACCCGCTACTTTCATATTTCACATATGCTTATTGCATATTTCGCAGCCCATTAGCTTAATTAATCGTTGACTCAACGGTCTAGCACTTTTGCTGCAGGCCGTCAACAGCCAAGGTTCGCGAAATTTTACTTGATCTATGTGACGGGTGTGATGATTACGTTACGACCATAAAAAAATAAATACAGAAGAAGTCGCGACGATAATAAATATCTAATCTGGGCTCTTGTACA
Source organism: Trichoplusia ni (assembly GCF_003590095.1). Lineage (NCBI taxonomy): Eukaryota > Metazoa > Arthropoda > Insecta > Lepidoptera > Noctuidae > Trichoplusia > Trichoplusia ni. The sequence goes on from NC_039478.1 coordinate 21,503,414, forward strand.
ATGACTAGGTTAGGCTAAGTTAGAACGGTGTCCATCAACGCACGTAAACAGAACTGTATAAATCATTTTCACGGCAGCGGCCGCCGAGCGTCAGACTTCTTAACCATCGTGCTATATTTATCAAATTATAGCAGTTTGACAAATATGATTCAGGAAGTTAGCTAAATGCACTGTATACTAAAGAATCTGTTGATTAAACGGAGAATCGAATCAATTTGTTGCGACACATATACATATAAGGAAAAGCAAGCTTTGAAGTCGCTCAATTAAGACATTTTGAAATAAATCGAATTATTTATTCGGGAGGTTGGGATAAAAAATAAACACCACAAAATCATTACGCATTATTAGGTATATTTTGTAATAATTAAAACAACTAATGGTACATTACTAAGTGGTATATATTTATAACGCATGTACACGCCCGCGCCGGCAATTCCCCTCATGGTGCATACTGCAGTATCGACTCACAATGTTTATCTACAGGCTTGGCGCGGGCACTTATAACTAGGTACTATTATATCTATGAGTGAATGGGTATAAGAGCAAAGTGGCTTTCTGTGTCAGATTAAGACTTAATAAATATATTCTAATACTGAATGTGTAATGAGAGAAATCAATGATTTTTATTCATGATATAAACAAGTATTGCATTTGTAGATTTTTGCGAGACTACTTTTTCATTGATTTAATAGGGACAAAAGGCATTTATTTAAAACTGGAAGTTGGCTAGCGGTAAATTAAGGATTGCTTTATATGGATCAAAGTAATTTTGAATGCTTACATTTATTTTTCATATTATAATCCTTGAAAATAATGTGGTAGGTGTTTCCCAAGTGCAGTTACTAGGTACTTTAATGTAACATTTCTTATGTTTCGTTCGGAAACTTTAATAATAATGTACTTAGTATTTATGTGTCTTACAGTTTCAATGTTTGACAAAGCAATGAATATCTGTGTTATTATAATGCCTTAATTATTTAACAAATGGTTTCCATTCTTTCCTTATTCTTAGCTACATGTAAACCGTGAACTATATACAATCTGTGACCTACGGACAACGTACGAACATCGAATTACTGTCTAATTAATTAAGTTCATAATTATTTACAATTTTCTTAAAACTAAATTATAATAAAAACGAAATATTCACAACAGTTGGTCGAATACTGTGGTAGTGTAGGTTTTAATTATTCTAATACATAAATACATTTTTTTTATGTTTTTAAAATATGGCAACAACAAAAATAAACTGTCTACACCTTAATAAAAAAGAAACAAAATTAAAACAATTGAATACTGTTGCCGGTAAAATAAGATTCAGGTATTTTATTTTAACAAGAATATCACTGGTGAAATAGGTACTTAAAACTAGATTTTTATTATAATTTAAAATATTTTTATAAACGAAAAATGTACAATGTTGTACTAAACTATTTTATAAAATAATACTTGAGTTAAATATTTCTACATTGGCACATAATTATGGCAATCGACTTTCGAAAGACATGGCACTTTGAATTCACGAGTGATGCGATGATACAAGTTTACAATTAGATAGTTACTTGTCTGTAATATTTATTATTATTAATCTAAATAATATTGAACGTAGACATCGTAATTTTATTTCGTCCTATTCATAATCCAGTTACGAAAAGAACACTATTCAGCTGAATTCGTTGAGACTTGAGAATATACCCCAATATTCCGAAGAACAGAATACTCCTCAAGTCCTCATATTGCAATTTATTACATACAATGGCAATACTATAGAATGAAACAATATTGTATACATTCCTCAACTCTATACAACTTATTCGTGATGTTTCTGCGTTTCATGCGCAGGCGCCGGTTGTTGGGATTCATGTGGGAGTAGCGGTAGGGGGGGGAGTGGTAGCGGGAGCGGCAAGGGGAGGAGGGCGCGAGACTGGAAGCTGGCGAGGGAGTGCAGGAGTGCGGCGGAGTGCTCGTGAGCCTTCCGCCGGAGTTCTGCCACGCTGGAGGACCGAGCCTCCTCCTTAGGGCAACAAGGGCAAGGTGCACCCCAACCTGAGAAAGAATTGACATAGTTAATGTTTGCAAAATATTAATAAGAGTATTTATTTTAAGTGTCAAGGTCTAGAAGTATAGTGGGTATTTTTATTCGTTTTAGGAACAACGACTCTCGCATTAAGGAATTTAATCCTTGTATCGAGGAACTGGGGTGTTTCACAAATGTTCAAGTCGCATGGACACGTCACGTCAAGTCCCGATCGTGGAGTAAACAAATGCTTGTCGTATGTGGGGATCGAACCCACGACTCGGTTTTGACATTATATTATTTTGCAACTTCGACTTATGCTTTATTGGTTTTCTTTTTTTCAGAGTAGGTAATTGCCTACATTTTGGAACAGAACAACGATAATCATTGAAACACCTTGATACTAGTTGACCACTTTGGACTTGAAATCTTTTTTCCTGGCATTTAATTAAAAAAAGATACCCTTGATGTTTGATCAAATAATCACACAGAGAGCTTTAAATCCTTACCTTTTAGCGGGAAGAAGGGCTGCGACAGATGGTTCAGGTGTTGTGAGAGATGTGACAAGTGTGGCGGCAGGAACAGGGGCGGCGGCGGCGCTGGTGGCGGCTCGCCCGCGCCAGGGGAGGTGCGGAACGCGCCCGTACTGCAAAGAAACGTGGATGTAAGGACATGCTCGTACTATATGAGGTGTCTTTATCGTTGCTAGATTTGTGATGTGGGTAAAGAATGTAAAAAATAATCAAAGTCGTTACTTATGATGATGAGAACCACAGATTAAAAATGAATCAAAAATGTTATTTGTGTCGTCTGTTTCCGTTGTACGGGCTGATCTATGGAAATCAAGTGTATGCTGTTGTGATAACAAGAACAAACCTTTTTTAGTTCAGAACACTTTGGTTTATAAGTTGAATAACATTAAGCTAACGTAAAATGCAAACTTAGTAAATATTTGGCAATAGAGATGTAATTTTTTTCCAATGCCCTTTTTCTGTGTGCCTATAGTAGTTTACTAAATAATAATGAATACTTTTCTTAGCCAACATGAATCGATCAAAAGAGAACTTGCAAGTGACGTCACTTGTGGGTATTATTTTTTTTCATTCTAATATTTTATTTTATTTTATTTTATTTTATTAGGGAAACAAACAGATATTATATATAAACAATTACAATCATAATAAACTAAACATAATCCAAAACAGTTTCCACACTTAAACAATACATTCGCGCCAAGAATGTTAAACAGGTATGAAAAAGAGGAGAAAAAAAAAAATATTTCAGTATCAAAAATAAATAAAAATAAAATTCTTCCTTGCATCAAACTAAATTGTTGAAGTTAAAAAAATCTCAAATGCTGATGGGAACCAAACAATCGTGAATGGCTCTTTTAAATTTAGGAAACGAAATGTTAAAAAACATCTATGAAAAAATACAATATTTCAGTATTCAAAATAAAAATTATTTGTATCTTACAGATGTCTTCAACACCCCGCCTCCCAAATCCAAAAAAAATAAAAAAATAAAAAATCACCCACGCCCGCCCGGCCCCTCCCAACACCCGAGACCCCTCCCAGCCCGATACAAAGAAGAATTCCCATCCCCGACACCGAAACACTGCACTTCCTCATAGATGCTTTCAAACTTCCGTTGTTTAAAAACATCCATGAGAAAAATACAACACCTCAGCACCAAGAACAAAAACTCCTCCCCGCACCAAGCCAAAAAATCCCAAATGCTGAGAGGAACCAAACAAACGTGAATGACTTCCCCAATTCTAGGAAACGAAATGCTAAAAACATCCATGAAAAAATACAATACTTCAGCATCAAAAATTTCAATACAATATTTCAGTATCAAAAATAAAAATAAAAATAACAAATCTTCTTTGTATCAAACTAAAAAAAAAATCTCAAATGCTGAGAGGAACCAAACAATCGTGAATGATTTTTTTATATTTAGGAAACGACAGGTTAAAAACATCTATGAGGGTATCACTATTTCCGTTATTTATAATATCATTATACAGCCGGCATGCTCTTGAAATAAATACATTTTTTCCATAATTAGTTCTTGCAGTAGGAATGAAGAATAAAGATTTCTTTCGAGAATTAATACGTGGACATCTCAAACCTATCCTATTTAAGAGGTAAGGAGAGTCAGCTTGACTTCTTAATATTTTATATAAAAATAAAGGTCACGTTCCTTTCGTCTTGTCTCTAACGAAGGTATATGAGGTATTTTTTCAGAATAATTATTTTTATGACTTCTCCATATTATATGCTTATTCAATTTATCTTGGATCCATTGTATTTGCTCAATATATACTTTGTATTGTGGGTTCCATACCACAGATGCATATTCCAGAATTGGCCTGATGATCGTCTTATACAACAACAATATTGTCGACAAACGCTTAAAATCTTTAGTAGCTCTCAGCACAAAACCTAACATACGATAAGCCCTACTAACAATGGACGTGATGTGCCTATCAAAGATCAGTCTACTATCTAATTGGACTCCCAAATCTCGCACTTCAGACACCCTATTGATATATTCATTATTTAATTTATAACTATACTCAATATATTTTTTCTTTCTTGTATATGTAATTATATGACATTTTTTTACATTGAGGTAAAGCATATTATTAGTACAATAGTTAGATAAATTATTTATATCATTTTGTAGTCCTCGACAATCATCTATATTTTTTATAATTTTATAAACCTTCTTATCATCAGCATATAACAAGAAATTTGAATTATTAAATACTGAATGAACATCATTAATATATATATTAAATAAGAGGGGTCCTAGATGCGAGCCTTGTGGTACGCCTGATGTAATCGGTATAAATGTTGAACAGAAACCTTTAATAGTAACAGCCTGACTACGATCTCGCAGGTAAGACTCCAACCACCTAAGCAAGTCGCCATGTATACCGATGCTCTCGAGCTTACGTATAAGTATTCTATGGGAAATTTTATCAAAGGCCTTTGAGTAATCGGTATACACGACGTCTACTTGATAGCCCTCATCCATAGCCAAGGTCACATTATCAATAAAGTCACACAAGTTAGTTTCAGTAGATTTTTTACTAATGAAGCCATGTTGCTGAGGTATCAATAAGGGCTTAACAAGCGGCGTAATCATATCACACACAATTCTCTCAAACAGTTTAGGTATTACACTAAGCTTAGAAATGGGACGGTAGTTCTTAATATCGTGTTTGTCACCACTTTTAAAGATGGGGACAACAAATGACCGTTTCCATAATATTGGCATGACACCTGATCGTAAGGATGCATTGAATAATTTATGTAAAGGGGTTGACAGAGCTTTATGACACTTTTGCAGAAATAAAGGAGGTATGCCGTCAGGACCACATCCCTTTTCAGTGTTTAGTTTTTTAAGGTAATTCAAAACAGTATTTAAGGGAATACTAATTCCACTAAGATTTAAAGACGTCTGGTTTTGACAAACAAAACTTGAGTTAGTTGGACAATTCATAGTATCTTTTTCAAAAGCAGAGCTGAAATAAGTGTTAAAGAGATCTGCTATGTGTTTACCGTCTGAGGATGCAGCATCATCCAGGTGTAGACTGTCGGGGAGGTAATTTGATTTTTTTTTACTCTCAATAAAAGCCCAGAATTGTTTACTATTTTTTGATATATTATTTTCAATTTTTTTTATATAATTATCATAACATTGCTTAGCAACTCTTTTTTGTCTATCCCTTAAAAGAACAAAGGTTGAATAATCCTTATATTGACCATAACACTTCCATTTCTTGTGAAACTTTAATTTTTCTTTAATAATTTTAGTTAATGCTGTGGAGTACCATACTGGATATTTATTTTTGTTATATATAGTTTTACTTGGAACATGAGCACTTATCACTTCCTCTAGAACACTATAAAATCTTAATAAAGATTCATTAATGTTATCCTCATCTATGACAGTCTCCCAATCTATACAACAAAGAAGAGAAATAATAGCATCATAGTCGGCACTACCAAACATACGAGTAACTTTCGGTGGGGAATGTAAAGTGTTTAATTTTATGTATCTAATAATAACATCCAACGCTGGATGGTGAGGATCTTCAGTGACTAATGGGAATGTAGATTTGGCAACTGTGCAATTAACATTACTTAATATTAGATCGAGTTGTCTGTTATTAATATTTGCAATCAGATTATATTGTGAAAAATCATTAAGTGACAAAAAGTTTGACAAAGCATTAACTAAGGGATCTGTTCCTATTGAGTTTAAAACAGCCTGGTTATTCTGTCCTGTTGATAGCCAGTCTGCATTTCTTATATTAAAATCACCTGTTATGAAGAATAGATCATTTGGATAAGTTACTACAGATTGGGAAACTTGTTCATAGAATAAAACTTCTTCATTAAGCTGAGAATTAGTCTGCGGAAAATAGCAACAATACAACCTTAGTTTGGAATTTAAAGTTGGTTTTTTAACACAAACATTCAAAGATAAAATATCTGCTGACATTGAGTCATTTGAAGGTTTGATGCTGACATCCTCAACTGATAAACCCTTCCTTATTGCAATAAGAACCCCTCCACCCTTCTTATCTGATCTAGAACTGTAATCCCTATCACATCTGTAAACACTAAACCTGTCATCAAACAATTCTGAATTAAATATCCCAGGCAACAGCCAAGTCTCACTCAAACAAATCACATCATATGAGCAGAGCAACAAATTTTTGAGAAATAAATTTGTCTTTGTGCGTAATCCCCTAACATTTTGGTAATAAATACTTATTTGAGAGAATGTGAGATATTAGTAATATAACATTTTGTGACAATTAAATAAAAGGTACCTTTTAACATCAAGAGATAAGAACAAGACGAATCCACAGTGCCAATTATGGAATATGCATCATAGTTTACCAATTTAATCAATAACTTCCTCATTCTTCCTGCTGTAACAAATAATGCTATAATTAATATATACAATATATAGTTAAGTAAATAGTTCCACTCAAGAACAAAACAAAAATTGAATTTCCTTACTCTAAGCATTGAGCCAATTATGGAATGTATGTAATATTTTACCAACTGAATTAATAATGCTGTAACAAACAATGACATAATTAATATATTGTTAAGTATTTGGTTCCGTTCAAAACAAAAACAAAAAACAAGTTTCCTTACATTAAGAATTATAACAAACAGAGATACAATTAATATATTACTTAGAATTAGGTTCTGCTTATGAATAAACTTGAGAATAAGCATAAAGACTACAATGATAAACTCGGCTAAAATTAACAGTTGACAATAAAGAACAATAGTATATCTTCCTAAATTAACTTTTTTAAGTCATCCTCGGTCAAAATATGAATTGCTGAACCTGAGTCGAATTTACGTACTAGTATAGTGTAGTTTTTTACCCATACATATTTGTATTGCTTTTCTTCAGCTAACTTCTTCACTTTGCTTAATAACATCTTTTTGGAACTTGTTAGGTGTTCATTAAAATAAATCCGAGATGTTTTATCAGTATAGCCAATGTCACAGGCTTTTAGATCTTTTTGATCTCTCAAGTGGGATAAAAACTCATCTTTCTTATACCTGGACAGAAAGCGGACTACCACTGGCTTTGGTTTTTTGAGATCCTTGTTTAGGTGAGCCACTCTAGTCACAAAATCGATGTCAGTCTGCGCGTTGAAAGGACATTTAGCATATGTAGCTAGCTTAGAGAGGGTTTCAATCAAGTTTTCACCATTTTTTTCTGGTAGACCTATAATTTCAATGTTGGACCGCCTTCCCCATTGCTCTTGTTTTTCAATACTTTCATTAAGCACTTTCAAGTGACCTTTCAAGTCATTTACTTCCATCTCGAGTGTATTTATTATCTTGGTCTTTACTTCTACACAGGATATTCGTTCAATAATAGAATCATACTTTTCAGTCATGAACTTAACACTATTTTGCAACACAGTTACTTCGGTCTTCAGTTCCATAAGTGTATTATTAATATTGGAGAAAGCCGAGTTAATTTCCTCTTGAATAATACTGCGTAAAGTTTCCTTCGACGTAGAAATCAACTCCTCCTTTCTTACAGCAGAGCCTTTTCTCGTCGTAACATTATGTGATGCTGAGGATCGCACTTCCACCTTATTATCATTCTTGATGGACTTAGCTGGCAGAGGGGTCTCACTTTCTTTTATTTTACCATTACTTCTATTACTATCTTCCATTTTTTTTTCCGTACGTTAGGGCTATGATGATATATGTATTTTATGATGATGTACAATAAAGATTATTCTAATCGAATCTAATATTATGCAACTCAATAACCCCGTACTACTTAAATGTAATTTTAAAGTTTCTCTACAGAGAATGTTTTATTTAAAATCTGTCGTGCAAAGTGTTGCATATCGAGTGAGCTGGCTTTGATCTCGCAAACGTTATTTGTGGGCAGTCAACCGAGACTCGAGACGAACGAGACAAGCGCCATGTCTTAGGGTGATCTGCGCTTTAAAAAATGGTGTAATACAATTTGTGTTTTTTTTTAGGTTATGTGTGGACGTTTGCGATTTGAATAGTGGTTTCGTTTGTAAATTGTGCGGTAGTTTGAAATTCAGGAAAATTATTTCCCTATTGTCTTTTTCAATGTTTAAGTTACAATTATAAATCCAATTGTTGATGTGCCTATAAACTTCTGTCTTGTGCGTGTTTAAATTCAGAAGCAACAATTTTAATAACTCTTTGTTAGTAGCTGTTTTAAGAAAAATGTTAATTTACAACTTATTGTCTAACTTATGCTTCTAACAGGCCAAACATCAGCTACGATATCAAAGAATACTATATAATATATGAAACAATGAGTAACTCTAAATATCCTTAAAGAAAACAGTTACAAAGTAAATAAGGTTTATACAAATATTTATCCAATTAACAACAACACTAAAACACATCGTTATGCTGAAACTATTACAAAATTCAGCGCTAGATGGCGTTGGGACAGACAATGAAATGAACGCTGGGCCGAGGTGTCGCGCTGTTCTCGCATTCCCTCAGTGCATACTTGATGTGCCGCGACGGAGACCATATCAAGTCATGAGCGGTAGCGGGTTCGTTCAGGCCACCTTGTCTATTCTGGACAGTCTCACTAAACAACTCCTTGTCACTGAGTGACTTTGAATTATCAGTTTTATCGTATGTTGTAATGGAAATTTTAGAACAGATCGAAACGCTAAACGGTATGGCTATTAGATTCCGTCACGTGACTCGATCGTTAGCGCTCCAAAAAATGTTAAGCTTCATTTCTTTTGGTAATGAGACATGAGGTTGTTTCATATAAACGAACTATTTGGCTTTTTCCGGGAAACCGAAATGCTTTGGTGATGAGAAAAGGTTGTTTTATTATGCAATGTTTAACAAGGAAAAGTTTGTTGCATAGCGTCCAAGCAGTATTAATAATGCAATTTACTATAGGGCGAAATTCAAATACCAACAATTGCAAACTTTTTGCCTGAGGCATTCTCTACCAGTTAACCATTTGTACCTTATTCTGTCTACTTACAGGTAAACACAAAATCGCTCATGGGTGTATGAGCGATTACGCTTACGATTACGACTCGCACCACCCCCCACAAATTCCCTCTGGCACTCGTTCAATGGAATCAAAGGATTTGCGTTCATTACCGGCGCTAATAATTGATGGGCGGCCGCGACACTAACGCGCTTCCAGGCGTCTACACCAACACACCTCACTCATCGGTATCGGTATCGGGAGTTTTATTTAAAGGCTTTGAGGATGCTGATATTGGAAAGGATAAATAGTTTTGTAGTGTTGAAGGTTTAATGATATGTTATGTAATGAAGTGGTTAAAAGAATTTGTATGCTGGTATGTGGTGATTAACTAATTTAAGTAATCTTGATAAGATTTTTTTATAGTTCGGGGAATGTGTGATAATATTCAGGGAGTAAAGGGTTTTTTATTTAGAATACTTCTTATTTAGAATTATTTCGGAAAGCTACAAACCAATATCTCATTAAGGTTTCCGCTAACCTAACGTCTGCGACCACATTTGGAATAAAACTTTCCACATAAAACCATCCTTTAAAAATCTTACTCCCTCCTATATCAATGATTCTCTTGCAGTCTGAAATTCCATTATGTATAGCAGGGGTCAAGTTAGGATTGTGTAACGAAGCGCGCCTCTATTAATTGATTTTAGAGGGAGCGGGGTGGAGGAGGGGGGGGGCATTTGAAAATGTCCTCCTTGAGTCCCGACTAATATGAATATTCAACCAGAGAGCACTGTCGGGTAGTACGAACAAAGAGAATTAATATTACGCTTAACAGCGTTAATGTTTTGATTAGGACAAGGCTGGTGAAATTGAGTGGCATGTAATATTCATAAACGATGTAAAGTAGTTATTTGTAGCTGGCGGCTGACGTCACTCGCTCAACTTAGTTTGGCGGAGGAATTTGTGTCTTGAACGTAACGCGATAGCGATTATCAACGGTTTTGAATAGACCATGGTCTTGTATCTGTCTATGGATGGGAACGTCTTCCTAAAACTGACAATTTGGAAAGAAAGTGATGGTCTGTGACTGTTAAAGAGCACGTTTAAAATGTGATCGTTGACCTATCAGGTTGTAAGATTTAGACACACATAACTGTGCTGAACCACATGATTGTGCTCTATGTACCGAATAGCTGGCTGGTTGCGCTCTGGACATATCTCATTCACTAGGTATTTGAATATTGTGTGAAACGGAAACATCTTTTTTGGGTAAAGTGAGGGAATCCTCATGGACAGTGTTACTCTTACCGAGTAGGTAAACATAAACCGCCGTGTACCGTCTCCTGCGTTTACCAACAACATACCAGCTGTACCTGTGTAGCAAGCATACAAATTTTCCACAAAATGTATAAGCCATACTGCACATTATATACTATAAACAATTATAATTAAGCACAGTATATAAAGCTACAGTCAAATCAAGTCTCATGTAATCAGTCGCGTCTCAAAATGCGGTCTGATAAGAGACAGGACCCGAGATCACAACTAATCTGACGCTATATGCTAAGCCCGCGGCTTACGCTGTGACACCCTCTAATTATGCATCGCTCTTGTAAACATGTATCACTTTGGTGTAATTGTTAATTATATACAGTTTGAATTTAGAATGAATTTTAGTTTAAAAAGTTAAACGTTAAAGATTAAGAATTATAGTTTTGAAATCTCTGTGTTGCAACATAAAAAATATGACACTAATAAACACATTTAGGAATGGCAATCTTTAAGTAAATAAACATTATCCTTAACCTTATTTCTTCTCTATATACAAAGAAACATTTTCTTAATGTACTACAAACAAGTAAATATAAAGACACGATTAATAATAATCTCCTACGAACCAAAAACACAAAACAAAAACTTAACAAATTCTCAAATTAATTTAAGAACATAATTAACAGCTTAATTTCCCCGCACCCTGTACCCAGTAATACCTCTCCTGTTCCCTGTACTTCGTGTACCATGTTCCCTGTCCAGCCTGTACTGACTGTAGTCCATGTACAGGAATTCGTCCTCTAACCTATATTTAGTTGGGTGTAACGGCGGCGCGGTCGACGCGGCTAATGACTGCGTTCAATTATTCATGCAATTAACTGATTATAGCGACACTCTGCCCGCCTCTCCCCTCGCTGATGTCGTAGTTTGTGTGTTAGTTATACGGTATGTAGGTATTCGCTATTGGGAAGGAGGTTATATTACAGATGGAAACTTAAATAAAGGTTTTGGTATTGTTTTTTGTTATAACGTGAATGAAAATATGTTTCCGTATCTAATGTGTAACCATCTACCTAGTATTTAAATTCTATTTATATTATAAACGCGAAACTTTTAAGACATGGATGAATGTTTTTTTACTCTATCGTGCAAAAGCCTGAACGGATTTGGAGTAAACTTGGTACACAGATAGGTTATAACCTGGATTAAGACAATTTTATCTCGACTTTATGTTTCAGTGGGATCATTTTCGATTTTATCGGGCGAAGCCGCTGGCAATAGCTAATAACACGTACCTACATGAATAAATAATTATCAGGTTTAACTTAGTTCTAAAATCAGACTATTCGTGATTAATTCTTATCACTAAGGCGCTAAAAGTACTGAATTGAAAATTGTTTACTTTCGTTCAAAATTCCAACACAATACAAACACGTCCTATTTAGATATACGATATTTAAATATTAAACTAAAATAGTTTTTAGTTTGTAATTAAGAAACCCTACGCAATAAGCCTCACAAATAATATATCACCCATCCAAATAGGTAAGTATATATTCTAAGCACAATAATTTAAATAGCGTATGAAAGTTCAATTCAAATTTGAAAAAATAGTTTACATTATAAACAACAGTAATTAATGAAAATTTCTATCTGCTAGAACACCGTAGAATTTCTAGAATATTGTTACCAAGAAGTGCCGTCGCCACTGTATCAACAGAATTACTGTCAATTTATAATGTTGCATTATTAATTTTCATTTGTGCAGCGGCGGGCGAGGCAAGTGTGGATTCAGTTAGCGGCTCAACTATAAATCGATAATTTATTCATAGAGACGTGTCAGGCACTTCATGAGGTTGAATATCAAAGGCATAGACAATCAAATAATAGAGACGCGGGTAATTTGCTGTAATGTCAGGATTTGTTTAAGCTGTTTGGAGATTTTCGAAATTGTTGTCTGCGTTGTGATGAGAGTGATAAACACAACGTAGATATTATTGAAAATCGATGTAATGTTATAACTTTTGAATGGCAGATTCATTTATCGGGGTCCTTTCACCAATTTCAGAACAAAACGAAGTCGAAGCTACTCATGATTACACTCAAAATCAAAATCAAAAAGTTTTTATTTCGAATAGGCCGTTTCTCAGGCGCTTTTAAAACGTGACATTACTGACTCTAGTTGCACGGTTCCAAAGTTTCATTCATAAGGAGAAGCACCGGCAAGAAACTCCATAAGTTATTTTTTTCAAAATAAAATATTATAGTGACATTTGACACTGATGACATTAAATTATGTCAAATAGTTTTTATAAATTATAACAACTAAATTAGTTTTGCGGTATTTCGATCATATTTCTTGGCCACCGAGTAAATTTCTCCTTAATATTTAAACTATAAAAACAGGTTAATTAAGATTCTCTTAAAAAACACTAATCACACAAGCCGATATAAATATAAATTAGCTAATTCCCAACATAATTTCCAAAAGGAAAATATTAAAGCGTCCTAACACTCAATTTATGTATATCTTTAAGAAGCAAATTTAATTCTTGTGCGAAGGTGGGTGGCGGCTAGGGGAGAGAGGGTCTAATTGCCAATTTTCTCTTTACGCCATTTTTTCAGCTTTTAAGGAGAAAAATTCGTTAATGCATATTTAATAGCTGTAATCGTCTCTACCTCTCAAGATATTAGCAGCCACCGAGTCCCGTTTTAAATACAGCGGTATGTTTTTTTAATACACAATTTGTTTATTTAGTCATTTGTAATCTGCTTGGCGGTTTGTGAGTTTGTGACGGTCAGTTTTATAATGGCCGCCGTTTAGACGGTTATGTTCGACAAGATAATGGAAAAATTGTGGTTAATTGTCACGAATAGTTACGGGTAGGTATCAAAAGAAAGGAAAAACAAAAGGACAATCAAATTAACTATTAAAAAATACTCCCTTATAACAATAGAGTATTATATTTTTGAACCGATTTTAAAAAGGAGAAGGATCCTATTCGTCTGTATTTTGTTACCTCAGAACTTCAGACTGGATCTTGTTGGTTATATTTTCATCGTCGTGAAATAGCCCTAATTAGTTCCAATAGAACGTCATCAAGTTATTGTCAACAGTTAATAGGCTTTATTTTAAGTAGCTTGTATGTTTCTGTTGCTAAAAAATAAAATAGTATTTAAATTTTTCAACAATACAGGGTTCATATGTAAACCTGCCATGAACAGGCATGGTCATAAATTTCTTTCCTATTTACTTTGTCAGTAGTAGTTGGTCGCTGTTATTTGCACACAGGCAAACAGCGGTTGTCATATATTATTTAGGCAATGACAACAAATATGACGGGTTCCATCATCATAGTTTGATGCAGGTCAGAAAGGGTAGATTAGGTAATGTGTGATCTAATCATATTAATACAATTTAATATTAATCCTAATTTTGATAAAGATAAGTTAAAGATATAATCTATACTATTATATAAAGCTGAAGAGTTTGTTTGTTTGTTTGAACGCGCTAATCTCAAGAACTACTCGTCCAAATTGATTGAAAAATTATTTTGGTGTTGAATAGACCATTCATCGAGGAAGGTTTTAGGCTATATACCATCACGCTGCGACTAATAGGAGCGAAGATACAATGGAAAATGTGAAAAAAAAAACAGGCAGGTCATAAATCATAACTTATATCTTCTACCCACGGGGACGAAGTCGCGGGCAGCAGCTAACTAGTATGGTAATAAAGATGTTACATACATTGCGCAGCGTAATATTCTGCTGTTTCTGTCACGTAAATATTTGAATTGGTACAAATAATTATTATATCTACTATAAAACAAATTAGAAAACTATAAAAAAGACATCTAATATCACTTATATTTAAATAGGGAACACTTATATTGAAAGCGTTATAGATAACTTTGACAGATTGAAATCACATTCGTAATTCGACTGACTTTTTTTAAGGTGATGGCTGCCGTGTGGTTAATGCCATTAAAATTTCAGCCAGATCTAGAAAGTAGTTTTAGCGTTATGACGACGACCTGACGAAGCATTTTCATTGATAAGTTCTATTTATACTAATCTCGCTTAGACACATATCCAACCTGAAATAATCCTGTCGTTTTCGACTTTTAATGAAACTAACCTACAATAATTATTTTTACACTGCCGTACTCATTCAAATGACTACGAAAAACGCACTTATTGGAGTCACCCAGTGTATGTCAAGAGGAGAACTGTAAAGGGTTCTAAGTGGTATCGATATCCCGGATTTATCCCAATGGCCCTTCAGATAAATTGCCTGTATTACTGGATCAATAATTGTTTTAAATGTGGTTTGTTCACACGCTAGGATAGACGTCACTTATTTTCTTTTTGACACTTCGTTAATTGACTATCTAATTAGTTATTATTCGATGCTCATTCTATAATTCTTGGGTTTTAGAAGGAAATGTGTGAAGGGAACGGGAAACAGAACTTATGTGACCGCAAACTATTGATGCATATGACCTTTGTCATCTATACTTCTATACTAATATATAAAGCTGAAGAGTTTTTTTTTGTTTGAACGCGCTAATCTCAGAACTACTGGTCAATTGATTTTTTTTTTTTTTTTTTTTTTATCTTAAATTATTATAGGAGCGAGATAATACAATGAAAATGTGAAAAAACAGGCAGTATAAATCATAATATAACTTCTACCCACGGGAACGAAGTCGCGGACAACAGCTAGTAAGAAAATAAAACTTGTAACCAACAGCTGGATAACACACCGCAAGAAAACCTCCCGAACTGTTATTTAAATTTCAAAGGGGTGTAAAAAGCCTAGAATGATGATCAAATATTGCCAATAATCTAAAATAACAACCCTTAGACGTCATCCCTCTGCCCCGCGTCTCCAGGGCCCGCGCGGTCCGCGACTGCCTTCAGCTCGCCATAATCCCACTCATACATAATACGCACATATAAATTTCAATTTTAAACCCGGTTCAAGTTACAGCCATTTGCAGAATTACGCGTAGGGTCGGTAACGCGGGTAGACCGGGGTAATCTGGTAATGTGTTTGCGACGCGACCTTATAAATAAACAAGGTTTCTTTGCACTCGTCTTGTCTTCTTGAATTTTTGCACGGTTTTTTATTATTTTTGGCGGGCTTCCTCTATTATGTAGAGGTGCAATACAAGATGCGAGCACTCACATAAATTAAAGCTTGAATAGTAATATAAACTGTTTTGTTGCAAATTATGGGTGCTGCATTAAATAAGCTGATTTAATATTTATATTTTTTAAATCTATTGAAGTATTCAATGTACATACACTCTTGCCCCTGCACCTTTATTTACTAATAGTTATTTTGCAGTATTTTCCAATTTGTTCTCTACCTAAAAACGATTATAGTATAAACGATTATAAATAGTATTTTAGAACGCAACTATTAAAAAAAAAACAGCCCTTCGCTATCATTGTATCAAACCAAAATAAAAATACCGTACAACATATTTGTAAATAAAGTTTAATAAAAATAAATACGCGTTAATTAAACAAATATTTCTACAGCCAACGGGAATAGGAGCCGGCGGAGCAGTAACCCCACTTGATTGCAACAGTTGTAGCAAACCGCATCCAACCCTCAACCGCCGGGGGTCACGTCAAGTCTATAAGTCCGGTACGCGAGGGTTCAGAATACCCCCGTGTTGTATTGATGATCGCGAGCGGGTTGAGATATACTTTTTGTATTTGAACTTTTTTGTGGTAGAACTTTTGCTATTCTTTTTGTCCAAATACCGAATTTAATATTTTTTTGTTCGGTTTCCTTTCTACAGTATATTGTAAGAATTTAGGTTTTTTAGTCGAAACTGATTTTTTGGTTTTAATAATAAATTGAAAGCTGTTTCTTTAACTTAAGTACTAACAGTAAGTTGAGCTACAAAAATTTTAGTGGCATGCAATATTAAATAAATATTAAAGTGGAGGATTTTTTAAAAGCAAGGGTTCAAAATAACACAAAATGACACTGAGAAAATGAAGTAAACCCGTGTTAATAAAATAAACAGAAACGCAAAATATCTGTTAAAAGAGTTCACTTCCCCGGAGTTTGGCATCAGCCGTCAATCGGCGCTAATCCGTCAACACAAATAATAACATTTGCTCAAATCCGCCGCAGCTAATGTAGCCGCATCTCCCCGCGGACTTTAAACTGCTTACATTTGGTTTAAAAATCCCCGACCTCCCCAATAGAGCTTATAAGCCGTTCGGTAAGAGTCTCCCGAAACAATAAGGATATGTGACTTAAAAATCTACTCTTTATTATTTATTTATTGTATTGGAACAATGGAAATGGTTTAGGGGAAACTCGGGTTTGATCTTAAATTTCCTTTTTATTATACTTAATGTGGTTTTCAATGTGGACGGTCTTTTGTTTTTGTATCTAATATGACTATTCCTAGTTTAAAAAAAACCACATGTTAATAGAATAAAATGAAAAATAAGAATTATCAATGAAAATATGTACCTACATATTTAGATGGATTTTCTAGATCGTTAATAAAAGCAATAAATAGCAAAAAACTTAAACACAAAAATAATTCACATTTTCAGTAACTCTTCTCTCCTCGCCAACACCCGTTCAAACGAACCGCAGCCGATCAGAATAAAGTCCAAACATCAATCTAATAGAGGCTTATTCTCAAACGAAGTGTGGGCTATTCTCATAAAACTAAATCGAAACACATTCGTTCAAATTACGCATATAAATTGAGACAGCATTGTCGCCAGCGTCATAAATTTCAATGACTACACTGAGTTATCAAATTAGAAAAATTAAAAGTGATAAATAAAGTCCAATTAAGCGTTATTGCGTAAAAAAGGCATAAATTAATGCGTTAGTCGAGCGGCGGGGAAACATGCGGAGCTATGTCAAGTGGTCTAGTGATGGGACATCGAGTGATTTTGCGAATCGAGTGTTTTAATACAGGTATCTGTTTTGTAAAACAGGTTTTAAATATTGTGTGCTTTAATGTTTATTTTAAGTGTAGGTTGCTATTTTGGAAATACGGTTATTTTTGAGTAGTTTAGAGTTGTAATTTTTTTCTAGCATAATTCGGTACTACAATTCAATTTATTAATACGATGAACCTGTATAGTTTGGGTCGACTCGCTAATCACAACAGAACCTCTCATAATGATGAGATAAAAACTGTTTGTGTTTGGATATGGGCTACATAACATCAAAGTCATGTGATGTTATTGGTGTACGTACCATTTTTAAATAAATACATACAGGTCCAATAGGACCAACAAGAACCCTTTTAAACTGGCAAGATTCATATCCATCATAAACCTATGGACCTAGGTTAAAACAATACAGCACTCATCAATAATTCTAACTTTATAACATAATATCTCCTATCTATTTCACAAGTTAAATAAGGAGCTAGGTAACGAGAGCTTGGTATGCACAAAGTAAGTGGACATTACTCAGTCCAGTCATAAAATTAGGTTTAATAAAATGCACATCTAGCCACTTATATAACGCCATTATGTCGCGAACAACGTCAGCTAGTTTTGTTCAATAATACTCGTGTTAGATTCTAATGTGAGCACATTCTAATTGGTCACTTGAATTCAGTTATAATAGGTATGTTGAATGCTGTCGCGGTAGTTTGCATCGTGTCCCCGTGGTAAATAGTACAAGGGAAGGATGAAGCTCTCCAGTTTTGGCCGGTAAGAGTCCGTCATTCTCGCTGCCTTTTGGTGAAAGTATATGAGGATTTCTCCGGCTAAAAACCAGGTATTTTGAATGCCGTCTTTAACTGGCTTCAGAAAAGAAGAATATAGGTCTCAAATCGGCTGTGTTTTTCTCATGAGCTTTAGGGGAGCGGTCAAGAGGCCTTCCACCACGTCTTAAAGTACATTTTTGTGGGTGAGGATAAAATACGGCTTTATGCTGTATATTGCGCTGTCACATATCAACTAGAATATTTTTTATAAAAAAAATATGATTTTTTCAGTAAACGAAACCTACAAAAAACTTATAATTCCTGATTGCAATGTGTAAATTCCAAATTATGTTTTTAATTGTAAATTTGAATAACATCGATACACTGCCCCATCACTAGCGCTCATCACACGTGTTCTCTAATTACGCGCTTAAATTGTATTAATTAGTGCGCGACTGAAAGGGTTCCGTCAATTAACTGGTGTTTTAGCTGTACGGAACCCGCCGCCATTGTTCTTGCATGTGGGTCATTAACATAATTCTAATTATGTTTGTTAATTACACACGTGTATGATATCGTATTAATAAGTGTTGATAGTTATTTGAGGCGTTTTGGTGTCTTATTTGTACACTGTATTTGTATTGGATGTCTTATTACTGTTTTACGAATATACATTTTCCATCATAAATAAATAAATAATAAATGTCACTCTACGATGACAAGCAAGTTTGTTTGATGAAAATTCAAAATTGTAGAAAGTATTATTTCAGAAATTGTATGACATTGTTGTTTTTCGCAGCAAAAAAAATTAAATACTTTTTTTCATATTTTTGTCGGATTGTTTGTGCAATGCACTTGGTTACACCATATCTGATTCAATTAGGGTAATTTAGGATTTAAGTCTTATTTCACGTCATTTTAAATTATCAAATAATCATCAATAATCTTTTTTTGAAAAGCATTAGTTATTATTATTGTACGTTAGTTTAAGGATAGCGACAAAAAAAATACAGAAAACTACTTTGATAAACCATCCATGGTCGAATAAAGAAACTCGTCTTATATTTTTGTTTTGTCTTAACCAGACCGCCTCTTGCCCATCGTTGCAACACCTGAAAGCCAGGACCTTCAAAGAAAGCAACGAAACGCTTAACCTCGGTGTGTCCCAGGGGAAACAATTAACAGTCTTGGAAACCGCAACGAAATAACCAAAAATAGTAAAATATAAAATAAGAAAAAGTCGTCACTCATGTAAAACGTTATATTGTACTCAAATTCTATAACTTAAAGAGCCTTCCGTCACCACTAAAGGCCCACAAATTCCCAAACCAATTTATTCAAAAACGAGAATATAAAAATAAAACTAAATTGCATCGCATAAAACTTGAATTATTCGTGAAGGAAACTCGGGCTCGCTAACATCAAAAGAGGGCTATTATGAAAAATCGTAACACGTTTACGGGGCGGACTCTCGTACATAATGCATGAGTGAAATTGCTGCTTCCTTATACCTTGGAGTTATTCACACTCGTTCAGAATAACCGTTATTGGGGGGTAGGCCACGCCCTCGGGAACATAGGTAGAGACGTTATTTATCACTTGTTTATAGACTATTTGTAAGGTTATTTTCGTAGTTTTAAAGGTTTTATTGAACGTTAGTTGTGGGGGGATAGTTTGGTCATTTTTGAAGTTAACTACTGGGGATAGAGAATTAAGTAATTGGAACCCAAAGTTTCCAAATCGTAAGTGACAATGGAGTTGGTTCCTTCTCTGTTTGGAAGAGACTTTGTAACCTTGCTTTGGGATGATGGTGAAATTAGAATCTAGAGAATGGTTTCTTTAAGATAAGAAGGAAAGTCCAAAACATTTAGTAATCTAGGCGATAGATAATTGGACCCCACGAAAAAGCAACCAGATATCAAATACCAAATTAAATGAAGACACAAATTCAAAAAGCATCTTAAATCAAAATTCCCAAATTCCTTTACCAGCAAAGAACTACAAATATCAACTTTATTACCTTCTTATAAGAGCTATACAAATGTCAACTAGATCCCACGTTACAAGCGCCTTGTGAATCGAGTCACGAGTGTCGACAGTCGCCGGTCTAACCTGCTTACGTCACAAACAGTCGTGATTGCTAACGACACCGACTGCGCGGCGCGGCGACACGGGAAATTGAATCCCGTGTTTTTTCTCTTAGGAGCATTAGTTTGCTTTATAGAGGCTGTATGATCTCGTGATTTGACGGTGTTTATGTAGTTTTGTATTGTACGAAAAGTTGGATATCTGATTTTAAGTGGTGCGAATTGGAATTCTTGTTTTCATGGTACACGGGCTTCGTATACGCTGCGCTTACATAAACCTATCTTTTTAATCTACCTTATACTATTTAAATTTCACAAAGGATTGTTGTTACTAGAGAAAGTTGGTATTATCACACAAACAATGAAATCACTTAGAATTTTGACATCGGTAACACAAGAAAACGTGAAAGTTCTCCACTCATCTCCTAGCAAGCTCTATCTCAAGTTAATTACCCAGCCTTTTTATCTGACTATTGAATTACAATAAGTTGACAAATCGTAAGCGACAAAAACAGCTTTGATACGTAGTTGAATAAGTAGAGCGGAGAGCAAACGAGATGATCCTAGGTGTTCGCAGTAAGAGGCGGCGACGCGCAGCCGCCGACGCGCCGCTGACGTGCCGCCGACGCCGCGCCGCCGTCTCGCGCTCACAGTAAGCAAAAACTCAATTATCATATTTTATACCTCATAATACTTACGAAAAGATATTCAATTATATAATTTTTCCTCTGAAAAGGGAATCCCTTTTCATTTCTCATTTGGATTTTTCTCTTAAGCAATTACGACATAGCCCCGGGGAGCGAGAGATTGGCTCGGCGAATACATTTCCACGCCGGACGCGCCCGCTCTAATTTATCTTTTAACAAGGAATGGAATGTTATGTTAACTTATGCGCAGACCGCGTTAGCTCTGTTTTCGTTTAATAAAAGTGTGTTTCGCGGATGATTTTATGAGTTTCGGTGAGTTATGAATTTGTTTGCGCGCGGAATAGAAATGAGCTCATTTCATGCTCCCCGCCCAATCTAGTGTGGAGATTATTTATCTAATATTTATGCAGCAGCTGTATGTATTTATGTGGAAACTGACAAGGTAGGTATGGATACAAGGTACTAGAGATAATCCCGCTGGCTCAGGCCTTTGACAAACTCGTCCAAATATAATTTGCGATCGGAGGACATTATGTTTGTAACAAACGAAGTTCTCGCT
Source organism: Trichoplusia ni (assembly GCF_003590095.1). NCBI lineage: Eukaryota > Metazoa > Arthropoda > Insecta > Lepidoptera > Noctuidae > Trichoplusia > Trichoplusia ni. The sequence continues at coordinate 21,525,229 of NC_039478.1, forward strand.
CGGCGGCTCGCTCAAGCGGCTCGGCACAATTCGATTGCTGGAAGCGGCGGATCGGATTCGGGCGAAACTCGCGTAATCGCATCGCGCGGCCGGGAACACAAATTATTCGTGCGCCGAAACTGGCTAACTTCGTCAACCCTATAAAGGAGGTAAAGAACAAAGCGGAACCACAATTGGCCGTGGATCCTCTACCTGAGTAGATGGAACTTTTAAAAATGGCGGCTCTTTGAGCGCAAACTCGATAAGGGCAGGCCGCCCGCGCCCGCGGGACGCGTAAATACAATTTGCAAGGAATCGTTCGTAGCTTTGACGTGAGTCGCGAGGCTCCGTTTGAAGGTTCTATTTGGGCCACTCCCGCCGCGTGAGTACGTGTGTCTGTCTGCGACTGTAAGTGAACAATCTAATAAACCCTCGATGAATATTGAGCGTGATCCATAAAACTAGACTAATGCGATGTACGTTTTTATTAAGTTACATAAGTCTATTGTCGATTTAACTTCAATCAAAGTAATAATTATTACCATTTCGGAGCTTTTTCCAACCGCCTTAAGTCCTTTAATAATTGGTGTAAATATAAAATCTGTACTAATCAGCTAAACTGATCTACTAAACATATTTGTTATATAATCCTCCCTTATCTCCTAAATTATAAACGGATAACAAATTATCTATTCCTTATGATGCTATGATAAATAACCGCGGTGGAAGCGAGACACAGCACTACAGTACATAATGCCATCTCTTTCCCTCACAGCAACATTAAGCAAGACCCGCTATCCCCCCCCTCTCCCCCTCCTAACGATGAGTTGCAAGAATTATGCTCATCTATTTATAACTTTTATCATTAAATTTCGCAAAGTTTGTATTTATTTCATCGCATACAGTAGGGGTGTTAACTTTTTGTATGTTTCATTTATATTGATGTTTTTTGGAGAAGCAGAAAAATACGATCGCCTACTTAAACTGTATTGATAAGAAGTACAATTTTAAAGAAGTTTAATTACTACTGCCACTGCTTATCTACACAAAAAAAGAATTAAAATTGATTTTTCAGTTAATTATATGGATTGACTGTTTTTACAGAAATTATTTCGTCCGTTCCTCATATTCACTATTTCCAACTTTTATTCTGACTTCAAATAATAAGAAATAATTTAAAAAATATCAATTGCCTATACGCTATTATTTTAGTTCGGTTTCTAACATACAATACCTAGAAACCATCCCAAACCCCTTTCTGCCTACAGTCAACGCGTAGGTATTGACAAGTTGCCATGGCAACGTTTACACCCCTTCGCCTCCAACCACACGAATTTTAACCTTGATGCCCAGGTTATACAGTAACTATTCCTTTAATTAAGTTATCAAAGAGAGTTGCTTAACAAAAAAAGAAATTTAGATAGTGTTGGCATCGTTTTCCGTTAGTTTCGTTATCGTAACGAGTGACTGTGAACTCGGTTAAAATTTAACGTTTTACCAATTTGGCAGTTTCAAGTGTAGACATTTTATTCTAGTCAACTAAGGTGGTTCTTAGGTTGTATTTTTATTTCTTTAATGATTCGGGGTGTCGTGGTGTCCTTGCGATTTTATGCATGAGGTGTAGGTTTGATCCCGGGCACAGTAAAGCTATAATATGTACATCCTTAATATAATATTATTCTAAGACACCACTGAAAAGCGGTGAAGGAAAGCATCGTTAAGAAAACTAGATTACAAATATTGGATTCGGAAATCGCCAACTCGCAGTGAGCTAGCGTGGTCATCAATGTTAAAACCTTCCCTATACGGGAAGAGGTCTATGCCCAGCGGTGGGTCGTATATAAGCTAAGCAACGCATAAGCAGGTATTTGAATTTAAAATGTAGTATTTTATTTTAACAGACTAACGTCATATTTAAGCGCCGCTTAAGATCATGGTAAAAAATTAGTAAGTTCTTAAAAAAAAAAAACAAAGTAAATTTCAGACAAAATTATTATAAATATTGAAACGTGATACCAAATTAATCTCTACTAACATTTTGACTGGCCTTCAAATATTAAACTAAAAAAAAATGTTTTTTTTTGTTCATAATTACCCCTGATTCGCCCGCATTGCCCCGTGCCGGCCGCTGAAGGGTTGACGGAATCTCAACCCGTTCAATAGACTATTTGATTTATTTTTTATGACCACTTAAACATAGCTCGTGTATGCAGGCGTTACTAATCTCTGTAAATTGTTTATGGTTCATTGAATTGTTTAATTGCGGGTATTTTTGACCAATAGAGCGGAGCTTTGATTATTTTTTGAAAAGGGGTTTTTTTCTTTTAGCCATGGAAATATGGTACTCATTACGGTAAATATGGTAGACACAGGTCTATTTTCGTTAACTGTGTCTGTATTTAATTAAAACAATTAGCTTAAAATCAAAACCAATTTAAGGTCGATTGCACAAGTTATACTAATACATTTAACTCTATCTATCCTATTATTTTGATATTCCTGTATCGAATATTTCGTGTTTACTATAACATCAGCACAAATAAAAATATCAGTTACAAAATATTTTCCGTATTACCATTATAAAGGGCACTTCACACTGTCGCTGCGGCACGCGCGCGCTATCGCTAAATATTGTCAATTGCCCGCAGCGCGCAGCGGGCGGCTTTATTGTTGTGCAATGGATAATGAGAAAAACTTTAAGATTATTATAAAAATACTAAATATATAATACAATGCATACTGACTTTAAATATTGTATCATTGAAAAGTTTTTTTTTGCGTTTTGCGTGTCAAAACGACTTTTACAAAACTATTGACGGAAGTATTTAAAATGGTAAAAAAGTAACACTGCGCCGTCTAATTAGAGGCTTTTGAGAACTGGCAATAATAAGCAGTGGCAGTAACTGGCAGTAAAGTTATAAATTACTATTTGGTAGGTACTCAATATTAGGTAATCCTGTACTCGCAAGCAAGCCGAATCTTTAAAGGTTGAACGATACTCGCAATTCACTCTCAGATGACTCTATCAAGACGTATCTTTACAACATTAAATGAGTCATTAAACCTAATTCAGTGTTCACAACTAAATCAAGATCCAATTACGCTACATTGAACACGAATGGGTCCACTAGAGCTCGCGCCGGTCACGTGGCAAGCGCGCTTGTTTTGTTTATCCACCAGATTCTACCAAATTTAGCGTTAAGTGATCGCCTACTCCGACAGAGGGACACACCCTCGACATGCCGCTTTTTTAATCGCGTCGCGACGGGTCGCCGCGATTTATTACGGCTAGTGTGAATGCTCCCTATTGTCCGAGAGATTTTTGGGATTTGATTGAGATCGGTTCCGGTGTTAAATCGTTGTTTGTGTGACATTATTTTTATAGCATCGTTTTGGGCGAGCGTGGCATGTTGATTTATAAACGACGCTGTGATAAATGAACTATTAGTGTTAATAGTTTTTTAAAATACTTCCAATAAAGATCATGCTTTCAATATGAGCTTTTTTGTTGTTGACTTTTAAATGTACTTATTGATAAGTATGGGAAAATATTTTTTAAGGTCTTTAGTGATATTTTTTTTGGTATTGAGTCAAACAACATTTTTGTTTTCAGTTAAAGTTAACGAATACGAATTATCCACCTCTACTTATTGTTATATAATATAAATCTATTATTATTTTAAATGTCACCAACCGGATATCGAACAGAGTAGCGAAGCATTGGAGAGGAGTCTGCCCAACGGTGGGCGACTGTCCGCTGATAAAGAAACAAATTAAGTGCATTACATACAAAAATCAAATAAGCACCCGTGAGAAAATAGAATAATAGTAAATAAATCAGACAGAATCAGGAAAATGTTAACAGACTTAAAGCTTTTATTTTTGAAATGATAATGTTGTATCGTATCGTTAAAAAACACTTAAATAATCAGCTAATTTCAGTCGTATAAAAGTCGGGTGAGGCTTTTTAAAGGAAATTAAAAACAAATTTGTTTATTTTTTTATATGAAAGTAATGGTTGCTGAACATAATTGTAAACTCTCCAAACATTCCAAATAAGTAACTACCCAACATCACCCACAAAACAGAACTATAATAACTCAAAAAATAGTCAACAAACTCACACTCGCGCGTTCTGACTCAACGCAGAACAATAGAACGGCTCAGTGTTCATTAATGGTATTAATTAATGTTTAATTGAGCCAAATAGAGTATCAATTTAGCGGACGGCAATTGGATCATGCAGCTCGGATGCCGACGTACTCGCTACAGTACGTATGACTATGTGAGCCTGTGGCAGTTTAAAACGCGGTGGTGACGCGGAACGATGCGGTATTTGGCAGGAACTTGGTATAGAAGTTGAGGTACTATACATAATAATATAATCTGGAATCTATTGCTTCTGTTACTAATATATAAAGCTGAAGAGTTTGTTTGTTTGTTTGAACGCGCTAATCTAAGGAACTACTGGTCCAAATTGAAAAAGATTTTTGTGTTGAATAGACCATTCATCGAGGAAGGCTTTAGGCTATAAACCATCACGCTGCGACTAATAGGAGCGAAGATACACGGGAAAATGTGAAAAAAACAGAGCAGGTATAAATCATAACTTATATCTTCTACCCACGGGGACGAAGTCGCGGGCAACAGCTAGTAATATTATAAATGTGAATGTAAGTTTGTTTGTTACGCTTTCACATGAAAAATAGTTGACCGATGATCGTGACATGTATCTTTGTTGTACAAATGGTTTTGGAGGGGTTAGAAGAAACGTAGAGTTCATTTTAATCGACTTAAACTAAAAAGGATTTTGTTCACAGCACTAATTAACGACGTTAGTTAAAATGATAGTGAATGATGATGATGATGAAATTATTAATCATTTATTTTTACGCTACTAAAAGCACTAAGGCCAAGATACATACATATCTTACAGACTAACTTAGATGTTAATACAAATGTTGTTCGTATAGCTTAAAAACAAGTTAGTTATTTTCCTTGCATAGGAGCTATTTATCTAAAATGATACTACATTTAGAAACATATAAGCAAGATTTTGACTAGTTATCATCATACAAGCTTTGCTTAGATGGCATTGTATGAAAAGTTGAGAAATATTATCTATTTAGTTTGTTATTAGGTTAATTGTGAAGTAATATACATAAATTAAAATTAAAATAAAAGCAATACCATCTTCGTACCTCATTGTAAAGTAGGGTACATGGGAGTGCGTCTCAACGTTTCATTACGACGTTAATTAGCGTCGAATTGACTTAAATAGACATGCGATTAACGCGACAATCGACGCCGCGTTGTGGGCGAGGCTTTATCATTAACCAAGGGTTAAAGGTGCAAGGACGAGTTAAATGGTAGTTTTGAACATAAATGGTTTATATTATTGTTAATATCTTAATAAAGTAGCGTCGTAGATGTATCCGCTAGAAGTTTAAGAACTATGTGTTAATGTTAAAAGCCGATGTTTAATTGCCAGATATGTTTTATCTAAAGAAAATGCTTGGCGTTTAGTCAATAAAGCCTTCATTTCGATTTTTATTTAATGTTATAGCTACCACAAGAATACTTCATATTTGAATATTTCAACTAGCTATCACAGTTCATGATTTGCAGCCTGGTGACAAACTGATGGACAGACGAACAGAGAGCGGAGCCTTAGCGATAGGGTTCCGATTTTAGCCTTTAAAATGAGAGATACGGATTTATTTATTCGTAAGAATATGGTAATTAAAGTTCCTTTCCTTCCTATAGGTCTCAAAAAACTAAGCTTAAAAATTGACTTTATTGATAGATTTATTACTCAAGATCAATGATACTGGTTTCAAACATGCATAAATATCACAAATCCATATGCTACATATCTCTACACAATTAAAATGGCACTCTAACCCCCAACAGGCCGTAGGCGTCAAACACAAACGGACTATTAGTCGCATGACGTCGCGTCAAACAAGGCGAGTTAGACGCGTCGAGAACGCAGAGGCGGGAAATATCGCGTAAGTTGTAATACATTGCCTCGCCACGTAGTACTGATATCAAAAGTGATGTGACATCGCCTGCAATGTATGTAGTCGAGAGATGTTTCTCACAACAGACTGTTAGGCGTGCCTCGAAATACGCACTAACGGTAAAAGTCGCGGACGTCTAGTACATTGCGATGCCGGTTATTACCGGTGCTAAAACTTGGGAGACATCGCCGGCATTGTACATATTACAATTCGAAAGATTTTTTTCTCAAAATAGAACGAGCTTTTAGGCGCACCTCGAGAAACGCAGTAAGCGAAAATCTCGTGCTAGTTATTATACATTGCGTAGCCAGCCAGTAGTAGTATCAGAAGTGATATATCATTGCCGGCAGTGTATGTACTCAAACAATAATTTTCGAATTTACTCGGTGATCCCTTAGGCACGCGTCGACAAACGCAGTAACGAACTTATGTCGACACTCGACGTCAATCGCATTGTGTGATGAATAAACTATAGATATAAATTATTTATTTATGGTTGGGCTGGCCTATTAAAAATATATTTGACTCTAGATTCTTTGTACGCAAGTTAGTATACCGAATTAATGATGTCACAAAAATTTAAAAGAGGGGTTTCTAGCGATGGTTCTTAAACATGTTCTGCCATAATCGGTACAGTTTTCACGTTTTCAGTTCATGAGCTCTATGTGTGGCATCGTAGCTCATAAACCCGTAGACCGATATAAAGGCGGTATTGTTGTTGACAGAGGCTTTTCATATTCACCTTGTAATATCATCTTAAGCAGGTCTTCCTAGAGATTGATTAACTAACTATGGTTCAATCACCAAGTTTGACTTTTGAATCTCTAATATTAATATAATCAGTATGACTCGAACACCAAAACCACAGTTCGCTGCATTCAACGTAAACCTATTTGTCATATTAATGTGGACAATTAGAGAGGCATGCGGGTCGCACAACCCTTGCGCGAAACGCGTTCATACAAGGCACAGTTGCACTGTGTACAACCATGACTATACACTAGGTAGGAAGAACAGAACAACAATGTGCAACAAATGTGAATAGAGTAGAAGGGTTATGAAGAGTTTTAGGAATCGATTTTCTGAATGTGTATTTAGTATAAGTTGGGTAAGTTGTTCATCTCAATAAATACGAAAAGATTCCTTTTAATTTATACTTTTATACTAATATATAAAGCTGAAGAGTTTGTTTGTTTGTTTGAACGCGCTAATCTCAGGAACTACTGGTTCAAATTGAAAAATTCTTTTTGTGTTCAACAGATCATTAATTGAGGAAGGTTTTAGGCTATAAACCATCACGCTAATAGGAGCGAAGATACAATGGAAAATGTGGAAAAAACAGGATAGATATAAATCATAACTCATATCTTCTAACCACGCGGACGGAGTCGCGGGCAACAGCTAGTTTTAAATAAAGGTGTGACCTTAATTTTGAGACAAGTTTGTGTTATTTGTTATATGCCATCGTTATAACTTAGAAACCAGAGCAAAGCGCGGGAAAACCGAGGCTTTTAGAGTCCAGAACCCATAAATATCAATAGGATTTTAAATAAATACAGTTCTTCGATTAATCTCGATGTAGACTACAGTAAATTTTTAGCAGGCGTTTCAATTCCTTAAATTTTTAAACCCGTACTACAAAAACACCCCTAGACCCTCTCCGGATGCCTTGTATAGTATGAGAAATCTGGAAATGCCCGAAAAGATAGCAACCCTACCTACTACATCACATATGTTTAAATCTTGAAAGTTAAATACTTAACCGGTATTTTTTCAACAATATATTACTACTTTTAACAACAGTGTAGCTCTATCATACGAGTATCTATTTAACTGCACCTTCTGTACTATCTCTGCTCTCTGCCCGAACTGATGGGGTTATAATCGCTCCTAATTAAATATCACGATGATGACGTTTTAAAAAAATAATATAATAAAACCGGGTGTAATTCCTGTGCCATTGTTCACTTGTTTTAATTTGGTTAGACGCGTAGCGGCCCAATTACTGGACATGACTCACGTCCTCGATAGGATTTTAGCACTATTTGTAACAGCCGGAATAAGTTTGACTAACAGACGCTGTGACGCGACGAATTTAAAAAGAAACGGGTCCCGCAGAAATAAATTTAATCCTTGTAACACGGGAGTTTCTCAAACATTCAAGTGATATGCACAAAGATGCCCAAAGAACACACAAATACTTCTAGACACGTCGCGCGTGTTTTTGGCGTTTTAGCGTGGACCTCAACCACTCGCCTATCCGTACCATCAAGAAGAGTCGAACAAACATAAAAATACCAAAGGTAAAACTGTTTAAAATTCTCTATTCTAGAGAATGGATTTACAAATTATATTTTTTCTTATCGGCGGCAAGAAAAATACACCTGTGAAGATTTGAACTGTCTAACTATAATTAAATATACAGCTTGGTGACACACAGATAAACAGACAGCGAAGTCTTAGCAATATTTTTAAATTTTTAGCCTTTGGCTAACTTACCCTGAAAAGCTTATCAAGTAAGTACAATTTAAATATTTTAAGTAAACAATAACATCTCTTTTTAAGACTTTTATCACCAACAGAAAACATCCACACTGCAACAAACAGTGAGAGAATATAATATGTAATTGAATACAAGTAAACACAATTGATTCAGCGCCGCGTTCACGTTGATACATTTATTATGATAATTCATCGCGCGTGTGAATTCTCTGTGTAATTGAACGGGCTGGTGGACGTGAATCGGTAATGTTTGGATGTGGTATACTTTATATCACGGAGATTCTTTTTAGAACTTTTTTCGCAGTGCCACCTAGCCTTAAAGCAAAGCTTGTTTTATGTGCAGGGACTAGGTAAACACACTTACTTGTATACTACTAAATACGATATTATTTGAGTTACATTATACCTAGAAGCAAAAAAATGGTCGTATTTATTACAGAAATATTTATTTAAAGTAGGAATCAAACTTTCAAGTATATTTCAATTTGCAAGGTAGGTCGAATCTGGTTATGGCTTTTGACTTGCTGAAGTGCTACATAGTGCCCTAATTTAAATAATTAACTGTTTATTTTCATTCGAGAACGAATTGCACTCAGGTTTCGTTCAATATATGAACGTTACAACTAATTTAAATTTTCAAATTCCATTCAGTTCACAAAATTTCAAATAAAGAACTCCTACAATCTCGACATCTCCATCATACATCGTTGTCGCATCTCCACTAAATAATTGATCGTGATGCGCACGCGCCGGCCGCCATTCGTTCGAAATTTAAATAATAGCCGTTATAAGTGATAGGAGAGGAACGTATTGTTATTAGGGTTATACTCACAAAGGTCACTGACACTAACTTTTAGAGGAACTATATTACTGGAAGTGGTACACAATTGATTTAGTACTGGGACAGATAATTTTTGGCATATATTGATTATGATGTTGATGCTGACTGATTGAAAATATAAAAATCTTCCTCTGAAATTGTCATCGAAGAAAATTTGTTAATTTTGCAATTAGAACTTAATTAATTACACCGACTCGGAACATCCTGGTTGTCTACTTCTATGGTGAGCGTTAGTTATATTATATTCTATTCCAATCCAAGCGGATGAGAAAGAAAATAATATCCCTTTGATTTTTACTGTAGGACAGAGATTGTCAGGAAGAAATATTGCGTTTGACTGCACGGTTTGCTGATTTGAATTTGGTCACCACGCTAAACCTAGTGGGCGCGACAAGTTGCTTGATCGATCTCCACATAGCATAGGAGAAGCAGATGTGCGATACGCGAAAGCTTATACTGAGAACATGTCTTGAATATTTGTGAAACCCGTCACATCACGAGGATTAAAATGAACGAAGTAGTTTTTTAAAAGAAAAAAAAATGTTCCTAATTTACATATCATCACAACAATGAATTTTGTCAATAGTGTATTCAATGACTATACAGCCAAAAACTCAAAAACCAGCAGTTAGCACAACAAATCTCTTCCCAAAAAATCACGGAATCCCAGAAAAATACGGAAACTGGGAATCACGAAGATTGGGAACAGCTTGGAACAAGTGAGATAACACCGCTGGCGCTATAAGCTCGCTACATATCGCATTAGAGAGCGTCCGGTCCGACCGGATGCTGGGAGAGGCTTGTGTGAGGGAGAGAGGAGGCTAAACGAATGTAGAAAGAGAGAAAGCAGTTTTTATTTGTATGACAAAACTGTAGTAAGTATTAATAAATCAAATGATTTGCTAGAATCTTCCACACTGGAAAACGCTTTAAATGAATGAAAATTCCAAAGTCTCGTCACTTATCAAATTCAAAAATAATTTCCGTACATTTGAGCGATGGTTGTTTTAAGGTTTGTAGAAATATCACTTGGTCTACAGGGACAAAAGTTACTAAGCACATCGATACCCATCGACTTCCTAAGCTATGTTCACATCATCATCGGCCTAGCCTATTCCCAACTATGTTGGGGTCGGCTACCAGTCCAACCGGTTTCAGCTGAGTACCAGTGTTTTACAAGGAGCGACTGCCTATCTGACCTCCTCAACCCAGTTACCTGGGCAACACGATACCCCTTGGTTAGACTGGCTGTCAGACTTTCAAGCTATGTTCATATCTACTTCTAAATTGTTTAGAAAGAAATCGTCAGGAGAAGAAGACAAATAAGTAATATTTATTTAAGTTTTATAGATGCGGGAAATAACAAGCTTCGTATGAATGGTAGTTTATTACTAAGTGTTACTTAAGTGGCGAGTGTACGTTAATTTTTCTTCTAACAATATAAAATTTTGTATATGGAAAAACACATCATTCAAGCATACCTAAATAAGGACCATGTTAACCAAAATCCATTACATACCTACCTTACTTAATAACGGATGAATTGAATTTACAGAACAGTATCCTACACAGTATAATATCAATCTTAATAACACCTAATTAAGTTAATCGATACTTAACAAATTAAGTCGTGAACTTTCCAAGTTAATTTCTCAAGTGAAACCGAGTTAGGCCGAGATGATTATTAATTAATATTGACAATTAAACTCCTACTGATTGGATTAAACTCAATCTTTAGAGTTCGACGGGACCGCGGCGAAGTTGTGCTGTGACGCGAGTTATTGGAGACAGGAGTTGAATTATGAATGAAAATAAGGTGAATTAAGTGTAAGTTCAAGTTTCTTAAACATTGGTGAGATGTTTGAGTTTTGTAGTGTTATTCTGTATAGCTAGATGTTTGAATACATTCAATATTGCAGCCTTAGTGGTTACTTAGAAATACCGAAATAATACAAAAGTTTACCCACGCGTATTTATAATGATTCAACCGGAGTTTTTAATTATAAGCTGACGGGCCTGCGGATTTGCGAGTCGTAAAAAACTCAGAAAGTTTGATATAATATCTAGCGTATTTTATAAAGAGCGTGTAATATATCAAAACCTGGCATTAAGTTATCTTACAAAAAAATACCTCATCGGCCACCGGTGGCCGAGGCCTTCACAGACTTCAAAACAATTAGACCAGACTTCGACACGTTTGGAACTGGACTCGTGTGCCTGTCTGTGGCCTACATACCGCCGGCAACTTGTTGTTACAACAAATTAATTTAAATTGGTCGACGTTGAATCAATGTCAATCAGTCACTGATGCCCGCTTTACATGGTTTGTATCATTGCACTTCGATGAGATTGTTGCTGTTTGTGGAGACAGATAAATCTACTTCGCTGTTTCTTTAGTGTAAATTTCCTTATTAGTTTCGAGCTCTTGGAATGTTAAGCGGTAAAGTCATCGTTATAACAACGCGTAAAAAATGCTTGTCCCAAGATACTGAATACTCAATCATTTATTGCGATACCTAGACTCAGGACAAGACGTGAATGTTTGTTAAACTCCCCGCGACATATCTATACTTCTATACTTACTAATATATGTAGCTGAAGAGTTTGTTTGTTTGAACGTGCTAATCTCAGGAACTACTGGTCCAAATTGAAAAAATCTTTTTGTGTTGAATAGACCATTAATCGAGGAACGCTGCGACTAATAGGAGCGAAGTTGCAAAGGAAAATGTGAAAAAAAAATAGGACAGGTATAAATCATAACTTATATCTTCTTCCCACGGGGACGAAGTCGCGGGCAACAGCTAGTTTTTTATATGTGCCAATGAAGAGTTTTCTTTCAACGTATCTTTGATTGGGCACTAATAATACTAGTGATCTTTTTTACTATGCTGCAGTCACAAACACCATAAACTATACACTACATTGTAGTGACCTCTCAAACTCCTTCTCAAATAACCTTCCAATAAAAAGGGGTAAAACACATGAAACGTCCTGAAGCACAGAGTCTTCTAAAAGTCAACAGTTTCATTCGCCTCGTAATAGTTCAGTTTGAAGGCGCAATATAATTACGGTTGATTAGTGCGGGGCGGGCAGCTCGCTCTTAATCGAGTAATTGCCTTCATAAACCTAGCTCGTCATAAGACCACCGATGGTGCACTGTGATAAGTAAAACAGAAGTTTCAATTGGAAAGAAATGCGAAGTTAAAGTTTAATTGGCAGAATTTGATTAAGCTAGCCACAGACAAAATCTTTAATCAAAGATTTAGGATGCGCTTTAGAATTGTTAATTGTAAGTCTTTTGACCCCTGGAGTGCGAATTAAATAGAAATTCACATATATTATAAAAAAGCACAAGTAATAAACTCTAAAGGTAGTTTATTTAATTAAATAATGTACTCAAGACTAATAGCTGTCCTCACCCTCGAAACCCCTTAAAATATTCATGTTGGTGAATTTCATTTTTGAATTTATTTAAATTAGAACTTTGTATGTCTTGAAGGTTACCGATGACCGGTGACCGACGAACAATACATACATGACAGTCAATATGTAAATAGGAAATCTTTGTCATATGTTCCTCTGTTATATTAGACCGTATCTTATATGACATAAGATAGTTATTCCAATAGACAATTTCTCCAGAAATTCACGTTTTAAAAACACCAACAATCCATAAAAAAAATATTCATCAAGACTTCTGCTTCCACCGGTATCGTGTAACATAACACACACGCTTACACTTGTCATAACCGCTCGTAACTTTTGTGTATTTAAATAAAGCATTACGTTGATTGGTTAATTAAAACGGATCAGCAAAGTTTGTTGGATAATAGTCCTATTAATTAGGACTAACGAACGTCGTGGTATTGTGCTACAGTGGTGTTGTTAGGAAGTTTATAGTAAGTGTGGCTAAGAATATCTTTGTAGTGGATGAGTCTTATAACTTTTTTATGGTACACGATAAGTTCCGTTCTTACATATGACGAATGTTTTCCATGTTATTATCTAAACTAATGTTATAAAACTGAGGAGTTTATTAGTTTGAACGCGATAATCTCAGGAAGTAGTGATCCGATTTGAAAAAATATTTCTGTGTTACATTCAGTGTTAAATATGTTATAAAAATTGGGGAAAGTTTTGAAACTCCTAAATTACATCTTCATCACTACGCGGACAAAGTCGCGTGCAACAGATAGTCTATTTAAAGAAAACATTCGGATAAAGTCTTAATTTTTTGTCCCTTTTTTAGTTCGTATATTAACACTCTTCATAAAAGTGTGTTTACTTGGTATCGCTGATATGTATGTAAAGAAACTATCACTTTTTCTCTCTCGTGTTGTATAATAATATATGACCAGAATATAATACTCACTGGTCGAAGGGTGAGAAGATATGGTGAGGAGGGCGCTGCTCCATGGCGGCATCTCTCGAGCTGGCGCTGCCCACCGACGGCGCTGGTGACGGACAGCTGGCTTCAGACCTGGTCACGAATGAGGAATAGGTACAGGTTTCATTCAAGTAGTACTGTACGGTATCAATTATAATTTTCTGAACGAAATTTGAGACCAAGTGAAGCCATTACTACTGAAATACTTCTGTTTACGAGATTTGTGTGAGAAAAATATGAGTAGGTAAGTTTAAAAAGTCATTTTTTTGTGAGTCAATCTTTGAATATATTTTTATACATTTTCCAAGCGATGTATAATATTAAGAAATGTATGTAATTAAATAATGATTAAAGTTAAATAAACAGAAAAAAACAGTCCATCAATAAGATAAATGTATCATCATCATATCTTGAAAAGGAAAGATTTTATGTTGTGAATGATTATTTTTTTACAAACTTCCTTTACTCCTTCGAGGTGAAACATGGGTAATAGACTTTATCGACTAAAACCCAAAAGAGTTTTTTATTTCCTTTTACGAATACGAAATATCTGATGAAGATTTCTGATGACCCCTCTTTCTTTACCTTTCATGTCTCGGCGATCTGTTGGGCGATCGGTTCGGCGACCGCAGTGGTGAGCGGCGCGGTGAGCCCGGCGTGACGGGGGACGAGGCGCGAGGAGAGCCCGCCGCGCCGGACACCGGGGAGGCCTCCGCCGAACCGCGAGACATACCACATTCAGATGAGCCCTGATTTGCGAAAAAATAATATTGGTATAAAGTAACCTGTACTATAGGTAAGACTGTTTTTAAGATTCCTTTTTTTCAATTACACTTTCATATTGATATAACAGGACTAGACTGAACGTGTTAAAAAAAAAACCCCGACGGTAAATCTTTCACCTCCACATCTTTAAAAAGCTCGACCAATTTTTATGAAATATGTTCCTGACTAACACTTACAAACAAAATGAAAATCTTGCAATCCATTTGGGAGCTACAATAGCGCTGACAGAGACTACAAACTTATAATCTCCATCTTTCATGTTTTTTCCAATAGGTTCTCTACAATCAGCACAACTCCAGTACCTTATCATCGGCGGGATCCCGTTTGGTGAGCACATCCCCTTCCCTCTTCCGTTGTTCCTCTTTCAGGCGTTCTGCCTTCCTCCACTTCGCTCTTCGGTTCTGGAACCACACCTGATGACAAGGGGGCAGCATGTTAATGTAAGTAGGTATAAAGATCGGGGTAATCTTCTCAATTGGTCAGAAGTTAGAGAGGTTGCAAAAAGTCTTTACCCAAATGTAATGATAATATGTGGCCTTTTTATACGCTCACCGGTCAAGAGCGAGTAAGATTTACAACACTGAAGGATCCACACAACTCGACTCATCTTAACCTAAACTTTTTAAAAGTAATGCATGATTCCGTCCTCAGACTTACCCATTATCCGTCCATCTAACAATTTTTATATCCCAATAATGTGATGACAAGACTTTTCTGTAAAAACCAACATAAACCTAATAAAATTTTATTCCAACCATAAATATAGCTAAATATAATTTATAGTCCATTGTCGGGGTAATCCTCAATAGGCGGGCTGTCAACACTGTATCCAGTAACAGCACATCATTACCACCCTATTTTGTACTTATAACTCCAAGATTACAGATCATCGCATAAGGGGCACGTTAAAAACCAACTCACAAGACCTTCCAACTTACACACTTAACTTGCTACGAAAGGTCTCGATAAACTGGTCGACTCATAATAAAGCCCAGATTAACAAGATACCGGTTGTCAAGCTAAATGTAAGCTTCGGCAGATCTTGTTATAATGGGGTATGTAAGCCGGTTAGCAAAATACGTCAGGGCCACATTTGCACTGCAATTTTCGCAATTTAGTTTTAATAAGCCCGGTTGGGTGAGTGCTACAAAATCTAGAGGCAGATGGGGAGAACGGCGAGAGTAGGCATTAAACTGTGTGAACATCAAATTATGATGGCATTTTAAATTCTTTATTTTTGTAACTGTTTCAATACTTACTTATTACGTAGTTTCTCATCGCATTCCATATGTTTACAGAGATAGTAAGACAAGCTATCGATAAGTTGTTTGTTATTAATAGTGGAATAGAAGATGATTTTTTCTATTGTTAGGTTTTTTTCTAACGCTGGAATTTAAGTTATCCGAATAGTACTCAATTCATATAAAGATAAAGTTAACTACATCAGATATTAAACTATGCCAACAGGCAATTTCAAATCTCAAGATACCTCATCTAGGCAAAATATTCTGCAGTTACGAAAGCCGAGTCTACAATTTAGTCTTTGGACCAAAGAGCACGAGAGTCCCTTAACGGCAGTAAGCTAATTTCGTTAAAATAATAATCTGGCCATAATCCGAGGCCCGCCCTAATAGTTTTTATCTTACGAGGGTTGAATTAATATTTGAACGTGTCGAACCCTCCGGACCCTTATTCTGATGATTTCAACTTTATTGTTATAGAATGAGTATTAGAAGTTCTTTGTGGTTCTTTTAAAATATTTTTTAGATGTACGTTGTGTGTGTGTAGTTTTGACATGTATAATTCGCTTTTAAGTACTCAGATTAGGTTCAGCAAATATAGCCCTAACTTTGCTTGTAGTACAAGTTATTTCATGAAAATTATTCCTATTTTCGAATTTAAGTCTCTAAATTTCGTTTGAAAATTACAAAGAAGGCTTGATACAAATGGACGACTCTTCGACATGAAACGCTTTGGAATACGATTACGCTGTAGATCAATGTGAATTAATGGATTTTTTTTGCAGATTCTTCAAAATAGTATTGTCATTTTGGACCCGTGCATCGTGTCATTAAGTCTATGACGTTTTAAAAGTTCCGTGAAAACGACCTACATGAAATAAAAACTTGATTTTGTTTTGATTTATAAAAATGCCTTTTCGATCATCTACGATAATTGAAAGGGTTCCTATCGTAATTGCATGCAGAAATACTATTTATAAATGGGGTAGGACTTATAAACAAGTAACGAGTGACTCATTAGCACCTACAAACAATTCCTGAGTACTTTTCAACGCTAAATTACCGACGTCATGATTTACAAACCAAGCCACCCTATAGCACCATTGTGATACGAAAACACATGTCATTGGACAAAAACCACTGTTAGTGGACCCGCCAATTTGTGCTACGTGAAAAACGTCGAAGAATACATAACCGTTTCTTTTTTTGGTTACGTGAATATAGCCTATGGAATTTTATGGTTAAATACTTTTCAAGGCTTTCATGGTTTCAAATAACATGTTATGATAATCATATATAATTATTTTCGATTACGGCTTAGGACTTACGGCTACACTTAGACTGAAAAGGAAAAATAAAATAAAATATGAAAACTGAAATGAAACTGTCAAGAAAAACAGCGCCAATCAACTTACAATAATTATAGTTCCAAAAGACATTTGAACGAAATAATAATAGTCTTTCAATTTATATGCAAAAAAAAATTATCATCTTTATGCCTTTTTTCTATACGAGCAGACATTATTAGGCCTGTTTTTTATTATAATATTTTTTTTACAAAGCAATGTAACTCATGCACACAGGGGTCAACACAAATTGGTCGGTTCATCATTAGGGGTCCTACACACTGGGGGAGCGGTAATTACCTTCTGTTAGCAAGTGTGAATTGTTTGTCGTTTAAACAGCACATTGAGTTCTCTTAAATAATAACAAATATCGTGTATTGTGTGGAACGCCAGTTTAATTACACCCTTTGTTGCAAGACACTTTAAGTGGACTTTGAATATTAGATTAGGTTTACTTTGTTGGCTGAAGTACCACGGGAAGTGTTTGTCGATCGAAGTTTTTTTATTCAAATAGTGTATTTCATTTTTTATGTAATTTGTTAGTTTTTCTTTTAAAAATATTAATGTTTGTTTTACTCCAAAATTAGCTACTGGGTTATAAGTTGCTAATTAAATCGCGAATAAATGCTGTCTGTAGAGTTTGAAAAACTATGTTTTCTGTATACTTACAGTATAGTACTTCATGAAAATCATGTTTCTAATAAATAATGAAATTTCCGTTTAAAGAGCTAGATTGCTGGCCATTATATTATTTCAAGGTTCATTGCGTTGCGTACTTACCACATAGGCACAAAGTATCCATTTTAAAGTGAGTGACGTATGTTAAAATAAATGACGACATGTGATTTAATTTCTCAGCCAGCAAGCAGGTAAAACGTCCATTAAATTATTAAAAAGTTACTACTTATAAAACAAACTTCAAAGCGCAGACAGGTTGAGAGGAAATTTAATTTCAAACCAAAAAAGTTTAACTCAAACTCGCCACTTAAAATATAACCCCCATGCATCACCTACTTAAACGAAACTTCTCCTTAATTGCGTCACCGCAGTAATGTTTTAAAACACTTCATACGAGGAGTTAACGTGAAAGTTAACGTTAAAGACTCATGGAAATATGTTAAGAAACCGCGGCGAAACTGTTTAAGTAGCGGGGAATGTTTTCGCGACTCGTTTTAAGTGACAGCTCGTATGTTAAGGGGGGGTTACGTTAAGTGATTATACGGTACGCTGGTTTGTTTTGGTTGATGAACGTTCGAGTTTTACGGGAGTGTTAAAAATGTATGTTTTTTTGTGTATGTTATTTATTGTTAAGTTAATAGGAGCTTGTTGTGTATTATGTGTGTGTACGGTTATGTTTTTAAGCATGTTGAGCATTTTATATTTATTTTTATTTATCGAACGTATGATAGAAAATTTGTGCATATAGGATACTCTATATACCTTTAAGGTAATTTACTCGTTGTAAAACAAACTTCGATAAAAATTGTTATAACAATAAAATTCACCCAAAATTAAGACACAAGGACTAAGTTTAACCCAAAAATACCGAGACGTAACATCATAATCCCGTACACGCTAAAATTATCATAATAAATTACCGAGCATATTCCCAAAACTGATTAGATAGAATCTTCACGAACCATAATCGTTGTAATGTCGGTACCGCTAAGTTTTTCATCACATGATTAGGGGCAAATTGCTCCCCTACACCCCCCCCCCCTCTCGGGATCCGGCAAATCTAACGTTATCCCCACTAAGACGCGAGAAGCTTTCTTAGGTACCGATGAAGGAAAAGGCGATGTGGTATTAAATAAAATCAGTATTTTATTTTGGTTTTGTTGAAGGAATGGTTGTTAAGTATATAAGAGTAAATGTTTAATGATATACCTATTTTAATAGTGGAAATTGTTCTCTATTCTGATATATTTTATAGATAGCTAGCGCTGGTTTCGCCTGCATTTCCTATGACAGTTATCGTGTTCAAAGTTTAACCAACGTGTGTTTTCCTTATTAGCTTTTAATGCTACAATTAGCAGAAAACTTTAGAAATTAGACCGACTATCTCCAATCTCCATACATAATCGATATAAATACTTTTTCATAGCATTATATTTAGGTACAGTTCTGGAGATAAATTGCAATTTTTTAAACTGTAACACAAACAAATCTCTTTATTATATCGAACTAACAAGTCAAAGTCACGACTTGCCGAAAACAAATACCATTCCCTTTTTTTTCTAGCCTACTGTGTCCCACTGCTGGGCAAAGGCATCCCCCAAATCCTTCCACGATTTTCCGTTCGTTCCCATAAATTTTAATTTTTCTTTCCAATATCACAGAATTTTGTATAAGCCCTCTAAGTTCACGAAAACGCTTACCGACATACCGCATCCGAATTTCGTAACTCTAAGAAACCGCTATAAGTAATTAGATTCCGCTGGAGTGGTGTAATTCGTGCAAAATGGAAGATGTATCGGAGTTAACGTGTTTACTGACGAATTATCTCTGTATCGGCATTCGGCAGGCTTCTGTTGCACTCAGCGATGACACGCGACTGTAACTCGGTATTTAGGAGTTTCTTAACTAATTTTGTGGAGGATATATTATGATATTTGGTTAACCTTTACAGGGTTGGGTGGAGGTATTTAGAGTTTTTAGTAATATTATGATCAGAAATGGTTTTAGAAGTATTTGCAAAATCAGTGTTATGGAAATGTTACATAAAAATGTGAACTCTATAAATTTCGAACTGTTCTACCTTTTTGTGTTTAAAGCCTTTCTTTTTCTACTTTCTTAATATCAAATTGTCTTAAACTCTTCTTCCTAGCTTCTTCATTTCCATATGTCCTTCCTATTCCATAAAGCCAATCTTTTCTTTATTGAGTCTCGATTAAAGCCAATTCATCAAAAACTTTTACAAACCTAATACAATGACTTCAATTTAACAAACACAACTAATCACAAAAACACCGCCATCAAACCCTCATAATGACAACCTGAATTTAACTGTTCTTATAAACCAATTACCATCACTGTCATAATTGTATATCATACACCAAATATTTGTCACTGTTAATTTTTGATGCACGCGCCGCGGAAGGGTTAGGGCGAGGGCTGCACTAGTGTCACGTGACGTCACACGAGGATAGTGTTGCGACAAATTGTATTTAATTTTTCGCTGTTGTTGTGACACGTGTCTGAGAGTTTGGCTGGTGGTGTTTGATTGGCCTTAGGTTATTGGTAAGGTTTGTTCTATGACCACAATGGTAAAGTAAGTCAAGAAGAAGGTAGGTTGTTTAAGGATATGGATGCTTTAGTTAATCCCGTAATTTGGTTTAAAGTTGGCATATATGGAGAGTATTTTTTTGGCTTGTGAGACATGTTCATTTTTGACCATATCAGTGAGTGATCGATTGCTATGCATTAGGTACTGCGCACAGACGGAATGCGGCAGACGTTGCACGGCGGTACAGGTTTAGTTAGTGAGAGTCTGACACTGCCCACTTCCATCCCCAAGGCGGTGTGTGTCAATGAGGATCCCTCTGACTAAATAAAAAAGAAGAGCAAATACTTTCTTGCTTCCCACTCTAAACTGTCTCCTACTAACCCAATTTACCATATCTTGGCACTGTCATATATTCATTGCCGGGCCTGTTGGTCTAGTGGTTAGCGACCCTGACTGCTATACCGGAGGTCGTGGGTTCGATTCCCGCCCAGGACAAATCTTGTGTGATGAGCATGATTATTTGTTCTGGTGTCTGGGTGTAATTTATCTATAATATGTATGTATTTAGAAACATATAAGTAAGTTTATCAGTTGTCTGGTTACCATAACACAAGCTCTGCTTAGCTTGGGATCAGATAACCGTGTGTGAGTTGTCCCAGGATATATTATATTATTCACTGTTCTTTACATTCAATTGACTTGCGATATTGATCTACCTAGAATAGATCGGCCTATTTATAGATTTGATCTGTAAAAAGGTCAAAAGCCGTTTCATTTGAGAACAGACCCAGACACTTTCACGAAAATAGAAATCGGACAGGTATTAAAGATGGGTAATATTTATTTCTAAATTCCATTTACTAGTGAAGAAACTTCAACAGTATCAAAAATTATCCGAACACTTGCTTTGTTCTTTTTTCTCTAGGTATATCAAAAGACGCTTTTGCCTAACACTGGGACATTAATTTACAAGCCAATATTATTGCAATGTAAGCTCTAAAAGAACTTCTAAACTGCTACAATCCTGATGGAAACTGTTTAATTCGGTTACGGCTTGAAATAAATATAACAAAAAGAAAAATAAACTCATGACTGCACGGATAGCCAAGTGGTTGTAGTGGCTGTACGCCACTTGTCGTGGGTTCGATCTTTGCGTTGAACAATCGTTTATGTGATCCAGAAATACTTGTCCTGAGCCTGGATATCTCTGTGCTTGTGACCTGTGTTTGAGAAAGAACCGCGGCACAAGCATTAAATACCTTACTGCGGTAGTCGCTTTTTTAAGAAAAACTTTTAAATGTAATATAAAATTTACATTACATTTAAAAGACATATTGTTAAGATGCTCTTCATCACAGGAACGTGCCCAATCAAGCAGCATTTAATCCAACCTCCTTGGAAATGGAATGCGACGTGTTTTCACCCCTGATTTGATTTGAGGAGGAAAATGATTGATGAAGTACAGCAGTCGGAGTGCCGCCGCGTCAAGTGTCAAAAATACAAAAATAAAGATGTGGAGACGTACTGTGAAGTGTTCGGAGCGGTAACGCTTTTAAAGTCAGGGTTAAAACGTTCAAATTCAAAAGTATTTATGGGAACAATATGATGTATGACGGTATTTTTGTGAATAAACTTGAAATTGTCGATAAAAATATATATTTTGTGTAGATAAAAGCATCTCCCTGCCGTTATAGAAAGTTATTTGTCTTTTTTAATAAAAAATGTTTCTATGACATAAACCAGAATAATGTTGACATTATGTTTGAAATTTGGTATTTATCAGCAATTCAAAACTACAATCTTTCATAGATAAATTAATTCAATCATGCAACACGTTCTGTACGTATTGTTAATATACTATAGATTGTCTAAGCTGCCATAGTTTACTTGTTGTGTCTACATCCAGACCAACCATTAACCTAGTTACTGAAAAATAATAAACAGTCGTAACCTCATCGTGCCTGTCCACAATACATCCCCGTGTATTTCCCCAATTTGTGTACAACTGTAGACAAAAGTTCGATACGCCGCGCCGTTAGACCGGGTCGCACGCCGGTAGGGTTGCCCCCTCGGGATTCCGGTTAATTGGCTTCATTATATACACAACACTATTCGGGACTTTAGTCAACTTGAAAGTTTTAAGTGTTATTTTATAGTGATTGTAATTAATACAGCATGTGTAAGAATAATTATCTTGTGTGTTTTACTAAAACTTAAGACGCAGACAACCATTTTTAAAAAGAAAACCATTTTGAAGGCAATGTAATCTATAAGACTGAAATTATTATCTATTTCAATCCATATCTATCGAATTCGTTTGCTTGTTTTTTTTTACAAATAAACAAATTTTCATCAAATAAAATGTAAATAATGTTTAAACTTACAACAATCTTTACAAAATAATCGCAACATTTAACACACCACTTGAACCAACACAATAATAATTAAGTACTCATTGACAACCCTACTCGTGCCTCGCCAATTCAAGTGGCATTGTGTCGCTGTGTTGTTTACACGCCTGACAACCCTATTGTTTTACACAAGTGCCCTACACGCCAATGGGGGAGCTATAATTTTTTTTCAAGTGAATTCTTTTGTTTTTGTGACTAAATATTGATATACTTTTTGTTTGAGGAGATTTTTTTTGATGTGCCATCTTTTATTTAATTGAGCTGTTGTTTATTTTTTGTGAGTATTTTTTTTAAGTATCATTACTTTTCTTTAGCTTTTTCTCTGCTGTATCAAATGCGATACTTAGTGAAAATCCAGGAATCCAGGTTATGAAGTTTCTATAGACAATCGCTTTTTGCGAAATGTTTTTTGCAGCTGAATCCTTAAGGCCAGGTATCTATAATTCTATTTATACCAATCATATAACTACATATATAAAAATAAGCTTTTTAGTTTGTTTGCTTTTTGCGTTTTCTGATAAAAGGTGATAAGCCATCAAGCGTGTCTCTCATGAATTGAGGAGTACTCAAAACGAATGAAACGACTCCAAAACGATTGTCATTTTAAAATCAGTGCAGCTTCATGTCATCACATTTTATTTGCAGCAGCAGCACACATTAACTTTCACGATTTGCTTACAAACAAAGGGACAGGTACCTAAATAAAGCTTTTAAAAAAATGAACCTTATCAGAAATAATATTAGAATAAATGCTTAAAACAAAGCTCTTGATAAGGGCTCCAGTATCGTCCATAACTAATCAGGCGTTCCCGAAAAATACGGGTAATAAAACCGCTCTTTAACATTTTTATTTATAGTTTTTGGTCTTACTTAAACAATTATTATTAATAAACAATAGCAGAATAACCCAATCAGAAGTTATGTAGGTAGGTATTGGCGGCGCGTTCTCACCCACCTCGCTGTAATCCAATATGTCGGACAGCTGCTCCCAAAAGCTTCCTTTTTATATTTTTCGGGCGAATTATCACCGACACTCTGCAGCCGGGCGAGGATGCGAATCAAATTGAAAGCCGACTCAATTATATTACCAAGCTCTTATAGGGCTGCCGCGGTAGGTATTGTTGTGGCCTGTGGTCGTTTGGAGAAAACTTCTTGAGAAATTTGTGAATACCTAAGATAACCTTTTTTTTTTTAAGTTTTTTATAAACAAATGTGATAAAAAATACTGAATACTACCGTTACATGTATTGTTTTGTTTTGAAATTGATGTAAGTATTTGTAAGAATACTTATTAATTCTGTTTGGTAGTCCATTGATATTGAATGGGATTGGACCATTTGCTACAAACCCAATTAAAAATTCTAATTAGACTGCTTGAATCTCACTTTAACTACCGCCACATACTTCTGACCTAACTAAACGATATTCGTTTAAAACAAACAGAATCCTCCAATCACAAATTCCTAAAGATATTTCAAGGCTGATCTGACATTCAATTAGCTAAAGCCACCACTATCGCAATGCATCAAATGCCTCCACAGTGTTTGTACGAGCGACAACCCTTAATCCGAACAGCACGTGCCACTAGGTGCGCGCGGGGCACGCGGGGCGGGGGGGCTAGCGGGGCGCGGGTAACAGCCTCATACCGTAATACCATTCCGAGATGAGCGACTTAAACGCGTTACAGACCACCAGCCCCACCTGACCTCCCACACCCCCCGCAACACTTACACCTACACCGATAACCGAACAAACCAATGAACTATCGAAGACCAATCTTAAATGGACATACATGTTCAATTCTCAACTGTTTTGGTGGTTTTGGGAACGAACTAGAGTAGAGTGGGTTTTGACAATGGCAGTTAACTAATGGAAGTGGATGTTCGACGCGACGGTAGAACGAAATTGGATATTGTCTTAGTTCGGTAGTTACGCCGATTGGCTGTGTTACCGGGATGGGCCGGTCAATTCTGGCGTTTGATGTGACCGTTATTACATTGGAACTTTAGAATTACTGCCACTCGTGTGGAGGGACAGGTTATTGATGCTGTAAGGCCGCGAATAGAACTCTAATTTATACTAATAGGTTTTCATTTGGAGGTTGTTTTCCGGGAATTGTGTCACAACGGGTATTTTCAGATTTTATTGTAGCTAAAGATTTTGTTTTTTGTATACATAGATTTAGAAATATTATGGAATGAAGTTATTATATTGAGGTAAGTAACTAAGAAACTATTAGAAATTACGCTTCTTAGGTAAGTAATTCTTAATAAGTACTCCGCTTACACAAACGTGATGTTAAAAGTAACCATGGGGTGCAATAGTCACGTCTTGCATATCTAGCATCTATCTCATACGTTGTTTTCTGAACAGTATTAAACTAACCTTAACAACTCCTCCAGGTTATTTAATTCTCAAAATCGTAATAATAAAAACGCGAATTACACTTAATATGTATTATCATTCAGCACATACAGCACAGCACTCGGTCCCAAGTGACGGAGCCTCTAAATTGTGGTACAACCGCCGGAATTGGGCAATTTTTATTTCGACATAAATAAAACAGGGTTGCGCGGAGCAATTTGCCTAAAACCGGGCTTCGTTCTGCCTGCTGCTGCGACCCGCTTGTTTTATACATATGAACTAGGAGCCTTGAGGCAGCTGAATTAGATAAAGTGCTTTACATGGCAAGACAGGAATAGGAAATTAAAATATTTTGGGGTTACATGACAAGAATTTAATTTGTCATTCGAGTGATGAAGCAATGTTTAAAAAAATCGCACATTTGGACGTAACACATACCCCAAAATACCGGTTCCACTTGCACTATAACCGTTTTTACTCCACCAGGAGATGAATGATAATTTGGCAGATACTTAGAACTTTATGTTTATGTATGTATCTAACCTTAAAGTTTAAAATTAAAATGCAACTCAATATTAAAGAAAAATATCATTGCTAACCTCAATTTCTCAAAAAGGCTTTCTGACCCGATAGCATCATCATTCGTGCCGAGCCACTCGCATTACATTCATACGTTCATAGATTCGGTCTCTATTTCAATATCATTCACTCCCCGCATTGCACGTTATGCGAAAAAATAAATCGAAAATGAATTTCGGTTTGCAAACTCTATATTGAATCTAAATTGATTTTTATACTGAATTTGAACTTTATAAATGGAACGTGGTTGTTCGTTCATACATTACTTTTTTATGGGTGTTTTTTTTTTTAATTTCGATGAATTTTAAAAAAGATCATGGTAGACTGACTTCTGGAATGGTATTAACTAATATATTATGCTACCTTTGATAGATGAGGTAGCGAAAGGATCAATTACCAACTACTATTCAATTAAGTGCTTCTTTTTTATATAAAAATTTCGCGTTAAGGAATTGCAGCCTTGTGCCGCGGAGGTTTACCAAACATTCACAAATGATTTCAAGTCACATGCACAAAGACATCCAGAATTAGGTCAAGCATTTGTAGATCACACAAACGCTTTCCTACACGGGGATCGAACTCGTACTACTTTAACATCTTTACCGTTTGAAGCAATTGAAAAATTGCAGTCCCTCAGAAACGATTTCTCATAATTACTGAACTATAAAAATACTTAATAAAAATATGAAAACCTCAATCCCACATCTAGCAAAGCTCAAACCGTATTAAAGTACCAAAAATCTTAACTGCGGATCTCGTAACTGTAAAAATATATGACATATGAAAATTTTAAGGCTCTTGACGTTAAACGTGATAAGGCGTGTTTTACGAGGCTACGTTACGTGGACGTTATTGGAGCGGACGCGGCTACGTGACGCGGCGGGACGCAAGACGTAAATCCAACTCTTTATGTTGCTTGCTTGACATCGTAAATGATTGAGTGAATAGAATTAGGATGTTATTTTTAAAGGATCATGTATTTTGGTTTATGAAGTGGTTGTCTGATAGTTCCATGCTATGCAGCTGCATTTTCGAAATCAATGCCGAGAAAATAGTACTTTTTATAAATATTATTGTTCTTACTGAATTATTCTCAGATTGACAAACGGTACAAAATATCGCGAGGATAACTATAGGTCATCAAAATCAAAATCCATTTATTTAAGTGAGATTAACAAGTGAGTTTTATTAAGAAGAGTAAGAGAGGACCACTTTTTGAAAGTCTAACAATAATAACTATTGACAACACCCCGTAGGCTGTGAAGCAAAGGCTCAACTAACTGCACAGCATAGTATCTGGTCACTTTTTTACAATATACCTAACTCAGAGTAATTTCATACATACGTACATACATTTCTAATCAAGGAAACGCAGCAAACTAGGACAGTATTTATCAACCAGTAAAAAAGCAAGTTCATGAAGAAGCCATGTTCAGACAGTAAGACATTTATATACCCGTATTTATATTACAAAAGCAATCGTATCAACTGACCTGCACCCTAGCCTCGGTGAGGTTGATCTTAAGCGCGAGGTCCTCTCTTGTGAACACGTCGGGGTAGTGCGTCTGCGCAAACGCCGTCTCCAGCTCCTCCAACTGAAACAAATTAGTATTTATAATTAACTGATCCACCTATAATTGTGATTAATAATAATCACTGCTGTAATTCCATGGTGTACAATAAAGAATATTCTAATCTAACCTAATCTAATACGACCGCAAAAAATCTGAAGGGAATCTCGCTTCCTTAATTCCGATTTTCAATTCCATTTTTTTTTTCAAAACATGTAAGTATTCTAAAATTTTTCCTTTGTTATCCGTAAATCCAAATGAGAATTTTAAGTATATTTTTGACATGTGCTTGTCAACAGCTACTTAATGCAATCTAGTGGAATCGACAAACGATTAAATATGAATCCGTGTTTTGACAGTAACTATCGTGAGAAAGATTAATTATTAAATTATGCAACGGTTTACTCACGCGTATTTATCGGGATTGCCCGACTAGTCTCGGGCCCAACCGGAGTCCTTAATCATGAGCTGATTAAGTACTCCAAAAACCGTGTTTTTCATGAATTTTCCGTCGCCGTAATACTACTAGTTACACACAGTGTTAGTTACCTGTTGTAGTGTGAAGGTGGTGCGGTTTCGTCTCTGCTTCCGACGCACGAACGTGTCATCGTGTATCGCCGGGTGGTACGAGTAGCTTGTATCTGGCACACAAACAATAACATACAATATTAAAAATAATACTGGCATTTTTAGAGACACAATGGGTAAATAATAATCAGAGATTTAAATTCAATTGTACTAAGGAACTAGTGAAGTGAGAGTCGCGCTTCCAAAACTGAGTGTTCCGTGCAAATATGAGGTTAAGCAACGCTATGTTTATGTTGCTGCGGTGAAAAATTTGATGGGTGACAAGTTTTTTTGCGGACTTGGTCTATTTGTGCTGAATCCTCAGTGTCGCCAGTCCGACTATTCCGATAAGTTCCTTACAATTCTTCCTTCCTACAATTACTTCTTAACTTTATTATTTAAGCCCAAAATAAACGAAATATATTCAATCAAGCATAAGTCTTTCCAGACATTGTCTCAAATCTGGCAATCGAAGGGACAATCAGTGGTACCGGAAGTACCGCGCCATTACATCGAGAGTACCAACCTCCCCCGCGTTTATTATAGCTATCCGAACATGTCCGCGCCAATTGATGAGGTGGAGACCCTATGTGTGGTGACCAGGATTTAGCAAGGAATGGGACAAATGACTATCACAATTATAGAAAACACACTTTTAATTAAATTATTTCTAGTAAAAAGTATTTAAGTACTTAATTTATTGATACTAATTTATCGCTGCATTTATTATTACCTACGGATTTAAGTCATATTATTCGTGGATGGTATTTATGGTAAGTTACTTATATAATCATTACTTAATCTCAAAATATGCGAGCTTAAACAGTAAACAATAGTCATCTGTAAGTTAAACCAAAAATAAAACATAAGCTTACTCGCTACGGATTTTTGTAGCTTCGTAACTTGTCTGTAACTTCAACAGACATGTTCATTTTCATCACTCATCAATCAAAATGTAATAAGACATACAGTTTTGTCACGTTTATAATTATGTGCATTACCGACGGCATGTAATAAGTCATACTTTTTATCACGTTTATCATTACGTGCCTTATCGACGGCATATCTGTCTTGAAATTCAGCGTAATCTCACTACAAACAATTAAAATGTGAACTACATCCAAAACCCATGGTCACCCTACAATGACGCAATATATCGGGTGCCAATCGCTAGGGCTGTCACCCTAATGTTTCTATTATTCTTGTGATAATGTTGTTGGGAA
Organism: Trichoplusia ni; assembly: GCF_003590095.1. Lineage (NCBI taxonomy): Eukaryota > Metazoa > Arthropoda > Insecta > Lepidoptera > Noctuidae > Trichoplusia > Trichoplusia ni. Next base: position 21,554,275 of record NC_039478.1, read on the forward strand.
CATTACTTGACGAGACCTACCCTAATAGCCGTATTACTGCATGACTCTACTTTTATTGTTCAGTAGAATCTTATTCGAATAATTACGGGTTGAGGGTGAACTTAGAGCAGTGGATCGAAAGTAAACGATATATTTGTTGATGATAGCTATCGTTAATAAGTAAAGTATACAATAGAAAATTTGGAAATAATAAAATTGTTTTTCCAAAGTTTTACTGAAGGATTTTTTGTCACATCACTTCCACTCTTCCGTTAATTGTTCTTCAAAAATTGACCAAGAGAGGAGTATGAAAATGTAATCGTCAAATGTTTTTCTTTCTCTTGTATATGAAATAAATTATTTTGTAAATCTAAATCTCTTTAAAAATAGTTAACAGATACATGTCAATTCAAGCTCTATATCACGATCCTGATCCTGATTGATTCCTGAATATAATTACATTACCTTCTACATTTTCAAAAGCAATCTATTGGATATAGGATAAAAAGGCACATGTTCTAGTTATATTGTTTTTCAAAGCGACTCGGCGACCTAATGGACCGAATTAATTGGAGCCATTTGTACGAGCGATTCACTCGGCAAATTAATTTTGTTATTCGCTTAAAGTCGCTGTGTGCCTGTTTTAATTATTATTGACTTAGCTTTTATTATTTCTTTGATATTTATTGTTTTATTTTGTTGAATTATTGTCTTGTCTTTAATTTAATAACATTGTATTTAATCCGAACTCAAGTCTGCTTTTTAGAAAGTTCATTTCAATATCAAGAATATCGAAGGTATATCGTATAAATATTTGAAGACACCAATTTTAATTTAGAAAAAAGTATTAAAATCCTATACCTAATCTCTTTTAACAATAAAAGAGAAAATAATTCGTCAAAACTACAAAAATAGCGAAACTCTCAATAAAAAAAATACATTTAAATTTTTACAAATAAAATAACCCTATTGCCATTCAAAACAAGATTCCGCCAGCGGCAGCGTCCAGATAACAGATTATAAATAAACATTAATTGAATGTTAATAATTGAGTGCCCATCAACTTGGCGGGATAAAAATCTGAAAGTCCGGAAATTAAAAAGTGTTTCATCCCGGGCTCGAGTGCAGCGGAAAAAGTTGGACAAAACCGGGAGGATTAACTAGCTCGCCAGTAATGGAACGCTGTAGTAAAAAATAATTCGATATTTATAAGTTTTATGAATATTTTTGTACGTTCGTAGAGGCAAATTGCTTTTGTTTCGGGATCCGTTTTATTTTGGTGACCACGCTTTTCTGTTTTTGTAATTTGTTTAATGGGTTTTATTTTGGGCGTTTTTTTTTTGTGATGTTTTTATTTTGTTTTTCAATTGAAATTATGTGTGTTAAACAATGTTCGGGCGCATTGTAAACTCTATAAATAAAACCGGCCAAGTGCAAGACGACATCTGGACTCTGAGGGTTGAGTTCAAATAGGTAAAAAAAAAAACAAATCAGTTTGGTGACAAAATATATTACATATAACCGTAACAGCCGTTGCTTAATTTCGATCTTTATTTTTGATATTTATTACTTTAGCGGCAAATGAATTTCATCATCTCACAAATTTAAACTTTCTAGCTACTACAGTTCATGAGAAACAGCCTAGTGACAGACATACTGCATTTTCTGAGAAAGTTGGAAGCGTTTGTTGAAAAATGAGGGGTCCGTTTTTACCCTTTTCTTAGGGATCCCTGAAAATGAAGACAATTTCATGATCTAGTTATTTTTAACCGACTTTCTAAAAAGAGGCTTTCTTCCACACAGTATCCCATAGTAATAAATTTTGTTTATAAATTAGTGTCTAGCTCATTAACTAAATAATTAAAAGTAGTTCGCTTACCATGTTGAAACTAGGTGTATGTTACAATTTACATTTTAAACAGTATTGCGACAAAGCTTCGGAGAAACATGAAAATTAGTTTATTTCATATGAAATGTAGAAACACTTAATTTATTGAAATTAATTGTAGTAGTGTACTTAACGTAGATAATTATAAATTCACATATCATATGTAATGCAATAATTTATTCTATAAATGTTATCACTTATAGATGTTATTTTTTAAGCGAGTTGTATCTATTTCCTAACAGGCTATCCTGAACAGAAATGTTGAAACAGAGGTCGTAGCCTCTTTTAAATTCCAAACATGTTATATAAATGATGTTTTGCCATAATTAGTAAATAAATGATATTTCCTTCTTGGAAATGTATTATATGTGCTAGCAAGCAGTAAGCATCGATCAGCTTATTAAGCTGAACCATTTTTGAGAGAGCTGCACAACCCGACACAACGATAACGCCAGTGACACGAGAATATGTAGGAAATTATACAAATCTTACGGTTTAATTATTTTTAACTTTTTTTCATTTTTTTTTGTTTTGCTTTATTTCTTTCATCTAAGTATTCCTTATCCAGTTATACACAACACACGAATAATTTAATGTTTGACCACTTCAGATGAGATATCAAATTTTTTAATATACAAAAGCTCTCGCGGTGCAAATGACCCTTAACCCATTGTAAGGTAATTAAACACACATTCGTGCTTGTAGAATTAATAAAGGTGATCGCAGACCGCGGCGGCGCGGCGCGGCGGTGTGATTGCGCGCTAATGAGAACCCCGCTCCGACAGCGCGCTCCAAATTGCCTTATACATTTTTAATAGATTCGTTTAAGCCGCTTTTTTATCTAGCAGCATTTTATCTTCACCGCTTTAAAACTTCCAGCCTTCCACCCGAACGGGGAGAGCAACGAACGGAGAGCGGAGAACCACCCGCAATACGTTAATAGATTTTAAAAATTAATACTTTTACGCAATTACAAACGGACAGACTGTCAGTTTCGACGGTCCTAATGAAATAACGCTGCTTCATAACTTTATTAAGGATCCTTTGATCGGTGTTGTGTTAAGTAAAAAAATTACGCTAAGGGAGTAATCAAAAGTGACATGATACTTATTAAGTTAAAATAAGTGAGTTAAAGCGACCGGCGGCGCGACTCAAAAACTATTTTATGAATAATAGATGGCGCCGGCGGCGACCAATCCCGGGGGAGCACCGCCCACTGCGCCCCCAGCCCGCGCCCCGCGCCCCCCCCCCGCGCCCCCCGCGCATTCCGCGCGCCCCCCGCCCTGCCTTCTCTATTCATTAGCACATTACCACCCCTTAGGCACGCGAGTCAGTTGGGGTAAGAAACTGATTTTTGCCTTTTGAGGAGTTTTTTTTAACTCTTTCATGTAGTTTTGTTAACTGCTTAATTGTTGTTAGTTGTTTGTAAGATTTCATTTACGAACAAACGTAGTTGGATTACTTATTAGTTGGTAGTTGGATCGTAATTTGTTTCTGAACCATATTTGTTACGATCAATGTAAGCTTAAAACTTAATAAAGAAAATACGCTAAAATATATCTATAAAATACATTTCAGAACAGTAACACACATCAAACATAAGAAAGGAACTTGGTTACCTAGTTATAAAACAACGATCTATTACGAGTATCGATAACATCTTTATCGAATCGAATAACATAATCGAGTCGTAAATCGTTAAGAGACAAGAGCTTTAACTAAGAATAACATCATTAGGCCGAGAGCCGGCCAAGTAATTGCGTTACTCAAGTTTGTGCCGATAAGTGGAATCGACGCGACGCGACTCCTGGACTAGGCGGTCATGTTGACGATACAAACTTCGGATCATAAGTCGATTTATGGATGGTAAACAATCGGTTTTAGACGACTATGCTGTTGTTATGGAAAATAGTAATCAAAGAGCTGACTGAAACTAACGAAACTCTTGCTTATATAACATCTCCGTTTTTTTGTATTAAAAAATAACTAGGTAACCATCAGGTAATTTCGCGGTTATTACACCAAAACTAAAGAAGGGGGTAAAGTCGTTGTTTGTCCAGTTTAATTTTCTTCCTGTAAAATTCTTCCGTATTATGTAATCCGGTGCGATCGTCGCAAGTGCGACATTTATGGCTTTTAGCTAGAAAATATATATAGATAGCAAGTTCCATAATATATGCAAGAAAAAGGAATACGAGATCTAAATGGGTGAATTTCAACAGGTCCAAAAAAATCTTCATTTCCGTGGATTTTTTATTCTTCAACTTTAGAACAATAAAAAATAGTGTTTTCTCAAGTTTTCGATCAGATATGCAGTTTTGCTTAATATCTAGCAGATAGCTTAAAAAACTAACGAGATATACAAGATTGAAAATTCCGTGCCACGGCGATGAAACATGCATGCACGGCAATGAAACAGGCGTCCATGGCAATGAAATGTTATTATAGTGTACAAGAATATTTAAATGATAAAGTTAATCATTGAAACAAAAATAAATACTATTAATTTATACGCAATAATAATAGAATATAATGTGTAAAAATCCAGTCACACATGATATTATTTTTATAATATAACTATAAATAGATACATTCCTGTCTAGTGGCGAAACAAACATAAGTCACGGAAATGAAACACGTGGCCACGGCAATGAAAGGAAACTGTTTTACAAGGCACGGCGATGATATTTTTTTCATTCCCGTGTATTTTTTTTCATTGCCATAGCAAATTTTGTCCACGGAAACCACGGAAATGAGAGCACGGCAATGAAAATCAAGGGGTATAATTCAATTTACTAAAAAACTGGTAATAATTCACAGTAATGAACACTTTACAAATAAGCTAAATATAAATGGCATTGTATTGAATGCTCAATCGAGATTAAAAACTTATTGAAATAGAAGTTAGACCTATCCACGGCGATGAAAGAAAAAATGTCCAGTACCAAAAAAATTGAATACTTTTAATTATAGCTCGAAAACGCAGGCACGTACACACGTCGTTCCTTGTCTAGCCTTTCGACGTTACTTATATGCAACGTTTAACGCAAAACGGGAGCGACGCAAAACGTTAGAATATGCAATATTCTCAAATATGTTTAGGACATGGCGATGAAAGGTAGTTCTGGGACAAATGGTTTTTTATTAACCATACGTTGTATTGTGTAAATATTTGAATAAATGTATTCCGAGTCAATACTCTAACTATTCACGAACCAAATAAAACTAAGTTTTAATATAAATAACGATACATTTTTGATCAATGATGACTTTAATACATCAAGGTGAGTCGTGGACAAACACGGCGATGAAAGATTATGTGGTTTAACTTTTTTTTTTGGAAAACCTATTAATTATATTAATAAAATATTTAGTGCTACAGATAGATTTTTATGTCATCTACCTAAAAAAAAATGTTAGAACATTATAACAATGCTTTTTAGTACCGATTTCATCGATGCCACGCAATTTTTGGGTCCGGGAAATTCACCCAAATGCTACTAGTTACATTGAACCTTAGTATTGTTGGTCCACTTACAAGGATGTGAGGCTGTGAAGGGATACTCGAGGGTCGGCAGCCGGTGCTGGTGCGGCGGCAGGCTCGGCGGGCAGTGGTAGCAGAACAGCCCGCGCCCGCCACCGCCACCGCTCGCCAGCTGGAACAACACAAACGAGATATAGCGAGGTGTGACCAAACATCTATAGTCTAATTGGAAGAATCTTCAGATTCATTAGGTTAACAGGGTAAGGGTAAAAATAAATCTAACACTATTGTTTGTCTCCCTAGTCACCTAATATAGTTATAGAGGTGTCAAACTGTGAGTGAACTCTTATTAATAAGCCGACACGGGTTCCGGCTGACTTCTTTATTTAACTTAGTGGGAACCCATCAACGTCTAGCCATGATGCATAAGCTGTGAAGTATAATTACAAAATTGATTATTACGAGAACAATTCACTATGCGTCCCTTTGATTTGATTGAGTATAAAATACTAATTATTAAATATATATATATTGTTATTATCATAGTTACTATTTAGAATAAGTTTAATTGTAAAATTGTTAGTTAATAAGATTAATTCATTACGCCCACAGACAAACTGTGCAAACAGTTTTGTGGGGTTTATACGCATACGTTATTTTTTACGCAGAAGCCAAAAATTGGAATCGCATTAAGGGATGAAAGAAGTGTTCTTCCTAACAGTAGGGTATAAGTGTTAAAATATTATCAATATTCATCACCATTCGTAACAATTACACGAATCACAACCGTCATAAAACGGATTGTATCACGACTTTTAAACTGCAAATAATAACTTGACATCGAAAGTCAAACGCACCGACAAAACATAAGACAATCAGTAATCTAACACAAAATTAACATAGGAATGACGCCGCTTAATAATAAGGCGATCGAATCCTTGCAATGTGCGCGTGCGCAATGAATTTAAATTATTTTAAGTTCACACATCTACGGTGCGCCGGCGCACCCTTGTGATCATAGACGATTACTAAACTCTTTGATTGTGGATTGAATTGTGTCAAGAAGAAAATGGAATTTTAATGGTAGTGCGTGTTATTATGCGCTTTGGAGAGCGGTGAGTGGAGCTGATGGTGTCTTTAAAAGATCTATAGATGATGTTATGTAGTAATAATAAAGATAAAACTGTGACAAGATGCTGGGGAATAGAGACTGAGAAAGCCCAGTTACATTAATTTGTAGTCTTCGTCATTATAAGTTTGATGTAAATTATATCTTACAAAAATGTTCCCTTTTTGAAAATGGAATCATAAAATACGTCTTAATCTACTCCAAATTCCCATAAAATTCTGGAACAAACGCTGCTCAACTAGCAAATAAAATGGCTTTATTATGGCCTATGATTTTATTAAACTGCCGCTCTGAAGAGCGCACTGTGCGACAGTTGTAAGGACACGTTGGTCATAAATCAATTAATTTCGATGAATAAATTGCTAGATTGCATGCAGCGTGCGACATCCAGACCACTGTGCAGTCCACACAGGTTTTTCGTGTAGGTATAACTGTGATTTATATTTATGGAATGGGGATAAAATGATAAAATTAGCTTTCACGAAGTTTTGGTAGTCTTGCACATATTTAACTGAATTTTAGGTGATTGTTTATTTACGTGATAATTTCCTTTTTAAGTGATTTCTTACAGAAAATCTTAATTCAGAATTAACTCATTTATACTGGTGTATTGCTACTTCTCATGGTAAATTATGGACTTTAGTCATTAGACACTATTCACATTAAGATGGTCGAATTAGATTTTTCGAAGACTATTTATGTAATTATAAGTCAATTACTTCACACTTTTAATTTATAATTTTATTATAAGACAATGCCTATAATTATAACCATTTAATTATATTTAATACTAAACAACTATGTATATCATTTTTATAATAACTATCGTGAGACTGATTCATTATTAAATGATGTAACAGTTTACTCACGCGTATTTATCGGGGTAGCCCGACTAGTTTCGGACCCAACCGGAGTCCTTAATCATGAGCAGACGCGGCGGGATCGCGAGTTCGACTCAGTAAACCGTTACATCATTTAATTATGTATATCATATCCATGCAAAATATTGGCAATATTTACTTAAGTAAGTAACCCCACCTTTGTATGAAAAATCATTATTCGTGACCCACAACTAAATTTTTAATGACAATAATCGAACACTTCACATATTAAAATTAAAACAAATAAAAACATATTTAAAAAGTAACTTTAAATATTAAAAAAAATCTTTATTTATGAAAAAAAAAATCCGCGCACTGACATAACTTTATTTGCAAGAGGAAAATGGCAATGAAATCCAATTGCAATATAACTAGTACCCACGTGTGGACGAGACGTCGGTATAAATGACATTAATGGAGCCATGAGGCGGCTAAACGATGCGCGGGCGCTTTCGATGCACTGACGTCAGCACACTGCGCCAAAATACAGGACAATTTGGACAAAAAAGAATAATTTACTAACCTAATGCCCAATTGTTGAAGTCGAGAAATGTGTTTGACAATAAAAACACTATAAGCATAATTAAAACTATAAGTAGATCTTTGACACATGATGAGATGAGAGAAGATCTTACCTTCTCATCTCAACGCCATCTAGTCTCAAGCTAAGAAAAGTTTGTATGTATTATTTCTAAATACATACCTACATAATATAGATAAAAACGACCAAATAGAACAAATGATCGTGCTCATCACACAAAGATTGTCTCGGGTAGAAAATGAACCTACGACCAAAGGTTATTAACCACTAGACCAAATTGCCAGTTAATTATTCTATTTAAAATTGTTGTATTAAAACATTAATAAAAACCTCGCAAATGAAAAAAAAACTCCGCAAAACTCGTACAAAACTAACATAAACCCATTAACGTGGTAATGTTTAACTAATTTTGTTAACACTAAAGCGAAGGATCGTATTTATAATACATTCGTGAACTTTCTGCTATAATCCGGGTCGGATTATAAAACTGGCGGGCAATCTACTTAACGGTTACACGTTTTCATTAAGGGATCATATAAGTGTCTGCGTTCGCACTGGCTGGCTAATGAACGGAATTACACTTTTTTTTTGTTTTGGAGATGGTGCGTATGCAGATATTAGCTGTTTTTTAATGAAGCTAGTTTTAGATGAAATTTGTTTGAAAGTATCCTATTTTAGCTGTTTAAATAACTTATAGGACTGCTTATAAGAGGTTTAGAGTGACTGTTATAATTCCTTTTTTTTTTAATCACAAAATTGTGCTGGCACGTTAGTATAGTCTATTAAATGATTCTATTTGTAGTGCTTACTCGTTTGAACTTTAAAGTCAAATTAACCGTATACTAAAATTAACTAACTATTAATAAAATAAAAAATATTTCAAATTTGGACATTTTTTTTTCCATACAACGGGTTGTCTGGAAAGCGAAGCTGTAGCCTGTAGATTAGCTACGAAGGCACTTTGCGCTAGACCTAATTCATTCAAAAAATAATAATAATGAAATGCGGATCCGATCACCAAAAAGTTTCACAAATTTTTCGTCCCGAAAAATAAAGATTTTCGGTTCTAAATTTTTTCCAGCATATTTTAAATGCGGCCCACAGTGTTGTACGAGTATTGGCTCGTCCTGTCTGCGCGCGTGGGGTCCTGCCTCCTGATACACTAATCCTATTTATATTGTCGTGTCATTACCGTATTACACCCACCGCCGCCACCGCCGGCCGCATCCGCGATACCCGGTGCATAACCTTAGCGGATATTTTTTTAACATTTTTTTTTAATAATTTAGGTTGTATGGTATGTAGTTGAATTTTAAATGTCGAATATTTTCTTGATCTTGTTTTTTTTGTTATTTTGTTGGCTTTTTTATTGTATGTTTAGGTATTGGTATTTTTAATACAAAAAAGGCAACGAACAAGAAAATAGGGGAATTAAATTTTCTTTGACAGTGATATGCAACCTTGGTGCTTGCAACTCGTGATTACGCGATATCTTAATTCCTATTATACTTTTATAAACAATTGGTATAATATGAAATACGGGCATTCATTACTATATCAATTCTAGGCTTTTCTCTTATAACCCTAAGTTTTATTTTAAACATTTATTCACAATATAAAACTCCTTTCATAGGACATCCAATAGTGCTAGATAAATCGCGAACACCGATTACCTTGTGCAGATTAAACCGACTGGATCCGCTATCCGCATTGAGAAACGAGAAAACAGCTAAACGAGATTTAAATCACACGATATTATTTAATAACGCTTGTTGACGCTTCATTTATTGCACTAACTATAAACTCGGTACGGTTTTGTTATAATTTTACGTCATAACGCCATTAGACGAGTCAGATTTTGAAAAACATGCGCTGATTTACACATAGACCCGTGAATTTTCGGTAGGGAATGTCAATTTCATACATTTGAGCAATACAGCGAAACTTGTCAACCGAACAAGACTCTACTATGACAGACTGTAGATATTATATTTTTTTTTAAATCAAATTGCCAGAGCATAAGTACAAAATTTCAATTATAAAAAAGTCTTAACACTTCTAGAACTCATTTAAAAACCGAACACCACGATTACCATCGCAAGTACCTACAAATGTCTTTGCTTTAAAAATAAATCCCAAACAGCCACTTAAGTCATTATAAATAATAGAATTAAAATAAAACCAAAGGAATTAGCATTCGGATTTCAAAAGGATGTTTTTTTCTTTATTGCAGGCAAAGGCACTTCATTTCACATTCCCGTGTTGCGGAGGTGAGATTATCGTCACTTGTGTCACGCAAAAGAGGAAAAGAGGGCCGCGGGCCCATTGTCAGTCCCGTCAAATGTGGGAACTGATGATTTATCTCGTAAACCTTTTCGTATTTATTATATTAAGAGCTTATTTGATTCTGGTTGGCTGATAATGGAAGGCCTTGTTTATGTTTAAGAATGAATGCTTGTTATTCTGAACAAGTAGGTCACTAAAAACTAAAAAGTTTTTTATTATGATTAGATTCAAAAACGTAAATGTAAATAGCAAACGTGCAAGCATTGATGCCATTAAAACAAAGTGGATTAAAACGTCAAACATTTCATTCCACGTTCGATATTTAAAAATTATCAAGTGATTTTTCACTATGGCGTCCTCATATATTAAGCTTATAATATTAATGTCATAGTGTCGCCTTTAACGACGTTAATTAGGATACGTTACTGAAAAAGAAATAAAATCAGAATCAAATAACGACGTAAAGTTCTACTCCTACCTATAATTGCAACAGTAACGCATACAAAACGTTTCGAAACTGCTTCAGATCCACCAGAATAAGTACGCATATTGGAATGGCTTTACTCTGCAACGTAAACATGAGTACAGCAATATCGTTTGCAAACACAATTTGCTGCGAAATTGTATTTGTATCGTTTAATTTGGAATCGACTACGATTTAATCAATTAACCAACTCAAATCGAGTAATTAAGTATCGGTATACCTTTAGCTGTTAATGTATTAATTAGTCTTTAGTAAAATGTATTTATGTTTTATGTGTGCATGTGTGTGTGTGTGTGGTTTTTTATGTGAATGTTGTTAGTTTTAATCTCCAATTAAAGAAGATTATAATAAGAGTTGTATCAGTAAAGGTGTTATGTGTGGGCTGTGAATGGAATGGTGTGTAATATTTATAACGTATGTGTTTGTGTTGTACATAACACATGACTGTTTTTGTCCTTGATTAAAAAGAATGTTACACATTGCGCGCCTATGTTAGCATTTATTAACCAGAACTAAATTATTTCATAGTAATTCATATTCAAAATAATCTAAACGATGAATAAAAATCGTTTTTAACGTTTTACCTAACGAACTGTGATTCGAGGAGTACTTTACAAAATATCAATAATAAATGTTAATTAGTAAATACGGAAAGCGAAATTCATTGAAGTACACTTTATTGAATTTTAGTTATATTCATCCGCACGCAGGGCTGTCACGAAGTACAAAACTGTATTTTAATTAAATAAATTTTAAAATATTCGTTAGTTTTCATTGTTACCTTTTAACGTTGTTTAGTCATTGTTCAATTAACACAGATATAACAAGAAGTTTCTACCTCTTCTACACAAATAAATTTATGAATATGATTTTCAGAGATAATATGATCTATTAAATGATAAAAACATTGGACTTACTTGTAATCATTCATACGAAAGAGACAAAAATAAGCGAAAACAAAACAAATTAAAAAAATATATTCAAATACCAAATAACATTAAAATCAAAATAAACAACACACAGCAAACAAATTTAAAAAATCAAATCAATTGAAACAAATTATTTTACGATTCGAACCCGCTTCTCTAACTAACAATCAATAATATTTAATCACTGTGCATGCGGATCGTCCATTTAATATCAAACTTTTACGAGTGTAATGGAGATCAATTGAGCAGTTTAAATTAACTATTAATGGCGGCCAATGGTTCAATCGGAGCGACAATCCGATCCACGAATAAAATACTTAATGATGAAACGAATGAAGGATTTTAAAATTAAGTTCCTTTGATAAATGAGGTTTTAATCTAATGTTAAACTATTTTAATGGGTGTTTTTTTTTTGTTTGTTTGACAATTGTGGCCTATTGTGACAAATATGGTCTATTGGGTTAATTTTAAAAAGAGGTTCGGTTTATTTTGTTTATAGATTCTAGAAAATAGATCAGAATATTATGTATAGAATGGCATCAGTGTAATTAATTAGGTACTATACAGTGTAAGGGTGCAACGGTGCTCTTATTGATAATAGCGATATCTTTCAGACTGCCTTTGGGTGGACTGGATATAGAGTAATATTGAAAGATAGAGTTCTCTCCTGCTTGCCGATGCAATGTAAAATACGTTTTCAATTGTGGTACGATTCTTGTTAATTAATTGCTGAATCGAATCAAGGTTACAGGACTTTATATTTTTAATTTTTTACATGAATTAGATCAGTCAGATATGATCAGTCAGAGCCATTAAAAGCGTTACCTACGAGGCTACGACTTACGACTACAGATCTCCAGAAATTTTCATTTCGGGAAACCTACAAAGAAATTGGTCAAAGTGTGAGTCCGTTCTAATAACTAAGGTAACAATGTGCCCCAAACTTAATTTATCACCAAATAAGTTTAGCACTGTAATAACGCTTAACGCAAGCTTATCTTTTATGTTATAATTAGTTATTATCAAAAAGACATCATCCATTGCCTCATCTGTCTAACTATCACGGTTCATGAGATAAAGCCTGGTAGCGTACAGACAGACAGCGGGGCCTCAGTAATAGTTTCCTTTCCTTCACTTTATTTAGCTTTACGGAACCTTTAAAAAGACTTAATTTAATTAAAACAATTTCAAAGTATAAATTAATATTATTTTAAGTCGACCCTGCATATTCGGGCACAGCCCTACGATCAGCTGTCACTCATCATTTGCGTAACCCGGTCTATCTGGCCTTTAATCGGTTTAAGCGACGATACACTCGCAACTTCATGCTTTTGATTCAATTTGTATTTTTATTTGTTACTTTAATACCGGTTGCTGTGTTTTTATAACATTTTTAAGGTTAATTCAGTTAAAATTCGCGATAAAGTACAATGACAGCTGACAATTACTTCTCCAATTTCTTTTCGACAAGTCAGGTGACCTAAAACTGATCAGTTTCAAAATATTCAAGCAATTTCTAGAACCGGTAACAGTAAGAATTCAACAGTTGAATGTTTTGAGTTACACCAAACTAACTGTTTACGGCGTTACTGTAACCAACGTCGTTTTTGAATAGGTGTAGAGCGATTGGATTACTTTCAATTTCTACTATTAGTAAAGGACCAGGAGGAGCTCGTGGCTAAGCTATAACTGCATAAGTGAAACGATCACAGGTTAAGCTATGCTTGACGCGGTTGGTCCGTAGATGGGTGACCATCTTTGTCATAACGATTTCCTCCGCGTTTCGGAAGGCACGTTAAATTGTGGGTCCCTGCTGTTATTCCTACATCTTTGACAGTCGTGACAGGTAGTCAGAAGCTTGAAAAGTCTGACAACCAGTCTAGCCAAGGAGTACCGTGTTGCCCAGGCAACTGGGTTGAGGAGGTCAGATAGGCAGTCGCTCCTTGTTAAACACTGATACTTAGACTGAAACCGGTGAGACTGGTAGCCGACCCCAACATAGTTGGGAAAAGGCTAGGCCAATGATGATATCAGTAAAGCACCAAATAACAATTTATAAAACCGAGGCAACTACAATTTTTACAAGTAATACTTTGACTTTAGGTATTTATATACTTATTAATTATTCATTTAAATTGATTTAGAACAAACAAACAACGAAGACTTTACCGTCGCGTCTCATGATAAAGGACTCCGGTTGAGTCCAAAACTAGTCGGGCAATCTAGAAGAAACTAGTTGTATCGTACTCATAATACAAGCTTTCCTTAGTTTGAGACTACATGGCGTTGTGTGAAAATTGAGGAATATTTTATTATATTAAACCAAACAAATACGCCTGAATCAAACCGGTATATAAATAAATATTTTTTAATTTCCGTACTTGATGCAGATATTATCATAACTTAGGTACATAATTTACCTCTTTATTAGATTTTTTTGTAATTTTACTTCACCCATCCATCTATAAAACCCTCATAATCCTACCACACACTATAAGGAGTAAGAATAATTCGTACCATGTACCCTTTGGTCAAGCAATTACGCACAATTATCGTGAGGACGAGCGGCGCGCGGCGTCGCGACTCAATTGACGTCGCTACTCGATACTATATCGAATCAACTCGAATTGCTCGATATTTGTCGATATTTTGCTGAAATTTTACTGTTAACGACCCTAGAGAAAACGACCTAATATAAAAAGCTTTCGAGTGATTTTTGCTTAACAGTCAGAGTACTCGAAAAGATGATCTAAATGAATCTAAAGTCGATGGTGGTTTTTAGCGGAACTCCTATAGCCACCTTCCAGATCCAGCATAAGATCAGTTCTGGCATGACTTAATATTGTATTGACACAAAATACATAATTATGTTGTTAGAATTTCAGCTCAATCGGAAACTAGAAAGTGGATTAATTTACAGACAGATAAAATCTTGCAATAAGAGAAATGGGAAAGGCGAATCCAGATTAAAACTCATTTAATCTGGATTAATTGATCTTGAGACTTGCTTTGCCTATAAGTATATCAAGTAGTTTTTTAACGTTAAAAAAAAGAAAAATAATATTTCAAACAAAAATCAAGCAAAATTACCCTCTCTCTTTATACCTTCGAACGAGTAAAAGAGACAGAAACAGGTACTCTAAAAGCAAACAGAACTACAAAGTTAAAACAACCAAAGTCCTACCTCCAACTAAGTTATACGTCGAAATGGCTCTAAACTGTACAAATTTAGTTAACCAATCTCACTAACTGGTCGGTAAATCTGAAAATTTACTCGAAACTAATGATGGTTAACGGTTCAAATCGATCGCGTTCGACCGTCGAGCTCACAATCCAATTATAACTGATTATGTACCATTAGCGGACTGTGCATTGAGTATTCAATTTGTTTTGGTGACATGTGCTAGCTGGCAGCTGTAGGATGAGGTGTATGGTGAACGATTGGTGAATTGTTGTGATGTATGCTAGTGAAGGTTAGAGATAGGAGAAGCCGTTTAACACCAGTCAAGTACTGGTCGGATTCGTGGCTCTTAGGGTCCCGTTTAAATAGGTTTTGTGCATGTGACTTGAATGTTTGGGAAGGCCCCTGCGACACAAGGATTAAATTCCTTAAAGCTTGTATTTTTTTTTAAAAGTAAAAAAACAGGCTTAGTGACATATCAGACAACAGAAATACATTATTGTGAGAACTTCAAGTGTCTAGCTATGGCGTTACATGAGATACAGCTAGGAGATAGACGGATGGACAGACGGACAATTGGATATACAGCGGTATCTCAGGGTTGTAGGTAATGTTTAACCCTTTGGTTATGGAAACCCTAATAACGTAGGTACTTAAGTAAATCTGGATTCACTAATAAGAATGGCATTAGGTAAGGTCAACATTCAATGCTGCCTTCTTGAAGTTTTAGTTTTATCCACTTAAAAAAATTTTAGCAATTCGATTTGGTAAAAAAATGCTCAACCTAGAATTAAATTATGTATTGTAATTAGTACTTTATCTATTGAGGTTATAACAAATAAATAATCACAGCTTTATAGCACGTTTTTCATTTCGTGCGTTGAAAGATTTTAATTCGAGTTAATAACTGAAGTCGATTAAAGCATTGCTTTGTCTTTGAAGGTTGTAAACGACACGAAACTATGCAACTGGCATTTATTTCTGTCCTAGAACAGTTCTAATAGTACCTACTTGAAGAACCTTTAAGTTTAAGTTTACTTTGCTTTAAAACTGGTCCATTCGCAAAACCGGAATTAGAAAGAGCAGTAAATCAAAATTTCATTTGAAATACTACAAAATATTATGTTGCAAATATAATTACTATTTATTTTGTAATATGAATTAAAAATAATATATATATTGACTGGCAGTACACTTATTTAGTTTTTAGTATTGATAGTTACGATTTTCGTTTCTCGTAGCAGTTTCGTAGACATTCCGTAGCACCGTTGTAGCTAATAAATTAGAGTGATTCTTATATTATTTTTTTCAGTAATTCATTTCTATAACATTAATTTACTTTTAATCTAATTGAAATTTCATAAATGCATCATAATATATTTAAAAAATAATAACTTAAAATTCTGCAGAATTTATGGTTCAGTTATGGTTCGGGTACTCCACAAAGTTAGAAAAACCTACATGTATATTTAATATAACACGTGTCATTTTCTCCTGAAAATACAGTCCCCACAATATTAGTTCTATTAAAATATGTCTTCTTAGAAGATATTAGGCACCTTTCATCACCCATTACCATCCATAAAATAAAAACCACATTCTAATCATCTAAAAAGCCTTTCTGAAACTCCTAAAGTATTCCAGCATAACGATTGACGTCTCAATAAGCAACATACAACGCAGTATATGATACATAGCGCCACAATAATTGCTGCGGGCGCCGTCCGCGATTGCATATCAATACAATTCTCATATTTGCTAGTAATTGAGCTTATTGGTCAGGCGTTATTGGTCTTTATTGTATTATGTAGCCCACTGATTGAGACGAGCGCCTTGCAGCACTGACGCAGACCACCAATTGATTGTTTTATTAATATTTCTAAGTATTGTGGGACGAGTTGCTTTGATTTTTGATCTAGTGCGTCCTATTCTTGGTCTTTATTTGCTGTTGTATTCTGAAGGTTGGTTTTTAATTGTAGAGTTCCGTAAAGGTAATAAATAAACTCTATTAATGAGGCCTCGCTGATTGCTGGACCGTATTTCAAGAAACGGTGTAGCTAGACGGCTGAAATGTTCACTGATAAGAAATAATGAAAATCAAATCGTTGTTGGTGGAATTTTAATAAATTTGATGGGTGTTTTAACTATCTCTTGAAAATTGTTTTTTTTTTATGAGTTTATGGAAGCCTCTTTTCAAATGGTTTCTAATAACGGGATATGACAAAACGACCGTAAACATTTTGCATGATTAGTTACATGTTAAGAAATTGACCAATCTTATTCTCGAAAGTTGGTACTTAAATAGTCATACTACCATTTAAATTAAAGCGTAAATTGACGATGATTTTTTATTATCCCTAAAAATGTGTTTTATTAGGCAACAAGAGTAAAAGTTGTGTGTCATTAAGTATGTGTCGGTTATGTATTAATGATATCTCCACAAAAGAAGTCTCCTTTTCACATACATATATGTATTTTTCATTTCGTATGTTACGAGTTGTATAATGAGTAGAAGAAACTTATTTTAAATGGCTGTTTTATTTTCGAGCATGGATCTTCAATCGATACTTTGCCGGTATGTAAAAACGTTATATACTCATTACCCTTACAAGTTTAAAAAGCCTTGAAAGCCTTTTTATCTTATATTATTTTATCAATTTCTTTCTCTTATTTGCTGTAATTATCAGTACCCAATTGAATTATGGAATCCTTCATTTAAAATAAATTACAATAGAATATCCATGTTAATTGATAGTAGAAGCTTAAATTATTTTCTTTCTCTTTTTTGAAACTGTTGAATACTTCACGCAATCACATCACGTTTAAAGGGCATTGTAAGCTATTTATTTTAACGGCTGAAAATGTAAGCACAATAATGTTATATTTTTGTTACCAAAAAAAATTACCGTTTCAGTATTTTTCTTTATAGAAATGTGTTATTTATATGTAAGGTTTAATCACAGTATTTCTTGTTGCTATTATAAGTAATCATTTGGTAAAATTCGTGAAGAATTTCAGCAAAGAACTAAAGTAGAGCCTTATTAACGGCCATTGAAAGATCACCTTTTTGGTCGCTACGTGAATTGTGCCTTATTTTGTTATACTATAAGGTGGGTTGTAGTTCCGTGTTACATCCGTAGTGAAATCAAATAAAGAATTTAATGATTTTTTAGGTGAACTAGAATTAATTAGCCATGCAACTAATGAATACCTTTTTTAGTTCAAAATCACTGTAACAAGAGCTGGTGCCTGAACATTTCCTGTTGATGCATATTTAAATGATATAAAACGGCTTTGGAAAACCAATTTAATTAATTAAAATGATTTCAGGTATGAATCAAAAAGTGATTTCGTTGTCAATCACCTTCGAAAAATATTTTGAAACTTTAACCGTCGGAAAAAAAGTTTTCAAAAGTATAAATTAACTTTAAAACCCTATATTTGAGTACGACAAAACAATAATAAAACTTTAATTACCTTATTAGCGTCCGAAAATATGTTGCCTTATTGTGGGCGGGAACTTTTCCCGCCTTACTCCGCGTGTGAGAAAGCGCGGTCACCGCGCTGACACTGACATGACGAGGTTACGAGCAACACGAGCACACGCGAGCAGCGCCGCGCACCAACTGACGCCTGGCACCGCACTCGCCGCGGACACAACTGCGAGTAATCGCTCTGAAACCGCCCTCGGCAAACAAAACCCCACCCGCCATAAAGAGCATTTTAGCACGCGCGCCTCCCCGCTCCCGCGCCCTGATTTAATAGCGAGCGCGGGCACTGATTCACTTAACCGAACGCAACTACCGACTGCCTCTCTCTCGCTCCCGCTCAAAACAGTAATCCAGTATAGGTGCTCTCTCCCGCTCGCGCGCGCTCCTCCGCTCGGCGGGCGAGCGAGACGGCGTCGCGGTCGCGGACACTTCTTTCTTTCAACTCGATTTGCATGCGAGCGGGGGTCGCTCCGCAAACTTTATGTCCTCGTTTCGTAAATTATTTATACGTTTGGAAATACTTTTAACGGTATGCTCAGGCTGCTGAAAAAGATTGCTTTAAAACGAGCCGAATTAAGTGAGTGACCGGTGGCGCCGCGCCGCGGGACCCGCCACGCTAATCGCTTTAATCTCGTTCACTCAAACGCTCATGATATTAGTTTGACGATTTTTCATGAAAAAATTCGCATTAAAATTTGGATGAACTTTGTATTTTTTTACTGTAGAATGGTTTGTCGACTACTTATTAAAAACTAGCTTGTGCCCGCGACTTCGTCCGCGTGGAATAGTGACTTCCGGCAGAAAAGTATAGATAGCTGTGTCCGCGACTCCGTCAGCGTGTAACTCCTTGTGTATTAAGTTAATGTATTGGTAATATTTATTATTATTATTTATATTGGTAATATTGTTTAGATCACGTTCACATAAGGCTTAACCCTTTATAAGACACAGAACTTAAAAATATTTATAGCTTTTAAACTTTATAATAATGTGTTAAGGTTCAAATTCTGGTGGCAATATAAGTACCACTGCCTTATAAAGGTAAGGTAAAGGTACCTATAAAACGAAAATACTTTAGTGCAAAGCTTCCGGGTAAACTATATTGAAAGTTGACCCGTCCGGCACGTGAACATAAAGACTTTTAGAACTGCTAACACGGGAAAGAGCAACATACAACTGACCATGTGAGAAACAACTGACACTGAGATCTACTCCAGCAACACGAAAAGTCTGCCCTTGAGCCTTGTTAATTGTCATTGCATAACACACCGATACTGGGAATTGCGTCCTTTTAAATTGGAATGGAAAATTATTTGGTATTAAGGGTATTCTGGGAATAAAGACGGTTTCTCCTGCACCGCAACCTGTTAAAATTTGAGCCTCGATTATATTTTGTTGCAACTGGGTTACTTTTAGTCGAGTTCCATTGCAAAGTTGTGGTGGTTTTAAATTTCGGAGCATAATAATCGGTATCCCAATTTTTAAACAAATTTCATGAGAGGGAAGTCCGGGCATATTTAAAGAATTTAAAAATTCTATCGGGTAATTAGTGGCTTCTTGTTCATCGACCATTCTATTTATTGATCTATAAACTTTGCTTTCCCCCTGTATATTCGACAGTATTTTGTTATTGATCTCAGATGCCTGGTCATTGCGAGGAGTTAAAATAGATCTTTCGCATAGCCAAGAATTGTCCCTATTTAATATATTTGTTACGTCACCGTAAACCGACGATATAAGATGTGGTTGAGATTGCACCATACAACATAATTCAGGCGTCAGTATAAGTTTTCCTTGGTGTAGTTGTGGATAGGTACCTTCACCAATCTTTAATAATGTGTCAGAAAATTGACTATCATCCGGGTTATCTCCAGTTCTCACTCGCATATTTATAGTCAAATGCACCGATTGTATATCTCGCCATAAATAAGAGCTTTTCAGGCAAGCCCTAACCTCATCAGCTCGGGTTCCCCGTGGTATTACCGGTAAGGTTTGTCGGAAATCACCACAAAATAAAACCGTGATACCGCCCATTGGTCGATCATTTTGTCTTATATCCCTTAAAGTTCTGTCTACCGCTTCTACTCCTTTTCGATGGGCCATCGTACATTCATCCCATATGATTAAACTACACTCGCGTAATACCTTAGCTTTGTCGCTATTTCTTGAAATACTACAGGTTGGATTTTCCGTGCGATCTAAATCAATTGGTATTTTAAACATACTGTGAGCAGTTTTACCTCCTGGTAGCAATGTTGCAGCTATCCCTGATGAAGCTACGGCAAGCGCAATTTTACGCTGATTTCGAACATAAGCCAATATTAATTTAGTCAAAAAGGTTTTTCCAGTTCCTCCAGGTGCATCTAAAAACCATATTGTTCCCAAATTATTTTGAACACTATTGCACACGCGGTCATAAACTGAACGTTGTTCTGCAGTCATCATTGGGACACCGTTTTCTAATGTTGTCAGCAGTTCCGTTAAATTGTAACCAATCTCTGCGGAATATTCCCTATTAGTTACCTCTCCGACTGAGGTTGGTGTTGGCAAACCATATTCACAGAGTGATTTACCGCCTACTGCTGTTAAGTCATCCTGAAGAGCTAATAAGCACTGATTTATGGCAAGATCACGGAAATTATCATTAGTTGTGCCTTCATCATTGTTAGGTATATTTCTAAGAAAGTCTTCTGAAATTTTTTCTTTATATTTTTCCCATAATGTTACAGTATCTGACAAATTACAAAATGTGAGTAATGTTACAAATAAATGGCGTAACCGTCGTGGATTATCACTAACACAGGATTCTGCTAAAGCGTCATCCCAATGCTGATCATTTTCAAGCAAATGACGCGCTTGGCAAGCTGCTTGATAAGTGGGATAAACAACATCGTCTACTTTTCTCAAATCTATAAATGAGGTTGGTCCTCGCACGGTATGTAATAATAATCGCAAATAGAAACACTCAGCGTTGTTAGGATGAACGGTGTACACTCTACCAAGAACATGTTCTTTAAAAATACCTGACTCGCCATCTACAGGCCTGCCACGGCGTCTTCGATTAAAGACACCCCGTTGCTTATCGTAGGTATAATACGATGGAACTTCCTCATACAAAAGAGATTTTGCAAAATCATCAGTTTGGCAAAGTCGAAAGAATGCTAATAAACTTGTTTGTCTAGGGTTCTCTAACCGTTCTGTGACATTTTCGGCGTTGAAATATATACGTTGGCCGCCTTCAAGATGAACATCCAGATGAGTCACAGGTGGATATCTTTCGTGAATGTTGAAACTTAAGATCCGCCACACAGCTTCTGAAGAACTTATATATCTGCCTGACTGAAATCTTGTAACTTCATCATGTTCATTTCTCAAAGCAAATGTAGCTTGGTCACTGCCCTTATTAATATACTTACAAATATATTTTATTGACTCTACACTATTACACATTTCAACATTTATGTGAGCTTGAAATGCTCTGGACAACACAGGAGAATACGGAACGACCCACCTATTATCTAAAGTAACTTGTTGTCCAGACACTCGCTTTTCAACAGTAAAACCATCATTATCTCTTGAACGGCGACGATATAATGGGTATCCATCATGTCCTGTTACAGTGCCATCCACTAAGGCTTTTGGATATCTTTTAGTGCAACGACCGTCTTGCATGCAAGGAGAATTCCCGTTAAACGAACCACATGGACCATGTATCATATGAGTTTTAACAATGTCGTATAACACGGGATCTGCAATCGGACTTGGAATTTCAGCACTGATTAAACTGTCTACATCATTAGGTCGAACCTTATCTTTTAACCAAAGCAGGATATGTGCGTGAGGTAAGCCGCGTTTTTGCCATTCAATACTATACATATAACACAATACTTCTCCAAAAATTTTATCTTTGGTAAGTAGATCTATCATTGATTTTAATTTTAAATAAAAAACTCTTGCTATGATATCATGGCGGTCATGCGGTGCTTGACCCTCAAGAAGCTCCCGAGTAATTTCATCCCACTTAGGATTGGTAGTTACAGTAATAAATAAGTCGGGACGTCCATATTTTCTTACGTAACAAAAAGCATCTTGAGTACGTTCGTGCATGTATCGTGGACCACCAGTAAAAGAAGAGGGCAAAATAACTAAACGACCCATATTCACCGTATCGTTATCTTGCTGCATGGCGTCGCGAAGGTGCACGTATTCTTCAACGCGCAGCTGCCTTTGATTAGATCGTATATAAACTAATCTTTCGGTTTCAATTTTTGCGTACATGTCTACAATAAACTGATTGAATAAGCCACGAAAACGTTGAAAGTATACAAACCTATTCCGTCTTACTTGCAAGTGGTAACAGTAAAATTGAAGGCATGAAATCTTTTTATTATAATTAGGTGCGCCTGTACGCGGATCAGTTTGGTATAAAGCAAAATTATAACCATCTTCCCCTCGACAGTATATCAAAGGATATTGCAAACTGTCGTAAGCCCTGTGGGTTTCATAAATACGTTGCAAACGATTATCTCTGGAACGGATAACGATATCACGCCTATCACATTCCTGGTCGACCAATACCACAGCAACTTCATTCGTGGATGGAGCATTATAACGCCCAGGGTGTTCCTGAGTTGGACGCCTATCGGCATTTATAATTGTTATCATCATCTCGAGGAAGAGCTTCTAATGCCGATTTAAAACTGCATACATACGAATTAACCTGATGCAACATGTTCTGAAGTTGTGATATGAGTTCAGTATTTAAATTCGGGAAATATTGATTTCTTATATTCGACTGTTCGTTGTAGTCGGATACAAAATATATTTGAAGAAACTTAGGTTGGTTTTCAGGCAAAAGGGATCCTATCAAATGGTAAACCTGACCTTGTATCTTAAAAGTAGGCATGAAATGACCTTCTGAGATTTGTTGAGCGCCAAAGGATGTCATTTGAAATGCACTATTATAAGTGCGAATATTATCTAAAAACTGTTTAGATTGTATATGTTCCCCTAAAAGTAGTGATTTCAAAGGTTCCGGTGGGTCTTCGAATGAAGGCAAATTTATTTTACCTGTAGAACAACAGAAACCAGCTGACTCCTTACTCCACTTTGAAGCATTACAAAAACGACATACCACGTTCATATCGCCTATTACAGAAGATGATCCATAATCAATTGTGAGGTTATAAGCAAACCCACTTTTATATTTGTCGGACCAAGCCACCGAATTTCTAGATTGATCTTCTATGTGTACATCTAAGTTATTAAGGCTATGTCAAAATCTGTCTGCGGTAAGACGGGCCTCTCGCTGTTCGTCCGTTTCAAGAGACCGAATATTTTCGATTCTTAATCTTTCATTAGACAAACTTACTGATCGTTCTTGTCTCAAAGAATTATAATATTCGCGTACCGACTCTAGTCGTTGTTCATGCTCATGTGCGTCTTCGAGAGATCGAATAACATTATGGTGCACCCTATCATTTGTCAAACGGTCTTCATATTGAGTTAAAGTTTCAGATTCTCGAGATAAAATATGACGTTCGCGGTCAGCTGTGAGACGCAATTCCCTCTCAGTGTAGGTTTCTGACTCGCGAGACAATATATGACGTTCGCGGTCAGCTGTGAGACGCAATTCCCTCTCAGTGTAGGTTTCTGACTCGCGAGACAATATATGACGTTCGCGGTCAGCTGTGAGACGCAATTCCCTCTCAGTGTAGGTTTCTGACTCGCGAGACAATATATGACGTTCGCGGTCAGCTGTGAGACGCAATTCTCTGTCAGTGAAGGTTTCTGACTCGCGAGACAATATATGACGTTCGCGGTCAGCTGTGAGACGCAAATCCCTCTCAGTGTAGGTTTCTGACTCGCGAGACAATGTATGCCGTTCGCGGTCAGCAGTGAGACGCAATTCTCGTTGTGACGCAGTTTCAGCATCTCGGGATAACACATGTTGTTCTCGGTCAATGGTAAGCCTCAGCTCTCGTTGAGAAGAGCTTTGAGACGCCCGTGATGTAGCTCGTCTCGCTCTGTCAGCTGCTAATCGCATCTCTCTCTCTGGAGAGCTTTCATTGGCTCGAGAGGTTGAGGCACTAACTCTCATAGAGTTTAACCGATGTGCTCTTTCCTCTGCCGATTCTTGAGAACGCGCATTTCTCATCCTTTTAGCATCTCTCGAATTTCGAGATAAAGATGGTCGTTTTTTAGGTGGCATTGTGTATTTTTAATCGACGGTAACTGAAGCTACCTTACACTTACAATTATATATAATTATTATGTAATAATTACGAAAATAAACTATTAATATAATAAAACACTACCAATTACGAAAATAAACTATTAATACAATTAAACACTACCAAAATAACTAATATAATAATAACGAAAATAAACTATTAATATAATTAAACACTACCAATTACGAAAATAAACTATTAATTTAATTAAACACTACCAATTACGAAAATAAACTATTAATTTAATTAAACACTACCAAATTACGAAAATAAACTATTAATACAATTAAACACTACCAAAATAAATAATATAAAAATTACGAAAATAAACTATTAATATAATTAAACACTACCAATTACGAAAATAAACTATTAATACAATTAAACACTACCAAAATAACTAATAGGTGTACCTACTACTAATACTATTAATCTAATACCTATTATATAAACTAACAACAAAACAATTCTAAAAATAAACTATTCAAAGACTAAAAGTCATGCTGATAAGCACGGTTTGCAAATAACAATTATTGATTGTCAATAAGGTCGAACAGTCTGAACGTCTATTCGCATCAACAGCCAAATATTGTATGACGCTCGAGCGCGGACCCCCCGCCTTTTTATACCTCCCGCCACGACGCGCGTCGAGCGCGGCAACCGATACACAAAAATAATCCTTATAGCATGACTCTGTATTCACGCGCGATTTCTTATTATTTCATGTATAACTTTGGTGTTTCTACACCGATTTACATGATTCTTTTTTTATTGAATAGGTAATAATGTTAACTTTTTTAATTGGGGATGAGTGATAGTGTTGTAAACGTTAGAGTAGACAAATACAATCAGAAATCTCCGAATTGCTAAGCTATCGGGAGTTTCACGTGTTATTGTGAGTCAAGCATAAAAGTTAGACATATGCTGTCGAGGAATATTTTTTATATAATTTTAGGGAGAATATTTCCGTCATACATGATTTCTATGTAGCTTTAACCTATAAGCCTGCACACGTGACGGAAGCTTAAAAAATGGAGTAACTTACCCCGTTTTCCCAATATTTCCCTTCACTGCTCTGCTCCTATTGGTCGTAGCGTAATGAAAAGTATACTATAACCTGCCCAAGAGTATGAAGAATAAATGTGCCAAATTTCGTTAAAATCCGTCGAGTAGTTTTTGTTTCTATAACGAATATACAGACAGACAGACAGACAGACAGACAGACAGACAGACAGACAAAAATTTTACTGATTGCATTTTTGGCATCAGTAGCGATCCCTAACCACCCCTTGATAGTTATTTTTTAAATATATTTTATGTACAGAATTGACCTCTCTACAGATTTATTATAAGTATAGATATAGATTCTAATTTTGATTAAAGTTTTTACGTATTGTGACACTGAAGTCATTTAAAAAGAGTCGTTAAGAAATCAAAGGTTTTCAAATTATTTATAACAATAATCATATTTAATTTAAACACGTCCTCCATTGCGTGTCTAAGTCTGCCATGCCAAAACATTTTAAGACGACTGTTAACTGTCTCGTTTTAACATCAGATCTTAACTGAACAACAGAACTTAACAAACCTGTAACTTAACATTAAAGTGACAAACTTAGTTATGCAAGTAAAAAACTTGCTTAACCTAATCAAAATGTTTTTCTGAGATTTTTAGTATGCGAGTAGTACCTGTAGTTTTATTATTTTAAACAATATAAACAGAAATATTTACTAATCAGCACCGTGCTACAGTTTTCGTAGCGCTACGAAAAGTGACTCTACGTTACTTAAGAAATCACGAAAAGTGACTCTACGTTACATAAGAAATTAAACTTGACTTTAAATACTTTTATTGTTTTTATAAAACTATTTTTCGTTGTTTTAGAGTTCCTCAAAAATGTTGTCCAGTCAACTTGTGGCGATTTTTACGTAGTATTTAGTTAATTACCTCTCTCCCGCTCTTATGACATTTCTAAGATACTCGACTAGATCTTATTGAATCAATTTTGATTCTCGAAATCTCCAACAAAACATAAACTGAAAAAAAACCCACTGCAATTAGATATAAAGAAAATCAGCTCAACAATTGAACATCGCTACAAAACAATACAAAAGTGAGTAAAGAAATGAAACACGTTTTCATGCGTCTACCACCACCTGAAAAACCAAGACATCTCGACTTGTAGAGAGAAAGACAGCGCTATATAAAGCGTATAGTGGCATCTCTCTCCCACACCTTGAGTCTTACTTTGGGAGGAGAAGACCCCTGGGTAGTTAACTAGAGGCAGGGCAGTTAAGCTATCCAATTAGTTGTCATTGTGTTATCTACGCCAAACTAACTTGTGATGCTGTTCGTGACCGCTTTGCTAACTCGGATCGGTGCGATCAGTTACCAGACTCTACTATTTGATACTGTGGATATATTAATGTAAGTTAAAGAACACCTGTTTTTGTTGTCTTGGGCTAGGCTAATTAATAGGTTTGGTGTGTTTTCAAACATAAACATACGATTTCGGAATCGGATCGGAATATTTTCGGGAGTCAAAATCGAAATATTTCCAAACTGTTCTCTCAATGAAAGAATCAGAATATAGCAAGGGTTCACGGATAACCCTTTCAAGAAAATAAGAAGTAATATTCTTATTAGAAAATGTATTTAACTTAGTTTTTGTTATCTATCAATTGGAAACAGAGGCGGTTTCAGCTCAAAACCAGCGCAAAGCAAAATGCTTAAGCCTTCTGCCTCCGGTATTATAGTTTTTGTATAGGTACTTATACTAATGAAATAGAGGAAACAATCAACGCCTACTCTACTCTATTCTTAAATGTCGTTATTAAATACATTTTAAACTTGAATCGAGTTTGTATCGAAAACTCTTAGTTGCTCTTGTTTCCTGTAATTGGTATAACATCTAATTTACTCATTACGCCGATATTCGTTACGGGGAAATCTAATTAACACTCTTTTCTAATACGAGTAAACGAGGGCAATATAATAAATTACTTAGTTCCTCAGATATCTAATGCTCCTGCTAAGCTCTACAAAGTTTATAATAAAACAATGTTATTTAATATTTTCGGACAATCCAAAATAAGCATCTTAATACTTTATAAGCAATCGTTTCTGCGTCTGATTCTTTAATCAGAGCTCTGATTCAAAATTTACTTGTCTTGTATACTCCTGCGCAATCTTAATAATGCAGTCAGATAAAAAGGAGCACAGAATTTTGAGCCTTATTTACTAAGAAATAGTTAGAAAGATTGCGAGCTTGAAGATTTGAGCGGTAAACAAATCTTAGGCGAGGTGTAAGTGACAATAAAACGGGAATAAAGCTCTCGGGGCCGTCTTCAAGTTGCGCGGCGAGCGGACGCTCTAGGGGGCGGCGGGGCGGGGAAGCGGAGGGGGGGTCGCAGGAGGAGGAGCGACTCGCGCCGTCCCTGTCTGGCCGCGAGTCGCGCTCATCCGTTTTATTTCTTGTTTGTAAGGTCCACAGCACCTTCCCAGTTCGCTACATAATTTATTTTGAGCGGGTACATTTAAAAAATTGGTTGAGCCGCGTACGAGTTTAGGCGGTGAAATGGAGTTTGCTCGAGGGGGGGGGCGGTGTTACCAAATGAAAATAATATGGTAAATGATTTCATTTGAATTGGCATTTTCGCGTTATCGCCGGGGGCAAGTAATGGGCCGTGGAAGGTCCCGGCCCATTGTCCGCGCTGGCTTCATTTACTCGCTGAATTTATTTTGCTGGGTTTATGGCGGCACTTGAGTTTTTATCGTCGTTTACGCCGGCCCCATACATATTCAATGTCTCTGTGTATCCTGTCTGGTGGACGAAACTATGTTCATTTGACACCCCCCGCCTTTATTGGTATTTCTTGTATGATTTATTTGAGAGAGATATTTTTGCTAAAGGAAGCGTAATGAATATCTCTCATGTTGCGGGTTTGATCAAAAACACTTAAAGGTATCAATAATATTGCCCATTTACTGCCGCTGAATCATAAAATTATGTGCCTGCATTTATTTCAGAAAGTAAATTGCATTTACCCCATATCTATCGATCCTATACATACCCAAATATTAACATTATCTTTATTAGTTTTAGACAATAAAACGAACTTATACCAGAATTAAGTAATATGTTTAGATTCGATTTCATCTTCGGCTTTTTCATCCTTCTGAAAACCATCAAAGATCTTTCGTTCATTTTCTCAACTTTAGTATAATAAACAACAGCCTAGCCTTCTCTCATTTTTTTTACAACTACCAGTCTTCCCGGATGCAGCTAAGTGCCAATGTTTTATAGGAGCGGCTACCTATCTAACCTCCTCAACCCAATACCTGGGCAACAGTATGCTTAGCAAGGCTGGTTTCCAGACTAACTAACTACCCCGTAAAGACTGTCAAAGATGCATCCAGAAGGGCCAAGGTCAAAAGTTAACGTGCTTTCCAAAACACGGAGGTACGCTTAATGATGGTGAGATGGACACACTACCAACTAACCGACCGCACCAAGCTTAGCTTAACTGGAACTCGATCTACTTGTGCAGTTGTAACTTAGCTACGAAAAAGTCGGATTGAAGGAAATATACTCGTGATAAAACTGGTCAAGTATCAGCCTCGCGACACTGAGACTTCTATGCAGTTTAGTAGAAAAAAAAAAATAGGTTGGGTAACAAAAAAATTAAGAGTGGTAACCTAACAAATGTATGACCGTTACATGGTTGGTTATAACCTCGATCTAATTTTTTTTTCACTGACTTCAGTATACAATTATCTGTCAAATTTATGATATCTCGATTTCTGATTATGGACGGCAAGGCAGCGGTGCCTCAGTAACATGATTCCGTTTTACTCCTTACACTCCGAACAATCAGAAGCTAGTGAAATTCAATCGGTAGGTATAGTTTTCTGATCAGATTCGTTCTTAAATCAATCGGTATCTACATAGATAGATAGATAGATATAATATTCTTTATTGCACACCACATAATTACAGGATTTTATAAAAATGAATGTCATGGGCGGTCTTTTCGCAATAAGCGATTTTTTTTTTCGATTTTGTCCTCTTACTGCATGGAGACCCTACATTTATTTTTATTTCTTGCCTGCTCTTGTATTTAATTTTCCCAATCAAATAGGCTTTTCCTAGGCAAGTAGACAGATATACATATGAGAAAAAATTTACTTAAAACAAAAGTCCCAACAACTCTTTCGAAAACTAATTTTACATTAAGATATCAATTCTTCTATTGTTTATCTTTATAACCATCAATCAGTCTACCAGACTCCTACAAAAATCACTTCCCATCCCACTATCACTTGAAAAGCCCAAATGACTTAGCAAAACGCTTAATAGAACATAATAAGTACAATAGTTGCGTAATTATATCTATCTTTTGTTATTCAACCCCTAATGTAGGGGTTTTTTCTCAACCCCTCGCTCAACCCCCGTGATTTATTGAAGAAAGCTTTTAAACCCTTGCAATGTCGTTTGTTATTTTGTCTTGCTATTATTTTGTGGTCTGGCGGATTTGCTCTATTAACTCTATGGCTTTTCTTATTTAGTTTTTAGTTATTGTAGTTTCATGATTTTGTTTTATATTGGTCGATTAAAGAAAGGAAATTTAAAAAAAATATATAATTGGGTGCGCTATTGAAATGAAACTACTTTTACAGATTTTATCGCGGTTTAATATTTGATTTTCGTTCCCGACGTTTCGACACCTTTGCAGGTATCATGGTCACGGGCAGACTGAGATGGTGTTTGTCTTGACAGAAGATGTTGCTCGTTCTACCTTCATATTTTTAATTAATTATTTGTGGTCCGACCTACGCAGTATGAGCTCACTGTGTCGTGATGTCTTGCAGCGCTGCTCTTGGGTTTAGCCTTGAGTTTTTGTATTATTGGGTGCTCTATTACTAATAAGTCGTTGTAATTGATTACGCAAGGATACAAGCTTGTCATGGTTATAAGTTTGTGCCTTGGAGACCTAATTATTTTCAACCGACTTCAAAAAATACTAGGTTCTCAATTCGTCTGCATTTCGTATTTTTTTATGTTTGTAACCTCAATCTGGATGAACGATACTGTACTTAGCTATTATTTGGTCCCATTAAATATTTAGTTTTTCCCAGTTGTTTTTCTATTTGATTGAAGTTGTAAAAGCATGAATAATAAAGAATAGGTGCTCCTCACTTGATTTCAATTATCTTTATTTCTATTTTTTTTTTTAATTTTTACGAAACCTACATACGGTTGATTGCCTTTGTATCTCCCTGGGCAGGGGGGAAAATGCTTGTGTCCAACATTTGAAGGGAATCATCAAAATAGTACACGAGATAACACCTTAATACATTTTTTTTATTTATTACTCAAAAGTGCAAGTGAGACGGATTTTTGGAATTGAGTTCTTACAACTAATTTATGTAAAAATCTTGAACCTCAAGCTGAACTCACTGACTACTGGCTAAGGGTATCAGTTTTTCTGCACAAAAACATTAAAAAATTATGGCTTCGCTAACAAGTGACGTAAGTAATTTTATCGTCGAAATAGTCGTCTCATTTATTTGTTTTTAATATTTACTATTCCGTAATAGTTATTCAATAAACAATAACTAACAGCACGTGTAATAATCGACTGCACGGATAGCCGAGTTGCTGAAGTCACCACGCCAAATCCACAGTGCGCGTCGTGTCGCGGGTTCGATCCCCGCTTAGGACAAGCATTTTGTGTGATCCACGAATGCTTGTTCTGAGTCTGGGTGTCTTTGTGCATGTGACTTGTATGTTTGTAAAACCTACAACTCACATGCATTGATTAATTTCAGTAATGCGGGAGTCATTTAAAAACAAAAGAAAAAAGTGAGAAGTGTGATTACTTTAATTGCAATAAATATCTACTGCAATTTTAGCTATTCAATAATTCTATTCTTTTTTAACCTCTCTATTTTAACTCGTTTGATGTGTCTGTCTGTTTGTGGGATCATAGCTCTCGATCGGATTGAGCGGTAACAATTTAATTTTTTGTGTTTTTTAGGTGAATGATGTGCAAGTGTTGCCACCGCTATAGGAATATTAGAAAGTTTGATAAAAATCGGCGGAGCCATTTAAAAATTGTGGGGAGTGAAGTTTAGCCGTCAGGGGTCAATGAATCAATCCATAATCAACATCAAACAGATAGATCAGTTTAAAAGTTATTTCTGTATAATAAAAAGAAATGGTAAAGTCCTATATTTAAATATATATAAAAAAAAATATAATGTTTAAACGCACAATGACATGTCTTATGTTTTCATTTGAGATATTCTTGTTAATTTTTTTTAACTGCTACTTTTATATTTTGTTTAGTTGCAAGAGGTGTTATAGAGCAAATTTTCTTTTACCTAATTGTAGTTGTTTTATCTCTAGACGCTCTATTAGTAAATCTTACAGAAATAAATTTCTTGACACTAGCTCTATCTAGTGTGAGTTTAAGTAAGTAATCAAAGACCTTAAAGTTTTAGTCTGTGGTTTTTAAGACATCTGTGCTTATTATTTTCATAGGTTTCAAACTTAAAGTTGAATTGATAATTAAAACCTATCTTGCATATATTATTTATAATGAATTTTATTGTATATTTAAAACCTGTCATCATGAAAAAAACGAATGCATAAATCTACCGATATACATTCACCGGTCAATACATTATATTTAATCTATGCTTAAAATTTCTAATCAGCGCCATCTAGAATTCCAGTTCTGAAAACGCTCAAACTTTTTGGTGCTGTAGGTAAAACAGTTTTAACTGCAAAAATATTTTTTGTTAAATATAAAATAACTGTAGCAAATATACTTGCAAAAACTACTTAGACGAGTTTATAAATATTTTTAAAATTTTACTATCCCAATAGAAAAGTTTAAAATGTTTTATTTTGCACATGTCTCCTACAGTTCATATTTACCGCCAATATGAAGCGGCGTTTCGGCCATTTTGTGAACCCCGCGACAGGAAGTGAGTGTTATAGGTGCTACGCAGGCGCAAATTGACCTTTCGGTTGAAGAACCCGTCGGTCACATGTGAGTGTCGATAAATATCTTAGTTTTATCGTGAATCCTTTATTAATAGTTGTAATTATTGTTTTCGTAAGTATTTTACACGGTGAATATAATTTTGTGCATATACGGCGTTTTCGCGGTGTGGATTTTGTGTAATTTATTGAAATGTAATGTGCCGCGGCGCCGGCACGTTTGTCAAATCGCTATTTTTTTTTTCGTTATCTTCTGATTCGAAACAAAGATCAAGTTCACAGTCCGTTTCGATTCCTACGTGTACGATTTAACGTGTAGGTGATAAAAACAGTTTGTGGTTTTAATATTTTCGTGTGTTGGACCTGTATGCGACATGGTCAAGATGTCTCTTGTGAACCACATGTTCGGGCACCACACCATTCACATCGTGTCGTCACCACCGTCGTGTGTCAGGCCTGCTTTCATTCAATATCTTTTGATTTATCATACTATTTTTATGATATCCTAAAAAGTCGTCACCATAAGGTGGATGTTAATTTCATCCTCCCACAAAGGTTTTTCATCGCTCCGCGGTAGGTGGGGTTAGGTCTTGTCAAAATTTTCAAAAACATACCTATAAAATCCCATATCAGTCTAGACTCTCCACCCTATAGGTTATAGATGTTGTGTATAATAGGTTGTATTTGTAGCTATGTCTGTATGACTTGACAGATTTTGCACAGAGGACACATTTATCTGCTTAGAATTTGCGGGAGTCATTTATTTTTACAGCTCTCAGTGCTATTGGTGAATTTTACCAGATTGATAACAGTGACAGGTAGGTTAGGTTGATAATGTGTGATTTTCCTTATAATTCAGTGTTTTACATACCTAAATTTTCTATTAGGTCTGTTCATGTTATGTTTCTCTTAGTGGTGTCCACAATACTTGAGTGAAGCTTATGGTACCACCTAATCAACTTTGACATCCTATACTGTATTCTACCCATAAGGATCAGCAACAAACCCATGCAGTGACTTCCAGTTTTGCTGACTAAGAAATGAGGCACTAATATTACTCACCGATAAGCATTTGAGGTTGGATTCTGTTTCTGATACTTTAATATTCAATTGAATATTCATATTGTGACATTATTGAGTTTGGTTAACACAATAAGAGAACAAAATGTATGTAATGTAGTATCTCATTTCACATTAATGCATTTTTTAAGGATCTACTTATATTCTTCATCCAATTATTGGCTTTACTCATTCAATTATTGAGCTGTGACTTTCATTCTGCCTGTAAACTAGGTCATTATCAATAAAATCAATTTCTCTATATATGATTGATATTTTTTGATCCATCAAGAACATTTAATTATTCTAAAGCTATTGGAATTAATGGTCCTTTTTATATACATGTTGAGTTACAAAACATTTCTTCTTGGTAAATACAGTAGTATGAAATAAGTTCTTATAGACTGAATTCTGATGACAAAAAAGGTTTATATCCAGAGTAATAAGACATTCATACTAACTCTAGAATCTATTTTTAAAAAGCAACAATAACCAAATTATTTTCTACATTGAATACATTTCATAAATTGTGTCATTAGTATCAAGTTTCCTTAAACTAAAGCTGTTTTGTTTCTATCCAGCTACAACCTGAGGCCATAGAGTCGCGAACTTGGTTACTATACCATGTTTGTGCTGCGGTTACTCAGACATCAAATACCAGACTTTATAAAGCGTCTCATTTTACCCTTGTGTTTTGAGATCTTCGTATAAAGCCATAATTACATTATTCAGTACTTGACTTTGACAATTGTCATCTGTAATCTATACTTGTAATCCATTTTGATAATTTTGTTAACTATATCACGGGTAAGGACTTGTGCAGGCAAGTATTGGAGAAATTTTTGACGATATGTCATGTGATTAAGCCAAAAATGTGGTTTTCACTTTTCACATGTAGAGAGTTCATTGACATTCAGGTCAACAACCTCATGTGCTGATTTTTTCGCCACTTGGACGTGAATCATGCTCGAGAGTTAATGCCAAGGTTCTATTGGTTAGCATGATTATTATATTACTTGTCAATGGTTCATAGCCATTGTGAGTTGTCAAGTTCAGTGTGAGTTGTAATTTGGATGTGAGGACTGCAATTGTGCCTTGATATTGCAATTTATGCACAGTTTGCTGTTATTGTGTACAGGTTTTTGTTTTTTTAGTCTATATTCTTTTGTAAATACCTTTTGTTATAGTTCTGAAAGTTGTTTGTCTTTAGGGAATGCAGTGGTGGTTTTGTTGACTCTTTTTAGTGTATATTCATGTAATTCATATATTTTAATGACAGTTTTCAGCCATTATAGAAAGTCTCATACCTATTTATTGTAATACTATATTTCTCATCATCAGATCACTCCTGACCGTATCTAAAACTCGGCACACAACACAATGGCAGACATCGAGGATACACACTTCGAGACCGGGGACTCGGGTGCCTCCGCCACCTTCCCCATGCAATGCTCTGCACTGCGCAAGAACGGTTTCGTCATGCTCAAGGGGCGCCCCTGCAAAATCGTAGAGATGTCCACATCCAAAACCGGCAAGCACGGCCACGCTAAAGTTCACTTGGTTGGAATCGATATTTTTAACGGCAAGAAGTGAGTATTATTTATTTCTTTTACGATTACGTTGACCATCTTTGTTATATGTTACGTTTATCAGCTACAAATTTACCTATCTATCATTCTAACTTCTTGATAATGATAAGACGTCCTTGCCATTTAATATCTCGCCTGAATCACAATCAATATGGGTTGAACAGCGAGTTTCGCGCTTGTGAAACTTTCATCAGCTAGCAACCATTATCACGTAACATCGTTTACGTCATGAGTCCGCAGCATGTTCCGGTCGTAACCGCAATCCGCAAGGTCCAAGCCGAGCCCATAGAGTCGCGAACTCGGTCCCATACCGTGTTCGTGCTGAGGGTACTCGGACAGCATATACCAGGCCCGACAATGCGTCTCATTTCACTATCTGCGCTATGAGATCACCGTCCAGGGGCACAGTTTAAACTTAACTAGTCAAAAAATTTGGATCAATTTTCGTTATTTTCGAAGGCATGAAGTTCTTATCTTATTATTTTCTGATGGACCATACGCCCATTATGTAAACAGTTGTTCATCGAATATACTCTATTCAACTTGTTACTTGAAAAAAAAAGATAAAGCAATTGACAGTTAAAACCAGCTGTAGACACATGGAATTTAGAATGTAAGAACAAAACAGGTTAAAAAGTACTCATCTTCGTACACTCAATTCATGAAGCGTGTACTGTAATGGCAATAGATATTTATACTGTAAAATGTCACGATTTCCGCTTTCCATAAGCTCGCTAATCACTCTACAATGGTGTAAACACCACGTGGTGCGTGACCACATGTTAAAAACCACGTGTATGAATTACTTATGACTTACCCAATATAATGATAAAATGATAACTAATTTTATTAATAGAATTACCCCGATGATAATGTGATAAAAGGAAAGTAGGTGTATCTATCCCAGGTAAAAGAAAATACGGGAATATTACTAAGATATAATTAATAGCAGGTTTTTGTAAAGCACAATTCGTCACTCGATCGTAAACATCGCTATATGGGTTCGTTTAAATATATTTAAGTGTTAAAATGTATCTTTATTAAAAGTACAAAAACTGTATTCAAGTCTCATATTTATAAAACCTTAAACAACTACACTTATCGCCTTTCTTTTGTCTAGACTAATTTGTCGCTCGTTATTGATTTCTTTGTAACCTATCAGACTTCAGAGGGATTGTTACTAACAGCTGTAGTTGACCTTACCGTATGATAATAACTATAAATAGATGACATTTCGCGATTGTTGGAATGAAAATACTTTATTATTTTTTTACTTTTTAATACAACTATATTATTGTTATGCTATGGACTATGTTTTAAACAGATTTAATAGAGCTTAGCTCTAATTAATCAGTAATTATGATATGCAAACATCGCAGTTTAATCACTTTGTTGAATCATTGCATCCAAGATTATGAACCACACCTTCAAACTCAACTTAAATTGCGACAAGAATGGATGACTTTCACCCTTTTTTTATCTTAATTGACTACTTATTTTCATGAACCAAAACAATTCTTTTTGTACCATTTTGCGATCTCAAGGGCCTGTCCTAAGAACGTCCCAATTCGGTGTTACTGACAACAAAGCAATCATAACTCATGAAACAACTTTCCTTCATCCAGATACGAAGATATCTGTCCATCCACTCACAACATGGACGTGCCCCACGTGAAGCGTGAGGACTACCAGCTGACCGACATCTCTGACGATGGCTACCTGACTCTCATGGCTGACAACGGTGACCTCCGCGAGGACCTCAAGATCCCAGACGGTGACCTCGGCACTCAGTTGCGCTCCGACTTCGATAGCGGCAAAGAGCTGTTGGTGAGTAACTCCCGTAACTCCTTATACCTTTAAAACCTTCTTCATAGTCCAACTACATACTTGTCTGTAATTCAAATCAACTAATAATGTAGATAACAATCTTTTAACTGGTTGTTATACATTGACGAAATGTTTTATTATTGCAAAGTCAATCTCGATTTTACCAATTTGTGTGATCGAGTAATAAGAGTCTTGAGACAACCTCTTGTGGATACTAGAGCTCAATTTTGTTACTCATGTAAATCTATGTCAAGTACGCTTCATATAACGATAATTGGTCTGTTCTAAGTATCAAAGGAGAGACGGCATTTTCCCGACCTACTTCAAACATTTTCTTGGTTGTTGAAGTAGGTACTAGGCTTATACTTGACCTTTAAAGATTTTTTCTTATTCCTTTTTCAATATCCAATTAGTCGTTCTAACAACTTTTCTTTAGCGTTCTCAAAGCAGTTCTAATACAGTTACTGTTCGTAGTTCTATCAAACCTCTTTTTGATGTAATTATTTCATTTTTTAAATGACGGCTGCCTAAAATGGATAGCTATGAACAAGAAAACATACGTACGTCCTAGTTTAGACTGTAACGTAAATGGAGACGTTAAACTATGGGATATGGGGATATCATGTGCCAAAACACTCACGTCACTAACTCAAATACGTCAATTCACATTATTAGTTAAAAGCGAAATTTCCTCAGTTTTATCGATGTAAACATCTTATTCTGTTGTTAAGTATTTTTAAGCACATTGTAACAATAACGCATATTGTTTCCTTGCCTTACAAGTACCATATCAACAAACTGTTTTATTTTGTTACTGTTATCTTAAACACAATATGTCACTACTCCTGTACATCTCTTCGGAGAAAATGCGTGACGTGTGTTATGTTATTGACTCTGAACAATGCAACACGTGGCAAACGTAAATACGTGAATATCAGTTTGATTTCTAAGACCGTAACGCCGTTACGTAGCTTCATCTGTATGGTTTATGTGCATGTTAACAGTTCCACTCATCATTAAA
Source organism: Trichoplusia ni (assembly GCF_003590095.1). Classification (NCBI taxonomy): domain Eukaryota; kingdom Metazoa; phylum Arthropoda; class Insecta; order Lepidoptera; family Noctuidae; genus Trichoplusia; species Trichoplusia ni. The sequence continues at coordinate 21,592,289 of NC_039478.1, forward strand.
ATCAGATGGAATTTAATTGACCATGACAACTAATGAGTAACATGGTATATCCAATCCTGACATGTTTCTTACTAATACTGACCGGTCATTTAGAAGTGATTCTAACCCGACTTTTCTAATATACAGTAATGTTTTACCACAGACTTTTCGAGTATAGAGTCTCTGATACATTTTGTAATGTGTTGGTGCTAAATCCACTCGTAAATTAAATCTCAGCCCCGTTACCTGGGCTAGTATTTAATTACAAGCCATATGGAAAGTGGGTCTTGAGTACAAATTTCAAACTTTATTTGTGCTGATAATTATATAGATACCCCTCAGACAATACGTATCCCAGCCTTTTATTACTGCTAGTCTGTTAACTGAACCCATTCTAGTTTCAACAGTAAAAGTTTGGTCATCATAAAAGCAGTTTTAAAACGACGATGATGGCGAAAGGTGACACTATTTGTGTTTGTTGTATCTAACCTCTCCGTCATGTGTAGTAATCGCGTGTCTTGGATCGCTGCCAACTTGCCACCAACTTATACTAAGCTCGTGATAACGCTGGCAAAAGTTCTAATTGTCTCCTAAAGCCGTGAAATTAGTGTTCTAAAGCGCTTTAGTTATTATTACGAAATGGAGTAAATAATACTAAATAAAAATCATTGACATAAAAATACAATAATCTCTTCAATCTATCACATTTTAACGTTATCTAACTTTAATCTGTTGATATTTATTGTATCGACGACAACGTAAACTGTACAGAATGGTTAACAAAATAAGTCCTGTATTATATAAGAAGTGCAAGGAAGAATCCGCTTCTTATTATTCATACATAACACGAAGTCAATACACGACCGACTTCGGTCTCCATAAACAAATAAAGCGTATTTACATGACTTGTCTTGGTGCCTATCGACTGTAGCAATCAATTCATTATTCAGAACATTTTGAATACTAAGTGCTGATGTCAGGGGCTCAGGGCTTGGGTGTCAGTGTCATATTGTAACACAATCAATATTGATAAGACAATTCTTACTTTACTTGAAATTTTTCGAAGTTTTAGTCCTTTGTAAAATAGTGATACTATTTTATTAATATAATAAGTATTCTTTAATACGAGAAGCCTTTGTACCTTGGCCCAAAAGTAGCGTTCTTACTCATATTAATAAAAATAGCTTAATTAAATTCCTTTTTTGCCTAGCAACACCCTTATCTTATTTCCGATCCCTTTGCAGATGTAAGGGTTGCTTTTGTCCATAACAACTTTGCACTTTTATCTAACATCTATTATATCTAACATTTGTCTGTTTTGTTGTTTCAGTGCACTGTGCTGAAGTCTTGCGGTGAGGAGTGTGTAATCGCAGTCAAGGCAAACACAGCTCTCGACAAATAAACCAACTCAGCATTTATAGGGATATACATACATATAATTTTTTTACAATCAACAGCTCTTACATAAATGTAAAACATAATACTATGTATAATTTAACATAAAATATTATGGTGTGACGTGGTGCTGGCTTGCCGCCGTCCACTCCGTACCGAGGGCATCTCATGACGTACTCGCACCGGTCTGCGAGCCTGTGCCGTTGATGCGACCAATGTTTAAAGTTAAGCTTCTAGAGATGTGTCTACTTTCCATCTCGGGGTCTCTAGTCGTTGTACTGGGAACTCATCGCTCTGTCCATCTCGTCACAAACCCTTGGGACCACAGGTCTGGGCTTGAATTCTGAGTACATCGAACAGTTGGCCGTCCGGCATTATTTTTAATTTTGTTTTGCGTTACAAAATATTTATTTGAAATTACATGTACAAATGCAGGATTATTGCACTCGGATACAATTTTATTAATGGTAGGACTGGGGTGCGCGTGAGACGCTGATGCATTAATTTATTTATACTTAAGTGTAATGTGCCCTCGAGTGCGAGCGAGTGCGACGGCAGCAGGCAGCCGCGTGCGACCGGCCGGAACTTCACGTTTGTTTTTGTTTTGTTTGTTCTCTTTCGCTTACAACGTCTACTAAACGTTAAAGTTGCGTTGCGCTCCGCGAGCCGCCGAACGTTTGTTGATCAACATCGGTGTGATAAAATTCCCCGTGGTGGATATTAAATGTTATAATATTACGGTAAATAACCCGACAAAAGAGATGGATGCAAACTTGAAGTTATTACCATATTTTAATGCTAAATTAATTAATACATATTAAAAAAATCGGGAAAATGCGCAAAAAAATAGAAATAAAGAAAAATTCTTGAATGTGTTGTGTGATTGATTAGTCCTCTGTTAGCACTTGTCGCGTACGTGACGCAGTGCTCGGCGCGAAGTCGCGCCTCCCTTATGTGTAACACTTGCCATCTGTTCAAATACCATCCGACTACAGACACTAGTGGTGTGCATTCCATAGCGTGCAGTGTTCTGCTCCTATCGTTATAACCGTGACGTGCTAAATCAATGAAGACTGACTGAGAATGTCTCCTGATAATGAATATCCTCAGGCAAGACTGACAATGCATTTTGTAGAAGAAATAGCTGATTTTTAATGTAAATTTGTGCTCATCTTGGCCTTTCCTTGCTCTCTTTGTTTGCTCATTTGAACACATGAGATGTTACACGTTATCGAGTGGCTTAAGATTGCCTAAATTCCATGTTTTAATGTAAGGTCTCGTGACGGCCACTCTTGCAAGTGTTGCCTTCAAGGGCTAGATAGGGTACCATTCATTTGTATGTTAGTGGACTTATCAATATTCTTTTAACATCAGATTGTCAAAGACGATATGATATACGAAAATTAATGTAAGAATGTAAGGTAAGGCCCTATAGGAGAGATATTTTTTTATGCATTCAAAATTCGTACTTCGCAGGTTTTAGACTAAAAGTTTAGGCTGTTAGATAACAGTTTGTTCTCTGTACATTTTTTTTTCGAAATTGCATAATCGTTATTGTTGGTAAAGTTTTTATACTTAGCAGCTTGTAATCAGGTTTTTATTTTATAATAAACCTAAGGTATATATGTAAAGACATCGGGAGGTCTAAAATAAAATACTTTAGTAAAAAAGGTAACTTTTCTTTCTGTAAAGATAAGCTGTTGTATCCCAATGGAACCTTGAATCGATGTATTCCTTCCTTGTTGGATATATCTTGTAATATCCGAAGCTTAGATTAGCGTTTGCGGATTAAATGTGAATTTATTCATAGCCGTTAGAATTAATTAATTGGTGCACCTATAAGTTATTATTAGGAATTGATTCTCTTGCACACATGGTCTGTTGCTTATATTAAAACATTACTCAGTAGATTCTGTAAAACGAGCTATAGCACCGGATCCAGGCATAATTTCCAAGCTTTCTGTGTACCAGTAACGAGTCCCACTCGAGTCAGTGCCGCTCCTGTGTATAGCTTGTCGATTTCAACGCTGCGCTGTGCCGGCTGTGCGAGACGGTCGACTGCTAGGTCGTTATCATAAGACCTTGTGGAGAAGAGATGGTTTAAAATTGTAATGATCCAATAATCTGCGGATTTTAATTTAGGAATTTAAAATTATTTTTTATATCGGGGCGTAGGACAGGTCGAATAACTAATGTGACGGTATTTAGTGCAAAAGTTCTGTAAATACGTAAGATTGGATAGATCGATGGATGATGGACACTAGTTTTAAAAGTTTATCAATAATCCACTCTTGATGCAGTTTTCCATGTTTTCATATTGTATGAACAAGCAGTACCGAATTAATAGCAACGGCCAATAAATAAATGTAAAGCAGTAATAAGTACCTATTTAACAGTCTGTCGAATTAAATCTGTACAAAATGAAACACCGTGCGTTCTGATTCATAGTCCCCTGTAGATTTACATAGTTTTTTGTTTTAAGTTTTTATTTTATTTTACACCCCTATTTTTACTTGCTGCGATCAATAAGTTTGTTAAGTTGATGGTTTTATGAGAAGAAATATTAACTGGAGATACATCACGTCATTTACAACCAGCTGCTGCGAAGTTTGCACGAACTCCATTCAATCAGTCCTATTCAATAGCTGTTGGAATCGAAGACAAGTCACAAACGTCCCAGTGTTATGGTAAGGTGTGCACAACAAAATACGGATGTTTTAGTTCTCGTTTAGCTTCTGATGAATAGGTGAAGAAAAATAACAACTTTTATGATAACATTTTACTAAATATGGTTGCATGCATCTTCAAACCCAAGTGTTCCTGACTACATTGGCATAACTATTTATTACATATATGACCAACACTAAAAATTGTAAGTATCAACGCCTGCCTATTACATAGTAAGTAATGAATCCTACACAATAGTGACTATATACTTAAATATTTAACATTTTGTCTTAAACATAATTAGAATTACCATGTGTACTTCATCAGTTTGACTTACATAACATCATTCGTTAGACATGCCTATAAATACTTAAAATCGTAGAAAACTGGAACATAAAACAAATCTTTTTAGCCAGCGTTACAGTTAGCATAAAATACATTAAAATGACTAAGCGAATCAAGGCACATTAGCCCACAGGTAACAGCAAGACAGAAATGCGTGCAGCAGCAATATTTGCAGGATTATGCAGTGCCGGCGTGATGGGGCGATGGCCCAGGGCGACAAATACTGGGGGGCGCTAAGGTCTGAAGTTGGAGACTAGAGCAATACTTCAACCGCCAAACGTTACGCTAAAGGAAAGATGAAATTCTTAATATTATTTTACTTGGGATCAGCAAAAAACTAACACTTGATATTGCTTCCCTCAAGTGGGCGCCACAATATTTTCGCCCGGGGTGTCAGTGGCCCTTACGCCGGCACTGAGATTATGTTATCCAAACTTCAGAGCTCTAAATTATACCGACCCTTAAATATCGCGGCTGCACATCAACGATCTTCCTAGTTACATGTCGGCTATTCCAGAGTAGAAGGCACTTTTTACACCTAAGGTACGGTACCTACTATTATAATTACCGTGCCTAAGGAATTAGGACCGATATTTATATCGGCCTAAAAACTACTAAGCCCTATAGAATAAAACTCCATACGAGCAGACGACGCTAATAATATTAACATGAGACGTTTAACCCATTCGCTGCCGATCTAAAGAGTAACAATATTACCCAGTTGCCGCCATACTGTACTATGCAGCCCGCCCATCGGCGGTCCCGGCATCTTAATTATGTATTTTTGCCCGCCCATTGGCGTTTTCGGCATGAAGCTGCAGATTCCGACATGAATCGTTTGATATCGCATCCAAAAAAATCCTAGAAAATGCTATTAATTTGACTTGATAACGCGAACGCATAATATAAGCCTTCATTGCTTTTATCAGCCAGCCCTTTGTTTTGGCCCGGCCGACCGGCAGAAGTGCCGGCCGGCTGTCTGGGACGTTTTAGGCCAAAATAAACCCTGCCGAAGGGTTTTTTTTTAAGTAAGAGGCGTTCCAAATGTTTTTTCTTAGTATTTTTTCACAACTTAATCAGAACTTTCTGTTGATCAATGTTTCGAAGGTTTTACACCTTTATGTGAAATAGATGAAAACACTTTATTTTTATACACGAAATTCATGCTTAAGAAGTAGCGAGCAGAGTTTTTACATAACTTAATAATAGCCGTTAGTCGTACTAAAATTTACAAAAGTTTAGGACCTCTGATATAAAATCTTGCCTTTTTTCAAAACTTCAAATATCAGCAGGCCATTTGAGTTGCAAATCAATATTAATAAAACAAATCATTACACATTATCTCATTACTTTCTGACGTTATTTCGTAAAGTTATTGCAGTTTAAAATCAAACCGCCCATGGGCGGTCTCGGCGTGAAAGTTAAAAAAATTTGCCCGCCGATGGGCGGGCTCGGCACTGAATGGGTTAAATAAACGAAGGAAAAAGACTAAAATAATTTTTTATTCTAATATACATACTTGTGGACTTGGGCCAACATTTCATTTTTTTTTCGTTTGTTACTACAGAGTAGATTTCACTAAAATATAAAAATATAGTTATGTAAATTGATATAATACACAACTGAAACTGAAAAATCAGCCGTTAATATAAAAAGTTTGATATGTAGATTTTCGGTTACATCCGAAACTAGTCGGGCTACCCCCCGATAAATACTTACGCGTCAGTTAACCGTTACATCATTTTCACTATAGTTACTATTTATTTATTTATTTATTATACTGTGGAAGACTTACAGCTTAAAAGATAAAACTATCAAGATATATTATGTAGATGTGATGTGTAGATATCTACTTACGACTCTTAAAAAAGCGCTTAATATTATTAAACGCAATGCAAATTATAGTAAGTTATGCTTAACAAATAATTGTCTTAAAAACCTGTATCAGTTGCCTACTATTTACGACAACATTTCATTAGGCTGTTAGCATCACGTTTCATCATCTGAAGATTCAGAAGATAACTGTATTACTAAGAACGGATCATCAATGTCAAACACGGTTGAAACATAGTTATCACCTAATTCATCCAACATATTTTGAACATCGACAGGTTCCTCTTTAATTTTGATTTCATCTTCAGATTTAACATTAGTTTCAGAATCATCTGTATCGGGAAATTCTATCCTAGAAACATATTTCTCTGTTTTAATACCGCACTTTGTAACTATTGTATTTTCGTCTGAATTTTCCGCACCTTCGCTAGGGCTAACTGAACTCAAAACGGGATTTAAGGTTGAATTAGAATTTGATGCATTATCACTTTTCTGGTCAGCTGACGCACTAATAGTAGGTAAGGCCTCGTCGGTTAAACAAGAGGCATTATTTTCAGTGTTAAAAAGACTTGATGAAAATATTGCTTGAAAATCTGGTTTTCCTCCAATATTGAAACTACTTTGGTCGTGGTCGTCGTCATTATCACTTTCTATTTCTGTATCACTAGAAGACTGCTGAAGCTCAAAGTCCAAAGGGTTACCTGCGAAACCAGCTTTGAGCGTGTTTTCCATGTGTACGTATCTGAAAGCAAGAAAAAACAAAATTTACGACTCCAGCTAAGTAAGAAAAATTCCAACCGCATTCTGAGGCACAATATTTAAAAAAATAACTTCTCCTCAACTAAACTTAATATGGTTACTTTATTTAAGAACAACTTATATTATTCTCACTTTTCTAGAATTTCTTGTTCTTTAACTTGAGCGACGAGTTTGTTCTCCTCGAGCGTGGCTAGCAGCTGCGGATCCCTCTCCGCAGGGTCTTCCAGCTGCACTTCGCGCGGCAGCCAGCCCAGCATGTCCTGGTACTCACGTTTCTGCCGGTTCTTGCGCAGCGCCTCCCCGCAGTGACGGAACAGTGCTGTCGCTGTTAATATTTAAATCGATAAAGAGGCTACACAAAGTACTTTGGGCAATATGTGGTAGAATAAAGTGGGCCCCAAGTTATTACTGCCGGTTTGGCTAGTGCCGTTCGGTTCGACACACAAATCTCCAATAGAAATTAGGAAATAACAATCTAGCAACTAACAACATGTCTTCATTTTAGATACTTAAGGCTACGCTAGAATCTACGAAAGCCAAACAAACGGGTTTTGATTCTCGACTATTCAACTATAAATACTGATTAATCCCCGCTATGTGGGTATGTTACTATCCTTAATCAAAATTGTTTTTTTGACCGGTCTATGGAGATACTTCTGGTATAAATTCTTCGCACTGTATATGCGTCGCATTAGTCGCATGTTATAGGCCTAAAAGTTAATATAAATGAATAAGAGAAGTAAAAGTCTGACTTAATACAAAGAAATAATAGATTAAAATTCTTACCTCGTTTAAAAATTTCGTATCGATTCCAACAGGATTTACTTTCTTTATTATATTTTGCAACGCATTTCTGGACCTCAAAGAAGTCTGGAAAGGCGACTCTTCCTTCTTTGTCTATCGATTCGTTTAAGCGGTCCTCCAGTAACTTGGCTGGGCCAGCGATCCTGCCCTCTTTGGCGTTAATGCGTATTTCCCGACGCTTGGCGATGTCTGTACGGCAGCCTTTCAGCTTTGCTATTCTCTTATAGGTGTGTATTAGTTTACTTTTGTAACTGTAACATGAATTATTAAATGGTTTAATGAGTCAAATTTAGAAAAAATATTAAATCGTTATTTTCGTGGATTAATAATGAACACATCCCACTAGTAGGTAGGCATTTTGATTGCTTGAACTGCGTAACCGTCTGATTTCGGAATCAAAATTTCTGAATCCAGGTTTCGCAAAGATCGAAACAAAGATTTTTAGAGTGCTTTGTACTAGAATATATACGGTATATACTTAATTTATTATTAGATAAGTACTACTTACAGATCACATAAAATATATGGTGAATTCTTAGTATCGTCAAAAACTTCAGCCTCTTCCAGTTGAGCAATCTTACTTTTATATTTCACAATTTCTTCCTCTAACTCCTGTATCTCAACACTGTTATCCTTTTCTCTAGTGACCTCTAAATAAGTACTAGGTATAAGCAAATCATAGTCTCTTACACCCGTAACTATTTTTTTATTGTTATCTTCCAAGTTATTCGCACTACAATTTGTTCTAATTTCTTGTGTTTTATTTTCTTTATTATTATTATCTGCATCAGCGTTATGTGATGTTTCATGATCAATTGAATTAGTATTTTCAGTATCAGAATTATCCAAATCTATGACTTCAATATTTTCAGTGGATTGCAAACTTTTTGTACTCATAATATTTCCATATGTTTGTTTACATCTAGTCTTGCGATTTTTAGTTCTAAGAGATGTTCTTGAGTTCCTATGTCTTGGAGTATCTATTTCTTTACTGCTCAATCTTTCATCATATGCATTTATGTTGATATTAACTTCACGTGCATTTTCTATATGGAAAGTGTTAGATATACAAGTCCTCTCTAGAAAAATATTATAAATAAAACTAATTAAGAAAGTTAATATTTTTAAATATGTGTTAATTTATGCATTCTAGAGAATAATGTTTGTAAGTTGTTGTCATAAGAGTAGAAAGCAAAATGGGATATTTGACAAAAACAAATTGAATTAGCCCTCAAAATACATGGATTACGAAAAAGTATTTGCGGTAATATCTTTATACAAGGTGTATTTTATAACAGATAAAAGTTAGTTTTCATCACACCAAATAAACAAACTTTGTAACAAAAGATCAATCAAGAATATTTTGAGCTAGGCTTTCTTGCTATGAAACAAGTATAAAATTTCTTTAAATCAAAAATAACATTTAGGTATTTGCTTTAAAGTGGAAAAAGGATAAAGCAAAAAAATTGTTTAGATATTTGCTATGGTTGTTCTAAACAAATAGCAAATAACTCTTTCCTTATTAATTGACATAATATCCATGAATTTCCTATTCTAATCCTAAATTAAACCAATTACTTCCTTATGTTTTGTGCGCATTTGATACTTGAGGCACAAACATTCAAGTCACATGGACAAAACACAGGGATCGAATCTGCAACATGTTGCACTCAGTAAATTAGGTACGGTGACTTTTTTCTTTAAACAAGGAATTAAAAATGTGTTTCAACACTTAATGAAAATTACATTCCTAGTCATATCCCTTAATCTTTAGATTTTATTCTATCACAATATTTTGGAAATTTATCTGATTAACTAATTATATTCTTTTGTCATTTACCCCATTGGTTATGCACATAACAGTTATATGTTGGTTGATTATCCTGTAATCTAGGTCAATGATCATGCAATACATTATAGCTATTGTCTTTGCCACCTTAAGTCTATAGGCATTATTAAAAAAAAAACTCACCAATATTGTCAGTTTTGCTAGAGTCCTTATTTTTTAAATTTTTGGCCAATGTAACAAAAGGTACTTTCCGTTTAACACGACCAGACTTCAAGCTTTCACAAAGAGTCTTTATATGTAAGAATTTATGATCAGGATCCATTTTGAGCTGTTTTAATGTTTTTCTCAACAGTTTTCTAAGTGATGGGGAATTTTTGAGTTCTGTACTAGTATCTTGGTATAGAGGTATCAGTGTCTTTTTTATAACTCTCGACATTCCAACAACATTCTCCATGCTTAAGCAGAAATGGACGATTTGGTCCATAAGGATGTCTCCATCAAGTTTTTTTGACAAATTTATTGCTTCGCTTATGTCTGTAATTGCTAAAACCTCATCATCAGTTCCTGATTCATCTAAATCAATTGTTTCAATTGTTTGAGCCACTATCGGGGATATACTGCTGATCTGCATCTGAAAGTGTTATTACAATATTGCATTTTACAATTTTCATTCATGATTGATTCACTGGACTGTAAGCCTCTTAATCTTTGTCATTTCGACTTTAAATACTACAAAAATAAAAGTTTTAAAGGCATATTCTTGTCTACAGTTTGTAAACAAATAAAAGAGAACATTTAATGTATCGACTAAAGAAAAAATCACATCAGGAAAACTATTTGATCATTAAAAAAATATTGTTTACCGCCTAAACACCATATGTTTAATAAAATTTAAACAATTTACTTGAACCTACCGTATCGTCATCATCATCATCTATTATCACAGTATCGTCACTCATATTGATGAATAAATAAACCTAACAGTATAATTAAGACATTTTAGCTTAAATTTAATTGTTTACAACATAACATTTGTTACGCGCAAACTCGTAAAGCAATGTGCAGTGCGGGCGGGAGGAAACAGATTGACGCTGTTGACAGTTCACGCATTGGCGATTCTGGCATGATGATTGTCGTTCAAAAACATAAAATTCCAGAAAATAGTAAACATTTAAATTATGTTCAACTGAAAATTACTGATTTACGTTAGAGATATCACTAACAACTTAAAGTTTTTTAAATATAACAAGTCCTTTGGATAAGCAACTTGATGATCAAGTATATTCATGGGAAGTTTAGTACTAATCAGATTGGTGTGCAAATTCATTATTCTGGTGCCGTTCAATCTTTTTCTAACTTGGAAAGAAAACACATATTTAAAAAACTATATTGCGAGCAAGAAATGCTGTTGAGGATGTGATTGCTAATTTAAAGGAAATAAAAGTTGTTAGATCTTTTTGAAAGTTTTGGTCGATGGTCGAATTGAGGAAACTTCTTAATTTTATTTGCGTGATCTTGAAATTAAAAACATTTTGATTGATTTGAGATTTTATCTCTTGTAAAACAAAATTTCAATGGGCTAAGATCTCAAAAAGTAGGTTGGGCGAGGATCAGAGAGGTAGATTATATGGAAATTGAAATAAAAAGCCAAATGCGGATAAATATATATTTAGAGAGGCCAATTAAAACCTATTGTTATTATGTGAAACAAATTGCAACAATAAATTGGCTTGTTGCTGCAATCACTTAACATTATAATAATGTAATGCTCTTATTTATTATAGAACCTTAAGTTAAAAATACACTTTGTTATAAACTACCATAAAAGAAAATACTAAGCAATAAAAATGCAACAGTTAATGAGATGGATGATAGTTGGGCGAATTTAATTCCAAAAACTATACATAATGAGACGATTTTTACATAGTTTACAATGCATACAATTCCAATAATATCTATGAAGACAAAATATATTTATAAGGACTATTTTGTTCAAAGCACCATACTGGCCGCATTGATTTATTTCTAAATTCAATACACTATTTATTAATAGACGAGAAATATATTTTTTATATTAAATTATCCTTCATAAGTTTCCACAATTTCGTAAGTTCACATTTCCGTTCCGTGAGCGATCCTTAATTAACACAATTTACCCAATATCTCCACCTCATCTGGAATAAGATAAAATATACATTTTATATTTAGAGATTAAATATGAAATTGTCAAACAGGGAGTTTAAAAAATAAAGGGTAAAACAAATTAAGGGGACTGAACAGAGTTTAAATTTTAGGTTGTGCAAAAGAGAAGGATTAAAATAATTATGAGTTATTAGGAATTAAAGATTATTGTTTTCCCTTCCAATTCCTAAATCACATTTCATCTTGCATGTGTAGGTTGTACATATATAAATCTGTGCGTGTCTGAGTATACGTCATTTTTTATAAATGCCTGAGTGTCTGCGTGTGGCTCAGAGGCCCAATTCTGCTATTTTTAAAGGTCATTTAAATTATTATGGCACAGTTAAAAATTAGCGTAACTAAAAAACTTAATGTTATAAATGTACGGGGACTGCAATGACTGCTCAATGCATACCCATGAGTTGACAAAATGCGAGAATACGAAAACTAAGAAAAGTGTCAAATTTAAAACAATTAGAAATTGACGCTCTATTATCTGTGAATCAGCGACAGTGAATGAACGAATATATTCTTTAATGTATACCATAGAATAAAATCAGTGTGTATCTATATGTGTGGGTGTGTGTGTGTGTATACTGTCTGGTCTCTGTAGGTGACAGGTGTGTACTCACGCAGGCCGGGCGGTCTCAGTCGTCGCGCGCGACGTGTCGACGCTGCAGCGCCACGGCCAGGTCGTGTTGCAGCGCCGCGCGCCGGTGCACGACGTCCGCCGGGACCACCGAGCGCAGCCCGTTCACTATGTCCTTAGTCTTACCTGGAACAACAGGCCACTATTATATTAAAAAGTTAACATTGTAACAGACACATGAAAACTGCACCTAATGGAGAATTTTATGGCAACAGATTTACACAACTCTGTTTTCCAACTAGGCATGTTGGGATCGGCTTCCAGTCTATACGGATTTAGCAAGCAGCCGCTCCTTGTAAAACACTGGTTAAGTACCAGTGTTTTACAAGGAGCCACTGCCTATCTGACCCCCTCAACCCAGTTACCTGGGCAACACGATACCCCTTGGTTAGACTGGTTGTGAGACTTTCAAGCTTCTGATTACTTTTAACGACTGTCAAAGATGTAGAAATAATTTAATGTGCCTTTCGAAGCACGGACCAACCGCGTCAAGCGTAGCTTAGCCTGTGATCGAGTCACTTATGCGGTTATAGCTTAGCTCACAAACACATTTACACGAACAAGTCTACTTTAAAATTCTGTAATTCTACGTAAGTATTAAAAACAATCTAGGATTTACTATGATGAACTAATAATTAAATCTCCATTCACTTCTTTCATTACAACTCGAATGAGTGTGTGTGAGATACTAAATAATGTATGAATTATAGAGTTACCGGAAGTTAGTTAGTTATAGAGTTAGAGGAAAAGCCCGCGGGCCCACCCGCTTAAAATCGAAAATAATCCCACTCGAACATAAAATCGCGGTAAATACCTATGTGTGAGTCCAGGTCATAAACTAACAGTGTACCAAGTATCGTCTACATCCATTCAGTCGTTCGTTCGTTTTTGCGTGTAAGAGTAACAAAACATCCATACATGCAAGACATTTATAATATAAGCAAGATTTTAACTTCTTTATTATTTTATTATATTCCAGTTACCATACATACACTAGCCTTTCTCCTCAACTTATTAAAATACTTTACCAAAGTAGATATCGTTGAGGGTGTTCCTGATCTTGTTCTCCATATCCTCGACCATGCGGCCGACGTTCACGATGTGCGGCGTGACGTCACTCACCGCTGAGTCTTGCTCTGCCTGCAAATACCACAATCATTTATTAGACAGAAAAAATATCTGAAGGGCAGGTCCCTCTCCATGGTAATGACGATTCGTTAGAATAGGTTCCTCTTAATTATTAAGACATTCCAGTAGATGATTGTAGTTTTAGCTTGAGGTCTTTGATAAAACTGGCACATCACAGCCAGAACCCGAAGAGAAGATGAAGAGAGATGGAAGGGAGATAAATAGGCCTCTGCAGTATTCATTTAATTAATCTCTTATTATCACATAATTTAGCGTAAAACCAACTGGATAAATTTAAGTAGGAGTCTACTTCGGAAGTCCAGCCTCAGTTGAACCTCAATTTGCCATGGTAGACTGAACAAAATAGGTTTGTTTGATTAGTTGAAGAACAAAGTGAGATTTGTAGTAAAAGTGTGTTAAACAGAATTAGCATAGCACCTCAACTCACAACCTTTACCAAATGAATACTTCCAAACATTAATGATTACCATATATGGTTATGGACAATCAGTTACATTATTGATATAAATGCATTCATACAATACGCTGTGATTAGATAGCACAATAAATAAAGTAAACATTAATAGATGTATAATAGTCTCTTATCAAATTTATCCACTATTGACAAAAGCACATCTATGAAATTGGTAAAAATTTGGGTTTCAGATAGTGCATATTGACGATAATAACGCGTGAAGTGGTAGTCGGATTTGCGACATTTGCGACGGTTACAATAGGATAGTAGCTAGACAAAAACAAAATTTGCACATTGTTATTTTCATTATTAGTGGCAATGGAAATACCATAATGTATAGAAATTCCAACTGTCTAGATAGCATGAGTCATGAGTTACTGTCTGGTGACAGACAGAAGGACAGCCAGACTCTGGAGTATCTTCAAGGTATGAGACTTTAAAAATAAATAAATCCTCTGGACCCAAACCAGATGGAACAAATACTATGGTGAAGAGAAAACTGATAAATGTAACCATTCATGTAAATACAGACCTGTCTAGTAAGACTTCCACCGAGGTTCATGGTCCCGCTACTTTCCTTGTTGGTCTGCAGCCAGAGCATGGCGGTAGATGTGAGCTTATAGTGAGCATTGCGGCCCGAGCTCTTCTCTATCACCTCAACCACGTGGATGGAGTCCCAGCAGCCTTTGATCTTCTGAGAGCCATCGCCAGCTTTCTTTATCAATATTACACCTGAAATGTTTTATTAATTATTGGTATAAGTCTATTAAGTCTATAATATCTAAAACATGATTTATTTTATTTCAAATATCTAGTTGTTTGAAATAAATTAAATTTTTTAATTAATGTATTTAAGTGATCATTTCTGATTTATGCAGGAAACAAAAAGAAAATAATCCAAATCTATATTTTATTTGTTTGGATTAGCGTCCAACATTTCAAAGTAATATTTTTGTGGGTATGAAGGAAGATGCCACTCAACACCGTTTCACCGTCACATTCCCACAAACATTTCTTTAAGATACCATGGTGAACCCCCTGGTCACCTTCTTACAGGTTTTTTAAGTAAGTGCTGGTTGGTAAGTGGTTTAGCCACAGTTTGTGTATGTTTTTCACTTCTTGTTCCTACTCTCTGTACTATGAAGTATTAAACATGTGTAGTAATAGGTTGTTTTAACAATTTTTATTGTGGTGTTTTCACAGTTGTTGACTTGTTTTACATACACATGTAAGGTATGGTAGACAAATCAGTAGTGCCCAGTATTGATTTCAAAGTATAGGGATCACCCTATGAAGATAAATAGTCAAAACAATTATAGCAAACTCTATACATGAAAACACAACCTAATTGATTCATTTTGAGAGTTACAACATAAACAACACCAAATTAAGTAATGTTAATAATTAAATATAAATATTTCCTGTTTATAACCTAAGAATGTAACAAACCTGCGAATCCATGGTCCATGTCCCACAGGTACACAGAGCTGACTCCTCCTTCGAAGTACATTTCTCTGTACTGGTCGAAGGCGTGATTAGCGTCAATTTCTAATTTCCTCAACCTTTCCGAAGGCATCGACCCGTCTTCTAGAGGAGGGTCGTACGTATTTGACCACGGCGACCTGTAAGAGTCTCCGTCGCGGTTGTAATCGCACAGTAAGTAGTCTTTCCCTGTGCTGCGGTCCTGAGCGATCTTAAGCGGCTGGTCCACAGACGAGAGCAGGTCATCGCACATACTAGGCACCAGATCTATCAGGTCTGTCAAGTTTTTCTCGATCTGCTGCGGAGGCAGCCTCCGCATCAGGTCCAACGCACAATCCATTTGTTGGTCAGTCTGTAATAATCAAAAATCATATCACAGTATTAGTTGTATTCCGTTAATTTTGGTGTATTAGTCATCATAACAAATAGTGTTCTAGTAAAATATGAGGGCTGTGACGCCCTCAAAACTGACTTACCATGATAAAATGAGAATACAGAAAAGGCTAATAAATACGGTAAATAAATTAAGATCTTTTTAGAGTTATAATTGTTATGTTCCAATTAATTTTAGTAATCCCAACCCGAATTGATAACTTGAGCTTGATTGACGTAATTTGACAAGAGCCAACGACGTTCAGAAAAGCTCGATGCCATAAAGTAAATAATATAGGTGGTATTTTTGTGCTTTATTTTGCTGTAAAAAAACTACTTTCCAAATTATTCCATGATTTAAACACAAATCTTTTATTGAAATTAAAAAAAAACCTTGTGAAGCGTAGAATTAAAAGATTCCAGTTAATTTATATCCAAAATATTATTTAGTTGTTCTAGTATCTATTTTAATTAAAATAACTTGACATATTTTTTGCCTTATAAGTTCAAATTGATAATACATAAATAACTTGTTACAGTACGCCGGAAACAGCTGGCACGTCACTATTAACTTAAAAGGAACGTTGCCTGGATTGTACGACGCCGGTATATCGGTTTCTTTCACTCTCGCAGGAATTCGAATGGGAAGCATGAAAGCGTCATAGTCAATGAAAACATGTAACTGTTTCCTGTTAAATGTCAGTTCGTGTATAATGTTGTGTGTGTCAAAGTTTTGTTGTTATTACATATAATTTCGATAATTACCGTTTATTACATAAATTAATAATTTCATCAATGGGATTGTGATTCCTTTTTATATCAACGTCGAAGTAATAGTGTTACGTGTGGTGTGAATTCTCGTAAAGGTTTGCATTGTGTACACAATCATACTTAGTTTAATGATTCACGTTATGGGAATGTTATCACGGTTATTATTATAAAGGTTCTATTATACGCGCCTAAACGGGAAGTAAGTGTATCGAGGACGCGGTTAGCTTTGGTCAGTAAGGTAGAATAGTGCTTCGGAGATTGCATATAAGATAATCCTATTTGCAATGGGCATTCACAAAGTTGATGGTCTTGAAACCCTACGATGGTTGCTACTGCACTTAACTCATAAATCACATGCTCTAAATGTAACTAAGCAACTTTTGAATGAAACTAAACTTTGAAAATACAATTTAAATCTTTAGATTCAACATTGCATGGAGAGGTTAAAATCTGAGTAATAAAGTAACAATAGTACCTGTCAGGTAACACTGTATTGTATTCAAATAAGTAATTACTGGTGGCCGGTTCTGTATCTCTTTGTATTTGTTACTAAGGAACAAGTTATATCTAGTTGACTATTCTGTTAGTTGCTAATTTGTGATGAATTGTGATTACTGATAAGAATTAAGCATATCTGCTGTTACTAAAACTCGTAATAGTCCTTTATGAAAGCCTATTAATATAAAAGTTGATATAAACATTAACCTCGTTAGCCAGCAATGCCATTCTTATATAATGACTTCTACAAAGTTTGCACAAGTAAGGTGCGAACAAAAACACTAATTAGATTGTTTACATCTTTACATGCATGTTAATTAGGAATACTAAGGTTGCTATGCTTACTGACTACAAACTTGTCTTCCTAAAACATTTGTTACCATATAGATTTTGAGAATATATCTCAGTATATAAATTATATGTTCTGATGGTAGATGAAGTGGTGTTGTTAGGCTTTAAAGAAAGACCACTTTAGAAGCAGCAAAGGACAGGAAGATCAAAGGATAAAAACTATTGTGTGGGTTTTACAAAACCAACAGTAGCCTAACTTGAATACCTTCAAGTTTAATTTAATACCAACTAGATCAATCTTTATTTTGTACAAAGGAGAAACTTTAACAAAATGAGCCAAAACATATTATTTTTGATTTATCCTACAAACAAGGTCATAAT
Organism: Trichoplusia ni; assembly: GCF_003590095.1. Taxonomy (NCBI): domain Eukaryota; kingdom Metazoa; phylum Arthropoda; class Insecta; order Lepidoptera; family Noctuidae; genus Trichoplusia; species Trichoplusia ni. Next base: position 21,610,088 of record NC_039478.1, read on the forward strand.
CATAAAAAACATGAAAGATAACATTCCATCTCTACGTAGATCATAAAACCATATGTTTACAACTATCTAAAGATATAACCTTGAAAATTCCAGGCACTGCGGTTAACGGGCACAAAGAAGTAACCCTGTCATGATGCCGACCCAACTGGTGAACCAGGATAACCATGCGAACGATGTGCGGGTGAAGACGGTGTACAATGGTGATGTGATGATAACATACATCAACCATAACATCAACTTTGATGAGTTTACGCAGGAGATGGTGGCGATATGCCGCTTTATGCCTGACCAGGTTGGTTTTTTTGAAGTTTTGTATGGTAACTGTTGAGTAATTATTATTAACTAGCTTTTCGACCGCGTCGAGGTCGGTTCTGTCGCGTTTCCAAGAGAACTCTTCAAAAGTCCAGGATAAAAACTATCCTATGTTCTTTCTCAAGGTCAACTCTAGTTCAGCGCTTTAGACGTGAAAGCGTAACAGACAGACAGACAGACTGAGTTACTTTCGCATTTATAATATTAGTAGGGATTTACCCAGAACTAAGATTTACATCTCTATTGTAACATTGTTTACCCTTTTTTAAGTACCTAAACAGAGTACTGACAAATAATTTCAAAATAACTGACATTGCTAGGTTATTGAGTAGTAGAATTTAATCTGGACCTTTTGACACTTTCCAGGTGTAGTAATATTTTCAACAGCTAAAAACAACAGTATTAACATTGAACTTCTAGTAATTGGTTTAACTGAAACGGATACCTACCTTTTGAACTTCGAACTAAGAATAGTATTACACTTAAGTGTGGCCATGATTAAGCAATTGCATTTAATTAGGAGTTCTGTTCGATTTTTGTAGTCCTTTACTGCCTGCCTGTGGCTTTATATAAAAAAAAATACAAATAAAAACTGCTTTAAAGTTTAGGTGTTGGTTAGGAGATTTTTGATGTAGCGGCTTCGCAAAATACAAAGAAGTGACGCTATTCCCATTTAAAATACGTACCATTACTATTCAGTGTGCTATGGCGGACATTGATAAAACAACAAAGCAATATTTTTTATCTAGCCCACCGTGTCCGTCTCCTGGCAAAGTACTTCCACGATTTTCTGTCCCGGACTAGAAAATAATTAAGTTTTTAAAATAGTGGAAGTTGCGAGATGAGAAGTAACGTAACTAAATCCTGCTTGCGTGTCAAGACTAAGTCCCCGAACATACAAAAAAGATAACCAATCCTTCGTCGGTCACCGGCGACCACCACAACCTGTCTCTAAATTTGAAATCTGTTTCCAGGTGTTTACTATGAAGTGGGTGGACGAGGAAGGTGACCCCTGCACGATATCGACGCAGTTGGAGCTGGACGAGGCGCTGCGTCTCTACGAGCTCAACAGGGACTCCGAGCTGACTGTTCACGGTAAGTTCTACCACATAAGAAGACGATAGTCCGAGGAAGTAGTCAAAGGCTGTACTCAGACTACTGAATGGAATGACTAGTTGACTACGTTTGTGATGTCAAATAACGCATGGGGGAATAGCGTTATTCATCGGATTGCGGGTCAGGTTTATGTCGGTATACTTAAAAAAATTGTGGACTATTATTTGGAGTTTTGTAGAAAGGTCTAAAACTATTACTAAACACACATTAAGGTTGTTACCTCTATTTCGAAGCTACGATTTCAAATAAAGTATATTACTGTACACATAAGACAGATTGAGTAATGTATGTATACTTCCAAATGGACGTTTGGAACGATATAAAGATATTGAGTGTTGAATATCTAATAATTATTTTACATTTAGTTTACATAACATTGGCTGAGATCGGCTAACAAGATTATCAGGACTGCGATAAATTAAATCCCCTTAGACATCCCCTAGTTTTTATCTTCCAAACCATTAGGGACGAAGATTAAGCTATGCGACGCCCACTCTTTAGAAACAATATTTGCATAGAAACAATTGGTCCAACGGTTCTCAGAAAGCGTAATTATAGAGTAAAAAGTGTTGTGATTAATTGCTTCGCTTAGCTGTGACTGGGGGCGGTTTGTCAGCGCTTGTGCTGCGTTTTACTGTTCTAGTGCGCGCTTAAAATGATAGATGGCGCTGTCAAGGGAACCGGTTAAACAGACCGAATTGGTATCGTATTTTTTTGGATATTTTTTTTATCGAACATTGAGAATTTTGATACTTTACTTGACTATTTATAAATATTTTTGAAGTTGTAACAAAAATGGAATAAGGTCAGCCTATTTTTCGGTCCTTTTAATGTAGGAACACACAAAATTACAATTTACTGACATTTTTGCGTTTACAATTCATGAGCATTACCCAATTCTGTATAACTGTGTAACCTACTAAAAAACCCACTGCTACAGACTATAACATAGCCCGGCAGAACGCCAAACTCGAATATAAGTTACCATCGAATCATAAATCGATTCATTAAGTTAATAGCACCAGTCCCAATATAATGCATGCGATAGGGTCGACCTTATCAGATTCAAATCGGGCAGTCTTCCAACCATTCCCAACCCTAGTTTAATTTCCTAGTTTCTCGACAGTTTATAGTCAATTCTAGACATCTTTGCGCGGCGTGACGTGTGTTTCAACCCTTATATATACAGTGACTAGCTTTTCGCCCGCGGCTTCGCCCGCGTCAAGGTCGGTTATATCGCGTTTCTAAGAGAACTCTTCAAAGGTCCGGGATAAAAACTATCCTATGTTCTTTCTCAAGGTCAACTCTATCTCTGTACCAAATTTCATTAAAATCAGTTCAGTGGTTTAGACGTGAAAGCGTAACAGACAGACAGCCAGACATACAGAATTACTTTCACATTTATAATATTAGTAAGGATGTTGTGTAGTAACACAGCTTTCATTTGTGTGTGAATTTCACACAGTCAAGCTTTAATGATAAACTATTGCACGCACACATAGCGCCGCGCGCACGTTTGGGTTGAACCATCTGAACATTAATAGTTTGTCTGCTATGACACTTATTGCGGGTCAGACTTATTTTATGGAAATTTCGAACGCGTATGAAATTGTAATGGAGTTCATTAATTGGGATAAGGCTTATTACGTTGTCAGATAATAATATGGAGAATTTAATATAGGCTGTCATTCAATTTTAATGGAGAATATTTAAAGCATTATTTTTCACAAATAAAGATTATTATGACAACTTTACACAATAATTGCATAAGTATATATCGAAACGAGGAACATTTTGTGCTAAAATTGATTGCATATTTTATTCGTATTTTGTAATGTTTTTTCTATACCAGTATTTCCGAGAAATTTGTTTTGTACATTTGCTGGGTCTTCCAGTTATTTATATACGATTCATATAAACAATTACGGTCATTATAAACAATTACTTGAAATTGAACATAAATTCATTTTTTGACTTGTACTGAATAACTAAATACTGTACTAAATCTTAAAAGGCTATATATAAATTTACATTGCGTAATAGATTTTGATTCCTAAATTTCAGATTAAACTTTCTAGGTATCTGCGAAATTTCTATACATAATATCTTAATATATATAAATCTCGTGTCACAATGTTTGCTCAATGGACTCCTAAACCACTTAACCGACTATAATAAAATTCGCACACCATGTGCAGTTCGATCCAACTTGAGAGATAGGATAGTTTAAATCTGAAGTTATAGTCGCAATCTCTTCTAACCACGCGGACGAAGTCGCGGGCGACAGCTAGTATAAATATAAAATGGTAACGTAAATGAATTACATAAAAAATGAAACACGCGATATATATTTTTAAAGTTATTTCTTGATCAAAAGTATTTTAATCAGCGCATGTAGTTAGTAACGTCCGGTTTTCCTTCATTAAAATTACGGATGTTTCGCCCGACTGACTTTAGCAACAATAATATATCGTTCTTGTTATTTTTTAGAACAATAAGCAATTAGTATTAACATTTCAAAGGTTTTAGTAGTGTCGTAAAGAAGTCAGAGCTAATTAAGTACTTAATTACATATATTATTGTCGAGTTAGATCATATGGCAATGAATCTAATATTGTTACTTTACTTGTACAACAAATGTGGAAATAACAAGTCAAGTGTGCGATTCTGACTTGAGACATTGAGGTTTTCGTGCAAACAGGCTTAAAAGAAAGAAATACGTTGACTGACAAACTCATTTTTGGGGAACCCTCAACCTAATTGTCACCCAACGGATATGATACCCTAACAAATATTTAATGGTAACAACATCTAGAAAAATCTCAACTGTCTAGTTATGACTGTTCATGACATACAGATTACAGATCGACAAGGTCATTTTAGGGTTCTGTAAAAGATCTGCGGTGTACTAACACTCACCTTTCTTGTCTAAAAATACAGGTTTTTTGACTATTGGACACTTCTCAAAGACTAGATCCCCAAACCCAAAACAATCGACTCGACTTATCAATAAACTAGCTGTTGCTCGCGACTTCGTCCCCGTGGGTAGAAGATATTAGTTATGATTTAGGTATACCTACTCGGTTTTTTTCACATTTTCCATTTTATCTTAGCTCCTATTCGTCGCAGCGTGATGGTTTATAGCCTAAAGCCTTCCTCGATGAATGGTCTATTCAACAAAAAAATAATTTTTCAATTTGGACCAGTAGTTCCTGAGATTAGCGCGTTCAAACAAACAAACATACTCTTCAGCTTTATATATTAGTATAGATTACCATTTTAACTTTAAACTACGGAGACTATGACAACTAATGTTAGCCAATTACGAAAAACAAATGTCTCACGAAAACTCAAAGACAACACGAGGTTTGGACGTCGCTTCGTTTATTAACATAAATGAATAATTTATCTGTAAATAATTTACGCGTTTTGTCCGAACGAATGTGTCTCGTTTGTCGAATACAAAAGCGTGACGTTCATCGCTTTTATTCTGCCGATGACGATGAGCGTTCACTTATCGCTAGCATTTCGCACAATGTTTACCCGGGCCGGGTGTACTTTCGCTATAAAATTCTTATCTGCCCGCATTGCGAATCCGGGCGGTGGCCATTTCCATATTCAGATTGCCGTCGTCGACGGTGATATTTCTCATTTTTTGTACGTTCGCCGCAACGATCAGACGTATCCAGTCACGTTCCGTGGATTCGGAACTGTGATAGCCTTGTCTCCGTTTCTGTTATTGTTTTCTATGCTGCGGCATTAAGGTTCGGACACGAACTGGAAAAGAGATATGAATTCAGTTCGTGCTTTGTTTTATTCCTAGATTTTCTATGGGTTGTTGAATATATGTTACGAAATTGAATCTATGAGAACATGTTGCAAAACATTCCAGTCTCTCTCTGCCCCACAATTCATTATTGTCACTAAATAAATAACAGCGAGCGCGCACAACTAAGTTTCCACACGTAATCGGAGCTAACAAGTCATACATTTGCAAGTCCCGGAGTAGAGCACCCAATGCAGTAGTCCGGACAAGTCCGAAGGCACACGTCCCGAGTGGATTTAGCGAGGCGTCCGTGTAACTTGGCGAGCGCTCCAAACCGTCTGTAAATAAAACGGAAGCGGCCCAAACTTGTATGCAAACAGGGGCGGGGAAACTTGCTCTAATAAAGTACAAACATTGTGGGAAATTTTGGCGCCCACCGTGGGGCTCCGGTTTGTTCGGCCCGTCGCCTTTAGCCGTCGCTGCGCAATTAGGGATATTTTAATTAACTTTGTGAGCGTTATGAACGACAATTCAGAATCCTATTCTGTTAATTGAATACGTGGCCCGCCCTCGAATGGGATTGCTGTTGTTTCCTAACGGCTATTCGTTTTATACGTCCGCCTGCCGTTAATTGACATTTCTGACGATGTAAGGTGTGCCTGATCTGGCCCTAATACCTTTTGATGGGACATACTCATTAGCATATCCTGACATAAATTGTTAATAAAAATATTTCTAACTTGTTATTCATGAAACACAATTTCCAATTTCATACTACCCTCTTATATTAAAACACAAAACTTTCCGCTCAACAAAACATGTCAACGAATAATTTGAACGAGGGTTTGTTAACAGTCGTCTTTGTGACAGTGTGTAAGATAACAAAATTAGGGCCTCGGAACAGGTGAGAGAACCGCAGGGCCTCGGCAAGATGGCGTCGGGAACTTCAACCCTAATTAATGTATCCCTGTGTAATTTCCCTCAGCAACTTTTGTGTACTACCGCCATATTAAATTCATAGTTTCATTGTCATAGTACCGTCGACCGCGCGTCGGCTACAATCGTTAGATGATGGTTAGGTTTTAATTTCTTAGTTTCTGTTAAAAAATATGAAGACCAAGCTAGATGTGATCAAAGGTTTTCCTTTTTAGTTGGCTTCATACCTTTCGACGCTTTTGTTTTACCATATTCTATTTATGTTTTTATTCTAGCCTGTGTTAAATTAATAGGCAGAGTAGGGCGTTGTGACCTGTACGGCCACAACGGCAATAAACTGTACCCGACGTGTCACAGGCTCGATCCTAAACAGGACAAGTATTTGTGTGATCCACGAATGCTTGTTCTGGATCTGGGTATGTTGTGCATGTGACCCGAATGTTCGTGAATCCCTCGCAAAACAAGGATGAACTTCTTTAAATATGTCACTGTTCTCAGTCTTCATTAAAATGCTCTTTGTTTGCGACACTCTTTTATAGTAATAATCGTATTGATTGAACACGTATTTTTCGATAAGTCGAATAGCGTTTTAAAGTGTATTTATATTTGATAATGCATTCTCAAAGAAGAAACTTTTTGTAATACATGTGACTGATATACACCCTATCATGGAGGTTTAATTTATTTCATTGTTTCGAAAGCCTTTGTGCGAACTTATTCAAGTTTTATGACGGTAGTCACTTCTATAATATTCTATTATTTCTATTTGTGTTACCTCACGTACCGAAGAATATTATAAACACGCAAGTCTTATGAATTAGCTTACAGGAAATCCCCAATTAACTAGCCGTCCACACAGCTGTGTTTACAAATACAGGATCAATAAAAACTATAAATGTAAAACGTATTTAATTATAACTATCTTAGGAATAAGTATCATTAGTCGAACGTAATTAGATAATGTTTTGCTTAGATATAAAACCTTATTTGTAAAACGGATGCAACCACAGGTGCAGTAATATCGATATACGATCGATTAGTATACTTTGCTCATGTACGTGTATACGATTTGAGAAAAGGGCCTTTGCCCAGCAGTGGGACATTCCAGTGGGAAATTTGCCGGCATTATTGTCATATTTTAGTTACAGTCATCATCCCTATTCCACCCTGCGTTTTTATGTGAGGTTCATTATATTCTATCCATATGAAACTAGTTCCGCGATTAACACATCTGATTATTAATCGTCAACCTCAGCTTTAACTACTTCACTGCGTAAAGCAAAACTGCAATTATGGCAAAGATGATTTAAAACGATTTTACGATCACACTGATCAAGTCTAATAAGATCTCTCAAGTGGTCTCCTTAACTACGGTTATGATAAACAAACTGCTAATAAGGTAGCAGATTGAAATGACGCTTCAAAGATTCTCTCAATTATGTTATGTCGTAAATATGACAAATAGGTACGATAGTAAAGAGGAGCTCGCGGCTAAGCTATAACCGCATAAGTGATTCGATCACTGGTTAGGCTATGCTTGACGCGGTTGGTCCGTACATGGGTAACCATCTTTGTCATAAGGAGTTCCTCCGTGTTTCCGAAGGCACGTTAAATTGTGGGACCCGGTTGTTATTCGTACATCTTTGACAGTCGTTACAGGTAGTCAGAAGCTTGAAAAGTCTGACAGCCAGTCAAACCAAGGGGAATCGTGTTCCCCAGGTAACTGGGTTGAGGAGGTCAGATAGGCAGTCGCTCCTTGTAAAACACTGGTACTTAGCTGAAACTGCGGTTGGACTGGTAGCCGACCCCAACATAGTTGGGAAAAGGATGGGAAAACACCAATAGTTCCGACTATTTGGGTTCTCATACGAGCTTTAGAATATTATAATACCTAACTCGAGTAATCAAAAAAGGTTATCCTTAGCAACCAAAAGTTGTTTTCTCACATTTGCGAAAAAATATCACCTTTCTCTGTGAAATATGAACACCATTAAGCCCACCTTCATTGACCTTAGTTTGCCTTTTCAAAAAATCCCTTAAGATTGGCTTCCAATATTGCCGCATATGATTGACAGACTACCAGTACCTAGTCCTCTAGATGTCTCTTCCAAACTCAATTTGAGCGTTAAAGCCTACACATACCGCACAACTTGTTACCTCATCTAACCCATCTAAAATTCTAGAAGAGACTTCGTCCTAAATAAGCGAATATTTAAATCATAATAAAAAAGTTTGTAATACGTCAGGTTTAGTTTATGTATTAATAACAAGGATCCCGGAAGACGTGGGTGGCATTTGGTTCAATAGACGAGCTTGTACTTATTTATAGGGTGGACGCACACGAACAGTTTGCGTCAGTTATAGTGAAGAAAGGAAATACTAGACTAGAATGGATTTTATGAAAGCTTTGATGTTTTGACATTAATCCGAAACGTAGTTAGGAATTATCGAGTGTCGATTGGAGAAATTGTTTTATGGATGAACAGTCATAATATGTGTTCTTTCTTTTTGGATTAGCCCGTGGAGCCAGAATTGTAATGATAGTAATAACACTCAATAAATCTAGTTTAAACATTACTATGTTTCAACTAAATACAATTGTTTATGACTTGATTAAATAAATTATTTTTTGGTTATTGTTTTGTGTTGACTTTCCATGTCTATGGATCCCTTTGGGTAAAAACCTCCTTCAAGGCCTTACTTCTTTATCCAGGCAAGAGCATTCAATTTTCAGAATCGTCTGTAGCTTACTCGTATGTAATTCTGAAAGTTTAAGGTGGTCAAACAATCAATCTGACCAGCTTAATTTCTTCATTTACTCAGTCCATTTTTAATAAAAGCTTCTCCAGTTATGTTTCTGTGTAATTATGGGATAAAACTATCTCAAATCTTCATCAGTCCGAACGACTTTTGAACCTTAGTCACTTTAGTTGGCCAGCCGGCCCTGTCTCGCTAAAGACGTAGTATGTTATGAGTTGTACCAATGATTGACTTGAATTGGACTGTGGGATGCTGACCCATTGAAAAGACTTACTGTAGACTCGGTGTACGTTTTAATATAACATTTTTCTGACCGAGAAAGAAGAAGATCTTAACCAAAGTGCATTAATCGATTTATTAATTTTGGAAGAAGTAGGTTTAACCATGGCGTTAGTTCATACTGCCGACCTGTGTGAAAACTCGTCGTGGTCAGTAGCCATTAGTTCACATAATGGGCTCCTTTTAAAATTGCAAAGCCTTTTATAAGGTATTTCCCAGGAAAACGGAATACTTCGCAGGCCAAACGTGTTTTTGGTACATTTTCCGCGAATAGGCGGGTCAATATACTGTTAAGATTCTGCTTTCATTTTTTGCGTCTGTTCGTAACTGTCTCTTTAATCACCGTCGTACAAAAAAAGTTAATGACGTAAACATGTCAAGTTATTAATGTAAGTCGGGCAATGTCCGCTAGTGCGCGGGCGCACCAGTCCTGTGACGTCACGCCACCGCCGCCCGCGCCAATTTCAACTCATCATAAAAATTACGATCCGGTCTCTACTCGATATGATTGTCGGCGATCAATGGCGTTCTCACACACGCAGTGCCTACGAAGTTATGCTTTACTTACAAAAACTTAAAACTGCAAATGTTATGGTGATGGCGTTAAGTTATGTAAATGTTGGATCAGTTGGTCTCCGTGAGTGATTGTCCGCTGCGGGTGTCCGGTGGTGTCGCGGGCTGGAGCCGGAGGTCGCGGCGCTAATTGCCTCGGCGGTGGCCGCGCCGGCCGCTGCGGGAAACAGTGGCATTGTGAAAACCAGCGCGCGTACGCGTGTTTTTCGCGCGGCGACGCAACGCGCCATCTGTGCGCGATCTCCCAGACGGATAATATCGCATGCGCGCGCGCACCGGTGACAATTTCGCATTTCAAAATCTCCGCGCGATTGCAGCGAACGTTGTTCCGTTGCGCTGCCGGCCGTAGTATTTACGAGTTTTAGTACCAGTGATTACGTGAGTCTTGTGGCTAGAATGGAAGCGATGACCTCGCCGCGGATACCATCGTCCGTCTATAATGTTGACAGTTCGACCGATGAGGTGGTTTTGTGTTTGTTTTTCGTCTATTACAGTTCGATGCATTTTTTGTGTTGTTGTGGATCGTTCGCCGGAGGTTTTCCTCTAAGGCACCTTTGTTGATCCGTGCGTGGACCGGCGCCCGAGATAACGTCGCGTGCGGCTGACCCACATCAGGCTCGGGTTTGCACAAGGTGTGAGCGGATATTTCGAAATTTCACCCGTGGATGCAGTGCCGGGGCCCGGGGGGCGCGGGCGTCGTTAAACACGCACCGATAACACCGGCTCCTATTGTGCACGTGTTTGTTTTGTGCCCGTCAACTCTGTGATATGTTTCCGATTACAATCGTCCGTTTGCAAATTGAATCGATATCGAATTCCGTCGTGATCGACTGTCTCGAGCCGTGTTATTGTATTATCTCGGCTGCGGCGGGCACCAAACAAAGGATTTCTCTATCATGTTATCTGGCTTACGGCTGTGGAGAAAACAGACGACTGTGTGTACGCGACTCGAATAAAGCTAGATTCTTTGTCCGTCCCACAACACAACAGTGATATAAGTTGACCTTAGTGCGAGTGCTAAAAGTACAAAAAATGATGACGACACGCCGAGACTGCCGAGTTTGGATTAAATAAAACATGTCTGTTGTGTTGTACGCATTAGCGAGGCGGACACAAAGGATATACACGAGTTTTGAACGTATGCTTTGAACTCGGACACTTACTCTGAGAGCTTTCGGCATAAAATACTTCGTAAACCTATTTACTCCTAAATAGGTAACAAATCAACTTTAAGCAGTGAATTATGAGGCGAAGCATCCTTAAATTCTTGTTTATGTTATTCCTTAAGCGTCTTTATAATACAGTATCGTGTTTCACAGAAAATTTCTGTATTACATGGATAGATATAAATCATGAAAGCCAAACAAATTGATTTGCTCACTGTAAGAATGTTGTGCATAACGCGATACGATATCAATATCGGGTGTTAGTATAAGAGCTTTCTGTTATAAAAACTCATGCATAGTATTCACAAAGGACGCTCTCGGCTAACGGATAACCGACTTTATGTCTTAACGAATAGGGTATACAGTTTTGTGTGTGCTGTGATTTAACATATTGATAGGCCAATAGCCTCCCTTCTGAAGCCTTGATCTCTCTACTCGGAATATTTCGGTATGAGTCACAACTATGCTGTATTTACATACGTGCTACAAATGGTACACGTTGTTCTGTTGTTTATGCGATAATGAGCTTTAGTTTTGTGTATATAAAGGTGATAGTTTTGTGCGAAAGGTTTGCTTGCACTTATAATGGCATTCGGTGAACAAGACCACGTTATGGCGAGTTTGTAATCATTTTATGAGAATTTATTTGTTTAATAGTTTCATAAGAGCTTAGTTCTGAAAGAAGACACTGTTTATTATCTTTTAACTTCATTATTTAACTGATAAGGTATAGATTATATCGATCGATGAACATTTGGTGTTTTTTTTTTTTCACACAAATCTTGGATATAATCATATCCAATCTAAATTAATGTAGGCTTAAATCGTTATAATAAGTCGAGTACAATTTTCCACTCAAATCTTCTAATCGGTACTCACAACTAAAGCAAAAAAATCCACGTGGGTGGTATACGTACAACCTTACATATTATCCAAACAAATATTTTAAGGAAAGTTCATTGAACCCGTTTACTGATAAAATCATTTGTTTATCGAGTTGTTCTGAGGCCTTCGAAGGTAGCTGTTTCGATAAATTTGACACTGAATATAGTATGTGTAGTCTTTGCAAAACTTTTTCAAAGAAATTGCGTTCAAATAGAAAAAGCCTGTGATTTAAAGATATACTCTATTATTTAGGTACTTGAAAAAGGTTAACAATTTTGATGTTTCTTTTTGTCTAAGAGCTTAGGTTTATGAATGAAACGCGACAAAAATCAGTGTTTGACAAAGATTACCAAATTGAATATCTATGTTTCCCTTTTTTTAATTACCACACTAATTTGGTATTGAGGTAAATTGAATTTATTAATTTCGACTTTCATTTGTTTTGATAATTCGTCTAGTATAAAGTAGACATTTACCCCAATACTATGTTAGTTAATATCATTTACCATACATTTAAATATTGCAAGTGTATTTCATAAATTAATGAATACATTTACCCATTTTTCCTCATACCGTGTGTACTTAATGAAACAATATTTTATATACAAATAGTATGTTATTCACCAAATTTCTAGAAAATAATCACGATAACGCTGCATACAAACTTTATAATTAATTAGCATATTGATACATAAACATTATGTTATTAGTTTCCACTGTCTCGTAAAAATCTTGAATTACGTAAAGATAGCCACTTTGGACTAGAGAGACTGGAGATAGTCAGACAAATTGAGATTTAGACCGTCTTCTGCTATTGACACTGCTCAACCGTCCAGGAATTGAAGATATTTTTATTGTCACGCTAATTCCCTATACGTAATTCGTGGTAGTTCAAAAGACACCCAAATCATTTCAATACCAACGTACTCAATATTATAAAATCAAGTCCCCTATAAGTATAATTTTCATAGCTATACATTCGTTTCGCAACAGTTACCGTAAGCGCACTTTCACTCAAGGCCGAAAATAACCAATAAACCGTGGGACCACTGAGCAAGTTGTTACAGTAAAGCAATTCGTTACACAAAAAAAAAACTTTGTGCAAAAAGGCGGAGTATCGATAAAATCATTTACCGATGAATAAAAAACAAATGAAAAAACTCGAAGTATTCTATTTTTTTTTAAATAGTCACAGTTTGATTAATTCGCGGTAAGTTCTTTTACTTAATCATTCTCAATTATGTATCTAGATCAAATAAGTTTTAAATATTCTTGAGCGAGTTTGTTAATATTCAGATTTTGTAACGTTGAATTGCTTATTATTTTTTTGACAAATTGTTTTTTATTTGTTATCGTCGACTACTGTTGGTTGATTTAATACAGTTAATTAAACTTACGTATGTTTTACAGACCTTATCATTTAAATAGTAGCAGCTTCTTAACAAAAAACAAAACTAAGATTAAAAACTAACTTGTCTAACACTAAGCAGATATAAAAACCAAGCATCTAACGTGATCTCAATGACAGCATCGCTACACGCACTCGACCACAACGGACAACGACCCGCCAACCTGATTCAAAACGTACAATCGTACCAAGGACAAAACGTACTTAACTTACTGTGTCCACCGCACACCGTTCTGGCTCACTTACCATGCGTGATTATACGTCACTTTCACGCTAATGCAATTCTCAAGTGCCAGAGCGAGATGTATATAGCCACAGAATCTAGACTTGAATCTGCGGAGAGAAAGTATGGCGTATTGTGACTGAGTTTAACTTATTTATGTACGTAAATACTTAGTTGTCCCACGCTTCGTAACTTGACAATTATAGCTTGTAAATCTTAGTCGTAATTATGAAATGCTGTCATTTTTAAACGACTGTGAAATCTCGTTCTCTTTATTATTTCTTTGTAATTATGATTTGAACGATCTATTGATTGTATTTCAATTAGTGATAGTGGGATGTTTATAGATTTAGACCTCTTTGATAACAGTCCACCAAATATGGACCATAGGTATTTGGTTTTGGGCACAATATGAGTAGGAACTAAAATGGTGCTTAAGACACATTTACAATGAGATGGGTTTGGTTTATTACTGCTTTAATTTGTTAGGGTTGACAGCTCGGTTTAAAAACTAAAAATCTCCTAAAGCTTAGGACGTTGTGTTGTGACGTAATGCCTTCGTATAATTCATACGGAGAAGTGACGTCAACGATTGATCAATTTTTGTTTGCTAATTAAAATAAAAAACGTATCAAATTATTATTCATTACACTACCACTACCACTACCATGCACATAGAAAAGAACTTCCTGCTAATTTCGTATAATATATAAAACGCAACATACGAATAGATATCTACCTTCCTGTAAGTATGTATAATATATAAAACATGTTCATATATAACTCAATAACAATACCATATTCATGGGCCGTTAGTTTTGTAACGTTATGTAATCACAGGTTACGCCATGCAGGTTTTATTGTAAAAAAATAATAATTACCTATTAATATTGGTGTTATAATAAACTTTAACGGCGGACAGTCGTTTATAATTTGCTTTTAATTCGAACAGTCATGTGTAAAATTGTGATAGGTTTCGTTTTGTTAAAGTTATTTTTTGTTATGTAACGGTAAAGTATACGATCGATCTTTTTTTAATGCGAACTATTTTACTAATAATTTATTGTCAATCTTTTGACTGCACGGATACCGTGACAAATCATTGTGCAAGACGTGTTATAGTTTCTATCCTCTCGTAGAACAAGCATTTGTGTGACCCACGAATGCATGTGAGTTGAATGTTATTAAACTCCCCGCGGCACAAGGATAAAATGAGGGAGTAAATTAAATAAAACAAATTAATAACAATTATTTACAACCTTATCTTATAAACAATAAATTTCTACAAAAAAATCAAATAAATATGAAACGTTTTGCATACATTTTCACCGATTTTTTACCGTGTAGTATTAAGAGAAACACGACGAATCAAAACCTTCCCGAAAAAAGTCTCAAATCATATATCATTCATAATAATATACATTTGAAACGTGCGTTACAATAATATAGAATTTAATGTCGCTCATGTGAACATTCACACGTTTATTAAATATCATTATTTTCAGTCTTTTGTTTGAGCTGGATGCGTATCAAGACGTTGAACTTTCCGAGGAAACGTCATCCGAACTTTTTATACCAAATTATGGCTTGTTTTGAGATTTAATAGTGTTTTGTTTCAAGAAATTTTATCCGCTTGCTATGAGTTCTTTATATTTCTCAAACGAGATGCCGTTACGCGTACTGGACTGTCTCGCTTCCACAACGAAATCCTTTTGTAATTTAGAGCTAGTTTGACAAGCTAGCGAATATTAGGTCCTCATGCTGTTAGGTGTAACTGATGAAAAATCAATATATATTAAGTAATATGGGAGGTATACCGTATCGCACTAGAAACACATCCTAAACTTCCACATACAATATACCTACTTGTGTCAACCGCAATAGAGTCAACAATATAAGAAGAGAGTCAACTAATAAACCGCTCACTCACACAAACACACATGCACATACATCAACTACATAGTACATAGATGACGTCATTGACATAATAACACTTGCAGTTAATACGATCATTTATCGCTGGAGCAGTCTTATTAGGGCGTCGACGCACCGGGCGGTCGTGACCGAGATATTCCCGTTAAATAAACGCGATAGACGCGCGATTTTCTGCCCGCTACTGGTTGGAATGTGGTAAATGATTTAGTTGCAACCATGTTCGTATTAAAGGTTATTTATTTTAAAACAACTTTTCTCTATGCTATGTTGGTGTATGGAAAGGGGGACGTTGAGAACGGAATCTCGTAGTCTCGTTAAAGCATGCACTCATATCTCATAGCTTTATTAATTATAAAAAGTACAAAACCCAAATTATAGGCTGCAATTAAATAAAACAGATATTAACCCTGTAATACCGACTCCTTTCACATAGAATCTGAACATAAAATATAAGATAAACTCTGAAATTTTCAAACACTGTACCCTTTTTCGTAAATATTTAACGTATGCCTCTTGGCTCAGCATCCTCGCTTACACAAGCGAAGTCAGAATCGAAAAGATATGTATAATATATACATATTATTTACAATCTTGCTTGTATTGTATTTTAAAAGTTTGCTCGTAAATTTACTCCCGTATTGAGGGCATTTGAGGGGTCGTTTTACATATTGAAATCTTTCAAGCGAAATACTTTAGGTATATATAGGTTGTTGGTATTTGCTTGCATTATTCGGTAAGATACACACGCTTTGTTTTGTGATAGAGATCTTTAAAGAGTTCTTGGCTACTAAAAACTTTAAGGCTGGAAGGTAAAATATTTGGTTTTAACAATTATTTTGATGTTGTTGAAGGTATTCCATTCCCGGTATGATAAATGTGTTTATTGTTTCACAAGTATAAATTACTTATATTACTTATCATTAAGCCACAATTAAATATTTAGTTTACAATTTATCAATTAACAGTGATCGTACCAAATAGTCTGCATTTAGGTGAAACACGAATAGTGCTAAGAAATAATGCAATTTTTTTAAGGACTCCCGCACTAAGGAATTTCACTTGTCTCACAGTCACTTGCTGCGCTTAGTGAGTTTGGCGTGGTGTATTTGTACAAAAGTAAGAACAAAAACTATTAAACAAGTCAGTCTATATTCCTATACATCCAAGGCCTAACAGTTCGCGAACATAATTGGTCACAATTGGACAAGACCGTTGCTGATTTAGAGTCAATAAGCTTGGCATGAAATAAGAACGTAACAATGGCTATTTTAATACACGGAAATATATAACTGTCATGCTCCCATATAATCATAGAATAATTGAATTTTGACAGGCTTGCAGTTTTTATTGCGGCTCTAAAGTTTTTACTACTACTATCCTAGTAAGTTTTAACTTACTAGGATATATCATCATTTTACAAGTCTTTGTATTGAGAATTCGAGTCGAGATTTCCTTTTTAACAATTTGTTTTGATTATAATTGTATGAACTAATGCAAATTTATAAATAGCAACAGATTTAGAACTGGCTGCTTTAGTTTCCAATATTATCAATTCAGGTTTCCTCAAGATTTTTTCCTACACCGTTTTGTTAGTCTCATAATTTGAAATCAAACGTGCTCCTCATACATACAAATCACCAATACGACATCTGACTCCATCGACTGTCAACTGTAAATTGTTCACAGTACATATAGGTTGTAAATACCACAGGAAACTACATCAAAACAATGCTGGTTTAATGTCTAAACATAGGTTACATGAGATTAATTCAAAGATAAAAATCTCACGGGAAATATCCGTTAAAAACGGTTCTCAAAAAACCGTACATAACAAACTATTTGACGGTAAAGTTAAATCGCATAACTGCGGTTTAAAATAACCCCGTTCTGCCGTTTTAATGTCTCTTTATATATGTTCAACGCTTTAAACGGACGCCGAAAACTGTGCGGTTAGCCGTACTGAATTAACTTATTCGGTTAGTTACATTTTAACTTTAACCTTCGATTTCTGAAAACGTAACTACACAAACTACATAAGCAACATTCCTGGATTCATACATGTTTGTTGTTGTGGTTTATTATGTAAAACATTGTAAACAACTTGTTGTTATGACAGATGTCGATGTTCAAAGACCTGAATTTAAAACTAGGAACATTAACATAATAAAAAAATGATATACAAAGAGTTCTAAAAGCAGGCTACAGTTTTTTTTTACAAATGCATTTTCTACTTAAAGGACCTATTCTATTTCTATTCAATAGTAACGTTTTAAAACATAACAGTCGCGTTTCAGGTGTACTCATTTAATTAGCTCCTATTCTATAAACCAACCATACATTGCAAATTATAATACAAAAGCAAACAAACTTAATACGCGAAATGCAAGTTAGCTAAATTTAGTTCTGAAAGTGCACTGTTATACGCATGAACAAATATTCAAGTTATTCCGAACAAGGCTCCCTGTATGAGTTTATCTTGCACTAATTAGATAACAACAAATTGTTTAAATACTCTCGTTTACATTGTTGTCTTATTGTCTTAATGTGCTGGTTCTATTTTGATTAGGTGACCCGATAAAGGGATTAGAAGGCATTGTTTAAGATTGTGAATGGTAGCAAAACTGTCACTGAGTTTTAAGTTATGCATGAAATTAATTACTAAGACCTAGTTCATATTTTGCATAGATAAAATACAGACACTTAAAGTAACCACAGATAACAAAAACAATAAAAGCACATAATGTTGATACATAATAATAAAAAAGAAATCTTTATGCTTACATTACTTTGTTTTTAAAACCAAATGCTGTTGAAAAAATACAGCTAACCTACATCGATTATTTGAATTTCGAATAAATGTTAAGAAATGTCTACCTTATTGTCAATATTGTAATAAATAATGTTCACATAACCTGTCTTTTAGCACAATAATTTAAATCGCGCCAATTAAATCTCATTTTGTTTTCACATCAATCGGAATGTTTTCTTAAGAAGTCAGTCGAAGTTAAAACGATTATAAACACGAATGAATGTTTAACTGAGCGATATTACGTAACTGTTAATTATGAAACGTGAACTTGTAATTAACGTTAATTATTTCATCTGGGAGGACGGTAAGACATGGTTTTTGTGTTCTTATTATGGTTTAAATTTATTGATTCGAAAGTCTTTGCTTCTGTACACGATCGGTGCTTGCAAGTGTGAAACAAATGAATTGTTTCATTCTTACATATTCATTCATGCATGGTTTGTAATATTCTCATTTTTTGTAGTATAAACTCTTCTTATGGCAATTTGTTGCAGTTTGTTTTGACGGCTACTTAGTATATGAGTATATTACTTGTTAAATGGACCTAGCGGTTTTCGCTGTGATTTTCGATCAATAATTCTAACTATAGATATAAATAATCAGGTGTTTCTGCTAATTAAATGGTTATTTCTGCTTTGTTTTTGCTTGAAATGCAATTTTCTATTCAAATGCAAACATTATTAAGTGGAAAATTAAGTTTAATTATTTCTTACATGATGCTTTACTAATAGTTTGTAATATCAAAGAATTCAATAGTTTTGTTTGCTCGCCGATTCTCCTTAACATACGTTCTGAGGAATGCCTTCCAGTCGACAAATTGATGTTTTCAATTAGTTCTCAGTAGACACCAATTCAATATGGTTTCATTCTGAAGAACTAGAGAACTGCGTAGTAACAGTTTATAAGAAACGTTACTCACGAAGTTACTTTCTCAAAACATTATGAGAATTATAAAGCAAAATCTCTTCTAAATAATATCAAAGAACTATACAACATAATTTCAACGTCTCCAAAAAACACGCTTAGTTTCTATTGTACAAGAAAGACCTTTAAAAAAACTCAATTCGCGAAACAATACACACTGGCCGCCAAAACTCTAGATCAAAGCTATATTTATGATCGCGAGTATCCCACAAATATCGCAACGATTTATGAGTGCCAGTTTGTAAACATCCACACTAGGCAGGTTTGACGCATACCTTTGCTTTCCGCGGCTGAATTTATAACGAAAAAAAAATAACACGTCGAATGTCTATTCGAAAATCGAAGTGTGAAAAATGGCGTATCAATTTTTTGGCGCGCGAAATGATCTGTCAGTTAGATAAATGCGTGTAGTGTTATAAAATCTAACATTGTTTTGATTGATTTTAGTTCTGGTTTAAGAAACATTTCGCGGGTATTTTTATAGATATATCTTACTGTGTTTGTACTTATAACTTTGGAATAACTGATGAAATCAAAACGAAATGAACGATTTAAGAAATGCTGTCATTCGACGTCATTAGGCACTGTCATTCAGAATATGACTCAATTAAAAATAATTGTTAAACATATTTAAAATAGTAGTTACATATTATTATGTAAATTAGTAATCGGTCAGTGAGACTACAGGAAGTTGCAAATATGTTACAAATGTAACTTCAAATCGATACTCAGACGGTTATGCGACAGCGGATAATCGTAATCGTTGTTCGGGGGAGACTCACGGCCCCCTAGGGAAGTCGGCTCGTCCAGGATATTGGCTAATGGACACAATATAACGTCTACCTATACGTATATAAAGTATTTTGGATATATTTTAAATATCGCCTGTGAACAACATTCTTTTAGCAAATTTTTAACTGTAACGTCATGAAAACTTAAAAAAAAAGTCATAGACAATTCTGAGAAATAGTCGAAGAAATACCAGGCCTTGAATAATTTTTATCAAAACGGAATAATAAAAGTGCCACTGGAGATCTCGTTTTTTTTTTCGGATTACATTACCATAAGAACAAAACTATTTTTACTTTACCTGCTCAAAAGACAATTTACTAGAGTTATTGAGACTATTGTTTGCTTTTTTAGTGATGGTTTTTTAATTCTACATATTCAAGTATTATTTAATAACGACCAAGTTTGTAACACAATGTGTAAGCTATGTCCACACTTGGCACACTAATTTAGACTAAGTACAGCATAATGTGGTATTGATGGCACGTTGACCGGTAGGGCGTGGTTAGTTAATGTAACTAATTGATTGTCAGCATGTATTGATTGTAATTTACACAGTAGTTGCTGCTTATGTAAATGTTTAGTCTTGGTTAATTTGGTATATGACAATTACAATCTTATATCTAAGTTTAAAAAAAAATGGAAAAGTATTTTCGCTTTTATAACAAAAACTGAAGATGAAGTCTAGTATGACGTCATTTATCAGTAAACCTTCTACTGACAAGTGACGTTATTAGCCGATTTCCATACGATTAATTATGAAGGTAAATGCATCAGAAATGGTGGAAAAATCTAATAAATCGATCAGGCAGATTTATAAAAATGTTAGATGCGTATTTTTAAATTACGAAGATAAAACGCATCGAACGTGATGAAATTACACTATTGTAAAAAATCAAGAAAATCAAAGATAAAGAGATAAACAGCTGTCATAAAGACGTTTCTATTCGTCATTTTTGATCTATTTACAACAATAGACTATAATAAATGAGGCTTTGTAGCCTATGAATATTTCGAATATATTACCAAACATTAATATAACTATGCAGCCCGTGTTTCATTAATAAATTTCATTTATATTTGCGTTTAACAATGTTCAGTAGTATAGTTTTGATGATTTATTCGTCGTTAATTTTTGTTTTTCATTTTTCAAACGTGACAACGAACCTATTAGCCATATTAGCTGTATATACCTAATGTTCTACAATAGCCTAAGGGCAATATGATGTAACGTTTCACCTTGTCAGAAACCTTGAGTTTTTTTTGTACCAGCTTGATTGGCCGAACGATTAACTTTGTATTTAGAACTGTGTGAACATCTAACACTTATTATTGTCTGTGCAAATTTGAAAGTCAAATTTGTAGACGCCATATTACCTATGCCATGACGTCATACCCCGTCGGAACTTTATTTGTGACCACTAAAAGTATAATAAGTTGACTTTATTCCATAAATTATGGAAATAATTCTACTTTTTTATGTTTTCTAAGTAAACAGATAAATGTTGAATGGATTTGAGGAAAAATAGGTTTTGTGTTGTTGAGTATTGTATATTTGTGAGTTGGAATTTTATTATAAGTAGATATGTTTTTTACCTACATTAGTATAGTTAACTATTGAAATATTCTTGTGAAGAAAGCTTAGTGCAAACATTCATACTCTTATATAGGCAAGATATTATGATGTAATCAAGAATTTAATTCGCTCGAGTTTTTTGAATAGGTCCTCTGTTTAATAACATCTGTTACACGCTAGTCTCTACACTTTCCTATACTCTATATAAACGTTATTTGTAACCAAATACCTATGATATTTAGGTCCAAAAAACTAGGTTGAAAATACCTGTCTCTATCTGCTAGCAAAATTGTCAATATTTTGTCAACACAACCGGAATAAAGTCTCCCTCTAGTCTATAAAAAGTACACAAAATTTCACAGTGCCTAACTTAAATCCCTGCACAACAGCAAAAATCAATCGGCTTTTCATTTTCCGCTGAAAACTAAAGCGCTGTCATCGCTGTAATCCATGTACACAGAAAAATAGTTGTTTGAAATTTTCGCATGCGAAACACGTCTGTTAAACGAGATTAGGGCAAAAAGCCGGCCGTCGGGCTAAAGCCACTGCATAATGAAGGTGCCGCGGGAACACCTACACTTGACAACTACTAGGGTTAACTCACTTGATTCTCGATGGGCTTGGGTAATTCCTTGTGTAGGTAGTGGCCGACAAGGACGGGTACTAGGGCTAGCTTACTCGATTCAAAGTGTAGGATGATTTGTTATATAACTGTCACTAGGGTACATTCTCAGTAGAAAGGCTTGGTTAATTCCTCATGTACTGAGTTCATGAAAAGGACAGCTACTAGGGTTAGTTCACTCGATTCTTGATGGAAAGAGCGTTTTTTTTTTTATTTATTTATTAAAAAATAGAAAATTACATAAAAAATCGCCAAACTGCAAAGCAGTTTGTTGGCGATAATAGCGCTCTTCATTATACATTTTTCTTTATTGTGTTTTTATAGTTTACAATGAGCGTAGTTGCATTTATTATTCTTATATATAATCAATAATCACATTATATATACTTTATCTTATAACTATTACAATATAAAAATTAAATTTATATTCTAGGAACATCAACCTGTTTATATCTACCATTATTTATTACAACTAATTCTTATTGAAATTTCTGTTTGGTTAACAATTATAAAGAGATCTGTGTATTTATAATTTTAATACTTCGTGTAACAGTGTGTGATAACTGGCTTGATTTTCAATGGAAAGGCCTGGATAAAACCTCGCGGATTGATACTACGTCTAGCTTTTCCTCAAAGTATAGAAACAATCGTCGTATGCCTGATGTGAAGCACTATTACTCTCTATGCTCGATGAAAATTCTTGGATAATTCAACCTGTAGTGTGGTGAAAGATAAGCACTGCTACTTGTATAACTCACTCGATTGTCTATTTAAATGGTAGGATACTTCGTCGTACAGGGACTTTTGATAATTGCTTCTATGGGTAGCTCATTCGATTCGAAACTCGGTGTGAAGGAACTGTGTTGAAATTCATAAGTAATGATAAAGTTATTTTTCGATTCTCGGTTAAATTATGCATGGCTGTCTCATGATTTTGTCTCAGTTCGGATGTTGGTAGAAAAAAATAGGTGCGCGAAAATGTTGAATTTGGTTTAAACAGCAATTAAAAGAGTTTTGTTTAATAACTTGGGGATGTTATAACAACGGTATACCAATAGCTTTTTATGATACTAAAACACTGAAAAGTCTAGGTTATTGTTATTAGCTCTGTACACACGCTAATTGTTAAATTAGTGAGCTGTTCCGTGATCAAAACATTTGAATAACTGCCCAACATGGACATTAGATTCGACATTATATCCCAACGTATCATTATAACCAATTATAACAATAATATCGAAATACGATACGCAACATACAACATATTCGTTCGCTAGACAATCCAAATTGTCTATAGATAATTATCTCATGATTGTTTCAATGTCGATTTCATTTATTGGCACAAATTGCTTGTTTGCCATGTCATCATAATACATTCCGAAATTAATAAATCTAGTATTTGATTTTGGTACTCCATTTTTTATTCTGATCGTCGTTTGTTTTGCACGCGAGCTCTACTTTGCGTGATCTTTTTACTCTGTGTGTATGTGTGTGTGAGTACATGGATGTGCAAGCATGTGTGTCACGTGGTTTTGTCTTGTCATCATATAAGTTTTCCGCGCTGGAAACAATCTAGTCTGGCGACAGTTTCTGAACTCTTTGCATAAAAGAATTTTACAATGTGGAGTGGAATTGCCGGTGCAAGGAATTGAATAAAGTCTCGCTTTGTTTTGTTTGCACCTCGTTATGCATGCAAATCGGAATTATTATTAATCCGGCTAAAATACTGGTGAAAGATTATTTTCTAAACGTCTACAAAAACTAACAAAAAACTTGTGCATATTATCAGTGCAAACACTTTTCTCTTAGAATGTTATTGAAAACAACACAGCAGTAAGCCAGTAACGTGCGATGTCTAAAATAAATTTGACTTACTGCGAAGTAAACCCGCTCACTTTTATGTGGCTAGAAATGTTATCACGTCGCCCTCACACCGAGCTTTGTTCCTAGGTGACAGACGCCCCTACAACAAATCTCATAAAGGGAAGCTAAGATAAACGAACTAGCTCCCAACACAAATCTCAGGCTCACTGAAATTACTTTAGTTCCTTAAACAACAGTAACTCTTAAACCCATTTCTCATGCATTAAAAAGATCCGTAAAACCGTCAAGTCAACGGTGGCGGATTGTTTTCCGGCTGATATTTTATTTATTCAGTCGTAACGTGTCCTCCAACGTCGCTCCGAAATATCACACGGACCCGGACCGCCCCAGAATATTCTATTCGCTTGAATAATGTCTAGTTTTCCATAAAGAATGCATTTGCATACATGTACGTCGTTGTGTTGCAACAGGCAGTACTCGTACGCAACGCGAACAAACACAAAACCATTTTATTTTTCGTTTAGTGCGACACATCGGAAACAGTGAAATGAAAAAGGAATGCAGTGATGGAATATTTGACCAGTGTCGGTGCATTAAAAACAGTGAAAATGTTAGTGCTCTCGAATATATTCCGTGCGAGCCACCCCCAGAATCAGATAGTGCCGAGGGAATTGAATTCTTTGTCGACAGACAAAAGTGCAGGACAAATGGAACCATCAAAAATAGTGTCACAAAACTCATTAAGGATAAAACAACGAACGAAAACTCGTGACAATATAAATGTCAGCCATGAGATGGACGATGCTAACGATGTAAAAAGTACAAGGCGAGATAAATGTCTTTCGAACAGCGTCGATGCCATCGTCCCACACAATGATGCCAAAAGTAAAGTGATATGTAGTGCCAAAGGTTTATTAGAAACTAATTTAGACGATCTGTTCAACGACGTACAAAAACTCGATGGCTGGAATGTGGAGCCGAAGAGTTTGGGTGCCAGTGAACCGACATTAAGTTATAGTGAGAATAATTCTAAAGCTGTCAAGCGCCAATCTCTCGTGTCAGAGGATGACACGGATGATGATACAGCGAGTGATAGTGATTGCACGGATGAAGTGGTTCGGGAGCAGAGGATATGCATGGGGGCTCGGCGCTTTGGTCATTTGCTGAGGAGGGTTATATCGAGAAACGGTAAGAATGACTACAATTTTTACGTCAGCTTTTCATATAGTAGACGAATCGGAGTTCAATGCTATTATTTTATAACAATATGTGAACGGATCTCTCTCGACACCCAGTAGAAATTCTCATGCTTAAATAATAACCGTCCATCGTCAATACAGTTATATAAAATAACGTCGAGGTCGGAAGCGCGACGAATTGAGATGGTGTCGGTCATTTATTTGTTTTCAATTGTAGCAAATTGCTTCTCCCGCTCTGATTGAGATGGCCATCGTAAAATCTTGTTACACGTTACAATTTTATCTTTGTCGTGTCACCAGTCTCGATTCGAACTGATGGAGTTTCTATAAAATTTTGTACGTTTGTGACTGTGATTTTTAGCTTTTATGCGTTTATGCTTTTGTAATCATATTTTCCGGTTTTATCTAATACTAAGTTTTGAGACTTGTTGTGGTATCGTGTTTTTATTCATCTTGTTTAGATGACACTACGACTAACGCTAAAGATTACGTATTGATCACAATAATGGTAGTATATACTTTTGTTTTGTTTCTACAAACATTTAAATGAACATAAAAATGTTTAGTTTTTGACTATTACCTAAAGCTGAGATGTAAGTTCTTTAAAAGCTGGTTTTCATTTATCCTCAATATATTCTAGAACAAAAAAGAAACCTTATTTTTATCGACCTAACATAAAAAAAACCCGTTAAACTTTCTCAAAGCTACCAAACTAAACAGCTCGCTATCTAGATCGCAGTCAAGTAATTTCAACCTAACACATGCAAGCATCCAATCGGAACGTCGCGGAGTGCAATCAGGGCCCGATATCATCAATCCATAGCGTGGTTCGTTTGCTAATATCCCTGTAACACCCTGGAAACAGATCCGGAATACCTCATCAACACCCCCCCCCCCCACTCGCGGTCCCACCACCAGATTACTCTAAGCAGATTAAAGCCACCGGTGTAGATTACGAAGAAAGATCTTAATCGCTAGGAAACTTGGTATTACCGTTGGAAAGTTTAATTATCGACTAACAGACCTGTGATTAAAATAGTTTTTTAATACTTTTATACTTGCTTTGGGTTCCGCGCTGTGATTGATTTTTACTTCGAGGAGTTTGAGCTAGGTTTAATTCAAGAGTGGAAATTGGCTTTTGTTTATGTGGAAAAAATGTAACGTTTATTCAATACCTATCCAAATAGAATTCAACAATAGTGCGACGGAAAAGGTTGTAATAATTAACGATTCATTAAAAAAAATCAGAATTGATTTTGTTGTGAAGATTATTAGCATCTTAAAAATGGTTAGTAGTATTGTAGTTCTTGCAGCGTCATTTAAAATCCTTACCATAGCTACACAATAGTTAACAGGATTACACATGCGCGTGATTCATTAATTAATCAATTGTTCCATATCGACGTACTTCTGGCAGTCACAAACGTTTCTATGAATGTTTCATTCAAATGAAGGACATTGTTATGATTTGTTTGATGACGTATGTGTACTTGGAACTAATAACAGTAACGAGATGAAATAGTTCGACCCTTTGTTTGTAATTTATTTGCCCCTATCAATGAAATCATCTGTGTTAAATGATTGATGGATATTATTATGGGAAATGTTAAAGATTGAGTCAGTTCAGCAAGTATTTTCTCTGATTATCAGCTATTTATGTACTCGTAAACAAACGACGAAATTGCCGTCAAAAACATTTTGTAAGAAGAACAATTACATTCTTGCCAGTGATGTTGTGGTGAGTGTTGTGTTTTTCAACTTATATAAAAGCAATCTAATAAATAATCTTCAATAGTGTGATTTTTCCAAGTAATTTAACGGTTTATAAGTTATTGTTTAGTTCGTTATGCTACAGGATGATCTATAAATATGTCACAAAAAAAATGTATATGTAGTAGGTACTTTCTTTACATAATCCAACGCAAAGGAATCTGGCAGAAAGTCAGTCAATCTGCCACCCTGTACCCAGCACTTAGTGAAGTGATGCTGATGATAATACATTATACAGGAAGGTATATTCTAAGGTGTATTCTTGATACCAGAATGTTACATAGTACTGTTTGTTTGATGCCCTTTTTATTTTACAAATTGAATGAACGTGATCGATTCTCTCGTACAAGTTATTTTCGATTGGATCAGTTCGGTCCCGTATAAGGTTATAAATCGAATTTACCGTTATACGGATAAAGCATTGATCGAGTGCAATCGTTTGCAAATAGTTTAAACAAATTGTAGTTTTTGCGTCTCTCTTCCATAACTGAAATACTATTAAGAGGCAGTATTGATGTGTTGAATTTTTGCTTCCTAGTACTTATCTTGATGATTCATTAGGGTTTTGATTGCTTCAAGCAATTATTCAGGTACTGAATTCACATTATGTTAGTTTACTCAAAATATGATCAAGCACACTCGAAGGATATTTAATTTAAATCTGCTTGTAAATAATAAGTATTAGATACCAAGAAACAAAACCAAGAAAGTATTTTACTGTGTTGCAGGTAATGACAATCTTTTTTATGTTTTGTTTTCAAATTAATCAGAAAACAAACTTGCATTTTTAAATATAGTAATATACGTCATACTACATCTACGTTACTTAACCTAGTAAGTACCAGAAAACAGCGTCAAAATGAATTTGAATTGCATTAAATTCTGTAAGCAACGGAATTCTTACGCTTTAAATTATGTGTATGAATTATTCACCACATTTCTTTAGTATCAGCGGACTGAAAACGATCTCTGAATGTTCATTTAATTCTGTATCACGCAAACGTTAATTTAACACGTACAGAAAATTAGCTCTATTTATATAAAGCAAAATAATCGTTTATATCTTATACAAGTTTTTGAAAAAGTCTAGTTTTAGTTTTATATGTTTTTTTTTCTATTTTAAACGAAGAAATATCAATCTTTACTTAATTCTTAAATGATTTGTTTATAATCTAGTCAGCATAAGTTAGGCCTTCTGTATTTTTGAAACCTAGAGAACACAACCTTAATACTTCTGTCAAAATATTATTTGAGTCAATTCGTATCTTTCTAAAGCGTGTTCATCTGGCTACTGTGACCAAATAATTCATTGCATAAAGAGTCTTAACCTCGTTGCAAGTGAATTATTTCTACCTATATAAAATAACATATAGCATATATAATAGCATTAATCATTTGTTTAATATTCAGCATCTAATCTTAAAACCTCAATTAAAACTACTATTAGCAAAAAAACTTTGCAAGCGATTCGGATAATTTGCGCGGTCTAGTGATTTCTTAATATGTGCTGCTGCCAGCCGAGTGGAACGCACAGCTTCATTTACAAATGCCCTCAAAAACAGTCACGTGACCTTCGAAAATTATTTTAGTTCGTTTATGAGAACATCCACATTGTTAACATGATGAAGCTTAGTAGAATCTGATGTAAGTTATGTAGGAGTACTCAATTCTTATTTGTACTCGAGGATGTTATAAGGATCTTAAAATGTAATGGTGATAATTGAGGTCCCTGTCAGGCAGCAACAGCCCAAAAGAGGATTAACCTGTCTATGCAACATAAGAATCTATAAATTATCAGAAACTGGAACGTTTATTCTTATGCTCAACTAAACAAACAATAAAAGACGACGAAAGTTACAAATTTAATAAAAAACTTGAAAGCAATTTCAAGCCGCCTTATCATAGTTCAACAAAAGCCTCCATACTTTTAAACTTACCGTATAATTTATAGTTAAAGTAAATAATAAAACACTCACAAAGTCCAGCGCTTACGTGCAAACAGTTCCAAGTTTCGAACAACCATTGTCTATAAAAACAAAGTCGAGACTTTAGTGTAAAGTCTACGGAGCAGAGGGTAGTTTGGTAATTTGTAGAAAACTTTTACGTGCCAATATCACTATTTGTACTGCGGTTCGCGTTGTTGTTAACTGTTTGCCGTTTATACAGTCAGCAGAAAAGAATGAGGTCTATTGACAAGACACCTGAATACAATATGATGCAATATTCCGGAAACTGCAGGATAGCCGATTGGTTGAGATCACTACGCCAAACCCACTGTGAGTGTCAATGTGGACAAGCATTTTGTGATCCACAATTCTTGTTCTGAGTCTGGGTGTCTTTGTGCACGTGATTTGTGTTTGTAAAACCCCCCGCCAAACACAAGGATTTAATTCCTTACTGCGGATAATGGTTTGATTGCGTTAATAAACTTATGTTGCTCACGGTACCTAGTAACCACCATTTTGTATAACTACTTAAAACTATCGTTTGTATGTTATGGAGGTTTTGATGTCCGTTTAAAGTAATAATGTTATGGTTTTACTCTTTGGGGTACGGAAATGTTCTAGTTTAGTAATCCACGCACACTTACCTACTTAATACTCTGTTAATACCTTAAAACAGAGCTGTCCATCTAAAGCGAGACAACGCTACGCGCATTTTAGAGCTCCATCTCACCTCTTCTATTACAACAGCTTTGCTTTATGATAATGTAGTACAGGTACAGTTTTCTCATTATCATGTACTATTAAAGTAAAATGGAACTTTTAGATAGTTTCCTTGAAAACATAACATTATGTTTAACTTAATTCTCTTTGACGTTAAAATTTTCAGCCACAATCAAATAGTATTATTTTTATCGTTGATAATAAAACCATAAAAGTGTTGCAATAATAGTTTCCACTGCATGTTAACCGTATAGAGATAATCCCTCTCGCATTATTAGCGTTATTTAAAAAAATATTCCACAAGAGATTGTATCGGCAATTATTGTTTTCTGCTCTCTACCTCGGCGTGAAAGAAAAGCGTTTAATTGCTTTGTGCTATTAATGAAGTTCCACCTGTTAGTGCTAAAAGTGCTGATTTATTTAATACTTAACCTGTTGAGAATAAATTGATTTAAGAGTTTTTAGTCAAGTCTTGCATCGTTGCAAATAAGTTTTGCCCAAAATTTTACTTGAAATGAAGTAAACAAGTTTTCTTTGCTTAAACATAAAAGTGAATACATTCTTAGTTTCAATAGTGGTTGAAGAACCGATTTGTACAAAAAAAAATACACATTGCGTAAATAATGCATCAAATATTCCTATTGTGTATCACATAACGAAATTATTAACATCTCTGCAAATGCATGAAATAATTATTTCGCGAACTAGATACCACGTTTAATCAGCTACATTATTGCCTTACTTTGCTGCAATTTATGACTAGTTTTCGGCGACATTCTGAAATTCAGCTCTCCTTGTGAATTTTCTCGTAGCATTTAGCTTTTAATTGCTTGGAAAATTTTAGCTAAAGTTTAAAATTGTAGATGCTTTTTCTTTGAGGACTGATGGTTGAAGCTTCATTACAGTTCGCTTTTCCTTTTTGAACTGTCCTTTGAGCATTTTGAGGTGCTGTGAGGTTTACTTTGACAGTCGACGTTAATTTTTGTGTCATTTTTCAAATGGAGAATTTCGCGAAAATTCAAAGTATGCAGGCTGAAGCGTGCACGTCTTCTTTAGAGAAGCAAACATGTTGACGACTAATGACATGTTTTTCAGGGTATCATTCGTTTTTCATAGGCTTTAATTAGAGAACTTAAGCAGTTACGCATTTCAATACAGTGTAACTTCCTGGAAACTATCACTAACACTAACACTAATAAATTAACCTAAGTATCTACTTTCGTCGTCCTAACCTTGGCACAAGAAGAGATCTCTGATTACACTACATTATTTATTGCCTAACATTCAAATTACGCGAGCTTTTTTCCCAATTTCTTTCCTTATCAAGCACCGGATTACAATATAACTTCCGCAATACCGCTAAAGTGTAATAAAATAGGGTAATCGTAAAAGTTAAAAACTCGTTAGTTGCTTTGGACAAGAAGTTTGCGGGGCTTGCACGACTCAGTCGGACATTTTACCTGTACCGCTGTTTGTTGGATGGAAACTTGGACATTGTTAGAAAGGCATTTTCGTGGAATTCGTCTTTAGTTGCAATGATTGAGAGTTAATTGTTTGAACTAAACTCACTATTTGGACAATCATTGAATAGCTTTTAATTTGATTTGTTCAAAACACTTATGGACTTCACCTTTGTAATGTTGTCGGGATTTTATGATTTTTAAACACATTTCTCTTAAGCCTTGTACCTCCTACTCATGGCTTCATTGCATTTTTAGTCTTTTGACACAGTTTTTTTTAAACTGCATTCCAATTGTATCTCGAAATTTGGCCGTTTTTTCTATTTAAAAAATTCAATATTTCGATCTACCGATTTGCGTGAAATATAAAAGTGTGCATTGCATCGAGCTCGCCCGACCTCGCATGATATTGCCATAATCCCGGCGTTTGGCAGCCATATTGGTACGTGCAGAATGACTTTGGCATCCGATAGCTGAACTGATGAACGATTCGCTGTTGCTAAGCGACCTTATCCGCATATATGAGAAATATCAGTATGACTGATGCTCTTATATTGGACTAGCGACCCGCCCCGGCTTCCCACGGATGCAATGCTAAATTTATTTTACTTATTTTTTATTTTGATAAAGATGAATACCATACAAAAGTGAGGCTTATTTTTTACTCCTGGCCTGGAGGCCTGTTTTTTCGCCATTCAAGGGATTTTCAAAATCGGTCCTAGACAAAAACAAGACTAAAGTGAAAAGCCTAGCATTATTCTATGTTCTACTCCTAAAACTAGAATCACAAAAACATTTTACTAACCTAGCCATAACTCAGCGTACGTAATTGCATTCAACTTGCCTTCAAAAGGTTCACAAATTCCCCTCTACACAATATTTTCATGCGTTTTAGCTATAAATATCGTCGATAATTCGATTTTAGCTCACGTTATTGACTATAACAGCAAAATGTCCGCAAAATAACGTCGTAATGGTTCGCTTGGACCATTTATACGTAACGATATAATCCATGCCGTGTCGCACAACGATAATAGCAACAAAAACTATAAGCGATGTTCTATAAATCATTTGTTTTGTGCATATGCAAGAGTAGTTAGTAGAACAACTTTGATAGGTCTTGTAAAAATAAGTTAAAGTTAAAAAAGCCTTGACAATAAGTTGTAGATGTACTTTATTATTATTTAAGTAACTTTCGTCAGAATGATTCATAATTAAACAAGGACTCAACCAGAGTCCTTAATCATGAGCTGATGCGGCGTCTCATAATTAAGGACTTCGGTTAGGTCCCAACTAGCTGGGCAATCCCAATAAATACACGTGTGATAAACTTACTTAAAGTACTTACCTTAAATTCGCGAGCAATTGATTTGTAAAACATGATTTTAAACCAATTCTAATTACTTAGATTCAGTAATGCAAACTCAATAACAGCAATCACGAGTTCATTGTCTCTGTAACGAATTAAAATATAATCAATAATTGATTAGATATAACTAATTAAACGACGGTAAGAATGCGATAATCCGATCTAGACTCTAGATCTTCAAAGCGGATTTAACGAGACACGCATGGTTTGTTTTGCCCCATTTTACTTTACTGTTTAATACTTGTTTGTGAAACCGTAAACAATACTATATGATGCTAATCTACTGTATTTTTTTTCTACTCTATTCGTGTTTTCGCTCACTCGATATGCGTGACCGCTCCGAGGTGTAAGAGTTTCATTGTAGACACGCCTCATGCCACCGTTTCGGTCCATCAACTAAATTGGCTATGTCATTCGGGTGTGTCGCAATAATGAACAGGCATGTGGACGAAAGTTGATCTAAAAACTAGAATATGTAGTGTGTAGGTATAGGCAGCCTTTTTAGCTTCACTGATAGCCTAGTGGTTCAGGTCTTCAGGCCAAACTCACTGTTATCGCAGGTCAGTAGTTAGTCTGGTGTGATTTGTGTTCTGGTGTGGATAGTTGTGAAACCCCCCGCGATACAAGGATTAAATTTGACTTAAGTGCGGGAGTCGTTTTCCAAAAAAAAACTGACCTCAAATCCCGAACTGGATCTGTCACTGGTAAAAGATTAAAAACACTAGTTTCATCATTTTGTTAAACAAAAGAGTATCCCTATTAATTAATAATTTTTTGGCCTTCTATACTTTGACTGCACCTGCCGTCGGTAAATAGAGTGAAACCTACAGTGTTTACCAAAGTCCCACATCAGTATTGCCAGACATTCGAAAATATTAATTAAATTTTAAATAACGTCATCTTTCTTCACCGCATTATTTCGCGAACAGACAGCGGTCATAATGTTGACCTCGAATAAATTACCATACTGTAATGAGAAATTAATTTTTACTTTGTTTTGGTATACTGTGCGTTTACTATGAGCTCATGAATTCAAGCCATTGTCATTGTGGAAGCGAGACTTAGTCAATGCGTACAGCATAGCACTATCTCGCTTCTCCAATAACATACCCTACCTAAAGGATCATAGTACAGGATTTCATACTTAGCTCCGTGAAGCAAAATTTAATTCACCATGAAGGTTGTGTAAATAGGTTTTATTTCTGGTTTTCGAACTCTTCTGTATCTTCTTTTTATGGTTGTTATTTCATTAATTCAGAATGGATAAACCGATTTTTCGATAATGTGAAATAGTTAATTTATATATACGCTGAATTAAGACATTAAAGTTATAATGTTTATTCACTTAAGATTCATTGTTTTATAGCCATACGAAATGTTTAAATCCGTGTTACATTATGTAAATGAAGTAATTAAATACGTGATTAGTTAATGTGAATGGTCGTTTTTTATTCATATTCAAGGTCACTGGAAAGCAATTTTAAAGCAAAAGACGATTTTTATAGACCAGTATTATTAATCGCTATAACAATTTAGACCGCAGGACTGCCAGGTCAGAGTCGAGTTTGATCTTAAGGCCCCGATTTTCGAACGTTCCGTGCGTTTTTTAAATAAATATATCAGCTTTCGCGTTTCGTAAGACATCTGAAAATGTGGGTTCTGTGTCTGATTTCTCTCCAGTCACGTCGGATTAAGGGAACTGAGAATGCACCTGTGTTGGTAGCATAGGTTTGTGCACTGTAATATGTCCCACGCAGGTGACTGTGGTGTCTCGCTACACAAGCCACCCTGTCTGAAAATTGGTAGCAACAGTATTGTTACTGCAATTTTTGTAAGATTGGAATTATATCTATAGAGCACAATTTGAATAATATTATTTAACATAAAATTTGTTGTTTGCGTACCTACGAAAATCTGCATCCGAATCCAATATGATTACTAAACATTTAAAGCTTTATATTTATAGCTTAATACTTCCTGTATCTTAATAAATAAGTGTGCAATAAAGTTGATGTGTTAAACGCCGCCATTAGAGCGGGTATTCAATTGAATGGATCGCATCCTGCGGCGACCGGTCGACGACATTCTTGTAATTGGTGTATTACTGTAAAACGACGGATGAAGGTATCTCTTAATTAAATTATACAAGAGTAAAGTAAATATAGATTTACTTGAAATAATTTTTAAATTGTCATCTAAGTTTCGCTAAAGTTCTTATTTTACGAGATAGTAAGGTTTTCTCCCCAAAAAAATTTCGCCTCAGAGTGCTGTCCTATGTTTTATAGGGATTTATTTCATGTTTAATTTTCTTTGTTTTATTAAGGATGTAAATGTACATAGCGTTTTATAATTTCGAGATTGAAAGTAATATTAATTGGCGTCATGAATGTAACCTGTTTAATTACTTACTGTCATCAAGGTGTTTGGCCTATCCTATGTTCCGGCACAAAATGTCACCCGGAGTGAACTACATAGTACCCGATAAAACAAATCTGCATCGGATTATAAACCGGCCGTTTCTAAAACAGTTTGACTCGTGACCCCGCCTCGTCGGCTCATAATCAAGGATACCGGTAGCGTCCGAAACTAGTCTGACAATCACGATAAATAGACGTTTAATCATTTAATAGTTGTTCATAAGTTTTATTATCCAAACTGCAAAGTAATTGATCTTAGTCTGCTATTAAAATACCAACTTCACTTATAAGATTGATGTTATATCCTAGATAACTATATTTGTCGTCGCTATTAAATTTATAGCATATTGCAATATTTGATTTATGGTTATAACAAACATTATTGCCGATATAAGGTACGTGAGCAAAGTTGGGGTGACGCCGTTATAAGGGGTTAAACGATTTAGATTAAGAGTGTAATATAATACCTATAAGTTTTATTTATGGGATTTCTTATTAAAGTACTTGATGTTTTAATAACGATATCAGATTATAGTGGTTGATTCTATAGTTTCTTTGAAAAGTTAATGTATTATTATCGTAATGGTTTTAATGAGATGAAATTGGTCTTGCATTTGTTTGGTCGATTTAAAATCCTGGTGATAGATCTTGCCTACACGAAAAAGACGGTTGTGGACATCACGCTAAACGCCTCCGTGCGCGAAAGTCGCAGACTTAATCCTCGCGTTCGATAAAAAGAGTGTGATCCACGAATGCTTGTGATTCTGGGTGTCTTTGTGCCTGACTTAAATGTTTGTGAACAATAAGCCATAACATATGGCTCAAAATCCTGGTTGATTGCAAGGTTAAAAAAATCAAAATTGAAAAGAAAACACTTTACAGATAGAGAAAAGGCATTCAGCCTTCTCCTGGGAATTAATACTTACACTGAAATACACTTATACGGATATAGAATAAATTAAATGTGGATATTTGAATGTAGATATTACATACATGTAACGTGAGAAACATGTGTTAAGTCTTGCCCTGTCATCAAAATAGGTCAGGAGGCCATTATCTTTCACAATGCGTGACAAGTTGTAATCAAATGCAGTTCCTAAAGCCTTCCCTTAGTTCTGCGTCTAGACGTCTGAGTTATTACTTAACCCTCTCGACAGAAACACACAAGTTTGACTCAATCTCAAAGTCTCGAGACACACGCCTCACTCCACTTTAAATTAATGAGAGTAGTCATTCAAGTACTAAGACTGCGGAACAAGATTTGTTTATTACAGTTTTCCCGAGTCTATTAATTAAGTGCTTGGATATGCAACATTATTCTTGCCTAGCTTATAGTTTTACAAAGTAGTATCATTTAACTGCGCTCTTGCACTTCGCTTCGAACGTTCTCTTTCGTTTTTTTTTTTTACTTTGTCCTTTGGTACGCTTTATTAAAATTAATAACTTTGGAAATATTATATGACCAGCTTTTTATGCCGCTTCTCTCGCATAGTTATCGTTTAAAGTTGCAAAAACATTACCCATCTTCTGCCACAATTGATCAAAGAGTAGCCTGTTTGAAAGCAGGGTGTCAGCCTACTTTACACAAAATTTCATCAAATTTGGTCTTGCTTTTTGTTGACGAACGATACCAACAAACATACACACTACCTCAAAACTTAAACTTTCGCCGCCATTAGCGTGATTTACTGCAACAGAATTCTTACCAATCGAACTTCACTATCAACATTCACAAATAACAGTCACAGCTAAAAAGATTATTCAATCCGAGCATAACGCTTTGTTCTACTTACAATAGTGACAATGTCTTCCGTAATTTCCAGAGGCGATTCTCATCTCAAGAGACGGCTTTCATACCTCCATTAAGGGACGTTTCAATGGTAATCTTGGGAGTGGTCCAATCGTCGGACTTTCAGTCCATTGTCCGTTCACTACGGTGCAGAAACCACAGCGGCCTTATTAGGCAAGCAGTCAAAACGTTACATTGCATTGTCATACCGATCGGATGATTGCTACGTATATGGTAATGAAATTGAGTATGCTTGCGATGGTATTCTTATTCAATATGTTTGTGTTAGTTACAAAAATAGTCAATGCTGAGTCTGTAATTCAGTGTTTTTTTGACAAACATCAAATAGGAGGAGGTTATCAATTACTCGGTAGGTATTTATTTTTCTGTTACCTCAGAGCTTCGGACTGTATGAACCAATAGTTTTGTTTTTTATTCAGTTAACGTTTAATATCTGTCATTTGGTCCAATAAAAATATCATCATGGTTGTAATTTTTTGTTGTTAAAAAAATATAATTTTGCTGAATGAATAATTAAACACGATTTTATTTACGTAACGCACATATAATTCGCAAAACATTCGAGAAACGTTCATGTTCTACATTTGTATAACATCGATTTCAACCTGTGCTTACGCAACACCAATACGCATTCCAATCTAAACCACAGCCTAGTTATTATATTATAGCACCGAACCGATGGTGCACCAATTAAACGTGAGTAAAAGTCGCCAGTCACCGCCCTCATTGTTCTTATACTACTAAAACAATGGGCGAAAGCGAATCGAAACGTTCAATAGACTACGCTTTACGCAACTGGGCTTTGATACCTTGTCATTTTGCGGGGATTACATCCGCGATCGACTTATTGGTGCGCCTCCGAGAGAATGGTGAAAGTTTGGTCCTTTGAGTCGTGTGGCTTAGGGCAACGAACTTTGAACTCTGGCTGTATTGGATCGGGAAAAGTTGGGAATTGTTTATAAAAATATTGCAAACATGGTGAACCCTTGATGCTTGTTTTAAAATACTCAGCATATTGAGTCTGTATTTAACTATAAGAGTTTGGAAAAGGAGTTTTTCATTATTTTTTTTAATTCTTACCATCCAAAAATGCTCTTAACAGCAATATGCATGCAAATTGTCAAAAGCAAAACGAAGGAATTGTTCTTACTAGTCTCTTTTTTCTCTTCTCTTTTTCCCATAAACGAAAAGCATAAAGAATATCCCACCTAGTTATCGTAAAGTCTTAACTAAGAATAAAGCGAAAAACCTACAAAACTTTCATAAAAACACGTAAGGCGCACGAATACTAATCAGGTTTTAACAGACCATTCGCGCAGAAAGCCAAATGTTTACCCATTACGTCAATAGGGTCGTCAAAATATACTTCATTACTTCGTATACTCAACCACAAACACAATAAAACTTTAGTTTTGAAACCATCTTTATTCCAAAGCGTTAAGATTCGTTTTTGCAAGATTTTGTTACCTTTGTCATGTCTCCGACTGTACTTACCACAAACCTTTTGCGCCAGTGTGAGAATAATCCTCTCTTTTAGCGGAATGACGTGTGTAAGATACATAATAATTAAGCCGAAAATCTTGAGTCTGTTTTGGGTGGCTTTTGTCAGAAATCTAGATTTTCTCTTTACTGTCTTACCTAATAAATGCTACGATGAGAGGTTGCTTTTGGTAATTTTCTGTTTTCCTTTTTTTTACCATATTGTAAGTGCGATGCCGTCCATACGTAAAAGGTTTTGTGTTTGCATTATAATAGAGCGCCATCTCGCTCGCACGTCAGTATTTGTCATTCTTTTATCCACCATACTCCATAGAGCATTTATATAAGTTGAAAAGTAACATATAATCTTAATACGTTTAATCTTTAATGTGAGAATATATCCTGAATGTTCGCGGCAGCAACAAAAAGTATTTTACTAAGGCCTGTGTCTGTCACCAACTTTTTCTGGTACCCTACCCGTTTTTGCCGTTGAACCCAACCAGTATTAAGAGATGTTATATAAAGAAGGTCGGTATTATGGTAGGCATTAGGTAAAATGCTGAAACGAATGTAAATTTGTGCATTTGTGACGCTTATAAGAATTGAATTTAAATTTCGTCAGTAAACTTTATATCTGAGTTAAAACATTACCAATCTTTAATTTCTAACTATCTTTAACGTACCTACTCAGATATCACGTATTTTTTTTTCTGCCGACTTCAAATGCATGAGGTCTTTGATACGTTTGCAATTTGTTTGTTACTTCACTTAGATAAATCGACTTTTTTTATTCTTTTTGCATTAAACGTGAACTAGTTGTTATTTGGTCCCATATAATTCATCAAGTTTGGCCCAACACTTTTTGAAATCTGTTGTATGTTTTTGATTGTTAAAACAAAATTGTGGATAGTATTTTCCTTTTGGTTTTAAGAGTCAAATATAATCAATCAATAACTTCTCTCTCGTGAATTAAATGTACATAGTTAATGTTTGGTTTTATTTTTTCCAGGTAAGTACTATCAAACTCCGCATTGCTGACGTCATTTGCCTGAGGTATAAAAACGTATCATACTTCATTACACTGCTACATAAATTTGCCTTCATATTAGGGTTGGACAAATTATCTACGCTAATGTATTAATTAAATGTCGCGAACGACCTTCACTTTTTTGGATGACCCACCCAAAATAAACTCAATATACTAAACTTGTGCCCGGTCATATCTAGGGATATTTAATATTCTGATAAATGAACTATCATAAAAAGTATACAATTGAAATGAAATCTTTTCTGTGAGTATGATACATCATCACTTGTAATGTCTATCTTTAGCTCGTTCGACATTTCCCATCTTACCACCCTGAAGAGAAATTTTAAATCAAACTCAGGGGAATAAACTACGTTGGGCCTAACCCGACTCCCATATACGACTCCCGACTATAGGGCAATACAGGACCAAACACTAGGGAGGAATTATTACGTCCATATTTCGATAGCTTTTATCTATTATGAAAAGAAAAAAAAAAGAAAAATCTCTAACTTCACAGTATAATAATCGCATAAAACTACTCATCGACGTTAAAATCGAACTTTGATGGACATTTACATTTATAAGACGAGCCGACTATTGATTACAAACAACAAAGCCACATAAGTAGGGTATAACTACTGTAATTTAACCGTCGCTACTGCACACACACTGTAATATTTACAGTGCATCGGTCCGTACCCATGGAAAGTTGAAAATGAGGTAATGACAGATCGTTAAGTGGTCTAACTCGATGCTCGGCGGAAATAAACTGGTCCTTTTACCTTGGGTATGTTAGTCAGTAGTTTTTATAAGTGGTTATATCGTAAATGATTAATAGCTGATTTAAAATGTATTTTTTTTTAATTTAAGTTGGGGGTTTTTGTGACGATTTTAAAACTGAAATTTAAACGAGATTTGTGATATTTAAATTAAGTACTTAGAAAGAACAAACGTAACGGACCTTCTTTTTGTTTTGTTTTTTTTTCAGCTATTTCTGTCTCCAAGAGCTCTCTCTACCCACTTTCCAACATCTTTTGTTTGGGCATGTGTCGTGTCAGTTTTGGGCACATTTATAAAAAAATAATTGCGAATTGCCGCGATAAAAGAAATATAGTGCAAGCAGCAATTTAATATTACAGGCTTCGAAACGTAAATCATTTTTAGAGGGCAGTTAAACAGAAACTTTTTAACGACGATCAATTTTTATTATCAAAGGTCCTTTTGTCCGCGCCGAAGCTAATTTCACAGTTTAAAGTAAATTTTCTATGGGTAAGAGTATGTAAGCGACGTGTTTCTCATCGTTCATGCAAATTGAATAAATGAGGAATTACAGAGATAGACAAATAATGACGAATACCATAATTTATGTTGGTTTAGTGAATAGTTTTTTTTTCTTGTAGAAATTTTCGTTATCTTGATAAATAGCTTTATGATCTACATATATTAAACATATATCTTTTTTTTATACCAAACTATTCCGCGAAGTCGTCGGGTACAATGTCTTACTATTAAGCATATGTTACATATCATAAAAGTACCAATACATCATCTCGATTCCTTATAAAAACAGAATCATGTTAATATAATATTATCCCAAAATAAAAACCAAGCATAATATATTCGAATAACAAAAGATATTCTTCAAAAGATATCACATTACCTGCTCCAATAACATGCTACGCACTTCCTCGTTTAAAAATACACCGTTAAAGATCACGATGCTCTGGAGGATCGATCACGGTCTATTTCTGTCGGTGACATTATACTGCAGACATGTATGATGTACCGCAGAAGGTACATTTGAAACAGTAACTGAAAAAAAAGAGAATTTGGTAGATAGTAATTTAAAGGTGAAATTGGTAAATCTAATAATAAATGTCAGGACTCGCGAGACTAAGGATTCTAACATATGGTAGATACAGATATAATTTCTAATTACAAAATAATGGTCAACCATCAAATGTATGCCCGTACTTTTGGGTAAAAGTGAGCAAAGTTTTAAGTGGTATTTCACAAGTGTTTGGTTAGGTTGTCAATTGTTGGTCTTTGCTTTACTTGATAAAGCATTAAGATATAAAGTAATGAATGTACTATTATTAATTCAGGTAAACTTTAAGAATACCAACCGCAGTTCAACATTTTTTTTAAATATTGTTAATTTTATGGCTACCTATCAGAAGTACATCATCTGAGAAAATTTCATTTGGTCAGCTATTCATGACGTACAGCCTGATGAAAGATGGATGGATAGACTGATCTACAGCACATCTTATTAATAGGGTTTGGTTTTTCCCAAAAACGTCCTGGAAAAGACGAAATAAAATAAGGAAATCGAAAAGAGAAACTCTCCTTTTGTGTTCAACTTCTGCTTTTACCTATCTTCTACTATAAGACGCAGTTCCTAATAGCCACCTGAACACGGCCTAATCAATCTGGATACGCCGGTACATACGCGTTACATGGAACATGAATTAACGTGTAAGGTCAGACCGGGATTACACCTCGAGGTGCGACAGAATTACACATTCCTGTCAAGGTACGAACAGGGATACGTTTATGGTTCTGTTCATACGGAATATTAAATTGATAAAGCGTTTGGTCCTTTTAGGAATATGCGTTGAATAGACAGATGACTGAATAGGTAGTGATGAAAATGATTCATTGAAAAAATGAACATGATTTTTCTTGTTGGTTCGTAAGTAAATTCAAAATCCAACACAATAGTAAACAACAGTCTTTTGTCCATAATAAACTTTATAATTTTTAATAAAACTACCTTCACCATAAACCGGCTATAAAGTCTTTGAATAATGCGATCCCATTTGCATTCCGCCGTAAAAATCCCATAAATCTACTTTCAAAGATAAACTCTGTACCGAAGGACCGAAGTGTAAAAGTTTTAGTTTGTTGAGCTGGAGCGCATTACGTCGGCGCGAGACGCCCTGCATTTTTCACAGCCGTCCACACCGCTAACATCCACCTTGTATTACCATCACTGTATGAACAGGCAGACAAAATGACATCAAATATGAATACTTTTTTGGTTCGGACAAAAGTGTGAAGTTGAGAACGAATTTCGTAGCTGATTTCGAGCTTTGACTTTTATTATGTAAATTAACATTTTTGAACTGAATTGTTTTCATTTGAATTTGTAAGTGCTTGTAAAGTGTGAAAGTATGCTTATAGTTGGCGAATGAGATGGGGTGACAAAGTGAGTATTGGATTGGAGGCCTTTTCCCACGAGTTTTTAAAGACTAAACAATTGATATAGTTAAATGTGACTTTTGCACTTCAGATTATTGCGAAAACAAACGTTTTCTTCTCTACTACTGAACACCTCTACCTTTTAAAGTATAACGGCATTCGGGGGTAAACCCCTAATTTACCCATGTTCATGTCGCAAACTTTTTGTCCTAATTTTGGGTCCTTTGATTCAACACCGTTTCTATTCAATATCATCGTCAGATCTATTCTTGGCCGAATTACGATAAATCGCTACTTAGTGTGGTTGTGCGTCACAAAACTGATATATTGTCAATGCCCAAGGTTTGCATTGGTAATCCAGGTCAAACGGTTCTCGGAATACGTATTTTTTCTATTTGATCTGTGGAGATTTGCTGGTCCTTTCTTCGCCACAGCCAGTCCCCAGAAGAGCGGGCGTGTTAGGGCACTATCCAGTGCAACGTGCTAGTATTTATGAAATAAGTTATAACTTATTCAAATAAACGTTATGAAATCTAATCTAATCTCTAATGTATAGTATAGATATATATAGGTTTCAATATTTTTTTGTCATCCATCATTGCTTAGGTATCTCAACGCAATATAATCAAAGTGAACAAACCTTATGCAATGTGACATGGTTCTAAAACACAAATTAATCCTCATTCGTTGAAGTACGTATAATATAGTACACACAAGTCCCGCATAACAAAAGTTGAGCAGATAAACGGTATGTTAGCTGGAATCATTGTGTAAAAGTGGCCGTCCTCACTTCCATAATTCAGGCTGTGTTGTGCCATTATTCAAACGAATTGAATATTCTAAGCTTTGTGGACGACCCGGTCTGGGCGCCGCTCGAATATTATGTTTTGTAATGAAAATATCATAAAGATACATTTTAATGTCGGCCATGTTGTGTATTTTGCTGTTGTAATTTGGGTGTTCTTTATTTCAAATAATGTTAATTTTGTGTCCGTTTTTAGTGATACTACTTGATCATTTTGTTAGGGATAGTTTCCTTGGTTTCACTGTCATTTTTATTCAATACTAGCTGACCCGGCGAACTTCGTACCGCCTTAGCGTAGCTTTGATGCACTACTTTATTTTGTATAGTTGACCTATCTTAGGTATGAGTACCTATTCAATTTAAACTGGAATCTATAATATCCTCCATATATAAATTAATCCCTATTTCCCTGGTCTCGCCATATCTGAAAAGGACCTAATTGCATTAAATACAAAACAAAATATATATTTTCATAATAGTGTTTATTCCATAGCTATCATCGCTGTTCAGCCATTCGCCAATGACGCCAATGTCTAGTTAGGGAAACAGATACTACCACAGATTACTAAATAGGATATGCGAAATTTGTATAGGTTTACTATTTGTATTATTTTCAAAAAATTATAAAATTGTGCAATAGAATTTAATTAAGTAACCACGTTTCCGAACAAACTTAATTAAGTAACCACGTTTCCGAACAAACGATGCTCTTTTAATATAGTCTATGGCTGTGAATGACGTTGACATTCGTATAAAAAAAAATGACATTCGTAACGCGCGTTTTTTAAAATATGCAAAATTAAATGTATACTTTTCAATATTTCTGAGAGATTTTCTTAATATTTTTTTCCGTAAGAACCATCCTTGGACTTCCACAAACATTTAAAAAAAAGAATTATCGAAATCGGTTCAGCCGTTCACACGTGATGCCATGACAACGCGAAACGGGTTTCATTTTTATATATATAGATAGTAATTTTCGGCTAGACTCACAGAATGTAGTATGTATGTACATAGCAAATGTGAATATTCTCTTTAAACTACTTCTTGTTTTGACTTAGTCAAAGAAGTGCTCCGCCGAAATTAGAACAAAAGGCGGATTTTTATAAAGCTCGAAGTTTTAATCAGAAGCTTGCGAGTTACCCCTATGAACATTATGTATTAAGTAATCCTTCGGCATCCATTTATGTACGTACATTCAGAGATCTAGCCGTTCGGACATTAAGTCAGACCGAATGTTTGTGTGGGTTTACTTTTATATAGCGTTTACGAAGAATATCGGCTGTTAGCAAAGCCAACATATATGTGGGTATCGGCGACCATTTGCTAATCCTTGGACCGCTTTGCGACACCCGCGGGACGATCGGAAATTAATTTCCTGAAGTATAAATTAAATGGCCTTTAACAATTAAAATAATTTCCATATTAAATTTAATGAATTTATTTTTACGTTCAGCCAGAGATGTTATAAGCATAACATTCTTATGGAAACAATATTTCCCGATGTAGGTATTATTAATAGTTCTG
The DNA here is from genome assembly GCF_003590095.1 of Trichoplusia ni. Lineage (NCBI taxonomy): Eukaryota > Metazoa > Arthropoda > Insecta > Lepidoptera > Noctuidae > Trichoplusia > Trichoplusia ni. The sequence goes on from NC_039478.1 coordinate 21,654,727, forward strand.
AGCAATTCGAGAAATTGATCTTGGGATAATGGCTTTGCTTTAATGAAAATCACACAAACCTCTGTGCTCAACAACGGCTCCCAAAAACCCCTACTAAAATGTATTTAAAGTGACTCGAAAGCAATATATTTAAGCAGATGTTTTCAATTAAGTCAGTCAACAATACATACCGGCTGCCGTCGAAACTCGTACGTTTCGTTTACCGAGTCTAGAAAGGAAATAGCGGACATTCCCACACTGGCTGTTTGTTCAATGAATTGAAACTTTTCATTTCGAAATCTATTCGCTACGTGAAAACGCATTGTTGATACAAACTGTATTGAAAATATCCGACCGGTAATCAACTAGTTCACAATATAGCGGGTAAATATCGTTTATTGCAAAACGAAAATAGAGGTTCTTTTTTAGAAATGTGTTGTGAATAATTTGGGTGAAGTTTTTTTTCGTTGTAGGCCGTTTAGTAGAATATTTATGTGAAAAACTATTGTGATCCAGTAGGTTGCTTGTAAATGTGTCATGCTTACGGTTCCGTATCCAAAGGATAAAAACGGATCTCAATTATAATAGCACCGCTAAAAATAAAGACCAAGGTTAAGCAACGTTAGTTACAGACATAATTTTGTTAGTTGAACAATGATTTTTTTACCTAACAAGTTAGTTTTTTTAGACTATTTTACGGAATCTTCAGTGCTACGAGTCTGATTCACACTTGTCCGTTTATTGTTAAAATTCCCGTACCAATCTGAATTTTAACATAAATTAATGATGGTCAAGAAATTACAAAATTGAGTATATACTTTTTCATATATTAAATTAGTCACCTAGAAATATTTTTGCGCATTGCCAAAATGTACAAACAATTTTCCAGTTTTCCAAAAAGCAATACAATCACGATCTCTCGTCCGTATAGAGATATTTCTGCTGTTAAGTTAATCATGAATAAAACACAGTACACGCTGAGGTTTTTGTATGCATAACTACATGATACCCGCGAGACACGTGGCGAAATTGAGGCTTTTTGTACGTTCATGCCTTTTGTGCTGATGTTTCTGTTTAGGTAACGAATATTTCTGCTTAGTTTGTAGGTATGAGTGGTGCTAGAAAAAGGATGCTATAAAGGATATTGTGCCTTGTGTTTTATAATACCTATGATGACCATGTTGATATATTAATGCTAGTGAGACAGAGTTATAGTTAAACATTAGTCTTATCTTTAAAATTATTGCTACTCATGACATATTATTTTGTCGCTTGATAAACGAGTTGACCAAATATAGTTTTTCAAAATCAATTTCTTCTTTTAGAAGTCCTAGGCAAAGAGTTTCCACTTTAGAAGAAGATACTTTAACCAAGCATCCAATCTAACTGGATTCGGGTACCACATGTTATTTCTTACGGCTGCCTATCTGATCTCGATAAGCTGTCGTCGTTACATATTTCCGAAACATCATAAAATTATATTTCCAAGTATACGTAGCGATTGGCCAGGATGTCTTGTAGGTATAGGTGGTTACTTATAATACCAGATACCAGCCTATTTACGTTCCGTGGCTGATCACAGACCCCTTCTCGTATACGGATGGTTTGAGCATTGAGCACCATGCTAGCTCACTGCGGGTTGGCGATTTCAGATTCCTACATTTGGAATCCAGATTTCCTTTCAATGTTTTCTGACACTGTTTTGTCAGTGGCGTCTAAAATAATTAAGATGGTACATATAACTGTGAAAAAGTCACATTGGTACTTGTGTTGGGATCGAACCTGCACCTCACCCATGCATAAAACTGCAAGGCAAACCACTACATTATAAGGTGGTAACTTAAACTCTGCATAAATGTTAAAAATACTTTGTCACAAGTATGTTTAAAACTAACAACAAACAGAATGTTATCGAACTTTTATAATTGGAACCACACGAACAGTTAAAATTTTATTAAAATTCTGTTTTGTATCTAGCCTTTATTGATGGCCTAACAAAAACTCGTTCGCCCTAAAAGTTCATTGTTCAATTCTAGTAAATTGAAATGGCGGAACTTTTATAATATTCCAGCGGTTTTTGCTTCATTCGTTCTGTTTGTTGAATAAAGGCTGTATATTTAGTGTTATCTATTTTTGTAATAGCCGTTTACGTTATAAGTCTAGAATGTATATTGGACATTTAGCATAAAGTATCAGTTTACAAGTGTTTCATCGGTATGACGAGTCGTTTCCTCACATATGGGGAAATTTTTAGCATTGTAAGCACGTTTGGAAAAGCATATGCTTTCAATTGTTATGTAGACTCTCTTAATTCAAATTAGCTATCAGCATGACTGCATTACCTATCAACTTTTGTCGTGCTAAAACCTTTCTTATAATGCCTATCTATACTAATATATAAAGCTGAAGAGTTTGTTTGTTTGTTTGAACGCGCTAATCTCAGGAACTACTGGTCCAAATTGAAAAAATATTTGTGTTGAATAGACCATTCATCAAGGAAGGCTTTAGGCTATAAACCATCACGTTGCGACTAAAAGTAGCGAAGATACAATGGAAAATTTGGAAAAAAAACAGGGCAGGTATAAATCATATCTTTGATATATCTTCTACCCACGGGGACGAAGTCGCGGGCAACAGCTAGTGTTTGATAAAAAGGAATCTGACTCGAGCTATGTTAGAACATTTTACCCGTATTTTCTTTGCCTTTCTTTTTGTACAACGCAAAAATAAGCTTTCGTTAACAGTACTGAAAATACGTATAGAAACGAAATTACCATATAAATGAGTTTTCATCGCAACGACTATACTTAACGCCTTTGTTTCTAGGATAGGCATAGAACAACAAAAGTCTGACTATAATTCTAAAGACAATTAAAGTTGTTGAAATGTTAGGTTGTATTTCAGAGGCGCCTCGGTGAACCGCATCGTAGGTCTATTCAACAATGTAATAAATACGTCTAGTTTTCAGGTTAGCTCAATGAAATCGGGGGCAACATTTAAATTTAATGTAAAACAGACTATGTTTGAGTACCTACAATTAGTTTGAGAAGTATTATAATGTTTTTACTTGGACAAAATTAAAGCTATTTTTTTTAAGGTGAGATTAAAAATAGGCCGGTTAAGTACGTTATTATAATTTTATGTTAAAAGTATGATTATAAAATGTCAGCAGAAACGTATCTAGTCTTAAAGATTAACTTTCACCTACCCTTTAGTAACCCTGTTCATGCCACAATTTAAAATAAATTATAAATTAAAAATATGTATAGAGACGGTGGAATATTTTTAAAATATGTTGTTGAGAGGCGTTGTCCAGAAATGTAACAAAAAAATAAACTTTCTGAAGATTTCGCGAAGCTTCTTTTTAACTTTACACTTTTGTGTCGTGATAAAAGTCGACGATAAATTCATGCGTATTTATGTATTTGTTGTGCTATGTCGCGATTTTTAACAATAAGACGATTGTTTCAAATAAAATAAAGTGACTAATTTTGGATTCGATTACCTACTAATGAGCCTTTTTTTGAGAAATGCCATAGTGATGCAAAAAAAAATAGTCTTAACTAATTAAGCCATGCAAAAGTCTTGTGCAATTGAATGTTTATCACTACACGTGATAAACATTCAACAACATCTGTAAATAAAGGTGTCTATTCTAAACAATATTCCAATCCAAAGTCTCCTAATAAATTCAATAAAACTAATAATATTCATTTACGAAATCAAACTCAACACCTATAAAATAAAAGCCATATTGACGTCAAAATTATACCATTGACGTGAATCGCCTATTGTAACATTTTGACATCCACATTGGTAAACCTATATTATTTATATTATGACAAGTTGACAGTATGACAGTTTCACCTGTCTGCTATCTGGCCTTTGGTTGTTTTGAATAAAAGAAAAGCTTTCATACTGAAGTGGAAATTATTGTTTAATGTCATCGGTTAATGGTCTATGTTCGATCGATTTAATTTCTTGTCTATTACAATGAATATGTTGTGTTGTTTAGGTGACAAGACGATTTGTGTGAAGTCTTATTGGTGGAGTAATGAGTATTTGTTTTGTTTTTTCTTTTGTATACATGTGCAATATTAGTCGCCATAAAACTGGCTTAATTTGGCTGTTTTTTTTTTGTATAATGGATATAAATATTTATGATAAATAATTTAAAAAATCAACATTAAACAAGGAGGTTCTATTTGCTTAATTTGCTGAGGAAATCTAAGCTGAGGAAACCTTTAATTCGAGATATTTTGAATAAAGATTCCGTTGCTTTGGAAAAAACTGCTAATGCTGTTAAGTATTTCCAGTTTAAGATAAACAAACACACAAAAGTCTTACCTATAAATTGAAACAAAAACATACGAGGGTGTTAGGTATCTAATTATTTGTTTTATAAAGCCGGTTAAGTGCGATTTGGAGACTTGACAAAGAGGGGTACCGTTCAAACAGGCTAAAAAAAAAAACAAAATTTCAAAACCTTTAACCTCATTACTCAATTGTACTGTATGTTCTTATAGAGGCAAATGAAACACATTGGTAAAAAAACTAATGTGTGACTATCACAGTTCATGCAATACAGCCTGATAAAGTAAATAACATAAAACATATTATCACTAACCAATCTTCTCTAATTGCGTCTAATTATCTCTCCCGATCTTAGCCAAACATATTACTAAGTCAATTGATTATTGACAATATAAATTGATTATCACGTATCAATAACATTGTATCTAAGGTGTCAGTTTAGTTAATTAGTCACGGAACACATGTATTATCTCGTTAATTAGAATTACTGGCGGTAATAAACTTTCTAACCACAGCGTAATTACATAAACCATGGGTAGGTACTTACTTTTAGGAGCTCGTGAGTAACCTATAACTGCATATGTGGACCGATCACAGGTTAAGCTACGCTCGACACGGTTGGTCCGTAGATGGGTGACCTTCTTTGAAGGCACGTTAAATTGTGGGTATCAGCTGTTATTCATACATCTGTTACGGTCGTGTTGCCCAGGTAACTGGTTTGAAGAGGTCGCTCCTTGTAAAACACTGGTACTTTGCCGGATCCGGTAAGACTGAAAGCCGACCCCAACATACATACTTGGGAAAAGGCTCTGATGATGATGATGATGCGATCTAAACAGTGTAGAGTGCTGTCTCCCTCGCACGATGGCTATACTGTTACTTGGTAATAGGTCTCCTTAAGTTTCTTTACTCAAGGAATCCTGTTCGGAATGTAAGAGGAAATGAACTAATGAATGGAACTTTGTAAGTTTCTTTGCCTACTTTGTATGCATGTATTGTTCGCACCTTCTCTGTGAGATTGCGAGGATTTCCTGTTGGTAGAGTCAGATGTGCCTTATACTGACACTTGTATATTGTATGTATGTACTTTACTGTATTTTGTTCGTTAAAGCTAATGCTATAACTATCTTTTCTAAAACTATGATAAATCAAAATTTCTCGCTCTCCCGCCGCCCCATAAGCTTATGATTAAGGATTCCGGTTGGATTCCAAACAATCCCGATAAAATCGTTCGTCGTATTAAATAAACAAGTCATGAATCCGCCTCTCGAAAGTAATAACAATAGTCTAAAAAAACTCTGTCTGAATGTTGGTATTTGTGTCTGTTACAATTTAACGTCTAAACCCTTTAGCCGATATTAGTGTAACTTGCTATAATAAGATAGAATACACAGGACATACATACGTACATAATAATACACTTGTCTCGTTTTTCTGCAGTACTTAAGGTTGACTGGCAGAGTATGCCTCACGCATTAAGTCGAGCATAGTTAGTTTTATTTGTATGAGAAGTATTAAAATGAAATGAATAATTTTAACAGTAATATAAACCCACGCAGCCATGTAATGGACAAAAGCTAGTATCAATATAAACCAAACACAATGCTTATGATTGTAACTGTCGTTATTTTGCTGGTACTTACGATACTAAAGGTGTGTATGGCACGTTCTTGTAATATTTTATCAAGGGCGAGGTCATTTTTAATTAAATATAAACCTCAGTGGAATTCTTTTGTTGTAGATTTTAAGAAGGGTGTTGATATAAATGGTTTTCAATGCAACTCCTGTAGGACAGCCTAAGGGCGTAGTCAATGTACTTTAACGGTTGGGAACCCTAAATGTGTAGGAAAAACATTTTTTTCATAAGTGAAAAACTTCTTTGATTCGTTAATTTAATACGTTGAAGTGATTAGTCATCGTAACTTGTCTACAACCCTTGTACTTTTATGAGCTCATTCATCTATATCTATACTCTATACTAATATACTAATATATACTAATATATACTAATATACGAATATATATATATACTTATACTTAATATATAAAGCTAAAGAGTTTGTTTGATTGTTTGTTTGTTTGTTTGAACGCGCTAATCTCAGGAACTACTGGTCCAAATTGAAAAATTCTTTTTGTGGTGAATATACCATTCATCGAGGAAGGCTTTAGGCTTTAGGCCATCACGCTGCGACTAATAGGAGCGAAGATACAATAGAAAATGTGATAAAAAAACAGGGCAGGTATAAATCATAACTTATATCTTCTACCCACGGGGACGAAGTCGCGGGCAACAGCTAGTAAAAAATAATCGTGTAACATTAACTTTCACATTCTCAACCACTATTTCAAAGATAGGACAGAATTGTATCATCGATATAAAAACTTTGAAATTAAATAATGGGGAAGAAGAAAACATTATTTAAAACAAAATACCTTGTCTCCCTACCTATTCACTATTATTATCTTGAATTCCGTCTGTATATAGAAGCAAAAGCCATAGAATATCCCCCGAGTCGTCGACGGAAGCAGGTGACAATGAGGGAGGATGGCTCCGCGTTGAATCGCCTGTCTAATGAAGCCCCATTTGATTTCATGTTCAACGCAACGGTGAAAAACGTTATAGATATTTTTTATTATACTAATGTTTTGCGATGTTCCTAATAGTGTAATTTTGAGTTTATATAAAGCTGTTAAGTGCGAGTTAGATTCCCGATACTAAGGTTTTCGTATAAATAGGGCAAAGAAAAACGAATTGCCAAGCGAAATTGGTCACCCAGAAAATTTATACAATCGTTTCCTAACCTCGACTTTTATTTATCATTTTAAGGTTGATGCTGATTGAAGATTTTTATGTTGAAGCTGATGAGCTGAAAGCTTGAAAAATTTAACTGTTTAGCTTTCATGGTTCATGAGATGACAACCGGACGGATATAAAGCGGTGCCTCTGAAACAGGGAACCTTTCTGTCCTTTGATTAAAGGCCCAAAAAAAGTTTTTATATCAAGTGAATCTAAAATAGTCGCTTTTTGAATTGAAGGTTTTTAATCTAAGGTTATAACATTACTGTCGAGAAGAACTGTCAAAAGCTCGAATTTTAAAATCAAAGTATTGTTCTAAAATGCAAATTTCGAGTAAATTAAAATATGCGTATTTTTGCACTCTATGTAAATATCTTGTAACAATAGGTGTCAGTACCTAGAATATAACCGAATTTAGATTTTATCGTCTCATAATTGTAACCTCTGCCAAATTTCATTTAATACCTGTCCTGACTTTACCGGGTACCCGAAGTAAGTCCGAATAAAATTTTACGATCCCAATTATTTAATGAAAATCCTACTGAAGTTCCATATTGGTTAGATACACTTCGGTCGTTAGGTATTTTTTACGCTTTTACTGTAAAAATGTGGACTCCGATTTTAATAGCGGCGTACAAGGAAATTAGAAATATTTCAATTCTCTCCCAGTTTTAATCCGAAAGTATATTTATCGCATTTTATACGTATTTTCTCATACGAAAGGTATTTTCCATCGCAATAATATACGCTTCTGGTTCCGCAAAGATATTTTCGAAAAGATAGGTTTAGTGCATCGGAAAAATATGAAAAATGCTATTCTTAAATTCGGTAACCTAGATATTCCAAGATCGAAGCCGTTGTGAATAAAATGTTTTAAAATATCGCTAACGTTCTAAAGGTTTTATTAAGATTGTTTCTTGATTTATTATTTCTTACCATTGTCAACTTATCTGTTATAAGTTTTTAGATGGCTGACAATGTAGCAAGCATACAATCGAAAGCCTATTACTATGGTTCCGCTGTCAGGCCGTCCCTCACCAAGCTCAGTTCATGAAAAAAGCCAATGAATTTTTGGCAGATGATGTGTTTTTGTTGCCGCGATAACAAAGATTTATATTTTGTACAGAACCCCCAGTGTCGCAAGTACGCCTCACTTGACGGTTCCTTTAAATTGTATTTTCTTTCTGTATTACATGTTTAAATGTCAGACAGTTGCTCCTATAAAATTATTTTCTTTTAAAAATAGTAAAATAAAATATTATATTCATTGGGGACGCTAGTAGCTACATCGAAAACAAAATTGCATTTATCTACCCAACATGACTCTCCTTTAACATATTTTACAGTAGAAACTCATCCCTACTCAATTTAATGTGGTACCTAAAGTACCAAATCACGGTACATTTCGAGTACTAAGATTGAAAGTCCATTCTCGGTAAAATGTGCCGACGCACGTACCATTCGTATTGGTTGGGATCCCGCTCCATCCATTACGAACTCACTAATCTAAGTGAATCAAATAAATTGAAAAACACTGCCTACCCACGTTACTTTTGGGAAACTATTGCAGTTCTTCTTTAACGTACGGTTAATGTACAACCTGGTGTCTGTTTTTAAACTGGTTGTGGGTTTCTATCGTGGTTTTGCGCGGTATTCTAAAATGTTAATGAGTGCCTTTTCCTCGACGCTGTATTCCGTCATCGCTTGTAGTAAGTGATAATTAATTGCTTTTGTGCAAATGTGTGCTGGGATTCCGTGTTGCGGAAGGCACGTTAAATTGTGGGTCCCGGATGTTATTCCTACATCTTTGACAGTCGTTACAGGTAGTCAGAAGCCTGATAGTCTGACGGCCAGTCTAACCAAGGGGTATCGTGTTGCCCAGGTAACTGGGTTGAGGAGGTCAAGTAGGCAGTCGCTCCTTGTAAAACACTGGTACTCAGCTGAACTCGGTTGGACTGGTAGCCGACCCCAACATAGTTGGGAAAAGGCTAGGCTGATGATGATGTGTGCTGGGAACCGAATATACATTCTTCGACTTATCAGAGCAATGGTCATATCACTCAATCATATTATAGTTGGTAAAACTTGATAATAGTTTGAATACAGCACTCGCAATATTTCTGTGGAACCAAATAGATCGGTATTGTTTAAAACTTTGCCTCGATATTTGATTCTGTATACGTAACACGTAGGAAAACTTAACATTACATTCTCTTAAAGTTTAAAACAAAATCAATTGAGTCTAGCTACATATTTTTATTCCTATCCTTACCAGATGTTTGCGGAATATTCAGTGCGGTGAATATTTTTAGGGTACCGTAGGACTAAGTCTTGGGAATAGATATGATCCGGTAAAGCACTTGAATTCCGATTTTAAGACATCTGACGCAGGTGACTTAAAAATACTAATATTTACTAAGCTTCAACTTCTGAAAAACCCTTTTTTTAATGTACACATTTGCCGAGAGGTATTTAAAAAAACGATTGACTATAAATATTTGGACTATTCGATTCAAAACTAGATCAAGCATTCGAAAGCTTCTTTGAAAATTAGCCCTACCACCCAACACTGTAACAGAACCTTTTCTTTGCAAGTTTGCTCGCATGTGGCCAAATTCGGGGTCACAGTGCGACTATAAATTCGATGCAGCTAAAGCGTGGAGGAGAGCCAACTGTGGCCAACTTACTGCCGCCATTATGAAACGGCTGACCGTCGCGATGAGTTTTGATAAACCCTCGCATCGATCCACTTTTTACTGGTTTCCCATTATTAGAGGAAAGTTGGTGAAATATGGAAATTAATTGACCAGATTAAGTGCTTTCAGTGTTGTAGTTTAATGGGAATCTTTACTAATGAAACTTTTTTGTTTTTTGGTGTTAGACTGTCTGATTTATTTTTGCAATAAAGCAATTACTCTAGTAACGTTATAAAAATATCAGTATATCAAAAATCTCAGTGTTTTAGTTGATCTAATGGATAAGTGATTGCATTAATAGCTGAATCGTATTGGGGACCACGACAAATCGAATGTATCCGACGTTTCGCTGGTTCGATCCCCGATCCGGCTAATCTTTTTATGATGCACGTATGTATGCTGTTTTTGAGTCTGCGGGTTTGTATACGTGACTCCCGGCATTCATACGAGTAAGTGCGGGAGCAAAACATCTTTTTTCTTATTTATTTATTCAAAAAATCAATTAAGATTCAGTTCCCATCCCCAATACCTAGCTACAAAACCTATACCGTCCACAAAATGGAACACCACTTATTACTTATTCAGTTAGTAACCAAGTAAAGCTTTATCGATGCCCAAATTACTAAATGCTTTTACTTTTATCATAACGATATTTTTGTAGGAAAGTCGTAAAATAAATATGAATCGGTCCCGGTAGGTCTTATTTAACAATTTGGTCGAATCACGATTGTGTGGCTATGTAATTTGGGTCTACCGCCTGATTGCCCCTTCCGGAACGAGCATTCAAATACTTTTTTTATGATTCTAGAATAAGTAAAGGGGTTGAGAAGTGCGCATGGTGTTGTTCTTTCTTTTGTGTAGTTGGGTGACTTTTGGGTAATAATTCTTTAAGAAAGTTATGAAAGAGTTAAGAGTTGGTCGATGTGTTATGTTTGAGTAATGATGCCTTGACGTTATAAATAATTAGGCAGCAAAATTAAAATCACCGTTCAATATTTCCAAACCATGTCAGCCTAAATTTTTTGTAATTTTTACATATTGGGAAACGAGCCCAAATGTAATTGCAAATAATTCCAAATGCAATTGTAATTGAAATCTACGAAACGGGCCGACAAACAATCACCTAACTTCTCGTAACTAATTTCGTTTTCCAACGAGCATTCCGAATGTACAGCAACAGCACAAGTCGTTTGCACGAACATAAAAACTACACGTAACTGCAATTGGTGTGTTACGTACATGTGCTCTATATGGGTCACTTGCATTGCACCATTTGCACCAACTTCGTACTAAACTTGTTTAAAACCTATCATAGGGTAACTTCCAGTTTGGCCTCCTCCCAGATATTTCTAATTACACTGTTTGTGAGCGCTCCGTTTTTGTTTTGCAATTTTCTTGCAAACATTTTGAAATATGGAACTAGAATGAACTATTTAATGTTCGTTTGTTTTAAAATTCTGACTACCTGTATTATAGTACTGTAAAAACTAAATGTTTATTTTTTTTAAGACTTTGGTTAAGTTAATATTCGGATCAAAGTACTTTTATAGTATAAACTATTTTGTCAGCATATTTTTCATGTTACATTAACACGCCTAATGAGACACGTAGTTTCTAAATATAAATAATGTCCTCGTGTGCTAAATATAAATATGTCAGGGGGTGTTAAAATATGTTCATAATAGCTCATTAACCCTATATCACAAAATTAATGAGGCAGTTTGACCGAATATAAATGGCCTAAACTAACAATCGATTTTAGTACTAACACCAGTCCGTCGACGATACATAATTGTACGTTAAGTGGGTTAACAGTGACCGCAAATGACAGTTGGAAATAATTTTAGGGTTAGAATGACAAGTTTTATATTATGACCTTATGATGTGTTCAAACGTGTATGCTGTAGCTGCAGCGGTGTGAACAATTATTTGTTTAAACTTTCATGTACAATTGTGGTACATAAGGCATACTTAAAGACGCAAGGCATTATCTACCAGTCAACATTCGTCTGTGTTCATCTATGAGCTCTCCGCCTGGTCTTAAAGAAGTATTATTGATGCTGTGTGTGACAACACGTAGATCGGCATCTCTCTTCAACGATTGCAATAATTTTACTTTAAAATGTGGTAGTCATCTTTCCGAACGCCTTATTAAACAATGATAGCAAGGCGTGTCGAGCAAATATGGTTCAGCTTTGACGTGACTAGAAGGCGGAAACAAGAATAAAAATTCAGACGTTAATAACTTACAAACCCCAAAACTCTTAAACGTACTTAAAGTCGTATATAATTCACCATTAAAATAAAACAAAATCGAAATTGCTCAATGTCTTCGGAAACTATGATGCCACAGGCAGACAGTCAAGCACGTCAAAATCATAACACCCTCTTTTTGCGTCGGGATGTGAAAAGTGTCTTGCAAAAGCCTGTGTCTTGCAGATACTTATCTGGTTACAAATTAACACTGCAACCACTAACTTCATTATGACAATATGAAGTAATTCGTCGTCTATAATATCGATAGCATTTCAACAATGTTGTACCGTAAATAAAGTCGTAACTCGGACAACTCGGGCCAGTCGGCTATACGTCGCATTAAATTTAACGATGGAAATTAACGACAGTACATGTGTCAATGATTTTAGATGAATGTTGCGTCATCGTCGTTTTAGACCGACCTTATGACGAAGGTTTAGTTTGGACCAGATGACAGCAGTTTTGTTTGGCGTCGGGGTTATTAACGTTTTGAGATGTGAATGTTTCAGATGTGTCATTGGATCAGATGTTTAGTTATATCACTTGATATAAGGAATATTTTTACTTTTACCGTTACAGAATTGTAGTGAGTTATGATCTTCATTTTATAATATTACATAAAGAACTGTACCTAATTACGATTCAATTGAATACAAAATATGAGAATTTGTTTTACGTAAAAAGCGAAAAAAAATACATTTTCATCCCTGTCAAAGTCGGGAAACGTGCCCAGAAGGCTGGCTGCATTGCCACGTTGAATGGCAATGCCAATTCTTTGAGCAAAATCAGACCAGCGTCTTTTCAACGTTTAGCGGTTTAAGTATCTTCAGCTGGGTCAATTTTCTTATTGAATTATCAGAAATACCATTTTGAACAGAATGTACTCTTCTAAGTTTTGTAACTGAACAGAAACAGCTACAAAATCAAAACCATCTTTTTATTTTCTATTTATTTTTGCGATCTAAAAATAAATATTCATGCAATCGTTTCCAACTTAATTCAAAGAGTTCAAAACTAACAAAGATGTAGATTGCAGGGTTGTATAAAAGCTATTGTAAATTGTGTCTCACAAAGTTGACCGAAGTATTGGACGCGATATGCTTGCCAAGTCTGTGCTTTGTAAAGTAAATAACTCAGTTACACAGCTTTATTGGTAAGCTACTGTGGCGAGCTAATTAGAGATATGATACGTTTCTGTTAGGGTTAAGGCCAAATGTAAAGTAGTTTTAATTTGTCGCTGAATGTTAGTAGGTACTAAAGGACGAAGTTTTGTGTCGGTGATATGTTTGGGATACTTTATTAAAATAGAAATTGTTAATAGTCTATTTTTTACAGCATCTCTTGCAAATGTTATTTTACAATATTTAATGTAACTAAATACGTTCCAAATGTATGGAAATTACATTTTATTTCGATGTGTCTTTGACTTGTCAATTCCATACATTTACATATTTTTTTATTGACGTTAACGATTGTAGAGTCATCACTTGCCTAGGTGATGTTTCTAAATAGAGATAAAATACCAACATAAATGTTAACTTTATTTCAATATACTAGTTATAATAATTATCATCTGCTTCCATTAGCTAGACGACCTCCGTGGTCGAGTGGCGCACGCACCGGTTTCAAGGTGTCGCTAGCTCTGAGGTCCCGGGTTCGATCCCCGGTCGGGTCAATGTAAAAATTCACATTTCTACATTGTCTCGGGTCTGGGTGTTTGTGGTACCTTCATTGTATCTGAATTCCATAACACAAGTGCTTCAGCAACTTACTTTGGGTTCAGAACAATGTATGTGATGTTGTCCGCATTTATTTTTATATTTTTTTATTATTAGCTTGTTTTGGTAGAAGATAATAAAATAATACTATTGTAAAACACAGTACTGTAGCTTTGTTAGTACTTTATATCAATTAGCATATCTAATAATATAAATTAGCACAGTCAGCTTGTTTTGTTATAAAACATTGCAAAATACTTAACAATATTGCGACCAGTCTTCTTTCAGGGACTACCAAAACCTTTGGAAAAACAGTTGCGGTTGCTAAAAAGAGATAATGCGCTACAAGGCGTAGAGTGGCAACTCCTTTCCACAACTTTCGTATCTAACTCTTAGTGTCCTTGGTAGAGGGTGTGCTAACAAAAACAAAAACGTTTTACAACTGGCTACCAAGTACACAGTGCCTTTATTAACTTTGAGTCTTGCACAAATTTTAATATAGCGAATACGAGATACCCGACTAGTGGCTAGCTACCAGGCATTGCTGGATGAATACAATTGTGATTGTTTTGGAAAATGTAACGTTATTTTTGTAATTGCTTTGGATTTTTCTTCGACTGATGGTTGCTGATTTTCTTAGGATCGATATCATAGTCGTTAAGTTTACTTAATAGCATTTATTATCCGATCATCTACTATTGGGCAAAGCCCATCTTTCGCTCTACCAATCTCCTCTGTTAATATTGAAATTACTTTTTGATTTAAGTTTTATTTTTTACTTTCAGTCCTCTTCATTATATCTAAGGCTTCAGTGGTCATGAGAAAAAGCAAATACTGAAAAAGTATTCCTTTGCATATACCATTAATCGTATTAGTATCAAAATAGTGTAAGTAAAGACGTATAATCCAATAACCATCACAAAGTTCATAAGATCTTCGTAAATAGAACATAATTCAAGGCTGCAAACTCTTGACCTAAACATACGTATGGCTTCCATATATCATGAACACCTACATATAATATATATCTATAACATAATAGGTGTGTAGGTAATACCAGTGCATCGCTATCGCATATCTCGTAATGGACGTACGCCCGCCGACAAAGGACTGATACGACCTATTTGGATCTGTACCAGAATTCCGATCGACTGAAAAAAAGAATGCCGTTAAAAATGGCGTCCACTTTCATAGCAGTTTATTGGAAGTTTTTAAATGGAGGACAAGCGTGGATGCTTCGGATTGTGATGGATCGTTTGGATTCTTTTGTTTTGATGACTATTGATTTTGCGGGTATTCGATTCGTTTATTGGTGAAGTGTCGAATACCATAATACTATCTTGATAAAGACAAGTTAGTGAAAATAAACCATTTTCAAAATACGACAAGTCATCATTTTCACATTTCTTTTTGTTAGCTCGTCAATCGTTCGTTATACTTTGTATTAAATTATTTTTCGATTATATTTATATACCTATCTTGATCCGTAGCAATACATATGCTCTCGTCAATTCTTCCGACCTCAAAAATCAAATAATTTATTTTTTCGTTACTGTAAATAAATAAAGCCTATTTTCGTCTACAAAAGAATCGTAAGACTTAAATATAGACGTGTCAGGGGATTGAGCGGAACAAGGGATTGACAAGAAGTTACATTTATAGATTGGATTCCGATTTGTTTTTGTAACGATAAGACACTTTTTAAAGCTCGTGATTTAAGGGGATATTAGGGTAACATATTTCGGCGATAGCTTTCAACATTAATTACATTTTGAGTTATGTGAAGAGGCGGATTTGTTTGAGTATTTTCCGTGAATTTATACGGAAAAGTAAGGTTTTATTATTCCTGTTATGTATGGGTATGGTAGAGGCTGCTTATTGTGATTTTAAGTGATATTGTATATAACGTAATTTTATACAAAATATAGATTAATTCGAGTGTGTTTTTCGCACATTAAAAAAAAACGTGTTCTTGAGGTAATCACAGATATATAGCTTTGTAAGAAGTTAAAGTCAACGTGAATTTGAGCTCTTTAAAAAAAGTGTTTTTAGATAAAAGTTTTCAAATACTTAAAATAAAATAAAAAATAGAAAATACACGCACTTTCTAGAAGCATTACGAATAGCAACAGTACAGACTCTTATAATTAGTATAATAGTTGTTATAACTTTAGTTGGGCCTCTTAACCCAAATAGAAGTGTACGGCGATTATCTAAATTGGTAACTGTCTTGATGATTGAACCTATTAACGGTATTAACAAAATACGCTCGATAATAGATAAAAGAGAGTAATATTTGAGGCCTTAAATCGTTCAGTAGTTTGTTATTTATCTTGTTTTCACTGCTAACTCATCGTCATCCTAGCCCTTTCCCAACAATGTTGGGGTCCGCTTCCAGTCTAACCAGATTCAGCTAAGTCATTGGCCTAGTATTTTCCCAACTATGTTGGGGTCCGCTTCCAGTCTAACCAGATTCAGCTAAGTACCAGTCTTTTACAAGGAGCGACTGACTATTTGACATCCTCAACCCAGTTACCTGGGCAACACGATACCCCTTAGTTAGACTGGTTGTCCGACTATCTAGCTTCTGACTACCCTGTAACGACAGTCAAAGATGAATGAATAACAGCCGGGACCCACAATTTAATGTGCCTTCCGAAAAACGGAGGCGCTCGTTAATAATAAATTAATCTAATAATAATCTGAAAAGTGAAACCATAAAAATGCAACCAGAATAAACCCCAATAGCCGAAAATCTTACATTGTCATGCTCAGCTCTCCCCATCGAGTAACAATCAATTACTTAAATTGAAACCGTAATCATATCTCAGCATCAATTCCATTCCCTTAAAATCTTACAACGTAATCAGTTTGTTCAATAGACAAGTACACTCGAACTACAAACTCGCTCTTAATTTAATACTGCAAGCAAATATAAAGTAGTATTGATATAATATTCTTATCACGCACGACTCGCGAGTGGTCGCACCCCCTGTAGGTGTACTCTGTTGAATTCCGTATTCACCTACATTTAGCCAGAGGTAGTTGGTAGTCTAACGACGAAGTATCTGAATGTTCGAAAGGAAATCCTAATGGATGCGGCATGTTCTGAAAATGATTGATCTAGATAGTTTTTACACTTTGACAATTATATTTTATTCCCTAAGTTTAAATGAGGACTGAAATGTTTCAGAAATAAAGTTATAAATAAACTGTGAGTGGAGAAAGTGAAGTCAACATTACAAACATATACCAATCCTATTTAATCACTCTAATAGCAATTTACTAAAGTAAGACGTACATTCACTAATACTAGTACGAAAGTCATCTAATCAACAGTAGCAGTCGGCAAGATAACATCGTATTAAAGGGGACTCGTATTTTATTCGTAATGCCGCATTCACAAAAAATTCGTGATTCCACCGACAGCGTATATTTCCTCGTCGAAAAGAAAAATGTTTCGTTCGAGGGGAGCATCGGAACATGTACTTTAGGTGCTTCGGAAATACCTAGTTTGATATTCAAAAACCATTATTCTTTATGCGCACCTTTAGCGGAGTAATATTGCAGATCGTGAGTTACGTAACTACTCAGATTCCGCTCCGTACTTCTGTTATGTTCGATGCTGTGCTACAAAGTTAGTTTTATGAGTTCATCCTCCAATTGATGCTACATAGTATCATGTGTTACGTATGTGAACTACCACGTAAAATTTTGTTAGTATGACCATAAATATGTTAGTAATACTGTCGCTAGATTTCATATCTCGTTCCGCGGTCGAATTTTCGGAACGACACCGCAATTCTGAGACTTGGACATGTCGCATCGAAGTCGTTTACGCTCGCCTGCCCACAAGGGTCGTTGGGACCACGTTTGTTTAACTTCTCCGTCCATGAACTTTGGTAATAACTGCGAGGATCCGTGCTGGACGAGATGTGGAACAGACGGCACTTAATTATTTCTTACATTATTTATCCCGAGTCCCGAGACAGATTAATTTATTGCTGCAGTTTTTCCCGTTTAGATTTACCGAGAAATGCAGCTCGTCTGATAGCGCGGTAAGAGCTTCGCTATCCTTAATCACTTGAACCCATTTGCTCCATTTAACACCAGAAACTGAGTACATTTTCTTATGCACTACAGATTTATAAGCAGCAATTAAGACTTGGTAGTATCCATTTGGCTTATTAATTACCTCTGCGGTGATATTTATCGCGAGGCGGGAGCGCGCCGAATTTTCTTGGCTCTAGTTTCTGAGATAATGGTGCTCGAGAGTGGTAAAGTATCGCTCGACACTTGCGACATATTATGACGGTAGATCATACTGCGAACGTTCGCTGCAGAGGATAGGCGTTGCTTGGCAACCCTGCACTTAATATAACGTTTAACTTTTCGTTGAGGGTCGTTTAAGAAGTCTACTTGTGAACTTTACTGTGAACATTTAATATGAATCTATAAACATTACAGTTTCTATAAGAGAAAAATAATTGAAAGCGTATATTTAAGTATTTCAGGCATAATAATAGTTGTTAAATTTCATTAGTTCTCAGATCAAATACCAATCAGCGATCAGAATTAAACCGCCATTCTGTATTCGTCATCTTTATAGATAGCTCGAGACCATCGGATTGAAGAGCTCTATTGAAATGAATTCATTAGTCAGAGAGTCGGCGTAATATTTTAGCGGATGAATAGAAGAAATTATTTCGCATCGGTGCCGAGGGCATTCATCAAATACGAATGAAGTCACTTGCGAATCTCGTCTTTATTGCCTCGTGATAGAGGTGTTGAATTTTCTGAGCTGTCTAAAGGAGGTTGAATGTTGTGTAGGTTTGATAAGGAATAGGTAGTTTGTTTTGTGTTCGCTTCGTCGCCGTTCGTCTGTAGATACGTGGAGCAGTGGAGTGTGAACACGGGAACGGCTTACTTACCGCAAACCCTTTCTGTTTGGGCTGCGTTCTCTGATGCCGTAATCTTATGAGCTCTTTATCGAACTCTACGGTGTTAGTTTACGTTTTTATCTTTTTTGTCTATCTTTTCTATTTATTGTTTGCTTTTAAGTTTATCCCTCTATCTGTTTAATGTTCCTTAACGTCTAGACTTATAAGGTACACTGAGATTCGTTTCTCTAATGCGCCGATAGGAGTCCTTGGTTTCCTCAAATAAATAAATAAATCTTAATATAAATCGAAAGAGAAACAAAGTTAGGGGGCAGACATCAAACACCACTTACAAATATTAATGCATAGAGTTTTACAACTGCGACTCGTATTTACACAGCAATTTGGCCGTTACCCTCTTTATAAATGTATTCGCTTTTTTGGGGTCCGTACCTAAAGGGTAAAAACGGAGTTCTATTACTAAGGCTTGGATGTCTCCGTCCATCTGTCATCAGTAAAATTATCGCAAACTTTAAGTTTTTTTTGACGCTACAAAAAATAAATGAAGTCAAGGCAATGTTTTTACCGTCATAAATGAAATGGCTAACCAATCTGTTTTATACGGAACCCTCTAGCTCGCACTTGACCAGTTTTATTACTTACATTTTGTTACTGCCGTTAAAATTACATCAGCAAAATTACTGTTCGCCAAATTGAAAGTAATGTCTCCGGTCTTACATCAAAACAACACTACGTTCGCTTCTATAGCGGTGTTAGTGTCACAATATTGCGATATATTTTTATTAAGAGTACTAATGTGCCTTTAAACATTTAGCCTAGTCTGTTTATGAGTTGAGTTTCTCGTGGTGATATTAAATAAGCTTCTGTGAAGGGTTTAAGGAGCAAGTAATGTATGAATAAGAGTTCGTGTATTTGTTTTTCTTCTAAAATCTTCTTATCGGGGGTGCGCAAATACAAGTCCCATGCACAGAGACACATAGATCCAGGACAATTCGTGGATCTCACAAACGCATGTTCTACGCGGGGATCAAACCGCCACATACATTGGGTTTGGCTCGTTGACTTAGTGACATTTGTAGCTGCTTTAGTCTGCATCAATATGATTGGGCATTTAATATCGTTAATGCACATCGTGGGTATCTAAAAAAAAACCTTCGTATGTAAATGATAGCCTAGATCTCTTTTTTCACATGGTTAGGCAATTTTGGCATAATACATACATGACAATTACCACGCGTGCTAATGTCAACCTTACTGCATTCGAATAGGAGCATGTGTTAAAAATGTGGGGTTTATAGTACAGTTTTAGTAAATGATACCAAACGTTTTAGTTAATTCAAGTTAATAGCGTGTGTAACAATACTATTTTGGCCTCAATAGTTTTCATCTCACATGACTGCGTCGCGTCGCTCCATTTATTTCGGCCAATATTCGTTTATTAACAATTTTAGTTTGTTGTGTCAAATAGAAATAAAATTGTGTGTTTTTGTTGGAGATAAATTTAACTAGAGCTTTTAAACATTACGTTTTTATTTGAAGCAAATTGTCCGTCGATTATTTTTGTATTGTTGCTTGTTGATGATGCTACAGAATACATTTGACGGACATTTACCAATCACGCACTATTTCATAATTATTCTTCATTCAAATTAACATAAACCTACAAACACATGGGATTAAATAGAGTTAATCCAACAGTACGGTCGCGTGATTAGAGCGAGCCGCTCGTTCAGTCACCTGGCAAAAGACGACCATTCACAATCAGTCTGATTACCGCATCAAACACCAGAAAATTGGGCATTCGGTGTTACGGATACCTGTCGTATTATCAACGTATTCACTCAAATGGCTAATGTACAGTCACTCACTAAAGTTGGTATAAAAACTTTATTTATCCATTGCAAAATTAAAGTGATATTTTGAATTTGTTGTTAAACAAGTTTGGGCTAAACTAGTGTCAAAAAGAAACTATTTCTTTATTTTCAGGACATTATTGCGGTTATAACAATAGGTAATAATTTACGTTATCATAATTTTCGGAGTATTTAGTAGCTGACTGTACCTTGTTTTAGTGTTTGAGAGCTAATTAATACGGAGTGTCGCTGAATTTGAATCAGGTTTATCATGCGTATTGTTCATTTGTTATGTGTTGTTGGAGTAAATATTTTGATATATCTACTAGAATACTAGAACTAAGTAACTGAGGGATAATCTAGATATGGTTTGTGACATAATCAACTTTTATTAACTACTGATATTTTTAACAAAAGATTTTTAGTCCTTATATCGCGAGATGCTTCACAAACATTAAAAGTATGTGCACAAAGATGCCCCAGACTCAGGATAAGCATTCGTTGATCACACAAACGCTTGTCTTAAGCGGGATCGAACCCGCGACACGTCGACGCCCTACTCGGTTATCCGCGCAGTTAATAAATATTAACATAGTAAGGCAGTAGAAAAGACCAGAAATATAGTTATAATTACAAACACATTAAAAATTCAACTGTTTTTTTTCCTGATTCCTATTGTATAAGTTCATGTTTCTAATAAATAATCTCTTTTTTTCAGGTAAGTACCACAATGAACTCACCGTCTATTTGTCAAACCGCTCACAACTCGATTCAGGTAAGTCGTAATCTTGGGATTTATAAACCAAAAGGCCAACCACATGCAATATTACAAGTATTATGTAACAACTAACAATTTATTAAGAGTGTCTTGGCAAGTTTTCTAACAGAAGTATATTTTTTTGTATATTTCACGCGTAATAACAACTGTCACAATAATTTTGTGTTACCTTCTTCGTTCGTGCGAGAAGGACTTAGTTTTATATACTTGCGTTGAATATTACGGCTAGGAATGTAGTGTGTGCCGGAATAATAGTGAAATTATTTAATAAGTCTGTTTATTAACTCAACATATTGAAGCATCTTGCAATGGTTTTATTATAACTTGACTGTATAATACTGGTTAATATAAAGGGTTTGTTAGTTTGATTATGATGAATGTATTTCTCTATAACTATTGCTCCCTTGACATACCGAAGATATAAATCGAACTTCGATGAAAAGTCGGTCGGTGGATGGGTGACCATGTCTGTCTTAACGAGTTCCTCCGCATTTCCAAGCTACTTCGACTGTCGTTACGGGTAGTTGCAAGCTAGAAAGTCTGACAACCAGTCTTACTATACCGTATCGTTTTACCCAGGTAACTGGATTGAGGATTAGATAGGCAGTCACTTCTTGTATAACACTGGTAGATACTTCCAAACGGTTAGGAGCTCCAAAATAATTGGAAAAAAGGCTAAGCTAATGATGAACCACACAATAATACCTACTGTCTCCATTGTAAACTACAAATATTGAAGGGTACTGACACCTTATTTATTAAATGTTCAAGAACATTCTCGAATCAGTTTTGTAGGTCGCCTTCCACTACGATAGCCAATTAGTGTGACAATATACTGGAGTATCTATTCTTGTGGATCGCACTGACCAGGCTCGTCGAAGTGTAACAGCTCAGCCATATTTAAATTGCATTCTTGTGAGGAACTGAGAATAAAAGATAAAGGATTCGTTTTGACATTACTCAGAGCTACGCCGTATTGCAACTAAGTATTGTCTTTGTATAATCTTAAGAACGACAATTAGAGAACGTGGTCTATTAATTAATAGACCACGTCTATGTATCCCACAGAGCGTTATTTATTAAATACATAGAACAAATAATTGTGTATAAAACAACGCACGACTTTCCTAATTTCATTAGGAAAGACTAAGCGTATTTTGTTTGTTTCTCATTCATATAATTTCTTTACGTTTATGTATTAAAAAAAAAATACGGGCCGAATGGTAAGCAGTGTCACGAGAAAAGCCTCTTCCTTTTTTTAAATACTTAAGGGCCGATTTTTCAATCGCCAGATAATTTTTATTCAACGAATATGTTTGCCGTTTTGACAGCTTTTGTATAGAATATATGTCAAACTGTCATATTCATTCCTTGGATAAAAGTTATTTGATGATTGAAAAATCGGGCCTAAGTATGATAATAGACGTTTGTATTACCTTTAGCTTTTCTATCACTTAACAAATATAACACAAGTCACTACCGGTACAGCTAGCATATATTTCCAGTGTCGACTTATCTCAGACACTTTAAAGCCCTCTCGGGTCTTCTAAATCCATTTCGGAAAGCAAAGTTGTGAAACTTTAACTTGGCGAACTTTCAAGATGAGCCTTACGCTTTTATTTTCCTTAATTTCATATTTCATTCCCCGCAGACGACCTCGCAAATCTTCAGTTCTCCAATTGGGATTATTTTTTGGAACTTGCCTCAACTCTAGCCTGTTTGCAGATCGACTTGAGTTTGTAATGGGCAAAGTTCGGGTTTAAAGTCTGTTAAGTGTTTTAAGATGAGGTGGATCTGGTTACGAGTTATTAAATTTACTAATTGATATCATTTCAAATGTTAAATAAGTAATAATAAGATGTGTTGTTAGGTATTGTTGTAGGAATCCATACTTGGATCGCGGTTGATACATTGAAACATTTTTGTTTTTAAGATTGCCGTATTTGTCGGTAATCAAACTATACAAAAAGGTTAAAAAATGCATCAAAATAAAAATTTCAAAATTATCACTGTCGTATGCAACACCAGTTCATATATCTCTTATTAACAAAGCAAACCAATTTACATTATCCTCAATAATAATAAATTAATTAAACTTTAATATACAACAACTGTAATTAATTTACAACGAGGCACGACCATAATTGGCTCTATAATGTTTTTGTTGAAACCATAAATCGTATCGAATTGTTTTTATTGTCACGACAAAATTAACTACGTGTATTTATCATCTTATAGATAAACTACCAGTAATAAATCACGTATAAATACATTTAACGGATAGTGTTCCTTGCGTGATATATTTGGACAATATGTTACTGGTTTGCTTTTTGTAAACAACCACACATATTTTTTTTCTTTCGCTATTTCTGTTTCGAAGCGTTTTTTCGGCCGCTTGCCAAGGACTTGATGGTTGTCCTTACATGTCAGTCTATTAATGGCGTGTTAGGTCACTAGGTTAGGCTTTATTGGAAAAAGAATATTCGGTATAGAAAATATGTGACGTCTGTGAATAATTTTGTGTGTGATTTACCCACGTCATACTGTGTGTGAATACTGCTTTATTTTAAGGCAAAAAGATCTAAAGATTATCTAAGAACTAAGACTCGTGATACCGGTTTTCTGTTGTATGGAGCTCTAGTGTTGCGAGTTCGACGCGCACTTGTCCTGTTTTACCCTTTGGGTACGAAAAGCTAAAAACATGGACAAGAACAATACCAGTATTACTGTGGGCAGTACAAAACTAAATTCATGGTGTACTTTATTTCATTACTCTTGAAAAAACGACTCCTAAAATGATAAAGAAACAAAAGTTCACAGCACTATAAAAAAGACATCACTGCCGCATAGTAAAAACCTGGTATCCTCATAATAATATACTTAAAACATCTCGTTTCAACAATGAAATACTGTTAACGACACCTGCAGTGCCTTACGTCTTCAATTGTAACAGAGACCTTTATTTTATAACTCTTTAAAGTGTACTCCACGGCGCGGTGGATATAAGCACTTTTTACGAATGAACGTCGCCAGTTCATATTCCGAGGCGTCTTGGTACTACGTGAATGATGGCATGAGAGATTTTAGGATTTTAAAATTCTTGTGTGGCATGCATAATGGGTGTTCGTTCAACAAGTTTTTAATAGATTCACTTTAGTTTGGTGATGCGTTTGTTCTATCGCTGATTAGTAATGATATATATTATATAAGGTTCAATTATATATTTCAGTGTTTATTTCAATATATTTTCAGACATTCGGTTATTCTACCCCACTTTGACTCCTACAACCGATATTTATCTACGTCTAAGAACATTCGCACATAATTCACCTTTAATCAAAAACAAATTTAAAATCAATCAATCCATTCAAGAGCCTTGATACCTTAGACGAACAGACAGATACGTTAAACTTATAACAACCCTCTTTTTGCATCGGGGTTTAAAATGGCGTCGGGCGTAGAGTTGCGGCGGCAGTCGGAGCCTGTAACTTGTAGCTCATTTAACTTGGCCCGATGTGTTGGTCACTCGTGACAATGTGCAATTAAAACTCCTGCTTTCAAATGCGTTCGATACGAATAGAGAATTGTTGGTGTGTTTTTATTGAGCTTCAATTTGTTGTTTATTGTGATCTGATCACTGTATTGAGTGTGCCGAGTCTTTGATACGCAAGGGTCAATTTTCAATTTTGAAGCATCCGTTGAGGATAATGACGCTCGATACTTTTACTACTCATACAATCACTCACTGACAAAGAAACAAAAATATAAATTATTTTATTTTCATTTAAGTTAAATGTAATTGTACGTTAAATACCTAGGTCTAGAAATGTGTTATAAATGATGTTTGGGATTTTTTATTCGTAGAATGTTTCTAGTTATCGCTAGTATAATATGTAAGTAACTAAAACCACAATTATTTTAGTGTTGCGATAAAACTTAAAAAAATATTCCTAAACCTTAACTATATTTTTTAAAGTACGCCATTTATCTTAACTTCTTATTTACACTACAATATTAAAATTCACTTTTAAGTTTATTACACTATCGATCACCACGACAAAAAGCAAACAAAACCACACAAAAGCTATACAACAAAAGCCAAGCCCCAACTACATGAAGACTACGAAATTAAATCCTAAGCTGTAAGGCCCCATCCATCAATTTACACAAAACGCATAGAAATCTCGTGTCTGAGCGTCAGGTGCTAAGCCTGCTCGACGGGGCTCCGAGCCTTCATAATTATAGAGCCTTGGTGACTTTCATTAAACCCTGTTCATTAGGACCCCTGCTAGGCGAGGCAATCTCATACACTGGCCCTACACCACTTACTCTTAAAAAATGTCGTGATTGTAAAAGCGAGACAGCAAGCTACACACCGTAGAGCAGTGTTCCGCAAACTTTTTGGGTTCAAGGTACACCTAGAAAGCGAAAAAAAATGGAGGTACACCACAAATCAAAAAACAGTTTTTAAGTAATATTAATCAACTTTTATTATTAATCAACAAAATTAAACTTTAAATTTTAGATAAGGTATTTAATGCGAAACATGAGACTGTTTAATTGAGCATAGACGGTCTAAATTTGGAGTAATCGCTGACAAGGCTGCTCTCATTTCTTCGTCGACCGTCCTGAGGCGTTCCCTTTTTTTGGTTTTTATTGTGGTAAGAGTCGAAAATCCTAATTCACTCAAATAGGTCGTTGCAAACGGTAAAAGTATTGCAATAGCATGCTTAGAAAGCAGAGGATATTCATTTTTCACACTTAGCCAAAAATGTTCTAAATCAGTTTCAGAAAATTTTAATTTTAATGTGCGGTCTGTTTTCATTTCCATCAGTTCTTCCTGCTCATTTATTGGCAAGTGGCCGAAAGGAATGTTCTCGGAAAATGGATTTCGAACCCAGTCCATAGGTTGCAGATCATGCTTAGGGAAATAAAAATTCATTTTCTCTGCAAGAAGCTTTAAGTGTTTGACAATCAAAGCCTGCACCCTTTTTTCTGGATCAGCTGCTATGACATTTGGGAACATATCATTATTACCATTCGTAGCGAGACTGATCCATAGTTCCAATTTAGCGCGAAAGCTTTCAATTTTATCCGACGATGTCAAAATATTGGAATTTCTGCCTTGCATTTTTTTATTGAGCTCATTTAAGTGAGCAAATATATCCGTCAGATATGCAAGTTTTGCTAGCCATTCTTCTTTTTTAAATAAATGTGCATAATCTGAACCCTGGGAATGCAAAAACATCTCAGTCTCATTTTTCAACTCATAAATTCGGGACAGTACTTTGCCGCGTGAAAGCCATCGTACCTCTGTATGAAACAAAAGCGACTGATGATCTGCCCCCATTTCTTGACACAGTGCATTAAAAAGACGAGAGTTCAGCGGTCGTGACTTGATGTAATTAACTATTTTGATAATTTCTTGAAGAACGCGCAATAGATCGTCAGGCAGAGACTTCGTCATAAGAGCTTCCCTATGTAAAAAACAATGCTGTTTTTGAACATTAGGATTTTTTTCAGCAACCTTAGCTATAAAGCCTTTAACCTTTCCTGTCATAGCCGCTGCGCCGTCTGAGCAAACACTTATACAGTTATGCCATTCCAAATTATGCTCATTGAAAAATTCGTCCGTTACTTTAAATATTTCTTCACCAGTTGTATGGTTAGGCAGTGGCAGACAAAATAAAAAGTCCTCTTTTAATTCACATCCATCAATGTATCTAACATTTGAGATGAGATGCGCGTGACCACTGATGTCAGTAGACTCATCAACTTGTAGCGCAAAAACTCCACTAACTCTCAATTTTTCAATCAACGTCGATTTAATGTCATTAGATATGTCATTGATTCGACGTGAAATCGTTTCTGCCGATGCAGGTATTTTTTCAATTTCTTTAGCAGCTTCTTGGCTAATCATTATCTTGACAATTTCTTTGCAGACAGGTAAAACTACAGTTTCAGCAAGAGAGTGCGGCTTTTTAGCTTTAACTAACATATTAGCGATTACGTAGCTTGCTTTTTGTGCTTTGTCTGACGTTTTGAAAGACGAACTCATGAGATTTACCTGCTTCTTCGATTGGTCCTTCAAACGTTGAAAATACGTTTTGTCTTTTTGAGCTACTGATGGGTGTTTAGTAGTTAAATGTCGTATTAGTTTACTGGGTACCATCGAATTATTACTCAACGTTTCTCCGCAAACAAGACATTTTGGGGTAGGACAAGATTCGTCTCCGCCATATGTAAAACCGTAATTTATGTAGCTTTCGTCATATTTTCTATGAACAATTTTGGGTTTCTTCTTCATTGACTCTTTTTCTTCTTCATTACTTTCACCTGACAAACTTACACTACGTTTAATGAATTTATCCATTATTTTAATAATTATTTTACACTTAGAGTAATAAGCATAACAATATGCGACGAAACAAAAGCGTGCGGTGAATTTAAACGGCGCACTCGTCGTACTGACAGACTGGTGAGCCAGAGAGTTCGGGTTGCGGGGCGGGGAGCCTCCGTCCCCGCCACCCGCGACTCGCCGGCCGCCGCCGCCCGCGACTCGCCTTCCGCCGCCGCCCGCGCCTAACTAAACCACAGAATTAAATGAACGAAAGAAAACGCCTCGTCCTCGTGCGCTCGCATGATTTGTGTAGGTATTTTACTTACCCTCACTTACTAAAACACACACCTCACACACCAACTAATAATCACGGTACACCAGTGTGCCGCGGCACACACTTTGCGGAACACTGCCGTAGAGCAACATCTCGTTTCCACAATTACAAGTCTCACTTTTGGAAATGAAGGTAGGTCTCATGTTAGCCGTTATACACTTTGGTCTAGACTATAGTTGTAAAGTTTTGGGATTAAATGTGATTTTAAATGTATTGCCGCTCGTTTTCAACTAAATTTGTGTACGAGGTAATATAAAGGTGTTGAGATTTGTAGGCGTTGTTTTAATTACCTCTGTTTATCTTAATTAAGGTAAGTTTTAGTAGACGTAGTTCGGAGGTAGCATTTGACTTTGTTTTTCAATAAACTGTTAACGTTTAGTAAGTTAACTACAGTGACAGTATATAACGGTACTAATATTGTAAATATAAAAGTTAACATTCACAACTCTCTACCTATCTGTCCGTTTTCATCTGTCTTGTTGTCTTTCTCCATCTTTTACGGCTAAACCGCTTTGATTTATTTTGGCACGCAGCATAAGTCCAAGAATGGATTAGGCAATTTTTTGCAGCGATAACCGGCATCTATGCGGGCGTGGCCGCGGGAAAAGCTGGTTTGTAAAACGTCACAATATGAAGGAGACGATGAAGATTATGTTGTCATGGTTATTGCGATGACTAAAGACTTCCATTAATAAGGATAAAAGGAAATATAATAAGCATTGCAATTTGCACTGTCATATAAACAGCAGTCTAAAATAAAAATATAACGTTCAATTCAAACGTGCATTCGTGTATAATCAAGTTAATGCTACTAGCGTCAAACGCCTGCAATCCCACATTAAAATTCCAAAATCAGATTCACGCTCGCATTAAAAGCCAGAGGGGTGTAAATTTGATTGGCCCAACAGTCTGCCGGCAAACAAATATCATTATGACATACGTAAGCCCACAACAATAGCCTCTGTCCGAGCGGAGCGTTATGCTCGACCAGGGATGTTGTGGTGTGACCGAAACTATCGGATACGTGAAGTCGAATTGTATCTGAAAATGAGCTTGATGAATAATTTATGTCGGTTTGGTGAAGTGAAAATGTTATGGGTAAGTGGTCAGAGCCACTCAAGATAACGTATCTTGAGTGGCTCTGTTAAATGACTGAAACCCTGAAAATCTATTAATTGAGTAATAGAAGTAAAAAAGAAATTAGTATTGGAATTTAAGAGATATTTAATATAAACGGATATCAGGTGTATTTTTGAAGTGTGAAGATAGCTAAATATTTCTGTTTTACTCTGCAGGCAAAGCATGTTAGCTAAGCGTACTTAGTTTGGCCGCTTTGTATACTTTAGTTACTAAAAAAACCAAGGGACTCCAAAAAAATATAAAAGCAAAAGTTATTATCCATATCCGAAAATTCATATCACTAACATCCCTAGCCTCCACTCAACTGTTTGAGCATAAAGCGATGCTCAAACCAAACGGACGAGCAAATGAGGGGAATGTTTAGCGCTAAAGTGGCGCTCGCCGTACACTGCGAACACTGTGCACAGCAACCGCAGCTGTAACGTGATTATATCACACACAAATATGCATTGTTGAATTTTAAACGCTTATACATTCCGTGTCTTTTAAAATGAAATTGCGTGAAAATGTTTTCATTTCAATTCTAGTAGCGAGTTTCAATTTATTTAACAGTTGATTCCGATTGATAGCAGTGAAGACGTTATCAGAGTGAACCTCATCTGTAAATCGCAATGAACCGAATATATTTCTAAACTAAAACATGTGCAGAGTTAAATTCTGTCCCCTTAGCATGATAAAAAATGATACCCCAAAAATGGCAGTATCTAACTTTGGCACAATATTTGAAATGATTCAACATTTTCAAACACGTACAATGTCATCTGTTACAATATCAGTATATTCGACTCACTAACAGATATTCTAAAGCACATCACTTCGCTCGGTGGCTCAAGAAAATAGTCGTTGAAATAAAACGTAGCAGTAAACAGCACACTCGTAGCCTCGTAGCAGTACTGTAGACGAGCGTAGCATTCGTAGCACGTCTACGGCCGCTTGGAACGGGCAATCGTTACAGAATTCACTCGGAATGGATTACGTTTAATATTTATTTACGTTTCCATATGTTTTATGTTGTGCTTCCGTAATGAAAAAAAGGTGGTAATATTAGTATTAACATTTATGGAATTCAAACGTTCAAACTTAAATAATATTCTAAGAATCATACTGGCAAAATATTTCAGTTAAATTTTAAATAAAATTCCTTTCCCAAAATCTCAACAAATCTACTGAATCTTACATTCCAGAATCCTTTGCACAATAAATCAAACGGTTGTATTTAAACGCAACAGGCTGTGTTTAATCACGGCGCCATCGTCAGGCTCTGCGACAAACACAAAACAAATTCACGAATGTTTGCCTTCATCGCTCTGTATCAAGTGATCAATACTTTACAAAGGACTTGGGAAATGCAAAGCCTGGTAATGAGTTGTTAAAGGTATATTGTTTGAGCTTGTAAACACCAGTCAATACCTAATTTATTGGTTGAATATAATTATTGGTTGTAAAAAATAACGGTAAATATTGAAATATCTTTGAATGAGCATTCTGTGGCAGAGAAACCAGATGAGTATCATCTTGTATCTCTTTTAGAGAAAGAAGGCGATATATCTACTGTTGACAATTATATAGTACTAGCTGTTGCCCGCGACTTCGTCCCCGTAGGTAGAAGATATAAGTTATTAATATTTTCAATTGTATCTTCCTATTAGTCGCAGCGTGATGGTTTATAGCCTAAAGCCTTCCTCAATGAATGGTCTATTTAACACAAAAAGAATTTTCCAATTTAGACCCGTAGTTCCTGAGATTAGCGCGTTCAAACAAACTCTTCAGCTTTATATATTAGTATAGATTTCATTTTATTAAAAAAAGGAGCGACAAACAACTACACTTGAAGCAGATTTCAAGGCCGTCATTGACCATCATATTTATTACAGCCTATTTTGTTTCAGTTCTGGGTAAAGGTCTCTGCTTTTCTATTTTTCATATTTAAAGCGTATGGACTGGTCCATTATGTATCATAATCAAAATTAAAACTTTTGTAAACTTTAAATAAATAAAAATAAAAGTTTGTATTTCAAGTGGGCTGTTTTCAGTATCAGCACAACATTTCATATAATAGAATATACATTTCCATCCGTTTCTTGGCTAAAATCATATTCTATATCAAAATTAATTTACTTTAATACCACTTACTGGAAATTAAATTTCAAATTTTTACCCAGTACAACGATTTACAACGTCGAAAGGTTCCCAAATCGGATTATACGCTCGACATAATTGAATGCGCTTGCTTCCAAAACGTTAATACCAAAGTAAACAAAACAAGCGCTTGCCCCGCGGTTGCATCAAAGGGTTTAGCATACGTCTGACGCCTCAATTTAACTCTGGCTGGTTTTGTACGGATCTGTAAAATTGGAATGTCATTTATTACTTTACGAACAGTTTTCTCGTCTAATCTTCTAATATATAAAATTCCCGTGTCACGATGTTAGTTACCGTACTCCTCCGAAACGGCTAGAGCGATTTTTATGAAATTTTGTATACAAATTGGGTAGGTCTGAGAATAGAACAACATCTATTTTTCATACCCCTAAGTGTTAAGGGTTGCTCACACTAAAAAGAAATATTTTTTGGACGAAATTTTTTGTTTTTATTTTTTATAATGTGGCATTAAATAATACACACAACGAGAAATAATTTACTAGGCAAAACAACGTTTGTTGGGTCAGCTAGTAATTTTTAAAATCATGTGAAAAAATAAAGTTTAAGTATATAAATAATTGCGATGAGGCGTTTCGTGACGATTTTAATTAAAATGGAAAAATGATAAAGCTCTATCTTGACATATATTTAAGGGATTTTTTATTAAAATACAGATATATACGTTCCAATAAACTTCGTTATAGGTAGTTTGGAGTAGTTAAACATATTATTCTAAGAATATCTTTAGAATTCTAATTTAAATATACAGAACAGTAAAAAAAAACTCATGCGCTTGTCAAATAAAAATAAAACTAGTAGTGAAGGTATACCTATATATTTTACAAGTAAATTAAAGGCGGTTTCATACTGAACATTTCAGTATTAAGTAATTAATTCTAGAAATGTATAGAATCAATTAGTCGAGTCATACGAAACAAGATTTAGATTGCACTCCGCTAGTACGAGAGACAAACGATAATTACTTTGGTAAAATAACGGCCGCCGAGTTTAACATCTTAATCCTGTGAGTGGCTTCAATAATTAACAGCGTATGCAATTTATGTTAGAAGCTTTTGCTAGCATTAAATATAGTATTTAGTGGTTGTAGAGTGCATTTTATGCTTAGTCGGTTTTAAAGGACGCATTATCCTTTTTTTTCCCTTTTACAAAATTAATTAACACGTAAAAACTTAATATTTTAACATAAACTATAAAAAACAAAGATCTTCGTGAAGTAAGGATTCAATTATTTAAAAAAAAACGCACAACAGTACCTTGCAATACCAATCCGATCACCGTTTATTTTAAAATAACAATCGTACGAGAACGGGTTGTTTATTTCGAAAATACGCCCGAACACGCGCTCCTGAATGTAGCAAGGTCGCGTCAATCGAACTGTCAATTTGAATCGATGTGTTTTTGGGCAGAAATTACAAAAGCATTTTGAACTTAATATGTTTATTGAACGAACAGTATTTATGTCCAACATGTTTCAAAATGTCCCACGCGTGTGTAACTATAGAATAGTGACAAGCGTTTCTTATTAATGTTGTATTTCTTCAATTCTCATAAAATTAGTGGTAAATGCCTCACTGCTGGTCTTGTTTATGCCATTCTTCTGTTTCTTGCCATTCGCATCAATCTTATCATAACAGTTATTTTATATTAAGTTTGATTATATTTGAAGTTTTAACGTAGGAATGTTTTATCTAGTCTGGTGTTGACTTAATGTTTCACGATACTTTAATGTTCATGTGCATTCTTAGTAATCTTAATTAGCTATTAAATGATGTAACGGTTTACTCACGCGTATTTAATCCGGACCCAACCGGAGTCCTTAATCATGAGCAGACGCGGCGTCTGCTCATGATTAAGGACTCCGGTTGGGTCCGAAACTAGTCGGGCTACCCCGATAAATACGCGCGAGTAAACCGTTACATCATTTAATAATGAATCAGTCTCACGATAGTTAGTTATTTTAAAAATCTTAATTAGCAACAAAAATAGCATTAATATGTGTTGCATACCAAAAGTTTAGCATCGATATTTTACTTTCTGGCATTCGATTAGCTTTTAATACTAATATAGCAATATGAAAACCATTTAATACGTTGAAGCTCTCTCGGCAACAAAGTCTACCAGTCAGGAAAGCTTTGAGAAAAACCGAGAAATCGATGGTAAACAAGTATAAAACTCGTTTCTCACACGTTTGAGTTTTGCCGTTAAATTAAAACTGTGATGAGAGTTTTAACTTTAATCCCCCTTTGGGTCCGGATACCGGCCCAGAAAGTTTCTGTTATCGACTCATATTATCGTGTGGTAACATTTTGTGTTATCATTATGTTTATAAACAAGTTTAATTATTCCTGCGGTGTTAATGAACCTACTGTAGTCTGATAACTTATAAGCAGTCAAGTAGAAACGTATCCATCCAAACTTTACGTTCAGCCATTTAAAAATAAACAAATAAGTCTAGTGGCGTGTTTGTGTGTCGTAATAATAAAATTTTATGTGCAGGTATTTAGATGATTGCCATAGCTATAAGACTCAGAACATTTGTGAGAATTCCATTTGTGTTAGACGAAACTTTTTTATTAATGTACTTACTAGTTATACCTACAAATTGATTCAGTTAAAAAACCCCAAACGGCTTCAAACAAATAAGTTAACAAACTTTGATAGAATTAATCCAATAAAATGTCGCTTCATAAATAAAACTCAAAGATCAGAAAAATAACTTCAGATAATTGAAAACTTGTACGGAATCAATTTCAGAGGCACTCAGCCCCCACTCAGGGATCGGTGTGTGCAAACTTGCCGCAACCAATTTCCAGGCAAACGTCCCGGCATCAAATCCAATAGGAAACGTCATAATCATATGATAGGTGCGGCGCATTGCGCCCACCTGTCGCCGCGCGTGCGTCCCGCGGTGACGTCACGCCGAGCCGAGCGCCGCCGGCCGCGCACGAGCGTGCCCGACCCGCGGACCGCAACGGATTGATCCGAGCGAGCCTCCGCGAGCCGCTAATCAAATCAGCCAATCGCTGTTTGTACAAAAATACGTCGCCTGAGACATTACTACACACCCCCAATATCTTATAATAATATGTGTTTAAGTCATTCCATAAAACGAATTTTCCATGCGCTATAGTATGAGGGTTGCGAGGAGCGGTTTCGGCGCGTGTCTCGCCACGGCTCCTTATCTAGTTCTTAATCCAAGATAAATATTACATCAATCGGGGGAGGAGAGCGCGGCGCACGCAGGCGCGGGTGTCGCCGGCCCAGTCCCGCTCCGGCCGCGCTGCCCGCCGCACTTCGCTCTCGCGGGCGCTCGACCCGGCGGCGACTCGCCCGCTGCCTTTTCGACGACTCCTACAAATATTCGTGTTGTATACTCCCTGTAGTGATCACCTCGGACCGACGCCGGCACGTACCCGCCGATTGTCCACTCGACAGCCGCGAAGGTCGTCCACGTGCCCATCCCGTTGCGTAAGTCGGGAAAGCGAAAACTCGCCGAAAACGAACCTCTTCTCCTATTGACACGCGAGAAAAACAAACGTACATGAATATCGATCACACCGTGTTTATCATTGCCATGGCGTGCGAATACGGGGAGCACTCCATGTGTGTTTATACCTCGCCCGAAGTAAATAGTGTCTTGTATCCAATGTGTTAGCTAGGTTAGAAGTGGCTTTCTTTTTTAATGGGGTAATCCGGACCGCGCCCGCGGTTTTTAACCCTATAGTACGCAAGTGCTGGTTGACCTTAAAAACGCGGCATGGAGACGAAAGTTTCAACGTGAGACTATGTTTGTCTAAGAAGCTTAAAGCAATAACATATTAATGTTATTATGCCGACGTACTCTCATGGGATTTGCACAGAGAGTCGGCAACTTTGTTTATGCACGTCTTACATTAATTCTGTAAAGTCTCTCGTGTGTAGAGTCGTAACAATATTCAAATTAATTCGAAATTAGTTCGGCTGTAACACACAATACGTTTCGTTACTAATTGTGGTAATAACTCATACATATTTGAACGTTAACTGCGTCCATATAATTTCTTTTTATTCAAAGTTAGCGTAGTATTTGCACTGTTGCTTCGTTACGTTCCCGTATTTGTATTCAAGGCAGGCACTCAACTTTTTTTAATCGCCTCTAATGACTTCTCCCCCTAATTAATAGCGCTTGACAGTTCACAAATTTGAATTTTCTTCGAATTTTGTGCTGGCTTTTAGAATTTTTGTGGAACTCCATTTTTTTTCTCCTTTACTGATAAAATCAGCAAGTTTATAATATTTGACATGTAAAGTCATGAAGCAAACAAAGTTAGTGGCTTTTCACAATTTTCCAAGGTTTGCACAAAGTTTAATAAGGCATGCGACTCACAGCTTAATTATTTCCCAAATGATGCTTTTTACTTCAAAGAAACATTTTCACGATATTGAGCAAATCATTAAGCAATATCTCAAACAAAATATGAAATACTTTTTGCCCTCAATTCTTTCATCAATTGTCTTCGTTCATCTGTGAAAATACTTATTTCTAAATGTTTCATGTTCTGAGTAAATATCTTACGCATAATTATTCATTTTACATCGCTACCTTACTTCTGCTAGTTACTTTGTTTCCATCCAATCTTAATTAATACTCCTCTTATTACAAAACATCTTTTGTTACCTTATCCTTATCAAGAATTGTAATTTGAAATGCGGATTTTCTTCCCTCATCGGTATTAGCACTTAGATTAAGTAAATCACGTTCCTTTTCAATCGGAGAATTTAAATCGTCATTAATAATGTATGAAACAACATTTTCTTCTATCATTTCTTTCTACGGACTGTATTATTTGGTTATCCAAACTATTTCAATACAATATCCTCTAGGTTATCAAGAAGTCAACAAGTTTCATGTTGATCTTTTCGCAAAAGACCACTGCTCGTATTACAAAAAATATCAAATAACTTACTACGATAGATATTGAAGACTCGAGTGTTTCGTGTGGGTAGTACAATTTTCTCACTATGTAGTCTTACTAAAAGTCGAGGACAGGTAGTAATAAGATATTGCTGGCTTACGCAGCCCGCTGGACGTATTTAGGCACTCGCCCGTTGTCACACGTTTGATAGACGATTCTAATAGGCGAAATCCTGTCGTTGAATCAGATTGACAGCTGGATAGAATTTGGATTGCTGATTTAGATGTATAGGATCTTTCGTAACTAAAAGTAATGTTTACTTTCAACTTGAAAACTTTCCCCTTTAACTTTATTCTTATAACTCCATCTTTGTAGAGGCTCCCAGAAATCAAACCAGAGCCTTTCCTATAACATCAATTACTCGCTCCCATCGGCCACACTTAACTTTTCGAAGTATTCGGGACCCCTGACCACGGGTTCCGCTTCAAACCCCTTCTATTTTTAGTCTGCTTTAGTATTTATGCACGGAATTACCTCATAACTTATATTGTCCATCCTTCGTCCTACAAAAGTCCTTTAGTGACCTAGAAAGGTAGCTAAACTTGTGTGAGTTACGGACTGAGGCGAAACTTAAGGGACTCGCTGAAATTTACATAGGGTCATTTTGGATTAGTTTCTGCCTCTTCTAGTTTGTGTAAATTATGTCGTGTTTTTGTAGTTAGAATTGCTTGAATTAGAGTATTTGTGTAATTTTGTAGACGCACTAATCGTGTTAATCACGTCTCGTTTTAAGATCTCTCTCGTCTGGTGACATTCAGCTCACGAATCCTAATTTCGTCCTATCCTATTGAGTCTGAAACTTACCAAATGTTTTTAGAAAACGTTCAAGAATATAGCATTAAATGCAATCATAATTAGGACTAAATTCGCCCCACGAATCTCTGCTGACCGCTGTTAAGTATCAGTGAAACAAAAAGAAGATAGATGCTCAAAAATCTATCTCCTTTTATGTAAGCTTAATCTAGACCAAGTCAAGCATAATAGGCAGCGATTAATAATTTAAACGATGAAAAATGTAACCACCCATTCCGTATAACCTTTAATTCTTTAAATCCAGTGTTTCTCGGTAAGCATGCGGTTAACCGAGTAATTTCTTATCATTTTAATATTGTTTAAGTAGGGCGACTTGTAGACTGAACCGGGAAGGTAAAACCGTTCGCTTGATATGAGCCCTGGTCACGACAAGTTTTAATAACGGAATCACGCAGACAGCCGTTTGAGATTGTTACTGTAATCATTTAAAAGAAATCTTTTAACTAGGCTTTGCCGTTATTTATGTATAGTGTAATTATTAATAAGTTGTAATTTTTTTTTTCATCAGAATAATAACAACAGCCTCTTAAAACTTATGATTAAAACAATAAATTTATTGCATAGCTTTTTCGGAAATCAGTTTCAATCAAAAGTCCTTTGAAACAAAAGCAAAATACAAGCCTCCTTACTCCATGACCATAAATACTATATCACCTAATTGAAGTGTCGGTTCAATAATCAAATAAATAGATTCTAATCAAACAGTTTCAACCTCAAAATGGATTATAACAAAGGCGTCAAGATTACGCCCGAGTCGCAGGAGGCGTTCATATGTCGATGTGCGCCGATTCCCGACCCATTCAACTGGAGCGATTTAGCCCCAAACAAAATTAAGCGCGCCGCAGACTCGCAACAACATAAATTGCAGGGAAAACGTTAGCTTTTAATTAAAAGATTTCATGTGGATTTGTTTATATCCTGAGAGGTTTTTGCTAAGTTTTCTGAGGCAGGGATATCATGTATGATAATAAGGTCTAAATAGAAAAAAAAATACACTAATAATAAATGTGTGAAAAACTGTGTGTATTAGTAACCCATACACACCAATATTTCGAGTAGAACCGATATTGAAATAATACTTTACGAATGTTAATTATGTTATTCTTATCACCAACATTATCTATTAGAAAGCCATAAATATATAACC
Source organism: Trichoplusia ni (assembly GCF_003590095.1). Taxonomy (NCBI): domain Eukaryota; kingdom Metazoa; phylum Arthropoda; class Insecta; order Lepidoptera; family Noctuidae; genus Trichoplusia; species Trichoplusia ni. The sequence goes on from NC_039478.1 coordinate 21,692,911, forward strand.
AACTTTCAAATACTATTTAATGGAAAACTATTTTTTTTATTCAATGCGAATAGGTATTTCACCTACTACAAATATTTCCAAAAAAAATTAGTATTCATGACACTGAAGGAGCACTTTATCTAATTTCCAACATTTTTACAATTCAACTTGAATTTGTTTCGAAGAACTTGAAATGTCATTTAACGGTCTGGTTAGAGTTTTGTTGGAGGCCTTTATTTTGAGACCTCTCTAATTAAACACTAATTGAACGTTTTAATTGACTTTTTATGTTACTTTTTACGGTCCGCCCTTTGCTATTATAATTACATAGATATAGTAGAAATGTATATATAGTGACATTTGTAAGGCGAAGTGTTTTGTTTGATCAGGGTCTAATTAATCATTTATCTTCGTTAATTTTCTGTTTTGTGTTTCTAGTTAGTTCGTTTTATTCATTTGTTTTATCAGTATAAAATGAGTTGTGCTGTGTTTAATATATAAGTGAGTTTCATTTTTATTCCTGTTGTATTGGAATCAGTTTTGCGTTTATAAAGTTACTTGGAAAGAGTAAAGGACATGTTTTTTAGGACATGGTTTTTAGTTTGTAAATTAAGCTTGTAAAAAAATATGACTCTTAATTAGACTATATTTTTTTAAGAGCAGCTAAAAACTTCTTTGGTATAATACCAGAAATAATTTAAATTCATACTTTTAAAAGTTCTCTGCAATGCATATTTTAAATCTGGATAATACAAAGGTGTGCCAAGTATCTGGCGGCCGCAGCGTTCCAGCTTAGTGTCAGCTAGCTAATGCGGAATGGCAGGCCAGCACCCCTACCACCAACACTTGAACTAAAACTGTTGTAACTGTTGAAGGGAGAAAGCATTCTACACGATGTAGCGCTCCATCTCGCTCACACAATTGCTAGTGCCTTGCTTTAAGACATAGTTGTGAGGGGCCCCTGAAGGCGAACATTCAGCTATTGTCATTCATTTCGATTCGCTTTTGTGTTGCCAACTGGATAATGTCGCATGATTTAAAAAGGATTTCTCGATGGCAAATATTCTTTGTAAATTTGTGTATCTTATTTTAAAGTTTTGTGATCTTGCGTTGTTTTCTCATTTTAACCATTATTGTGTATCTGAAATATCGTTTCATTACTTTCAAAATATTATATCATTATTGAAGATTCTTGAAAAACAGAAAATTTTTGAAGGTTTGAATTAAAGACAAAATCATGGAATAGATTTCAGTGGTTTTTAGTTTGCATAAACGTTAACATTCCAAAGGTTTTTTCGATTAGTTAGATTGTGGCATTATTTTCAAACCATTAAAATAACTTTCTTACATTTTAACTTTTAATTTATAAGTTCACATTTTGAAGTCATTAAAGTTAATTAGCGTCTCTCATCAGTTAGGTATTCGAATTAGCACATTCAGTAATTACTAGGAATGTAGGTCTAATCAGAATCGAATTCCACTCCGAAGGTAGTAGGGCTGGTTATATAACTTAAAGTCAAATTTACTTTAGTAACTAACTATTTGTTTTTTCGTCCTTACAAAAACTTGATTAAAGACTCCAAAACTAGGGTCCAAAACTAGTCAAGATATCCCAATAATTATGACTGAACAAACTGTTATAAAAAACGTCGTTTTATCTCCAAATACACATTGTATTCTTTTCGAATAGCCAAATCTAAAACATTCGAGGGCGGCATAAAAGGCAACTTATAAAGAATCAACTGAGCGTATCAAGTCGCTTTATTTACGGAGCGCGCAGCAGGCCGCCCATTATTTACGTACGACTGTTACCGTTAACTCGACAATTAATCGCTTATATTGCCGTTAAACTGTGCCAACATAACGTCACTTCTACTCACTGTTTTATTACCCGTATTGGTTAAGTTTTGAGTTTACTTGTGCCGTTCTAGTTGTGCTAGTGCTTGTTGGTAAAGGTAGTTTTATTGCTAGTGTTGTGTGCTGAAAACGGTTTTTGAGTTTTTAGTTTGAAATTAAAAACAATGTGGACCAGGTTTTCTTTTTCAGTGTGATTATATATAAATTTAAGATTATTTATGATGAAATTACTTAAGCAGTATATGAATTAAATCAAGCCTGCTGAATAACAATATAACCTATTTAATAACACCAGTTTATAACTTTGACCTGAAAATTGAATCTAGGCATGGCGTTTAACAGCCAAATTATACAAGCCTACGAAGCAGCTTAAACGTGTTAACCTTCACTAAATTGCAGAAATAAAACTTTATTATTTATTATTAAAACGCACATTTACAAACGTAACCCTTTTGACTGAGTGTGCTTAAGTAAAGCCGAACAAATAAAGTGAAGGAAGCTTTTGACTAGTTTACGGTTCGTATTGTGCCATAAAACTGTTGAATTAGTTGGCCCCGGGTTATATTATATGACTTATATTTAGTTAGGCCTCGTTCACACTCAACTTGAAGACAGTAGGCAGTTTTGAGTATACGCTGTTAACTTCATTTTAGATAACTTACTACGGCGTAGCGCTCGTAGCTTCGTAGCCGATTAACGTAGGCGTTGCGTAGAAGCTTAGTTCAATTGTCACCTGATCAGCGTATACATGACGTAAATTGACGGAATAGCGTAGGGCGTTTATTCACTGTAAATGAAAAGTTGCATATTTGGCATATAGAACAACGTTCGTACACGGTTAGGGATTGACAAATCTTTGACGTGAATACAGCCTTAGGATTTGTTGGCCCCTATTTATTAAGCCTGGAAAGCTTACTGCGTTATCCTTATGGAATGGCTGCGTAATTGTATTTGTAGAGTTGGCTTTATATGGTCTTTGTCGGCTCATTCAGAGAATGCTTGGTTATCTTGGCTGGGATGGCTGAGGAGTTATATACTAATATATGTCTTGGACTAGTCGTCAAAATTGCATGTCTCTCATACAATCTTTATCTCTTTTTAGCGCTTATACGCGGTTTCGTAGTACTTTTTGGTGTAAAACGTTTTAAAACCAAATAAACATTCTTGTGATTGTCAGAATTAACTATTTCAACCTATAAATAAAGAAAAATGTTATTTGTTCAGTAAATAAAAGGTAACCGACTCCACGCAAAAATAACACGAACACTGTAAAAATAAAAACTGCAACACTCAAAATATATTTCAGCATAAAGCTTTTATTTAAAACGTTACTGCGTTGCGACCGAGATACCAATTATCAGTCTGAGATATTAATAATAAATGATACACGAACAGCGACCGGCATTTTCATATCAAAAATCAGCACACGTGTTCCTGGCAAAAACACAGTGAAAATAACCTCCATAATAAAATATTTTCTACAATTGCATTATTCGCTTTCGTTATCCAATATCGATGCCTGTTGTTAAAATTTTCACGTGAAAAAAATATATCGGATTTTTATGTACACTGGCCGAAAATAAAATTTAAAATAAAATTGTTTCTGTTCGCAATAACATCTCGTTTGTGTATGTAAATGTGATTGTATTTGTAATCGATTCATAGAATCGCGTGTTTCGTTTCGTTGTGTGTTCTGATAGTCTGAACTGAATCCCCAGAACTGAATTTAAAAAGGTTTATTTTTGTAAAATTCGTGGATTCACTTGTAGTTTTAAATGTCGTTGGAATCAGCTAGTTTTTTGTGACGTGTCTACAGTGGGAAGTGCATCTTTATTTCAATGAATTTCATGTAAAATAACCTATTAAGTTTACTTAAAAAACAATATTTGTAGGAATAATAAAAATAAGGCCAACCTACAGAAACTCTGAAATTTCTATAAAAGGCTCAATAAATCGTGAATAAATAAAGCAATAAACAATATTCCACAACGGTTTCGAGATAAAATCTAACACGGAGCATTATATCAAACCTGTCAAGAGCAAGAAATAAAATCGCGGTATCACCGCTCCTTAGGGACTCGATACACATAAAGTTTCCGAGTAGCGCGAGCCGCGTGGGCCGCACGAGCCGCACGAGTCGTACGAGTCGTGCAAGTCGCATCGCTCGCGCGACCCGCACGACATCGCGATACTACGGAAACGTTACGTTACTCGACCAACTTCGAGTGTGTAGTTTCTGGTGAGTTTATGGACGGTATTTTTATATATTTAAGTAGGCTTACACGTGGTATCGGTGACACGAGAATCGTGTATTAAACTAAAAAAATATTTCTTTTTTGGTTGCTGTTTGCAAACGTTGCAGGACTTACAGCGTTTTAACTTGACTAATCCACAATCTTGTTATTCATCTTTGAATCTGAAAAGTAGTTGAAAACCTAAGCAAGAAAATCAACAGCTAAATTCATAAAAATCCCGGTACCTAAACAACCAAAATTAATAATTAATCATCCTCAAAATATATACTCGGCAAAATTTATTTAATTAAAGAACCGGCCCGTTAAAATAACTCAAAAAGTCGGGATATAAACGAAGTAAAAATATAAGAAAACTTTCTTAAAAATATACGCTCACAAAAAGTTTAATCTCTGCTTTACGAAGTCAGGATACAGTATTTAATTACCGAATACGTAAGATATGTATCTTGTATATTGAGGGCGAAAAACGCTGACGTCAAACTGTTCATAACGAAATAAGTTCACTTGTACCGCGTAACAGACACGTACTTTCCCACCTGTGTCTCGAGGAACTTATGCAAATATGGAGTTGTCTCATTGTGAAGTGTTAAGTGTATGTGCGTTGTAAGTTACTTTCTATTGACGTACCTAATGTGAGGATATGTCTCGGTAATTTAAAGCTGCTGTCTGAAATTTGTGTTGCTAGTTTGTGAGTGAACTGAATGTAGACTGTTTTTGTTTGTCTTCGAAACAGTTTTAAGGTTTTCGCCTTTATTTTTTCTTCTTTTTTAATGTCACATAAACAGTTTTAAGGGTTTCGCGTCTTCTATGTTACCCTGACTAGAGCTGGCATGTCTGATAAGTCTGTTAGGTGAGCACGTGTAATATATGTACTAGATATTAATTCTGACCCGAAAATTCAAGAACAGTGTCCTTTGGTATCCGGATTTTAGTCATAGCACACATAGCTGATAATTATCCTCGTCAACGGTAGAAAAGTATGGTATTACAAACATAGTCAATTTAAAGTTAAGCGTAGTTAACTGAAGCTCACTTAACAGTTACCATTCCCGCATGATAAAATATCTGTACGGCCTATAAATTCTAAAAACGCACCTCACAAAAGAAATTACAAGGGCGAGCGTTTTCTTTGAAATAAAAACCCCACGGAAGAATAAACACGCGATACGTTTTTCTTTCATCCCAAAATACCATTGAGGATGTTTATTGCCGCGTGAGCATGTGTGCGTTCAGCTTTATGTATGGCATGGCTGTCTAATGCTAATTCATTGTCGTGTACCCCCGTCCCAACTCATAATATAATGCCAACTTATGTCGGCGTTTCTGTGTTCGTAGCCTATGTAGTTTATGCAGAGCTACAATGCAGCACCTTTGCCGGCCAGGTGTGACGTGTAACATTACCAAGTATTCACTGATGCTGAGATAATACATACTGCCTTCTAAAGTCACAAGTTTATTGTTTTGACAAAGTTATGTGTCGGTTGTGGAATTTATATACAACCTTGATAATTTGCTTAATTCGAAATAAGTACGTATAGTAAGGTGCTACCATTTCAACATTTTCTATTCAACATTATTCAGACAGGATTATAAGAATGTAAATTTTGTTCAACGAAATAAGCATATCAGAATTACATCAGCCATTTTCCAGTTATAAATGTCAGCACGAACAATGCGACAATGTTTTATGTAGATGGAGATAACAAGACGTGAATTTATTATACGTTGTGTATATTGCTGTGTCGCCCATTGATCTGGCTCGTGTTTAATTTATAGTGAGTGTTGGCTGAGAGTGGCGCAGCGGAACCGCAGCGACGCACCCCTCGTCTGAAGGGGCTTACAATGTCAGCCTGTAGCGGCTCAGAAACACCGCACACGCCGACACCCATCGCTCAGCTCGCCGCTGACGTCACTGCTGCACTTTAAATAGGTTGCACTTAATGAAGCGTGCCTAAAGGCCAGCGCACAGGTTAAGAAATTATGTGAAGCTATTTTCACGAGGGTTGTTAGCCACCCTTTTAATGCTCAAAATGACTTGCACCTTTTCACTAACTATCGCTATGTAACCAACGTTAATTACCGACTGTTGGTTTTCCAACAAATCAGATTAACATAAATCAAACCCGTCACATTTATTTATTTACGAATTAATTCGACATCCAGCAATGCATGATCACCGCTTTAGGCGTCCGTTGTTTATCGTTATATATCAGCGGAGTTTCCATCTCATTTAGTGTGCCCCGAAACTGGTCCAAGTTGAATCGACCCGAATTAGTGGGCACCGAGCCTCGTCACTGCGCCCGATCCTATCGGCGCAATGAGATATGAAATGTAACTCAGTGGTCACGGTATAAACAGGATTACAGATCCTACGCTGACGTTGACGTGACTGTCAGGCGAGCGGGTCGTTTGTCAAAATATTTTGGAACGTATCACGTGCTCGACATTGTGTGCGGTCACGAAGCTTTGTCTCGGCGGGCCCGGGGCGGCGACGTCAAAGGAGATTAGGTTCGTTTACACAATTGTCGCGTCCCCTCGACCCGGCGGCGACCAGCAGCGCGCGCGACCTCACCGCCGCACGCTCGGATTACGCGACCCCGACACAGAAAGTCTTCGTGTGCAGACGTGGACACTCTATCTATACACTCCCACAGGGACTCCTCAAGTAATCTACTGTGTTTATGGCTAGCGCTTGATAATCATAATTAGGACAGTGTAAAAACAGTGCTTAAAAATGGCGTGGGGCTATTGGTCGGCTTCGTCGGTGATGCCCGACCGCGGGCGCAGTCCGCGCCGCGCGGGCACCTCCGCAGTGCACGTGCACCCTAACCCGCCTACTGCGAGAGAGGTCATGGAAACCCACGACGAGAGTATCATACACACGGCGTCGACGTCACGCGACAGCCGCGAACACTCCGCGTCGCCTCACTCATCATCTAACGGTGGACACTCTCACCATCAACACGAGGTGCGCCACGCGGTACCGGCTAGTGCGTTGTTCGGGGAGAGCTACGGTGAGCTGTCCCGACGGCCGTCGCTAGACCTCGGCTCAGTGCGTAGTGCGTTAGCATCGTGTTCGGGTGGTGGAACACTAAGTGCCGGTTCGACGTTGACGCGCGGCGGCACGCTGGCGGACTACCTGCCGCCGACGCCGTGTCCGCACCACCACCGCGTGTACGTGGACCACCACAAGCACTACGAGCAGCCCATACAGCCGGTGCACGTGGGCGTGGCACACCACTCGCACTCGCACGCCTCCAGCAGACACCACACCGACGACGAGGACGACCTTGAACCGGCCTACGCTACAGGTATGTCATACATTCATAATGACAACTAGACATTATCGACAGTAATTTCACCCATCACTCGATAACCATTTTCTGAGTGAAATAAATGACAGTGTTTAGTAACAAATTGTACCTATTTAACTTTACAAAGTAATTTTGTATGTAATATTTCTATACATCAACAGCACATGACTCGATACGATCGTAAAACAGTATCTATTACTGGGGCCACGCTTGGCAACACTGACAGTTTTATAGCCTTCAATATTTTATTCGCCTCTAGTGGATTGTTGAATGAGGATATAAAAGGTCGCAACTAAAAAGAAATATGTTTATTCCATTTTCAAAAGATACGTTACAAATTAAATCGATTGTGAGATGTGTTCTAATTATAAATATGTAACTAAGACTTGGTGTTGTTGCTTGTGTTGCCAGCAATCAAAATACGTAATATTATCCGGATGGGAGTAAGTCATTAATTCCCCGCAGCTCCGGCATTGTATTACATTAATTATAAAAGTTTTCCGTCTTATTTCGTTAATGTATTTGTAGCTCTCGTGGCGACCTACTTTCCTGTCTGAGCATTCATCGCGGCCGGTCAGTGTTGCCAACTTCGCATTACTTACACGTTTCAGGAGGGGTAGCAATATCCAAGTGTGTTATAAAATGAAAATAACTTTCAAGTCTGCTTTTGATACTTTCTACTGCAAATATTTCTTGTGAAGGAGTTTTGTTTATGAGTTTGCGCTTTTCTGAAATGACCTAAAAAGGAGTCATTTCTGTGTCTAGCCCTTTTTTGTCTCAGTGCTGGGCAAACAATTCATACTCTCTTCTCAATACTTTGCTATTTGACATTAGTTAAAATAGATCATCCCATCTGCATCGCCTAGAGCTGAACATTTCATGATGTCTTTTCCTATTTGTAGGGAATAGTTAAATAAATAAATAGTTGATGAAGTTACATTCGTGCCCTTCGAGAAGAAAAATCATGGTTTTGGAAAATCCTTGTTATCTTCATCCTTGCGAGTTTCCGTCGTCCTCTCATATTTATTCACTGCCGTCACCGGCCGGGTCATTCGTCGTATCGTATATCAGTGTCGTAGTGTAACCCGCCCCCAAACCTCTGCTTACAGTTTATTATGATTACAAGCAAACTGTACTTGTGTATATATAGCCTTCGTACAGTTGGTATTAGTCGAATTATGGTATTATGGAAAGGCTGCTTGTAAATCAAATTGATGTGATTTTTATAAATGAAAGTAAAATTTAGTGGTATTTAGATTATCTGTTAGCCTGTATGTGATTTTTTTTTTTGGGATAGAATCGGCAACACTTCGCGCACATTGGATTTCGCGTGGTGACCTCAACCACTCAGCTATCAGTGTTCTCATATTATCAGTGTTTTGCACACAACTGCATATTTTCTAAACTAAACGTGCTTCTATTCACTACCATGATGACTTTTAAAAGGCCTAGGGGAATAAGTAAGCAAGTAGTAATATTTGCATTTACAATGATAAAGCTCACTTCAGTAATTCCCAGAATTATCTAATGGTATGCACCCAGCATACAGTTTTTGTTACCGATATTTACTACTACTTGTATTAATAAACTACAAATAGAACAGTTCACTGTAAAGCCTGAAATACAATTGTATTACTTACACACAATCACCTCTTAAATTGCATGATCAACAAAACCACCGCTCTGTAACGACAGCCCACATCGCGACTTCCTTTACTCGCGAGATTCGTTCCCTGTACTTTCATTTGCTGCCTAATGAACCGTGCCGTCTTCAAATCTCGTCTAATTTAAGCGAAGCCTTACCGATGGCAATCAAGATGATTTGAGAGATTAACTGTTTATTGAAAGATTTTGTTGAAACATGAATGGTATTTTGGATACGATTTCGGCAAGTGACATGTTAATCTATACTATCTATACTTCTATACTAATATATACGGCTGAAGAGTTTGTTTGTTTGTTTAAACGCGCTAATCTCAAGAACTACTGGTTCAAATTGAAAAAAATCTTTTTGTGTTGAATAGACCATTCATCGAGGAAGGTTTTAGGCTACATACTATCACGCTGCGACTAATAGGAGCGAAGATACAATGGAAAATGTGGTAAAATTATTCATCTTCGAGGGTTTCTGTTCAAAAATTCCTAACTTATATCTTCTAACCACGCGGACGAAGTAGCGGGCAATAGCCATTATAATATTATTTTATACTTTTTACAAAATGACATTTTGCCTCAAACTAACCAACCCTTGTATTATGAGTACTAGACAAGAGATTGAAAAATAATAGTTCTGATGAAACAAACATTTTTCATCGGTGGAATTGTACCCATTACCTCCTTTTAAGCGGTCAGGGTCATTTACTACTAGACCTATGTTTAAGGGCTACAATGTTGTATTACAACAAAAATTTTTTTTACTCCTGTGCACATTCCTATATTAGACGCGATGACGCTGTCGCGTTGCAATCTTAAATTCAAGATTACAATAATTCTTCATTTCAACGACAACAAGCCAAGTTATCAACATTCTTACTAAAAACTTGTATAATAAGTAACACCAATATCTAAACACAAATGACAAACAGCCCACCAGATACCAGACTCCTTTGTGTAAACCAACGGCGGTATTGTCTGGCTGCAAGTTAGCGCAAGCACCTAATTATCGGGAGTGTCGCTTGCCCGCTCGACCCGCACTTAGCTGCAATGATCGTTAAGCTCGTGTTACTCGAATCGAGTTTGTTTTCATTCCTATTTAGTTCCGGCTTTCGGATAGGTTTAATCAAGGTGTTTACTTGGTTTATTTTATGCTGTTTCTCGTGTAATTACGCTGTTGCACGTTTTAACTATATTGTTTGTTATTGTTGAGTTAACTATGTATTTATTGTAAATGAAACAGGAGCTTTGCCTCTATGTTTCGTTTTAACGACTAATCCACTAAATTAATTTGAAAGGAACTTTGAGTTTGTTGTAGCGAAATAAGTTTTACTCTTTTCGAATAGATCTATGCAGTTAACTTGAGCGCTCGCTTTGTCTGTTTCACCAAACAATTTATTTATCGACCAAACGCAGACGTAGCTAATGGCAATAGCTATTTTAATTTAATCTTTAAGTTGAAGTTTAACCTATTTAATATAATAGATGTTAAGAGCAGTATTCAACAACTCAAATCATTAATAAAGTATAAATAACTTTCTCGGTTCAATTCTGAAAACACACGCAATAAATATTAATGTTTTAAAGCTACAGCTTCATCGGTAACAAGTGTGATTGGCTATAAAAGTCACATAAAACTTTAAATAATGGCCCTCGTACGTTAAGTACATCAAACTGAAATATATCAGCCGCAGTATGTGGAGAAATATGTGTTTATATGTAGGTGTAGTAGAAACTGCAAGGTTGATGCTTTCGAGTATAGGGGACTGAGTGAATGGAAGTCGAGAATGGGTTGCAAGGAATGTAATGTTGCAGACTAAGAAGAAAAGATTTTTATACACTTACTAGCTGACCCGTTAAACGTTGCTTTGCCTTACAAATTATTTCTAGTCTCTAGATAAATTCTAGTGTAGACAAAAAGTAAGTGAATGCTACATAAAAAAAATATCATTATCATATCATTTAGGGGTATGAAAAATGTTAGCCGATTGTCAGACCTATTAAATATGCCTATAAAATTTGGTAAAAATAAGTTAAGCCGTTTCAAAGGAGTACGGTAACTAACATTTTGACACGGGAATTTTATATATTAGATTAATTAATATAGATTAGTCATGAAAAAGGACAGGTAGGTATTTAGGTGGTTTTTTTTATAATTTAAATTAGTTTTTTTGAAAGAAAAAAAAAATTGCTCTAAGATATTTTGTTTTCAATTCAGAACACATGTCCGTGTATTTATTTTGTTTCTTATTATACGCGTAGCATTCAGTCGTCATATGACAACCGGTATGACCTATATTTTAAGTTCATTGCACTACGCACAAATTGTTTTACAAACTTGTGTACGACACTTAAACATGATGAGTGCGTGGAATCATTTTCCGTTTCAACATCTAAGATAGAAACACATTAACTAAGTCTGTCGAACATATATCAATTGTAATCTAAATAGTTTATTATTGCATTAACATCCTCGCGAACATACAAAAATAATAGTAATTTTAAACTTATTAGCTAAATAATAAAGTCCAAAATACCTTGAACATAACGTTTGTTTATCGCTGAACCTCGTTACACAAGTCAAGTCTCAAGCTCAACCCTTACTTGAAGAAGCCGGTCAAGGGCACCGCATTGTTTCAGGTTCAGCATCAGAAACAATCACCTCGTTCACGCTTAGTTGGTTTCGAATGTTCATACTGCTTGCTGTAGGTGGGTACTGTCAGAAACAAAAACATTTAAAGGATGAATAAAATTGTGACGAAAAAAAATTATTTTTTGGTATTACTGATTTTACTTTTAGTTAGTTGTCTGTTGGCTTGTTTTAAAACGCTGTGCCCGTATATTTCACTTTTTTTTTCACAGAGTTTGCGTTTTTTGCCGACGATACAGCTCGTTTACTATTTCACTAAAGTGCTTTTAACACACGCGCTCAACCTTGAACTAAAAAGCCTTTTGTGCTACTTTCTCATTAGAATAAAAAATAGTTATTTTCACAAGATGGTTGTTACCAACAAAACGTGAGTACTAAGTTATAACAATGCCTATGGCGTGTTCGCGGCCATTCCCCGGCCGATCTTTATGTTTTTAATTAACATAAACATTTATCGCTCAGCTTCGTGCTATAATGAACTATGGTTAATAGTTTCCCATTTGCTGACATATCATGATATGTTTGCACGACTTGCTTAATTTAAATACCACGGAATAAAGCCATAAAACTTTTTCTAACGACTGTACTTGTCCGCCTTTAGATAACATTCGGTGTAATGAAATTAAAATACATGGTAGGCAGTGAAAATGTATCAACGGATTTATACGGAAATGTATAAAGGCCATTAGGATCATCAGCCCCTATTACTAATAATTGTAGCGATTGAGGTCGATTGAAAGCAATGACGATATTATATAAGCAATTTAGCAAATGACAATTGCCTAAATTAGGCCAGCGGGTCTGAGTCCCCGGAATATTCTTATAACAATTTGACACGATACGATATCGAAAAAGAACTCTTCGACCAATATTGTTGAATTTCCGAGTAATTACTATTTCTGACGATAAATGCTGAACTGATTGACCCGGGTGTAACCCTTACATGCAATTTCCTACCTTCAGACGTTGAGTTAGCGTTCCAATTTAATTGTGAACCGAATCTAAAATCTAACTTTGCAAAATCTAATTTGAAACTTATGGGTACGTTTGTTAGTTGCATTTTCCATTGGGTCCCGTAACTTTTAAACTTGTTTAGGGGTATTGAGCGAGGTTCGAAGTGAAACTGCTTTGAAGGATATTTTGTTGTGGAAATCTCGAGCTTCGACCTTCGTACCTACCGTTAACAACTCTTGCTAATTAAAGTAATTAGAGCTTGGTAACGTTTTAGAAAGGATTAACTTTTTACTTTATTAAGAGTTTAATGTTTTAAGTATTTTATGGAAAATGATGTTCTGAATCTGGGTGTCCTTGTTCAAGTGACTTGAATTTTAGCGAGATCCTCGCTACCCAAGGATTCAATTCCGTAGCAAGCGAGGCGTGATTTTTTAAAAGAAGTAAAATGATAATATTATTCTTGTACTTTAAATACAAATGGATCTAAATCTAATAAATTTGAAATAGATTAGAATCAAAAAGGAACTTGATTGTCATATGTATTTTAGCATTAAAACAGAAGAATCGACACTCGCCTTTTTTTCCAAAATCGATTTAACAGAGCAATGATATTCCCCCAATGAGCAAGTTAAGTTGCACTCTTAAACTTAAAACGAAACGATAACTTTAAACGAGTTAGGAACGCTGTCTGGATTATCTAAACTGTTTGGTATTCAGAAGGCAGTGTACAGTCTGAAACAAGAGTCGAAAGGTACGAAATTACAAAAAGCCAAGACTGTTGAAAAATATCGATGATGTCAGAGGAGCTCGAAGCTAAGCTATAACTGCATACTTTGATCGATCAAAGGTTAAGCTACGCTTGACACGGTTGGTCGGTAGGAAGGTCACTAAGCTGCATCCGGTGAGACTGGAAGCCGACATCAACGTTGGAAAAAGACTAGGACGATAATGAAGATTAAGTTTCCAGTAGAATTCTGATGTTCTAGCTACTTTGTTTCCTAGTCCCTAATGTCCCTATATCATATTCTTAGTGTTATGTTTCTTGATATACTGTTCTCGCGCTAAGAATTTATTCATTATATTGCGGAGAGTTCCAAAAACAATTAAGTCACATGCCCTGTTGATGTAGTTCTAAACACCACTATACACACAGTGCGGCGTGTCTCGTTATCACTTAAGTCTTAGTAGGTCTTGTGCATCTGATTATGTTGGAGTTCTGTTGCTGATTGTACAACGTGACCTTGAGTCCCTCAGCGACCTTCCAACGTTTGGAAATACGTGAACTTCTTGTATATCTGTTTTTATTGAGTCCCATTGACATTTACTTTGTAGATAAGGAATGTGAAATGCGGTGTTTTGACATGTGTGTGTAGGGTTAGCTTATGTTAGGGTCAGGTGCCATTGTAAGCTTAGCGCGCATCGCATAATGTATCTTCATATATGGAAGTATTGTTTTTCAAATAGGCTAGTGCAGCTAGACATTAATATAACTCTTTAACAAGTGGCTGTAAAGCGGTTTGAATTAAAACTTTTTAGTTTAAAATTTTGAAAGCACGTTTCATGAAGAAATTTTCTGGTCTATAACACCGTAAGTATAGATTACTGAGAGCTGAGAAACTTGGAGACAAATATTAAACTCTCAATCGCTTTCAAATTGTGTTCCTTTTATAAGCTTTTATATATTCTTTTAGGTTTCATAATGCATACTTAGATATCTTCAAAATCGCTTCGTTTCGCTTATCTTTCCGTGTGACTTCGCCCTTATACCCAAACAATACACGAGATGTTTCATAAGATAAGCTAGATACGTTGTTTTCTTCTTTCCTAACTTTCTTGACATTGAGGCGGTCCTCGGTAGATACCTCATACTGACCACTTAACTGTTTGTCATGAAGATTGCGTCTGAAGATATTGTTCTTTTTGTTGATTTCTTGAAAATAATCCATTGGAAACTTAAAGTCAAGATAAAACCTGTACTATGTGTTAATCCCATTTATAAAACAAACACCTTTAGGATAATTTATTCTTGCTATGATCATGTTAGACTCAGCACATGTCCCAAAAATTAGGAAAGTAAGAAACTGCTTTTTTAAAATCGCTTAACAAAAAACAAGTAATTTCAATCTATTGACATCTCACCTGGGCTAAACCAAAGCAATAACGCTACACAAATAGTCATAGAAAAACATACACATACGGAAAACACAACCGTCTCTGAATCAGTAGTCTAAAACATCCAGTACTACTCCCATAAATGCTCTCCCACTAAAGCCGTAAATATATCTCACGATATTTAAGATAACTTTTATTTCTATAATACCATTAAGGTTCCCAACAATGTTACAATAAAAGTTTATATCTTTTCC
Source organism: Trichoplusia ni (assembly GCF_003590095.1). NCBI lineage: Eukaryota > Metazoa > Arthropoda > Insecta > Lepidoptera > Noctuidae > Trichoplusia > Trichoplusia ni. Next base: position 21,707,939 of record NC_039478.1, read on the forward strand.
GATAGTACGTGAAGGCAAGCGATCGAACGTTACCAAGATATGTGATGCTCTTCTATATCACTGCTATAACTATAAAACACATTAAACTTAGTTTAACTGGCGTTGTTTATGTGATTTGAACCTGTAACTTAGTTGTTTAATGGTAACTTACTAATAAGTAGATAAATTTTTGAAAAAGTTGGAAGTAAGAAACTAAAATTAGTCGAATCTGTCCTATGAAAAAATTATTAGCTGAAAGTGTCTAAATTTTGAATTCTGAAGTTCCAACAAAAGATTTTTTAAAAAAATCGCCCTTACATGTTAACTGTGACTGTAATAGGAAAATAGCAAGAGACATCATTTTTTTAATTTTAACTCCCCTTACAAAGCCCTCCCCCTTCCTTTAAGAACAACCACAACAACTTATAAGAACCACTGCAAATACATTTATATAAATTGTACTAAAATGTCATAGGAAGCATCGACAAATCAGCTCCTTGTATTATTCAAAGTCGATATAAAACGACATTTCTTTATTCAATTTTGAACAGCATTCATGACATGAGATTTATGTCTTGGTTACGGAAAGAGAATTTAAGAGATATATAATACAATATGTCCAGAAAATCTGGATTCCATGGCTCCTTGACAGCTTTTTTTGGTGGTTTGATTCTGCGAGCGTTTTACATGTGTACTAATTTATGTACTAAGATTTAAATGATCCTGTTGCAAACGTTTACTGTAAATATGCAAGTAAATTAACTTGAAAATGAATATACTTTAGGTATAACGTATGTATGTAAGAGGGTGCATACTGTTTAGTTTGAATGTCAGACGAACAATGTTTTTAAAGCTCAGTGTGAAACAATCAAAAAAAAAACAGAGTCTTAAGAATTTCGCCTTAAAGTTTTAATTGCGCATTGGAGTCTTAACAAACTTTCACGCAGCTCCCTTAAACCCTCTCGGGGTCTCTGATTTTTCACAATTAACGGATTATAATTAGAGGGGCGGCCACGTCGTCTCTTTACGAGCCAATCTCTCTCTCCCACTCCCCTCCCTACGTGCACCGAATTCAAGTAAACCTTACTAATGCCCTTTGTACCTTCAAACATTTTTCCCCGTTAAACAACCGCGGGGTTAAGGTGAAATACTTTTACTTTTGCGGTACTAAAGTGAAAAGACGAGGAATTTGGACTCCGCAGCGTTTCGGGATATGCAACAGGCCTCAAGGGTTGATGTTTATATTTGTTTTTTTCGCGTCCCTCGTAATTTTTGTTTTCTAATGGTGAGCTTTCAGTTTTCTGAGTAAGATTTGCCCGGAGCTGACTGTGTTTGGTTTCGTAAAGAATTGAAACGTGCGAGCAGGTAATACTGAATTTATTATTGAATTAATTCAGATCACCTTATGTTTGAAAAAGTAGGGTAGGCATGTTTTTCCGTTTAGCTAGATCAACGATAACCTTACCAAAGCCGTTTCAGGCGTATAATCACAAAATCCAATAATCACACGCAAACGCCTTTAATCAAATACCCACAAGCAAGCAGTATTTATGCGGGTTCAAAACCCACCTGCTACATTAACACCCGAATACCAGCATTCAAATAATCTTCGACGAAATTAGTTTAAAAGTGTTTCCAATGATAATATTTTTACTGGAGCCAGTAGGATGGTGGAGGAGGGTTAGAGTGCCTTACAATTTGCATATTCAAACCCTCTCGGTGCGAGGGTGGCCCGTGTTGCCGGATTTTTATGTAGACAGAGCGATGTCATTCGATAAGATTTACACGAGGTTTATTTTACTGTGAATTGAGAAATGAAATGTCATTACGTGAACGTCAAATCGAAAGGGAAATGTGGATTAAGGACGTCCATGTTTCTGGTGTTTTGGTTGGGAAGAAGTATGTATGTGTTACTTGAAAGTATATAGAATACGTGTATGTAACAATTAGGTTTATACAAAATACTCTTTGCTCTTTTCTCTGCTCTATACAAAGGGTTGTCTTGAAGACAAATAAAAACCGAAACTAGATGCTCCACACATTTTTTTTGTGTTGCTTTAGTATTCGCCAGCATTCAAGTTACATTCACAGAGACACCTAGATTATTTGTAAGATAAATTGCACTTATCATATTCAAATATCGTTTAAACTTCTTGAAAATACGTGCAAATTTTTGAATTCAATATTTGAGCTTTCGTAAGTTTTAAGGATTAAATAAGTTCTGATCACAATTATCCCTCTACATTTACAGAACCACTCTATAATGTAAACAAGTGTGAATTCTCATGCAAACCGTAACATGTTGTGTATCCAACTCGGCGGCTCTTGTTGACGCACAAACACCACCTATGTTTGTTTCCATAGCAACTGTTGTAGCTGATCTAAGTGCAGAATAATAACTGTAATACGGTCAGAGCTAGAAATATATTTACCAGCTGTACGGTGGTAGATGAGAGTTAGCACGACCAATAAACGGTTTTTTTATATACTGTATTCCACAATTTCCCACAAAGCCATATTGTCTCAAACTAAGCAAAGCTTGTATTATGGGTAAACTGAACTGATAAACATAATTAAATATTTTGTTATTAGGGAAACCAACTATTACATCAACATCAATGATTAACAACAACTTAGTTTTTATCGTACTACGTATAAATAGTTTTTGACACTATATTTACTTAGCGAGGCCAGTCATATCATTTTAATACACACATTTTTAGTCTTACCAGCCCAAGTGATGCTAACGTATATATGAATATAGGTATAACAGAAGCCTGCACATAATAGGCGTATAATTTGTCGCGTCCCATCGATATCTATAACAACGTATTGGTGTGAATGGGTCAGCTTCAGTAGGTAAGAAAGAGAAAGAAGATTTCTTTGATGTGTGATTAAAATGGGTATATTATCAGTTATACACACAGTTATACACAAATGTAAGTACGCCAGATGTAGGTATTCTGTTATCTGTAAAAGGATTGGTAAGCCATATTTGTTTTTCTGATTAATCCATTTTTGGCTTCATGGTCTAAAGGTAGATTTTGTGAGTCAGCCTAATTTTGTTGAAGACTTTATTTTGATAACTATGAAAAACTGTAGCTGTTCAAGAGTGTTAAAATTGTTTATTTAATAATAGTTAACAACAAACTAACAACTAATTAACAAGTAACCTGCGTCGCCCAGCCAGGCTTATTTGTGAATCTCAACCAATCAAAGCGCCAACCGCACAGAAAACTGTCCTGTCGTTTCGGAGGAATTTAGTAACATACACTATATATTTTTTTGAATAAAAACTTGGTAATTGGCTAATTCCCAAAGCTTCCAAATCGGTAAAGCTTCCCATTAAAAATCGTCACTCTTCTTACCACGTAGATAAGGTTCAATTTCCTTCATTACTATTGATGTTATCTTCTAACAAGCTTATGCAAAGCCAGTGTTGAGCGACAGGTCAACAAGTACCTCTATACCTGTTGGGATGTACTAATTATACCGCCTAGGCCTATTGCCTGCGGTCTGAAACCACATAGTGTTATGTGCGTGCTCTTGGCTTTGATTACAGACAATCCGATTGAGATAATCTATTATTGAGGTAAACTGTCGGTGGCATGAAAATAGTAAATTCAATAGCTGAAATGGAGACAACCGAGGAGTTTTTTGAAAGGCTACTCCCGTGCAATTGAATTTGGTGCTTCTATCAAGAATTGTTTTACAACGATACCCAGACCCAAGGCAAACATTCCTGTATCACACAAATGCTTGTCCTACACCGGAATCAAACCCCTAACACGTTGCGCACATTGGTCTTGGCGTTCCGCCAAACCCTTACCTTTTAAAGCTCTCTAAATCTCGCAAGAGCACAGCCGAAAAGAAGTAAAATATTTCCTTGAAGATTGAAGCAATCTGTAGTTTGTTTTCCCGATGGGGATATACGGGGCAATGTATTTAATGTTTCGTTCAATAAACCCCAGCTTACGCAGTGCCCGGGACCGGCGGACGTATCTCGGTGAACCAAGCGTTATTAAGCGTTCTTACGCACTAGCTATAACCAGACCGCGCGGCTGACCGCTCCAATAATTTTAGTGCCAACACTTTGGTCTAAAAAATGAAGCTAAACAAGTCGGTTAGAGACTCTGTCGAGTTAAACAGTAGTTCTCGTCAAACTAATCAAACTGGGTTTGTGTCGTTTTATAGCAGTAACACACTCTTATGACCAACCCTTTATCTTTTACCTTCCAGCAATATCATCCGATCGCTTCATCAAAATATTGTTGTGTCACTCAATATACACATAACAATTTTCAGCCCAATTGAGAGTCTGCCAATGTGCACTTGCCTTGTAAAACTTCGCCAGCCGCGCCGTTTAACCTCTAGTGCGTGGTTCCGCTTAATGATTGACGCATATGACGTCACGTGGTCTGAACAAGGGTACCGTAATCTACAGTGTTATCGCGATGTATGTCAAGGGACGCTACACAGGTAATACACAGCCTTCTGCAGGCTACTATTTGATGGATGGAATCTGTAATAAGGTTGGATGAGGTCGTGATTCATACATGATGTTCGGAACTTGTTGGGTATTGCAAGTTGTGAAGTGCAGGATTGAATTTGCAGTAGTTTTTGTATCTAAACTGTCATAAAGGACGGTTTTATACTATTCCTTAACAACGGTTTATTGTATTTATTGCGTTTGCCCGAGTAGTTTAGTGCCAAACTGGAGCCACCTGACGCGTGGCCAGTATGAAGGTACTTTTCCATTATTTTTCTTGAATGAATATTAATTTTAAGTGGGAACATGGGTTTGTTGTAAACCAAGAAGTTATATAGGGGGTTAGCGATCTGTGCTTGAGAAAAAAATATTTCTTATTTATATGTAGGTTAGCTTCTCTATTTTTCTTCCCATTTAAGTCAACACAGCTTTCATCTATAATCTAAGGGTTTAAAATTGAATTTGCTACCACGAACCCAAGCTATTAAACTATAACATTAATCTTGCGCTAAACATAATAAAGCAACAACGAAACTTAAACAACACTCATATAGTTGTCAGTCCACATCCCTGACAGTTAAAATGAAACTTTCCTAAAAGATTTCATATTCCCGCAGTTCGTATACAACTGCAAAACGCAGATAGTAAACGTCGCGAATAATGCCGGTGTAAAATGTTACAAACTCGTAATGAAACCATAATGCTTTGTCAAGAACTCAACTCCGCTAGCTTTAAACAAACTTTACTAATGATAACTTTAAATGAAAGACATTTTCGTTTTAAAACTTGTCACGTGATCTTTGTTTTGAGCCCGCAATGGTTATTGTTTTTTTTAATTTAGCGACTGTGAATTTTGTGTCTGTCATTTTCTTTCTTTAAACTTCAATACAGGAGTTATACTTCTGTCGACTATTAACCTATATCTAAAGACCGGTAGTGTGGTATTCTTTTAATTGGACTCGTATAATATATTGCTTTATACTTTATATGTCAAGAACTACTCGTGTGTCTTTACGTGTATGTCTTTGTGTTACATATTCCATTTGTTGAGAAAACAAACACAAAAAGAAACACTCTGCACTTTGAACTGCAGGACTCGATTATAAATCGAAAAATAAACGATCTACCGGCTAGTTCTCCACCACGTCTTTTATCGGTTAAAGCATTCGTTAGTTAGTAGAGAGTTTATTAAAACCCCTAATTTGCTTTTATACGAGAACCAAACAAACAACAACTATTTAAAGTAGAAGAAAACCGCTTTAACCGCGACAATAACTTCTCTTAACTACCCTAATACAGTTTCCTACCTCAGGTATTAGCTTAACTGTAACTCTAATGGCTTCTAAACAGATAGCTGGAATATAGCTTGGAATGGATGCAGAAGGCAGAGAGGACTGCGTCAACCGAGTTGAGAACGAGTTGGTTAATTGGAAACCGAAACTAGCGCTAATTCTTGCAGTGGTACGAGGGAGAACTATGCTCGATCGATAACTAACTACTTAGCTTATTATTAAGGACTATCTCAGAACCGAACCCGTCTCGGTAGTAAGAATGCTGATAATAAGAAGGGAGGTCTACATCCATTAGTGGACTGCGAAAGCCTGACTGGGTTTGAATAGGTCTTATTTATGTCGGGCCAAGTTTAATTTATTTATTAGTAAAAAGGTACAACAGCATACAAACCATATTTTTTTCCCACTGGGTCCCACTAATGGGCCAAAGCCTCCCCCAAATCCTTTCACGATTCTTCAAATCTTGGGCCACATTGAATCAGCACACATATTGACATTTATTTACGTGTAAAATACAGGTATACTCAACACAGAGTAAGTTATGGAGTTTCTTGCCGGTTCTTCTCCATAAGAATGACACTTTGGAACCGTGCAACTAGAGTCAGTAATATAACGTTTTAAAAGTGCCTGAGATGCGGCCTATTTGAAATAAAAACTTGTTGATTTTGATTTTGATTTTCACTGAAAATAACAGTAATACCTTCTTATAAATAGGTTACTATACCAAATATAGTTACTTAAAATTAGTAGAAAACAAATAACAATGTTTAAAGGAAATTTTATAAGAACTAGCTTAGCTCAATGTTATAATACTATCGGTTTTAAGTGCTCTCAAGAGACTTTGTAAGCTGAACTCGGGTTTCTTGTGTTCTTTGTTTCTTTTTAATCACTTAGTTCACTCTTTGTGTTTTAAAGGCACTCTGCATTGTTATGTACACTGTATTTACGTGTAATAGGGTTTTTATAGTAACTATCGTGAGAATGATTCATTATTAAATGATGCAACGGTTTACTCATGTGTATTCATCAGGATTGCCCGACTAGATTCGGAACCAGAATCCTTATTCAAGAGCTGACGCGGTGGGGTCGCGGGTCGAACTGGGCTTGATGAGATTTTTTTTCTGTGCGTCATTTATTTTAGTGAGTAATCATAGATACGATGAATTAAGCAATGGTTCTTACGGTCACGTATCTTAGGCCTATTTGAAAGAAACCCTAATATCGCGAAGACAACTCTTGCTTGAACAGTTTTGACAGAATATTATGTAAAATTAACATTCTTGCGAAAAATCTTTATATAAGCTCCCAACTCAATTATAATATGCAAATAACAGTTTAATAACTATCAAGCTTATTACTCAAGTTGAACGGGAAATCATATTTATTCATTGCATAGCTCTACAAAGACATTAACGGTATTAAATAACTATTTGCGTTCCCGTTTCACCCAAATATTAATACCGATCGGATTAATTAAAATCCAATTGGGTGAAATTTGCATGTAATTCGAGCGCGAGTTTAATGCAGAGCTGAAGATAGCGTATACCTAAAATAAGTGCCGAAAGGGACGTTATTCATACTTTAAATAATGGTTTAAAGTAGAACAGGGTAGGAGGTTGTGAAAGGGTTTGAGGAAGCTCAAAACCCTCGGAAAACTCTGATTAACACAAAAGAATACTACTTTATCAATCGTTGTGATTGTGATGGTCAATCAACCACATTTGCTATTTGATAATAGATTAAATTGGGTTATTGCAGTAGAAATATTGGATACATATTAGTTGACGGAACAAAGCTATTTGCTTACCTATATATCGCATTAAATTCCTAGACACACCTAGACTCGTCGGGGTATTCGAAGAGTATGCTGTAATGCCTCAGTGCATAGCATCAGACTTTACGTAATAAATTGTAGATTTGAAGGTGGTTAAGTAGAAACCGATTACTACGATCCCGTTTAAATATTCAGAGTGTAAAGTAGATTTTGTATCGAGTGGGAAATGTGTCCGGACGGCTTTCCTACCCTTAACTGCGGGGATTGTTTTGATCCTTATGTTAAGTTAATAAGTACCTATAGGTTATTGTCATAGTTATTTTTTGTGTTGATGTTGATACTGTAAAAATGTAACGATAAAAATCTACTATAAAATGTCTGACATTATGAAAATACATTTATTGTAGTCAGGCTGTAGAGTAGTATCTCGCGGTCGGTGTATGAAGGATTGCAACGCATTGCCATACACTGACACAAAAACGCGGATGACGTAGCACGGCGGTTCAGGTTTAGTCAGTAAAAGTCTGACACTACCCGTTTCCTTCCCCGAGGGAGTGGGTGTCCACGAGGATTCCCCCACCTTACCAAAAAAAATAGTATATACTTTTCGTACGTCAAAGAATTATGTTATATTTTTACGTTTTCTATTGACTTTAACGAATTATCCTTTGTCTATAGAAGCTGGACTATAGAAATGTCATCTGCAATATGAATTCGGGATTCGAATCCAATCGTTTATCACCAACGGTTGGGTAAAGCGGAACGCTGTCGGGTTATATTTTCAAATGTTTCAATTGTCCTGATTAATTCGAGTTTGAATTCTCATTTCGCTTTGTGAGATGTCAAGTCTCGTTTTCTTGATATTTCGTGGCTAATTTGCCAGAATGTCGTGTTCAATTTCTTGTGGCTTATTTCAAAAATTTATTTTCATTTGTTATGTTTTTCTGGTTACTCGTTTATTTGTCACACGGTCCGATTAAAATATGTATTTTTGTATATCTTTTCAAAATCTTATTTTTCATTAGATGTTTGATCAATAAAAATAAATAATTGACACTAAACTGCATATTTTTGTCGACGAAAACTGTTAGATGGTACTGGTTTTACGACTCTAAATTGAAAGTTTTATTTTCGTGTCATGCTAGATACGATAAACACCGATATACCAAATTGAATTCATAACTCATAAGCGTTATAACAAAACAACAAAAATAACATCAAATCCAGCAGCATAAATATCTTCGTTCTTTATCTAATATATTTTACATCATAAATCTATGCTTGTTCCACTTCCGAATGCTATTTACGACTTCCAAGGGGCCTACCAGCGTCTCTTAACGTAATACTATTGGGGCTGCGGGAGAGAGAGGATGCTCTACGCTGTGCAGCATTCTATCTCGCTTCCACAATTGCTATATTGTTTCAAGATATGGTGTTGGGTTTCCAGTGCCGTCTCATCTCTCGGGTGTTGTAAGTTTCAAGTAAGGAGTATCCACAGATACGGTAACTTAAGCTTTTGTATTGATAATGATGGTATTGATGTTAGGTATTTTATTTTATTTCTAAATATATATCAATTTTGTTTGTAGGTGTGATTTTGAAGATTTGATGCGACCTCTGAGTTGGTTCTGACTTTTTTTTCAGTGTATTCAGGGAATGATGTTTGAAAATATATTCTCGAATTTATCTCAACCTTTCGGAATATTCGCCGCATTTCATTGAATTGATTTATATTTTTTCCAGCTTGTTCTTATTTCTGATGCTCGAGGCCTACTTATTTGGTATAAAAATAAGTCTATGTAACATACAATTACGTAATCAGAATATTTTTACAAACCCAGCATATTTGCTCAGACTACCACAGTGACAAGCTTTGAAAACCATCTTCAGGTTGAATACATAATACCTAGGTACCAGTATCTAATACTTAGGTCTTACGTCAATTAACTGTCTCCCTTATTGTCTCCTTACAATAGCCGAGACCTCTCCACCTACCGAAGCAATATGATGTGTTTGGAAGGCAGCCAGCCGTTCGTTAATACTATGGAATATAGACTAATAGGAGGAAGTGCTCTAACACTGCCATTATACTAAGAGCCTGGATACGATTACATCGTATAAGAATAAAAACCTATGATATTTCTCTTCTGACAAGTGACGTAACTTTGTTCTGTCACTGTAATGTCTATAGGCCCTGGAATTACCAATGTGCAGTTAGTTAGTGTCTATAGTGTTGTGTTTATTATGCTTTGACCGAGACGAGCTCCTAATGTCTTATAACATACAAGTTCTCCTAGATTGAGAATCTTATAAAGATTTCGGGAAGCTCTTTGCCTAGCAGTACGACACAGTGATCTAGATAAAAAAACTTAAACTGTGTTTTACCTCAGTTTTTGGCGTCAAAACCTAATAACTGAGTATAACTTTTTTACGTGTTTAACGAGCATCTTCCAGTAGCCGCTAAACCCCAGCACCACTTCTTCCAAATCCTCTTCTCCATGATTAATATAACAGGAATGTCTGCACAATACCGGACAATACTCATTGACGTGTATTAGTATACGTAATATCCCGGCGGCCATTTCGTAATCAAAGCCTTGAATTATTGTTTGGGGAGTGTGTTGTGCGCATTGTCCATACTCCATATGGTATAGGTAGGTAGGTGTTGAAATAACGATGTGAGTTGGGCATTGCCTCTCGTATGTATTTATTAGGCTGAAACTTGGTTACTGCATTAGGCAGCCCTGTTTTAGAATTTAGAGGTTATGTTGGGATGTTGAATTTTGTTTTGGTAAATAGATTTTTCTTAAAGTATGTACATGTGTGATAATGAATTTGTTATTTATTAATAATCTAAACATCAATACTTTTAGAGAACAATTGCACTATTAGCACACTGGTACATCAAATTTTGTAATGTTTTGTTTTGCAATTTCAGTTTACATTAATTATTTAAACTATTTTAGTAATTCACAAAACTGCTTCGTTTCTTCTGTAATTTAAATAATAAGGCTCTCGACAAGTCCTTGTCTTTTAAACTTCTGACTATTCACGAGGTCATAAGTTTCTATAAATTCAATGTAACAGAAAACACAATTCACAACAACCACACAAAACGAAATATACCTGAATATGTTGCACCGCATGAAATCATCAGCGGCGCACGTTAACTACGTTAGCGACGTAACTGGACGTGTTTAGCAGCGAATTAGTCTTGTTTGCGTAGATTTTGGTTTTGCGGTAACGATGAACATTCATCATAGTCCGTCAATAATGGATGACTGTGATTATATGATTTCGAAGCGAAATGTGTTTTGGTAAAGCTAAAGAGTGTAGGAGAGTAGAGGTGGAGATGTGATGCGTGTTTTGGTAGCATCGTATGCTATTTTCAAAATGTTCATTGGGAATATTTTTTTCGAGATTTTTTTCTAATCTAACACAGATTTAACTTTGTCTATATAGAATACTTTAGAATTCGGATTTTTATTATAAAAGTAACATTTGTTAGTAGGATTCATAATTATTTGACAACGGTTTACTCATGCGTATTTAACGGTATCGATATTATTGTGGGTTATCGGAATGAGTTTTTTTTTCATATGTTAGGTACTTAATTAATGGCAATAGAGGCTAGAACACAAGCAAGAAAGACTTACGCTATGCATCAGCTACCAAACATGAAGGCCCAGCATCAAATCATTACGAAATACGGAATCGATCAATTAATTACGAGCAGTCAAGTTACACCGACCCCGCAATCTGTTGCCATATCGATTCCGCTATCGATTAACGTAATCAATTCATTACTCGATATATGGGTCTGTGGACATCGAGAATCATTAAAGTCAAACGAACAGACAAGTATTAGCCGAAACTTTTCTTGATTTACATTAGAAAAAAATACGATGAAATCCTTTGATGGTAATATTGTAGAGTCAAAGAGTTTCTGATTTGAAAAACTATTTCAGTATTCGATAGCCCATTTATTTAGGAATATTGATATCGACCATCAGACTGTCATTAATAGAATCAGGGCAGTAATGAAATATGTTACAAAACGGGGAGAAGGTGGGTGCTAAAACGATGAACACAAATTTAACCAAAAAAGTTGAACTTAACAGCTAGCTTGTAATAGCCGATTTCAGCATTATATCTATAAACAAATAAATAATAACACTTAACTTGGCTATTTTTTTTCTATTCCCCTCAATTTATTTCTATACCTATTCACAGATATTATTACAGATAAATAGATAGTGTAAATAACTAATAGGTCATATTTCTAGCCACAGTCCATCGGTTCACCAATGATCCGCATCGCCGAACTTTAATTTGGTAATTAGGCAGATCTGATGCAGTACGGCTCGTTAGCGGGGCCAAGTTGCACTGATATATGTAATTACCAGTCACCGACTGATTCGTGGATATTTTACCACGGATTGATGGAATTATTGGCCTATATTTGTCGCTAATTATGTTTGACTTTGTTAATTGAATGTGATTAATTATTTTGTATCTATTTCTGCATGCGTTTAGATGACGACGAAACCACAATCATGATGCAAAAAATAATTTTAATATCTAAGCTCAACGTATTCAGATAGTGAAATATATTTTAGTTTTTATAAGTTATAAGTTAACCACCATATTGATTCTGTGTATAAGAAAAAATATGTTAAATATGTAAAAAATACTTCTTAGTAAGTCGCGATGATTAGTATGAGTAAAGCAACATATTATCACTTATAAAATACCGATAATGCAGTCATATTCGTACTTCGTTAATTCGACACAGAAAATAAAATTAATAACCCAACAGTAAAGTAGTTAAGCTAAAGTAATTAAATCTATGATTAAAATGTACCGTATGTATTCCAATTTGCATCTAATACATTATTGATGAAATCTAATCACTCCGAGAGCTATTATAATATAGTGTCACCTGTCAAATTGATTACGAATTTTCAATGTGAAATATGTTACTTGACTATGCGGCTGTCTGGAAAATGTCTTATAGAATTGATATTTACATAACGGGAACATTTGAGTAACTATGCCTGAGATGCGCGCCATAATTCTTATAATTTATTTTGAAGCTGTGAAAGCCTAGTGGTAGTACCGCAGGACTGCCAATTCAAAGGTCTCAAGTTAGATCCCAAGACAAGCACCGAATTTTATACTTTGTGTGTGCTTTAGAAATATATATAGAGAACTCCTGAAACTATTATCAAATCAAACAATGTCCTCAATATTAATCATCAATATACATAAAAAAAACAAAAAGAAAACTGAAGAAATACAAAAGAGACAGTTATTTCTCTACAGCCTCATAAATTTACAAATCAAATGACAATAAACGATCTCAATACAAAACATCAATCTTGCCTTTGATTTAACACAAGGAGTCTGGGAGTACAATCAAATGATCTCGTTATACTGCGCCTCGGCAGAAATGTGAGCAAACTTACCAATTTAATATAACTCGGGATATCTCCCAAGATTTGCAAAGGTATTGATACAATATGTTATGTCTTATTAATGTTGGTGTTTCGGGTTTTATTGTGGGATAATGCGAAAACTGTTATGGGTTAAATACTATAATAGGCAGTTACGGGTTATAAGTTGAGGTTGTTATTTTTTTTTAGTTTTAAATAAATATGAAAGAGTTTTTATTTAATCCAACACGTGCTAATACAGGAATTTGGGACTGAAACTTCACAAAAATAAAAGTTTTAAAATACCAATTACATTTTCAACATTGTATCCAGTGATTGATTTTGATGAAATTGAATTTAGGAATAATGTCCAAATATCTCATACTTCTATATCAAATTATACAAAGTATTTTGAAAATGGACGTGTAGTTGTATACAAATTTTACAAGAAAAGAAACTGGGGATTCAACAAAATGTTCTTTTACAAATCCCATCGAGTTTATGTAAGAAACTCCATTCGTGTAAGGGCTCAGGTATTGATACATGTTTACACCGTATAGTCCTTTATCATTGGAGATGCTATCTCCCTATTTGGCATAAAGCCAGCTTCGGAACAGACGAAAGAACAAATAAAAACGCGAATATTGACTTCTGGTTGTTTCGACGAATGATCGTATTTTGCAAAAGTACTTTCTTCCATTGATCATTTTGCTTATTCCATTACGCCATTACGGGATATCGATCCGGAGTGAAAGCTTCACAAGATTAACAATCGTGATTTTACTTACAAGCCGTCTTATGTAATGATGACGTCGGTTCAATGAAATTTTGTACGTCATTGGTTTTGCTGTGAGCTGAGGGTTAGGATTAATATAGGACGATAATTTTCAAAATTGATGTTTGTTTTAGAGGGTGTAAGATGTGTTTTAGTGTTCTAATATAAGTAAAGTAAGTATTATTTTATGTTATCGATTCTACTACAATGTCTAAGAAACGTCTAATTTTAGATCTAGTGTCTCGAGTTGTATATGAGTCAATGGAGATATAAATGCAGTTCCTAAAGCCCATAAAGTATCACGTTGGCACTATTGGCATCTTTTGATTGGACTTTCTATTTAAATGTCTATTTTATGATATTAACTCAAGCCAAAACTCAAATTACAGGTATTTAACAAATAAAATAAAGCGCAAACCCACTCGACTGAATCTCAACACCAACTTACAAGTCCCAGCCAAATGTATTGTAAGTTAACTTCACAAACTTCGCCCGCTGAAGATTGTAGTGCTATTATCCAGGTTTTAACATGCAAATTCATTCTGCTTCCTCTTAATACAATCTACCCTCGCCCTCCAGCTGAGTGCGCTAATAATTCTGAAGAAGACAAGTATAATTTAATTTTTAAGTAAGAACTTGTAGGGTCTTTTCATGGTAATTAAAAAAAATGGAAAGCTGAATTTAATTTTTGTGCGAAGATTTTGCGGGCGATCTTTTGTGTTTGATTTGTGCCTTTCTTTGTCTATTAAGTGATCTGTTCTCAGCTATTCATTCTAGATAGGAACAAATTGTATACTTAACATTTTGGAAACGTATATTGTTTACGGAAACATTTTAGAAATTGTAAAAAAGTATATTTAAAAGTGCAAACTGGTGAAAACCGCTGGGTCCCGTTGGATGCAGGTGGCAACGAACCGGTCGCGCTGGAGAAATTATGGAGAGGCCTACGTCCAGCAGTAGCAGTGGACTGCTATAGGCTGAGATGATGATGATGATATTTAAAAGACTAAAATCTGAAAGCTTTTATAAAAATGGTATAAAAAGGGGTCTTGCTCAGCTGTAAAACAATTCGACCTCTTTGAATTTTATTTAAAACCTAATTCTATTCGTATTAACAATATTCAAAAAAATGGCTCTCAAAAACCGGCACGACAATTCACATACATAATTAATATTCACAAAACTAACTATTAAACCATACCTAAGACGCTATTTTCCACATCGAGTATTCCTGGAAAATGTCTAACTCCTTTTGTGGTGTGGCGTCGATAATAACATGTTGCACGCAGTCGGTGCAGGACTATATTGATTTTGTCCTGCCGTAAGCTTGCCTTTGGACACCTGTGGATGTCACTGTTATTAACACGACTTGCACTGTATTAAGCTGTTATTTGAGGTTTATATACGAGTCTGCTTTATGAATCCAGGAAAATGTTCGTACACTTTCTGTTAACTGTCTGTTTGGACTAATATCAAATACTTTACTGACCAATAAATGTTCCAGAGATTCGATTCGTTGGACTTTAAATTAATGTTTAATTATATTTAAATAATAACCTTATAGTCTGGGATCAGGCTAAGTGCGTAATAAAAAAAAAGTTTTTTTTTTCTCAAACATTATTTCGTCATCTTTACTTAATTTCAATAGCACTAAAGGATGAGTGCATATTAAAATATTTGGATAGACCCGTCAAAGAAAGCATTCGCAATGTAACAATTCCACTTAAAATCGTATCATGAAGTCGAAAAGAAATCCGCGACTAACCAATTTACCCACAAAGACGGCATTTAACTCGAATTTGAATCGGAGATTCAAAAAGTAGACAGTACAAGAGTTAAATTTTACACTTGCTAACATTTCGAGACGTTTTTAAAAGGGAAGTCTTAATAGCCGCTGTCTTGAGATCCAAGCGTCTACTATAGGTAACCTTAACATAGAGCTGTATCTGAATGAGCAAGACGCCTCTATGTAATGTTATGCGCGAACTCGCTTCCACGACGATACTGATGTTTCTGTAAGATTTCATAGTACGGGGGCTGAAGCTTCGTTGGTTTGCTAGAGAATGTCCTGGATGACGTCACTCGAATGCTTCGACGAATAAAGAATTAAATCGCTTCCATTTGACTGCCGCTTTTGTGTTCTCCGAACCAGCGTTTTCGTTGGTTTAATGTTTTTATTATTTTGTATGTTGTTATGGCTCTATTTATTTGATATATTGGATTTCTCTAAAGTTAATCAAATATTTTGTAATGTATTTTCATTATAAAAATTATCAGCCCGTGGCTGAGTCCATTGCTCGGTTTATGCATTTTTAAAGGTTTTTTTTTATTAGGCTGCGGCGCCAAATCTGCAACCTGCAACGTGTCGCAAGATCTATCCCTGCGTGGGATAAGCGCTTGTGTGTTCTACGAATGCTTGTCCTGACACACGCAGACTTGAATTTTTTGAAACCCCTTGAAGTCCTGCGACAAAACGACTCAATTCCTTAGAACGGGAGTCGTTTCAAAAAATGCGAATTTAATATATAAAAGTTAAATGTACCAGTATTTCGAATGTTTGTGTGTTGTTTGAAACAAAAAAATACGGCAATTCTGTTTGTAAATCATAAAATTCATACAAAAAACGTCCCCAATATATCTAAAAAAAAAACTGTAACTCTTTCATCTTTTTGTTCGTTCACCTCAAAGGTTGACATTCAGAACATTTACACGCGAAACAACGAAGTTCCAAGTATGCTTTGATGAATAGCCCGAAATGCTTTTCAAAGTACTACAAAATTTACTGAAAAAGAATGAATTCGGTACGCCGAAGGAAGCATACTTCCGCGTGTTTCCTAGAAAAAGTGCCTTCGTACCTTAAAAACTTTGTAATTTCGTATTATAGTAGAAAGTCGCAAATTGCATACGATAGCTGGTAATCTGAGCTAGTAGGAATTTGTGCTGCACACGCCACCACTCCCGTTTAAAACGGTAATTATTAGACAGGTTAAAGTATTACAAAATTTGCCGTAACACTTTTTAGTTTGGGTTACTCATGAGTTTAGAGACGGCGAGAACTGTTTAGCAAATGTAATACGAATAGGTAATATTATTTTGTATTTGTAATTGGTTGTAGCTGAGTGTGTGCTTAAAAGGATTTAATAAACACCTATATCACTATAAATAAGTTTATAACAAATATAAAATTGAACACAACGGTTTATCACACAAAATTTACACGCAAACAAAATTTAATGTTTTAGATATTGCCAAAATAAATGGCTCAAACAAGCGATAAGCTAGATGCATATAATTTTATAACACAGACAGAAACACTAATGAATACATTCATTTCACAAATATATATTAATTTAAACGTCGTCGCCATAGTTCTTAAGTCGCCCCTCCCTCTGAACAGCGATTAATTATCTTGAGATATAAATCTCACTGTCCAAAACGTATTCTAAGTTATAACGAACATATTATGTAAGTTGGAGGTAGCTATTACTTGTACATATAGTTATTAAACTGAAAGGAATCCGTAAATCTTGGTCTAGCAAAATTGTGATCACAATCGCTTGGAAATTATAACCTACTAGCTGTTGCCCGCGACTTCGTCCCCGTGGGTAGAAGATATAAGTTATGATTTATACCTGCCCTGTTTTTTTTTTCACATTTTCCATTTTATCTTCGCTCCTATTAGTCGCAGCGTGATGGTTTGTAGCCTAAAGCCTTCCTCGATGAATGGTCTATTCAATACAAAAAGATTTTTTTTAATTTGGACCAGTAGTTCCTAAGATAAGCGCGTTCAAACAAACAAACAAACTTTTCAGCTTTATATATTAGTATAGATTTGGTGTTTATTCTACCAAACATCGTCGCAAGGTTGGGACGTTACCTACTATCCTTTTTCTAACTTATACTACACTTTTAGACTATGTTACTGCTTTACATTTATCATCATTATAATCACAATCACATCATACAAGTCCCAGCCGAATGTATTGTACGTTAACTTCACAAACTTCGCCCGCTGAAGATTGTAGTGCTATTATCCAGGTTTTAACATGCAAATTCATTCTGCTTCCTCTTAATACAATCTACCCTCGCCCTCTAGCTGAGTGCGCTAATAATTCTGAAGAAGACAAGTATAATTTAATTTTTAACTAAGAACTTGTAGGGTCTTTTCATGGTAATTAAAAAAAATGTAAAGCTGAATTTAATTTTTGTGCGAAGATTTTGCGGGCGATCTTTTGTGTTTGATTTGTGCCTTTCTTTGTCTATTAGATGGTCTGATCTCAACCATTAATTCTAGAAAGGGAAATATTGCATACTTTACATTTTGGCAACATATATTGATAGAGAAGCATTTTTAGAAACTGTAAAAACTATATTGTATATAAAATCTGAAGGCTTTCTTACAAAAAATAACAAATTATAAAAAGGGTGTCTTACTCTCTCAGCGGAACAGATTGAACACTTGAAATTTAATTTTTAACGTAAACGTAATTGTGTTCATCTTTACAATAGTCCAAAATATAAAAATTTACGGCACACCAATTCACATACATAATTAATATTCACACAACTAACTATTAAACCATATCTAAGAAGCTATTTTCCACATCGAGTATTCCTGGAAAATGTCTAGCTCCTTTTGTGGTGTGGCGTCGATAATAACATGTTGCACGCAGTCCGTGCAGGACTATATTGATTTTGTCCTGCCGTAAGCTTGCCTTTGGACACCTGTGGATGTCACTGTTATTAACACGACTTGCACTGTATTAAGCTGTTATTTGAGGTTCATATACGAGTCTGCTTTATGAATCCAGGAATATGTTCGTACACTTTCTGTTAACTGTCTGTTTGGACTAATATCAAACACTTTACTGACCAAAAACTATTCCAGAGAATCGGTTCGTTGGACTTTAAATTAATGTTTAATTATATTTAAATAATAACCTTATAGTCTGGGATCAGGATAAGTGCGTAATTTTAAAAAAAAGTTTTTTTTTCTCAAACATTATTTCGTCATCTTTACTTAATTTCAATAGCACTAAAGGATGAGTGCATATTAAAAACACGTATTAATACCATGGAAGACCTACAAAAATATTTGGATAGTCCCGTCAAAGAAAGCATTCACAATGTAACAAGGCCACTTAAAATCGTATCATGAAGTCGAAAAGAAATCCGCGACTAACCAATTTACCCACAAAGACGGCATTTAACTCGAATTTGAATCGGAGATTCAAAAAGTAGACAGTACAAGAGTTAAATTTTACACTTGCTAACATTTCGAGACGTTTTTAAAAGGGAAGTCTTAATAGCCGCTGTCCCGAGATCCAAGCGTCTACTATAGGTAACCTTAACATAGAGCTGTATCTGAATGAGCAAGACGCCTCTATGTAATGTAATACGCTATCTTGCTTCCACAACGATACTGATTTTTATTTAAGATTTCATAGTACGGGGGCTGAAGCTTCGTTGGTTTGCTAGAGAACGTCCTGGATGACGTCACTCGAATGCTTCGACGAATAAAGAATTAAATCGCTTCCATTTGACTGCCGCTTTTGTGTTCTCCGAACCAGCGTTTTGGTTGGTTTAATGTTTTTATTTTTTTGTATGTTGTTATGGCTCTATTTATTTTATATATTTGCCTTCTCTAAAGTGTATATTGGTTCTGTTTATCAAATATTTTGTACATAATTCTCATGATTAAAATTATCAGCACGTGGCTATGTCCATTACGGGGTTTATGCCTCTTCAAAGGATTTATTTTGCCTAGGCCACTGCACCAAAGCTCAATGCTTGTCCTGAGTTGTGTATGTGCGCTTTTTTAAGAAACCTCTTCGACAAAAAGAATTAATTCCTCAAAAAATCGAATGAAAAAATAGCTAAATGTATTCGCTGTTTGTGTTTCTAAACCGCAATTCTGTTTGTAAATCATAAAATTCATACAAAAAACGTCCCGATTATGTCTAAAAAACTGTAACTCTTTCATCTTTTTGTTCGTTCACCTCAAAGGTTGACATTCAAAACATTTACACGCGAAACAACGAAGTTCCAAGTATGCTTTGATGAATAGCCCGAAATGCTTTTCAAAGTACCTACTACAAAATTTACTGAAAAAGAATGAATTCGGTACGCCGAAGGAAGCATACTTCCGCGTGTTTCCTAGAAAAAGTGCCTTCGTACCTTAAAAACTTTGTAATTTCGTATTTTAGTAGAAAGTCGCAAATTGCATACGATAGCTGGTAATCTGAGCTAGTAGGAATTTGTGCTGCACACGCCACCACTCCCGTTTAAAACGGTAATTGCAGGTTAAAGTATTACAAAATTTGCCGTAACACTTTTTAGTTTGGGTTACTCATGAGTTTAGAGACGGCGAGAACTGTTTAGCAAATGTAATACGAATAGGTAATATTATTTTGTATTTGTAATTGGTTGTAGCTGAGTGTGTGCTTAAAAGGATTTAATAAACACCTATTGTATATATACATATGTTTATAAATAAATTTATAACAAATATAAAATTGAACACAACGGTTTATCACACAAAATTTACACGCAAACAAAATTTAATGTTTTAGATATTGCCAAAATAAATGGATCAAACAAGCGATAAGCTAGATGCATATAATTTTATAACACAGACAGAAACACTAATGAATACATTCATTTCACAAATATATATTAATTTAAACGTCGTCGCCATAGTTCTTAAGTCGCCCCTCCCTCTGAACAGCGATTAATTATCTTGAGATATAAATCTCACTGTCCAAAACGTATTCTAAGTTATAACGAACATATTATGTAAGTTGAAGGTAGCTATTACTTGTACATATAGTTATTAAACTGAAAGGAATCCGTAAATCTTGGTCTAGCAAAATTGTGATCACAATCGCTTGCAAATTATAACCTACTAGCTGTTGCCCGCGACTTCGTCCCCGTGGGTAGAAGATATAAGTTATGATTTATACCTGCCCTGTTTTTTTTCACCTTTTCCATTTTATCTTCGCTCCTATTAGTCGCAGTGTGATGGTTTGTAGCCTAAAGCCTTCCTCGATGAATGGTCTATTCAATACAAAAAGTTTTTTTTTAATTTGGACCAGTAGTTCCTAAGATAAGCGCGTTCAAACAAACAAACAAACTCTTCAGCTTTATATATTAGTATAGATTTGGTGTTTATTCTACCAAACATCGTCGCAAGGTTGGGACGTTACCTACTATCCTTTTTCTAACTTATACTACACTTCTATGTTACTGCTTAACATTTATCATCATTATAATCAGTTTTGAATAACCCACTACTGAGCAGAGGCCTCTTTTTATGTATGATGTTCTATGCAATTCGCCTAATCGATATTCGCTTAGTCTCTTGCCCTTTGCACCCACCCTATTCCTGTTATCTTTTTCATATCATCGGCCCATCTCATCCTCGGCCTACCGAGATTCGCATTACCATCTAAATCTTTATAATTACAAAAAAAACCTAACCTAACCTTAAGTATCAATTAACTTTTACCAAGGCTAAATAACTCTGTTCTGTAATAAACCGTGAGCTTATCTTGTACCTAAAACTCCTATTACCTATATAAAAATATGCAATAGTACAACGTCGATGTTTGCCCGCGCTTTCACAACAGGGACCCGTAAAAGATAACCCCTTAAGCGCCGTTTTATTTATCTTATAACAGACCGGACCCTTTTGCCCAGGACGCCAAAGGAAATACGAAACATTCGGCTTCTTTTTGCTTAACACAACAACCCTCCATTGTCCCGGCCTTGCACTTCGTAATGATATGCCACTCGGTACTACAGACCCTTTTTGCGTTTCAAGGTTATCTTAACAGATAACATTTCCTATTTAAGCAAGTCAGCGAAAGTTTTTGTAAAAAGTTTTATACATATTTTTTATTATAAATGTATATTAACATCGTAAGAAAATTCAAGATAGCAACAATTTTAAAATATCTCATTTCGTTCGACGACAGATTTATGCGAAAAATGTATTATTTAAGGTGAAGTATTCGAAGATTTACGATACTTGTTCCGAAATGCTTTTGCAAAATATTAAATCTAACAATAAATATTCTTTGTTCTAGGTAAGTCTACAAAGAAATTCTGAAGATTCCATCGTTGTATTAAAATACTCGTAGATAGACAACAAAAAAGGTGAGTCGTTTATCATCTAAAAATGCTCTCGAAATAATGAAAATGTTGCCCCTTTTTCCAATACTAAAGCGTGAGCGCTCATCCATCATAGTGAGGATCTCTCGATCTGCATAATCGACTAATTCCTACTATTTTTACTGCAGCTGTGACAAAACGAACGACATTTTCCCAGCACTATGCTCTACTGGAACTCTACTTTTTATTCTAATTTCAAAATAACAAAATTCAATTTATTTGTAAACCAGTGACATAGTTTATTTAAATCGCATTACTGCACTGGCGAGCAAGCGTTCCGTTGTTTCGTTTTATTATTCTTTTAAGTACAGGCTGTCGGTGCCAGTAAGTCTTCGGCTCTGGCCAGTATTCCTGGCAGCTTGCCCATTGGGACTGATTACACTCGAAGAGGATTCGATTTCATTTCTCGAATATAACACTCGAGTGTGTTGATGTTGGCTGATATTATTCACGGGACATGTATTGGTCAGATAATGTGTGTTCGCTGTTTATCGGTGTATGGCGCTAAACGATCGGGAATATTTGTGGTGCCGCATACTATTACCGGTATATTTAGTTGTCTGCCTCGGAATCGTATTATTATTGGCTTCGTAATATTTGCATTGTGGTTATTTGAATTTGTTGCGTATTCGTGTAGAACGTTTCGATTATTATTTTGTGGGAGACATTTAGTTGTTAAATCGATTTTACAAGTAAATAATTGTGTGGTTCTTCCACACAACACTTTAGAATTGATAAATTGTGTTATTTATCAGATGCTTAATTTTGTAACTGAGAGTAATTACTCAAAGGAACAAATCATTTTTGTTTTTATGAGGTCAGTTTTAATTCGTAACATACAATTTTAAAACGAACTTTATATCAGTAAATTCACAAGTTTTTCCATCTTCAACATGCAAGTAGAAATAAAATAAGAATGAAAAGTGTACATTTCATGGCAAGCTGCGTTTAACAAGAGTTCGGACGAGTGGGCAGCGCTTGCCAAATTGCAGCCCCAGCCTTGGGTACAGTGCCACTTTGTAATACAGCCAGCAATTTACATACTCCAAATAAGATATGAAGCAACGTTAAATTTTAATGAATTTAAGAGATAAGTATGAGAGTCATAAAGCCGTGAATATACTTGTGTAACTACATGTTTTCCGTTTTAAAATTTCTTAAAGATAAAAAATCATTTGAAGTTATTTTGTTTTACAACCCTTTTAGTTTGGTCTTTTGATTGTAAATGCGAGTATGGGTTCTAGAAATTAATGTGTTTAATATAGAAAGAATAGAGAAAAAGTATGTCTTCAACAACAACCTTAATTAAAAATAATCACAAAATTATAAAACAATTTGAAAATATACTCTGCTTTAAAATTGTATAAATTCTTAAGCGAACTAAAACCAGGTCAAAGGCTGGAGCAAAATAAAAATACGTTTTGGCATGCAGCAAACTTTTCAGTAGAAACAATTTACAAAATGTTGGAAGTTATTGGATATTTTTAAAGGTTTAATATTTAAAGCAATTTAGTAACAGATCAGTGGAACACAACGTAATATTTTCAATCCAGAATAAATGCTGCCTTTATTTTCCAAATTAAATTCTGACCTGAGTTATAAGCAAGAAATAGATTTATAAAATTCACTGCAATTAATTTGTTTTTAGTGTTCACAAACTTTTATCGATAAAGCGGTAAAATAACAATGCTCTTGAATCTGTCTAGTTTTTTTTTTGTAAAAAATGTTTGACTAGACAACAAAATTAATTGCACCTTCTTGGTTTTGTAGGATGATAAGGATTTCAATGTAGATTTAGCCTGATGTCAAACAGAAGTACACATAGAGACGCCATTTCGACGAACCCTTATAAACATTTCGTACACAGTTATATCTCTTTGTATTTACTATCACCCTGTTCGCGACTTACTGCGAAGAAACTTAAAACTAAGGTTTTCAAGCACTTTCATATAACCCTCAGTATGAATACTAAATGTAAGTAGGGATTTAACTTTTAATCCGCTACAGCTCTTTCCTTTTAAGACTTAATAAGTTCAGACCTGCAAGTTTGTTTCGAGTTGAGAGAACTTTGTCTAGGACTAACTTAGAGCTAAGCGTTACATGATACTATTTATTAAAATATTAATATTTCTTACAAAGATTTAGTAGTTGGTAGAGCTGTGAATGGTATTGACAGATTCTAAATTACGTACTTAAAATCAAACTTTAGTATTAAGGGATCAAGCCTTGACCGGTTTTTTAGTTCAAATGTTGTGTGACATTGCCTACTAAATAAAAATTTATATTAAATGGGTAAAATCGAAATAACTTAAAAGAAATAGGTACGTCGAAATGAATAGGAAAAATGTAAAGCCGAGCAATAATTACACACCAACGATATTATCAAAAAGATATTATTGACAGAACATCGACAGACAAATGAATGAATGATCCTGCATTTATTTAAAATATTTTCAATTTAAATAAACGCAGTATAATCAAGTTATAAAACGTGTACAGTCATGACTGCATTATAATAATCTCATTTATCCATTAAATTTTATTAAAATCATGAACGAGTGACAATAAAGCCTTCTGCTAATGGATTTTTCATTGTTCATTAGTTAGAGGCCAATTAAAAAGAAAAGGCTTTTGGATAATATTATGACATAAAACCCCGAGTGCAGAACTTGTTTTATACTAGTTACATTTCTCAGAGCTCTAACGCTGACGAATCATTCAAATAACAGAAAGTCAAATTTTCGTCACTTGCCGAAATTGAAAGCAATTTCAATACATTTAAGTTTCTAATAAAACATTGTCAGATGTATTTGCCGTATGATTTTCTTATCTAGCCCACTGTGTCCCACTGCTGAGCAAAGGCTTTCCCCAAATCTTTGACGATTCTCTATCCTAGGCCACATGGAACCAGCACACAACATAAAGATCGTCCTGCCACCGCTACCTAATTTTTACACGAACAAAAAAAATTGCCAATCGCATCGCAAAATCATTGCCGTCGGTATGCTAGGTAATACCGTAGTACATGAGTTACGTTTTATGAGCCCACAAGTTAGCAAGTTAATGAACCTTTAACTGTGTTTACGCTATTAGGTCGGATGGCTGCAATTAGTTTGACGATGTCTTGATAAGTGGCTCTCGGGTAGTTTGACAAACTTACCAGTGTAAATAGTTTTACTTTCCATGTCACTTGAAGTACCTCCTATGTCACTGAAGCTGTATATTTTGTACACTGATATACAAGGTGATATTTAAGAGGGGAAAGTGTATCGTTTGTAGAAAAATCGGTAATCAAATAACAAACAAAAAAAAATTGAATGTCCAAAACTATATTGCACTTGGCAATTATGCTCAGATTTGACTTCAAACATTGATGATGTTTTGTCTGAATCGGTTATTACGTAATTTTACTAATATACACAAAAATATCGACTCTAGCAGGGACCGTAAGCGGCTGACTTGTTAACAAATGATTAGTACAGAGTCAAGTAATAAAAAATATATATTACCGACTACCTACAAAGTACTTCTACACTCATTTTCGCTTCATAAGCAATTTATCCCGTTCAATTTAACAATAAATCATACCAAACAATTGCGCCCGCCCTAAATAACAACGAAAATTCTATTTCAAGACCTTCAACCCTCCCGCTCTGTAAACGATTTTCCCTTCAGCTGAAACACGAAGAAATCGGTCAAGCACAAGTCCAATTCGCGACAGTGAGAGTTCCGTACAAATAGGCGGAAGAAAAATAAATTTGCGAACGAAAGCAATCTATTCTATCAAAATAATGACTTTAGAAAGCGTTGCTTAACCTCGCCTTTTATTTTATTTTTGTATTTGTTCTTATAGCACCGACAGAAATAAATCACCTTTGTAAATTTCAACTGACTATCACGTTTCACGGTTCACCATATAACGCCTTGTGATAGACATACTGACATCGGTTCCTTTTTAATAGGGTTCCGTATTTACCCTTTGAGTACGAAATCCCTTGTAAAAAAGCTGGAGTTTTGCTATTTTTCCAATACTCAGCGCGAAGTATCATTACAGTAATTTTACAGTCAATTGGACGCTTAAATTTTTCTCTGTCGGGTGCAAAGAGGTGAATAAATAATTAGTTTCGAGTTTATCGAGTCGAGTTATGGTTTCGCTTCGTTAATTTGTTTGTTAAAATTTCGCTACGTAAAGGGAAGTTTAGTAAGCGTTAAAGTACCGCTTTATATTACAAAAGCGTGTCAATTTATCTTGTAACTTTAATATTAAAATTCAAAGTGGGTTAAACCGCGCATGTTAAAAATATGGTCATTTGAATGTACATATAAAAATAAGTACAATATGAAGAAAAAAAACAGTCTAACGCAATGTGTGTTTGATACTTTTTCACGCTGAAACGGCTAGACCGGTTTCAAAGAAATAAGTTATGGAAGTAGCTAACGCCTTTGATTAACACATAGTGCTTAATTTGTCTGATATTGAACTAGAAAGGTTATGTTTTTGAACTTACAGAATATAATAGAATATTTATTTATTTGGAAATAAATACTGACATATATTCGGGCAAAGCCGCAAAGCAATAGCAAGCAACTCATAAAACTGATACTATCGATACAAATAACAATTTCTGTCCATTACCATATGACATACGTTGCCATAATGTTAAGCGAACCATTCATGAGCGTATTTACGAGTTAACAAGCAATCCATCAAGAAGGACTGTAATCATCTTTTATACTAGCTGTTTTACTCAGGAATCGATCGTAAAACTCTTTGGAACGTTCTAGAACAATCTTGTTTAGTGTCATAGCTAAAATTTTATATATCTGTGCTCATTCGAGAAGCATGTACCTAAGCACTGTCATGATTGTTTTCTTTTTGTCAGCACGATAAGTGTGCTGTTAATATTTTTTTTGGGAACTGCAAGAGGAGAAATGAAGGTCACTTCCGTGTAAAAAACGAAGTTTTAATATCATAATCAAACAAAAAATTGTTAACTTCAAAGATTGTACATATATCTGTATATTACATTTATAACAGAAAACCAAAGCAAAACCTAATATTTAAAAACGAAAAAAAAACATAACATCAAATAAATTAATTTTATTACTTCTTCCAAATTGCATTTGGATACGAAACGAAAAGAGAAGGAGGCATAAAATGCGAGTTTTCATTAAATAAGCAGCCTCGGTAGGCATGGACCTGAATTAACCATGAGACAGATGTCTTGGATGTTACTGCTGCTCTTAACCAAGGAATTTACCAAGAAAAAAGTTTGGATATGCAATATTCTCTTGGAAAAACTTTTAGCTCATGTTGAGTATGCTTCGAGCACATGAGATATAAAAGAATTGGAACGTGCATAAATTCTTTTTTGATATGTCATTTTTTAATGCTTGTGTTTTTGTGTATTTTAATTTCACAATATTGTGGAGTTGATATCTACGCTCTCACATACTGTAACTTATTATGTAATTGTGAAATATTTTAACAATTTGTAGTCTATTCACTCAAAAACACTTTTAATGTGACTTTGACTTTAGATATAGAAAAGAAAACAAATATGGGTACCAGGAATCGCCAATTCGCAAATCAGCAACTGTGTTGGATCATTTTCAAATTGGAATTTGCGAAATTCAGAGGTATTTGGCTGTTACTGAAGCTGACCTAAGAATGTAAAATATAAATATTTTCTCTTTCACTAATATATAGGGAGGAGCGAAGCGTAATTTTTCCTTTCACTCAGAAATTTTCTCAAATAAACGTTAATTAGCCTGAACTTAAGTGAGCCACCTTAATTATGAAACTTCCGTAGTTTGAGAACAAGATAAAATTTCTAAATATCTCGTAAAGTTGATTTAGAAGTGTGCCATTTCGTTAATTAAAGACTTCTATAAGAACTGCTAAAAATAAAATAAAAACGTAAAACTATTTCTCGCTCTTAATTTTTAATTAATTTACCACTAGTTTAGATAAATATTGGATTCCTCGCTCCTTCCTTTTAAAACGGCAATTGTAAACATACGTGATTTTTGTTTATATTTCCTGCTATTTTTTTTATTTACCACTAAAAGTAAAAAGCGAAAACCGTAAAAAGTAAAAGAAGTATTTTTTTTTAAGTTTAAACTTACAACACACATATGTTAAAATCAATATTTCGATAAGTATTCTTATCAAAGTAAAATGGAACTTATATACTCTCTCTGGTATTTCAATCGAAATAGCCCAAAAGCAGCCTATGTATATAGCCTCTTTATCATGTCAAAAATATTACCTTAATAAAGTCCCTCGAAATTTCCAAACAAACGAAATCATGTTCCTATTTATCAATATATACATGAATAATATTACACCTACAATATATGTTCGACTATCGCCCAACACCAGTAACTACGGCTGGCCTACTTGGATCGACTGAAACCGGTAGCAACCGGCTGAAACTCGTTCAGTACGTCGGAAGTGGCGCGACGCAGTAAGTTGCACCTTCTAGTGGTGCTCGCGATATTGATAGTTTCTCTGTTATGTATTTATAAGGGTAGAAATGGTTTTAAGTATTATATGTCAATTTATAACTAAAATTAATGTAAGGTGTATCTCGGTCTTTAGAACGTTTTTCTGTTATAGAAAAAGTGGATATCGAATAGGAGGATCATTTTTTTAAATATGCTATATCTCTTAGGGATTGTATTCGAAAAAACAATACTAAAAAAAGATAAATAAGGACAAAACTAACGCCATTATTTTGTGATCTAAAAGTAATAAGAAGTCAAATTATACAAGGACCAAAAATATGGCTGGCAATAATTGTAGTTACACCACACAACCGTTACATTTTGCAAACCCAAATAAATCCCATTTTAATTGTTTTCGTAAAATAACATTTGTACAGTTAGAACACAATCTGAATTGCAGTTTACATAAGTTTCCCATTATGTGTAACTAATTACTAAAAAATAAAACTGTAAAATCGCTGGTTGCAGTGGCGATGTTCACCGCAATTTTCTGTTTCGAATAGTAGCATTATACATAGATAGGGCAACTTTTGCTGCTGGTTAAATATACCTAAACATAGTTTATTTCACCAGCTATTGTTAGGTTTTCTATTTATGTCACTTAAGTTAATTTAAAAATTATTGCTTTTCTCTGTAAAAAACAAAACAAAGTATCGACCTTTGTTTTATAAAATGGTCTTAGACATTTATTTTCTCAAAAAAATTACACAAACACTTACAGAGAAAAGCAATATTATGATTATTTTATATCTGAATTAAGCTTGTAACGATGATAGTGTGATCGACCGATCATCTATCATCACTTAACAGTTTTAGAGACAACCAAGATAATAACACCGTTTATCTCAGACGCAAATTGCTATGAAACAAATAAATTTACATATTAATTATAGAAGTTTAAACCACAATTTTTTTTTTATTAAATTCTGCTGTTTAAGAAGCATTCTAAACCTTAACTCTCTAATCTTAAGGCTCTTTTCGTTATCACTTTAAACCCTAACTTGTTCATAGTTTTATTTATATTCAACAATAATAGTCAACCTACATATCTCTGATAGTTGGTGAGGAAGTTCGACGCTCTGAATAGAAAGGAAATAGAGCGATGCGGCGTGGCGTGGCGGCGGCAGTTACTGCCTTTTTTAACTTTATTTACCATCCTTTGGACTTCTGGTCTGCCTTTTATAGTTTGAAACTAGAAGGCACCTCAGATATTCTAGCGTTTTAACAATGACACAATTTTTGAGAGGCTTTTTTAGTATTTTTTTTTATATACTGGTGTATCGTTATGAACTATGTTAGGCTGTGGTAACTTTTTTCGCTTTACCAAAGTTATTCAAAGCGGCGAAGCATTGGTTTTTTAAAGTTAGTTTCGGCTTAATTTGTAGTGGTTATCCAACACTTTTTTCCCAGAAAAATAGATTTCAGCAATTAAAAACTCCCATTTTGTGAAAGATATTTGATACCGTAATACTGTTTTCATTTTATGCAGCATTTTTTATTTAGTAACGGAGTCATATTGCACAATTTTATGGTTGAAGTAAAAAACAAAAGTAAATTGTCCGATTTTATATTCATTTTTCATCTCCTGGTCGCAACAGTGCGAGCAAAGTTTTATTGTTGTAAATTGTTGGAAATGAGACATAAACTTCACGTCAAACCACTATTGCCGTCTCGATTACCCGATAGTACTCTAAGAGGTGATGTAGACCATCAGTACACTTGTACGGTAATCCTTGCAAGCGATGTACCAATACTGGTTCCAGGAATTTAATATGCAGATCGAACCGTCAGCAATCTGTGACACGAGTTCATAAATGCATTCTCCCCCTTTTTCCCTGTTGGTATTCAATATTACTGTACGTGCAGGAGTTACAGGAATATGGATTTGTTAACTTCTTTGTTTGGAAATATCTACTAAACAAAGTCTTTTTTTTCTCTTTGAATTTTACAATAAAATACTTTATGTACAAATTCGTGACACTGCGTAGCCGGCAGGTACGCTTGCCGCTATACAAACACGTAGCGCTACGTGCACCCGTAGCTGCATGCGTAGCGCTTTTTAGCAAGAATATTTTTACTATTTCATTGCGCCAGGTTGCCACACGCAATGGTAATGTTATTTTTGTGTCACAATAAATCAGATGCCAAGGTAGTATTAAAAATAATAAAAATTGCTAGCCAGATTTTACATAAGAAGTTAAATTACAATCGGTGCTTATTTCTATGTTCTGCCATTTTTAAAAAGCTAGCCAAGAATGGTAAATATATTATATTGTCTGTCTACAAAGGTAAAGTAAACTAGCCTATAGTAGTCGGGATGTCGATCTATAGGACCTTATGCACGCAGGAAATACATCTATATTATCTCGAGACAGCCCTGTCAAAATGTAGACTAACTGAACTCTAATGAATATTGAAGCTAGTCATACATAATACATACACTATTTGACCTATTTCCATTCTAGCTTCCTCCCTTACAACAATACCTGCCCTACATCACACAGAAAACAAAAACTAAACGTCCCAAACAATACCAAATAAATAGTACCATAAATGTCCAAAGACATTTACGACAATCGGAACTCCAGTACCAAGATTATATAACAACGAAAACGCCCGACAAAAGGTACCCAGCATTCAAGTCCGAACGGCATTATTCACCCTACAGTCTCTTGAACAATGGGATCATTTACGAAATATTAAGGACATTACACGAAAAAGCTTCTAAAGACCCCTCGCTGTTTGCCTTTAAAGAAGACCGGTTTTATCTTTGACCGACAATGTCTGAACTATTCAGACGTTTGTGACACCTGTTGGGGTGTACACAGGGCCTTATCTGAAGGACGTTGTGAACTCCGCTTTAAAGTCGCTGATAAGGGAGGGTGGGCCTGTTTCAGTCACTTGACCGACGCCCGTGGAAAATTCTTGTGATAGCAATTTTTTTTAAGGTCTCGTATAATTTCATTTTACGATTATTTCTTTGAAAAGGTTCTTTGGTGTTAAAAATAATATTTCTAGATTAAAATATATGATGAATGAAAAACTCAAGTTGCTTCATTGAAATTGTGATATATTCGGACATAAGTGTCTTCCTAAATATGGACGTTCACAAGAGTTCTTTAGATATATTGAAATTAATTCAAATATGCTAAAATGTAGTGATAGATATTCAAATTAACTATGTAACGTAAAGCACCGGTCACCACAGCCGTCCGAGCTTCAGACGCGACTTATTAATAGCGCAAATGCGTTTGCAAATTGGCTGCATCCCGCGCGGCCGCGGTCTAATTGTCGGCCGGCCGCGCCTTTGTCTGCCGCTCTCGTTAATTCTTTTTCCAACCAACCAAGATAGCTCTTCATTATTTGGTAAAAGAATATAAATTCGCCGCCGTTGGAATTAATAATACACTGTCGAGGACGCTCGCGATTTATCGCTCTATTAAAGACGATAAATTTATATTATAAATGCCCTAAACGTTTTGCTGCCCAACGAACGGGTTCCAATAAAGGGTACGTTTCAAATTTTCATATTTATTTATTGCTGAATCAATTAATGTTTTTGTATCGTTTCGCAATCATTAACGGAAATCAGTATAACATTTAAATGATTTATTTATATTGTAAGTTTGCTATGGAAATAATGGTTTCATTTGTAAATGAGTGTGAAAATTAAATATATTTTTGTTTATTTTGGCACCTGTAATCGGTTATCAATTTAATTTTGTTGAGGTTTTCTGTTTTATTAAATGTCCAATTTATTAATCCATATATTTAACTGAATTTTCAAGTTCTCATTTAATATAGTATTTATTCTTTGGAATAAGTAGAAATTATTCATCGTAACAAAACTTCATAATATCTAAGTGGCCATTTTATTTCACTCATTTGCTTTTATATTAAAATGTTTTCTGCAATGTCTTCGCCAGTTCACAGCGTAATAAACGAAGTAAAACCCAAGTAAATCCCAAAGGCCTTGTCAGTTTGTTCGTAATCTTTCTCTTATGAGAAATGTCTATAGACTATGTTTTCAAAACATTATCAACATGGACTCTATTCTTGCGAGGTGTAGTTAATTAGATGGATTGGCAAACAGTGCAGGTAGTAGCAGGTAATTGATGTAGCCTTAGATAAGACCGCCCATTATGATAACTTGCAACTATATTTTTTTTGGAATCCCATTTCATGGTGTGCAATAAAAAATTTCGGTACTTAAAATAAATATCACTAATTTTTAATTCATAACAAATAACTGAATTTCTGTAACTAAATTCATAAATATAACAATCAAGGTTATTTCTTGTACAGCTCATACCGTTATACCTTGAAATTCGATGTAGCCAAACTAGGTGATGGCCTGAAAGTCTAAAACCCTTGCCTGCCGCACTAAGAATCAGGTCACGATCAACGCAACAAACTTAACAAATGTGATTAAAATTTTAAACTGTTACCAACCGGAGCTCGCGGCCGCCGGCTTGGGGATATTATACACGTGCATGCTACATTAAGCCTGTATAACTAAAGTAACTGGGCGTTAGAAACTTGTGTTGTGTAGAATGTAGGAAAATATAAAATAGCAAAGCTGTGAATTTGTACTGAGTTTATATTTGAAAATGTTTGAAAGAACTGTTTTTTTTTTTGGTGTCTAGCTAAGTTAATATTTGCTATTTGTTGATGGAATTAATGAAGGTTTAATTTGTTTTTGTTAAGACTACTTGCAACTCCAAATTAATGTCTCTATGTCTGAGTATTGTGGTTGTAAGTTCGAAGAAATGTTAATAGTCGAATTAAGAGAAAAGTAACACAAATTAAGAACATCATTATCCTCACCACACTTTACATAATGCAGATTGCTTGATTTAATATTATTTTTATCTAAGCTTGTAAAGTACTACGGCTATTACTAGATGACGTAAGAATTAAAACATTTTAGCATCACAGTGACGTGAACCAGTTGGTGAGGATAATGACCTTGAATAGGTGTAATTCTTTCCGAAGAATCACCCTCGCACGAAAATTTTAAAACACTAATTTAGGACGACACTAAGATTCAAAAACACAAAACTGCCATCTGAATTTGTGAACAAATAATTTAACTGTAGAATTAACGATTAGGTTTCCTCCGAGCGGCAGAACGGGGAAAATCGAACCCCTATTGGTCCGGGATGGGATACCTAATTAGTGGACGATAATCGTCGCAATTATCTAACGAAGGGCTGAGACCGGTTACGCTAATGGTAAGAAATAGCCTGAAAGCTGAAATTTAAATATTTTCGACGTAAACGAGGCTGTTATACGGAGTAATTAAAATGTGGACCGTCAAATAGATTAAACCGTCCGAATTTGCCGCGAAATTGTTTAAACGTTCAACAAAAAATGCTAAATATTGTGCCGTTGTGGGCTTTATAACACAGTATTAACAGAAAGATAAAACTGTTATTACTGACGCTGATGAGATTGAATTTAGTAATAAAGGTCTTTTGTAAATAGATACTACAAAACATTACAAAAAAATCCCAACTTCCCTAGTAATAAATGTGAATGTAAGTTTGTTTGTTACGCTTTCACGCTAGAAATATCTAACAGATCGTCATGAAACTTTGCACAGGGTTATGCTTTCCAGCAATATCCCACACGGGTAGAGCCGCGGGCGACCGTTGGTAATTTTATATTTGCATTTCCAATGTATCTTTACCTACAACGATTTACCTAGAAACACAAAACACAAGTCAACATTTTTGTAGCACTGAAAATAAAAATAAAATTTTTCAATATCCTCATGCCATCAAGTTGACGTAGTGCAGTGCGATGACGCGTAGTTACGGCCGTACTTGGTAAAAACTGGTGCTCGATAGCCCTCGACCGGCACCCATCGAGGGTTATGGCACTTCACCGCCGTCCCCTAATAGCTGTGTTTTTACTTTCACTTGCAATATACTGGGGAAATATTGTTTTAGTAGTTTGGGGATAACGGTGATTTGTTAAGGGTGTTTTAATTATCATTTTATGTGTTTCATTTTTGATTTTGTAAATGAATAAGTTTTTTATTTTTTACAAGGAGTTAAAAACGTAACATAGCTAAAAAGATATTATTCCTTAACTACATTTTGTTTAGTCGACTGTATTTTAACCATGGCGCTTTTGAGGGTCAAGAATGTAAAAAGATTTTGTTGAACAAAACCAGCATTAAAATAAGCAAAGGAAAATACGAGTCTATTATTATTTGACCCCATTTCACCCGAAAAGGAAAGAAAGGAAACTATCCGAAAATCCGGAGGACCATTATCAACCTAATTATAAAAATCCCTTCAGATGCTTTTAACTTTGAAAAGAATTTATGACGTCTATTCCCTATTCAGTTCGGAGGGACTCTATGAGAATTTTCCCCGGTTGCCCCTTTAAGGGAGCTTTTGAGGTAAAACCTTTTAAGACATTGACATTCTATAGACGAGATACAAGGTTGACCCAAATAGACAGGCGATGCGTATTTGTACAAGGAAATGACGTAATCCCAGGGAATCTATCAAATCCCCGGAACAGGCCCCTGGTCAGATGGCGGAATGATGGTGTTGAGGGGAAACACGAACTTTATACTTAACTATACAAACACTATGTATTACTGTCTAGATAGATAAGTTGTGAAAAACGAAACTGAAATATTAGATAATGTTTTAAAGTTTGCATTAGGCTAGAGGTCTTTAACGTTTAAAATCAAAGTTTGTAGATGCTGTTTAATTTAAAATGCATATGGTCTTAAGTGGGATTGGACGGATCACGTCAGCTGCATGGATAGTTCTTCAAATATTCGGTTGCGACGGTCTCACAACAAAATTAATTATGACGTAAATACATGGTACTGGATACCATGTATAAGAGTTCCAACTAAGGAATCCTTTCAGAACTCCTAAAGAATTTGAAGATCTCTCATCTATCTTCAGCTCATTTTGTTCGCGACTTGCTCTATCCGTTTGTTCTAGCTGAAATGTAACTTACGGGTATAAGTTTTTTAATTTTCCCCAAACGTCTCAGATGAAACTTCACAGGAACTTCCAGAAAATACTTTCACCGTTTTGTTTGTCTTACTTCTTAGGGTTCCGTGCCTAAAGAGTAAAACTGGAACCCAATTAGGCTACTTAGGCTTTGTTGCCTGTCCGTCTGACCACCGTGATAACTAGTCGAAATTTTAACAAATAATGTATTTTTGTTGTTTTCGATATAAAAAGAAAAAAAACGTTTTTAAGCAACAGTGGAGAAAATCAGAAATTGTATGTTTTTTTTCTTATCTGATTTTCTTTTGGCCAGAATCCTCAGAGTCGTGAGTCCGTCTCGCACTTGACCGGTTTTTTGTCTGCTTGTCTTACTTTTATGTCTACTAATCATATCGTGTGTGTTGTCTTTTATATTTCATTGTTTGTTTCAAAGTTTTGAGTTAGGTTGTTGTCTTGTTTCAGTACAGTAACTGTGCTACTGGATTAGGTTAATAAAAGTTTAGTTTTATTTTGTATGTGGGATTGTAGGTAATACTTTACTGCTAAAAGCGATTTCTTTGGTCTTAGAATTGGATCTGGCCGCAACTGTAGGTATAACAGTAGATGTGGTAATTACCAACATGAAGATGCAAAAGTTTTTTACCAATAGTAAATCAATTTAGTCTATTATAAAACTGTCCGAGATAGTTAGAAAATAGAATGTGTCCTGTTTCCAGGTACAGTTCTTGCTAAATCCTACTAATATTATAAACGCGAAAATTTTTATGCATGTATTTTTATTACTCTTTCACTTAAAACCAGTATTAACTCAGAATAGTTTTTTCCCCGATTCTATGTTCTTGCAAGGTCGCTTCCGATGTCTAGCGGGCGGGATCGCTAGCAACAGCTAGTGTAATAACAAGAATGTCCCGTACAGGCCATTTCGCGGGCAACAACCACCCACATACATAAAACAAACTTGCATTACATCAGGACTAACTCCCTGAAGACTTCGTTCGTCAACTGAACACAGATTGTTATTATTGCGTTGCTAACACTGTTGTTACGTGAATGTATTGTGAATTACTCGTTACTGTGATGTGTTTGTAGGTATTTGTTAGTCTATATTGCAGTAGAGTCGCATGTATAGGGAAGGATGAATTTACGTAATACTACCTATGTTTTACCTTAAAAAAGTTTACAGTTCAATAGTGTACAACATTTATGATCTGGAGAATACTTATCATGACTTTTCGTAATTGAATTAATCACATATTTGTACAAAGGCAAGCTTTCTGGCTAATATGAAACAAGTTTAGAACCACTCGTTTACTTATAAGTTTTGTGGCATACCGATATAGAAAAAAAACGGTATAATACGAGTTGGACTTGCAACACAGGGTTCCGAACACATAGGCTAAGGAAAAATAAATTGGATTTGTGAAAAATAAATTTGTGACAAAAACAACCCTTCTTAATCTCCATTTAAATTTTCAACTGCCTAGCTCTCACGGTTCACGAGATACAGCCTTATAACGGACGCACTGACAGATAGATGACTCACAGTTAATTTGTCGTTAGACCTTATAAAATACGACGAAAATTTTGTTTTTTATTTTCCAACTATTATTGAAGGTACAATTTAATAACACGAAACACTGCTCGCATATATAAAGATTCACAAAAAACATGAGTTTTATTACACAATACAAGCCTGTTTAAATGCTGTGAAAATGTAAACGGTTTTTTAGGATACGTACGAATATAAAATTTTGCACTGTAGGCTTAAATTTTACGATGTGTAATAGAACATTATGTCTCATAAAAACCTTCATTTTGGTAAAGATTGCACGCTTACTCTCGCTCGGCAACATTTAATATGGTGAAAATAATGAATTGAATTGCCTTTGAAATGGCCTAGTAACATATAGGTACTAGAAAATCTTTTTAGGTACCTTTTCTTGTTACTATGACTTGGCAAAAGTCTTCCGACGTGTTTTATTACTTTATTCACGTTATTTCATGGTCTATTATTTTGATAAGGTTGTGCTGTCTTGTACAAGGCAGTAAACTACATCATTTACTAAACAGTAGGTACTAAGTTTATCTATATTTTGTTTTTTGTTAATGTTTGTACCTCAGTATTTAGGACTGCACGAACCGATATTGTTCTTATTAACGTGAAGCAGCTGTCACTTGGTCCCATAAAACCTTATCCATTTTAGCACAGTCGTTTTTATTCAAAACCTTCTGTTTGTCATCGTTGTGTTTTTGATTGTAGATTACCACTTTTGCTTCA
This sequence comes from Trichoplusia ni, assembly GCF_003590095.1. Taxonomy (NCBI): domain Eukaryota; kingdom Metazoa; phylum Arthropoda; class Insecta; order Lepidoptera; family Noctuidae; genus Trichoplusia; species Trichoplusia ni. Next base: position 21,745,629 of record NC_039478.1, read on the forward strand.
CAAATAATTGTACTTTACTAAACAGATTTCCCTTATTATTAAACAAAACTAGGTATCGAAACCAACCCTGTCATCCTTACCGATCGCGAACAAAAACGTTGATCAGACTCTTTTATTCAGGTACTCTATAATTCATACATCAAACGCATTGGAAAAGGGATTTTGGCTTACCTTTTAAAATAATCCTCTTCCGCGCAGAATGTATTAAGAGGTATTGATTCATAAAGGGCATTCACGGTAGTGCTGTTTGACATGGCTGCAAATAACGTTTTTTTATGTATAAATATATATACTATACTACCAGATTATATACTTCCACCTGCTGGGCACAGATCTTTTCCTATGAAGCACATTTTTCACCTTAGTTTAAATGTATAGCAACAAGAATGAATAATTATAATAACATCACATCTTCACGTCAAATGTGGAGATAAATAGAGGACATTAGAAAGTTACTTAGTCTAGCTTCTAAATACGGTCAAAATCAAAATTCATTTATTTTTTAACCAACCTTTGTCAGGCAGAAAAGCATTCTTTTTTTTTAAATGTCCAAATTTAATTGAATTAAAAATAGAATAAAGTGAAAAACAAAAGCTCAAATGATAAAATACGAAAGGTTTTGGCATAAAACCTCGTTATACAGCAAGAAGGTTTGCTGGTGAATGCCCATATATAGATTGTCTCCTCATCTATAAGACCGCCACGCCCCTTCGTGGTCGTCTCGCAAAAAGTTCGGTTCACTTTGCTGAACTGCGAAGGTTTTTGTCGAGGCTTACGTACTTGATACGAAATCTATTGGCGTTACGTGACTCGAGACAGCTGACAGCCTGTGTTTAAGCCGATTCTGATCTCTGTAGGTCTAGATTCAAGAATTCGATATAAGCAGATGTTTGGTATGTGTTTAGTTTTGGTAAATCTGTTTATGACTAAATCGTGGTTGGTTTGTAAAGATAGTTTGAATATTGTACCCTAAAAATTGTACTTAGATTTGTAACAGCCAGAAAAAACATGAAAAGATTCGATTTTATATTCCTTTTTTCACTTACCATTACTTATTTGTCATTAAGCTGTTCCCAAAAACCACAAAAATCAAAACAAAGCACAAGCAAAATTTCCACCAAAAACTCTAAAACATTCCCCCAAAACATTTCTCCCGCAAACAGTTTTTATTCCCCGCCATTAGTAAATCAGCAACAGCTGTAACAATAACAGCCGATGTCCGTATAATGACAGCATAAAAAATGTACAAAAATAAAAGATTTCTTACCGAGAGGAAACTTTACAACGACTTCTTAATTTAAGTGGTGCTTGGGTGACTCGCGTAAGTCGCCTCTTAACCATGAGTGTCATTTAAACAGCTCGAAAGTACCGTTCAAAATATTAACTTAAAGGTTTGTGTCTACAGGGTGTTATTGTCGGTTTAATTGTTGCGTCGTTTCATAGTTATTGTTTTGTTTTTATGTTTGATAGCTGGTTATGTGTGCTGTTGCAGTTTTGGATTATTTTTTTAACACGAAGTTTAGTTTAATTTTCATAAATTTCTGAAAGCATTACAGTTGTGACAACATTATTGTGAAGCTGATGTGGGTTTTCTGGATAAATTTTAATTTAATTGTTTTTCAATTCTAAAATTATTCAAAGACCTAAAACCAAAGACTATTTCGTATCGTGTAGACTGTAGAATAACCGACCCTTTGAATCTATTCTGCCGTATATGTATAGCCCGGATCCAGCAGTAACAAGCTTAGCTTAGATCACAATACCGGTCTGAACGCATCGCGCTAACAAGCTGCCTCCACACGACCCTTTGTCGACGTATCGAAAGATATATTGTGAAAAATCGATGGTATACAAAGGGTTTATAATATTTAAACAAGCTACTGTATAATTGATCTTGTTATTAAGAAGAATTGGAAAGATGGAAAGATTAAAGTAACTGAAAAATTATCACAAATCAGCTCGCCAGAACAATATCCAGGTCGGCTAGTAACAGTATGAGGATTTTTTTTTCATCTTGATAAAATAATAAATCATTGGCACTCACAAAAGAATTGTAAATATATTTACGGTGATAACCAATTATGTTTTAAAATGTATTGTAATTTAGGTTTACCCACAAACTCTACGTACATGGCTTTTTAAATACCCTGTTTTTAATGACGTAGTTCGAGACAGAGTGTTTAAAAAGTTGTGCAAATCAAAATCAATACTCTTTTGCTTTGTTGAAACTAAACAAAAATGTGCCTGTGTAAAGGGAAGGAAGAGAGCAATAAAAGTCCACCTTCATCGAACCCCATAACCTAACCATGACCGACACATTGCAAGTGTGTCGATCTACTTAGGGGGAAACCTGTAGGGGTTGTAAGTTCTTGAATGCTTCTAATAAAGCGCTTGCCATTCTTTACTATTTAAAATTTAACTTGCTATAACATTTAACCGCCCAACGTTTTAGTGTAAAATGTTGAGTAATATGATAATTAATTACGGTATATCTTACAGTTTTGCCTGTGTTAGCTTTTCAGGTTGTAAAGTATTTTGCTTCGTTAATGGAGACCGGCGAATGTTTTTAGTCGTATTTGATGATCGATAAACATTTCGTACATAAATTTCTTATTTCTTACAAAATAGGCCGCGTTTTCCTATACCTTTTTCACGTTATATTTACCTCAATTTTTGTGAGTAGGTACATAATAAATAAAATAAAAATTGTTTGACCATCCATTGTAACCATTTACCTCATACTTTAAATATACTCTACCCAACTTTTTTCACTACTTCATCTATCGCCAATCGATACAAAAACACCTTCCCCAACAACCTCCGCGACACAATTTAATCGTCGAGCCCCAAATCAGTTTAGTCAACACAAATTGACCGCAATACAAACGTCGAACGGTAATGCAGTGTTTTGCATCGGCATCCGCAGTGCGCATTACATCGCCGGCGCAGTCCGCACTTACCGGCAACACTTACATGGTAGGCCGGCAATGTGCCCGTAAATTACCTATTTGCTCGCCTCTCCAATGTGTGAGTTACGCAGTAAAACCGATTCTATTCGATGTGTTTCGTTTGTTTATGTTTATATGCTGTTTGTTAGCCATTCTGCTTCTTTTATTAACTTGTATAAAATGGTGTTGATGGTGACATGAAATTTTGTGTTACAACAATAAGGGATGGTTCTACTAGGTTATGTATTTAAATGAAATCCTGTACTAAAAGCCGGCATAAAAGTCTTGGATAATTGTAATTGAAATCGTAACATTACTAAAGGGTCAAACCTTCAGGGTCTGTCATGAAACAAAGATTTTGTTAAATTTATTTATAAAGTAGGTCCGAAAATGTGAGGCGAACGTAAAATATATTCCTTCAACAATAAGGAGTTATGACGTGAGCGTAAAACCATAGTTTTGAAATCCTTTGTAGGTGTAACATAAAAACTCTTTTATCTTGCGAAACAAATAAAAGACTGACCTTTATACAACCCGCTTTACTGACTATAAAGTCTCGTATGAAACTTGTATGTGTGCTAAAACCTGAAACATTTACACGTGAAATACGAGATGGAAATTCAATATGTAGGTAAAATATGCGGTACACCTCAATAATGCGAGAGAAGTCGCGACGTACCTGCAGGGCTCACGAGCGCATATATGTCTTGCCGGTGTACACACATGTGATGATATAGTTGCGCCCCTGCACGCTACGACCGCGTTAGGGGCGCCAAGATACGCTATAAAAGTTTTAATATATAAATATGTACCAAGCAACTGTACAATATTTACCATTGACTTGAGAACGTAGGTGGCAAAAAAAGTGTCACTAATGAAAATAATTCAATTAATTCCGTCGATACATTGGTTTTAATTAGCAGCTGTTAGGCAACACACCATATTGTATGATTTATAACATCTGTGGTACAAAACTAGTAAACCGAATACAAAAAAAAATTACAGGTTACTCGAAAATGTAGCTCAAACGATCCTATTACCGAGATAAACGTTATATTTTTTTTTTTAATGTGGACTGAGGATATTGGCATCAGTTATCCATTAGATGATCCAGAGATTACAAGAAGTACGTGCATAATTTGTGGTTACACGTTTTTTAATGTTGCTTGTCTCTCTACAGCTTGACAGTGGCAACCCTATCCCGATACTAAAGCAACGAATTACGGGCGTCACTCGTAAAAACTCCAATCGCCCCGAGGTTTTATGTTCGGTAACGTTGCGAGCTATATCGAAGAAAAAACTGGAAATTTTCCACTTTTTCGCTTTTATAAATCTGTGCCATTAAATGGACTACGACGAAATTTAAACCGCGAAATAGTCAACACTTTTGAGTTTTTTCTGAATATTTGATGATAGATTCTTGTGAAAACTAGAGCTAAAATAATGTTACTTACAATATTCGCTTTATATTATCGTCCCATTATTTAAAAACAGAATATTACAAAAAAGATCAGGTTGTTTTAATTTTTCAATTGACGAATTTCGCATTCTTTTTTTACAGTAATTATCGCGTCCAGGAATTATCACAGCTTAAACATTTTCCTATCAAAAACAATTATTTGTACACGATAATAACATGACACAATGCATTTTCGATCACGCACATTGCTAACACAAAAACCTTTTTACCGCGCTTACAGCCGCGTAATTACATTTTAAATCCGCCATGTTTTTCATTAGACCTTACCTAGGGTTGAGGTGAGCAAAAATTTAATATTACTCATTTTTGGGTTCTCTGTCCAAAGGGTGAAACAGGACCCTATTATTAAGAAGTCGCTGTCTGTCCGTCTGCCACCACACTGATGATGCACATTTAAATTCGACAAGGAAAAATCGGAGATGTCTGAGATGAACTCTTGTTGCCACTGTAACATTAAACAACAAAATAAAATAATTATTTTAGAGGTCTCTTAAACATCAAACATAATTTTTGGTTGTGCGGAACCCTTCGTCCACGAGTCCTACTCGCACTTAGCCGGTTTTTCCTCGTCGACTTCCCAAGTTGATGGAATTACGGATTACTCAACAGCTATTAGCCGAGTTATGGGTTTGTTACTAGGACTCTATTAAACGTTACGAAGTATCGTTGGATCAAGGAAAATATTTCTTGCGTTGATAAATAAACTCAGTATTTCACATTGGATTTTACCTTGCTGTTTGTACTTTTTTGTTATATTATTTTCAAATTCGTTCTTCCTTGAAAAATGGTTATTTAGATCTGTTATTTCTGAGTTGTACCTCTATCGCTACTTTACTTGACTGCATCCTCCTATAAAATCGTTGGTAATTCAATTATGGTCCATAAAATCAATCAAAAATTGGAAACAAAAATTGAAAGTCAATGGAAATGTCGCTGCATTCGTGTCAACTTTTATACTTTAAAGTCACCAATCTTCATCGGATTAATTTAACTTTTTTTATTTTCAGGTAAGTCTAAACAACAATAATCACCAACCCAGCTGCAAAAACGCCAGTCTTCCGATTACGCAAGGAGGTTTGTCTCAAAGCAAAAGCAATCACATCTACGTACATATGTTCAACTTATCATGTAAATTTTAGACCAATTATCCGAATACTCCCAAAGTTCCAAAACTCATAACTATTTCTTAGCCTGCTAAAGCCTAAGTTTAACTGCAATCGATGCAATCGGCGTCTCTGAGGGACTTGCTGTGTATCGAGATATTCAGCTAGCTTGAGAATGTTGTTAATTGATTTCGAGTATTTCATGAGGTAAAGTTTGGTATTGGCTTTGAGAGCGGTATCGTGATTTAGATATTTAGATTCGGAGAAATAGCAATAATTTTGATACTTGTTTATAATTTTAAATAATTACTTGTCAGCCACTGCTGTATAGAGAACTCGTCTTGATTTTACCACTTCTGTCTCTTACCCTTCGCATAGTATTCCTGCTATTTGTTTATGTCTACGTGTCCGCTGTTTTTCATCTTTAATACTGTAAACATATGTTTTAAGTTCTTTTCTATAATAGCACAAAGATCCTCCCATTCTCCTATTTTTCGTTGTGTGATATACAACCTAATGTCAGAATTTTTAAACCGCTCGGTTTTAGAACACACCATTACTTTTCCTTCGCCGTATTTATCAAGTGTTCTTAGTATCATTACTTAGTGATCCCAATGATTATACTAAAAATATATCGGTCATTTACACACAAAAACATATTATAAAAACAATCTGTCACTGTCTTGATAATATTATAATCTGTTCGATATAACTGTCCATCGATATTACCATCTCATAATAACACAATTTATATTAATGTAAACAGAACATCCCGAGACGGTCATTACGTATCTCAATTCAAGTTGTAGCATATTTTATTTAAATGGACCTACCTTGCCTTGTTTTTACTCTAAATTCATATTAGAACTATTTGAATTTAAACTGTTTTGTAATTTCTTGTATCACAGAGGAAATTAAGATCGTATTTTGAATATTTTTGTCCATTTTGCATTTTGTGTAGTTACTAATCCGCATTTGAAATGTATTTCTATTTATAACCCTCTCTATTCACAAAAATCTGTATTAAAATCAATGAAAACTAAGCTTAATTTTTCGAAAACTTAAACCAAACAATATTAAAATTAAAGATCAATCAATGAACTAAAGAATCCCTACTAATTATAAATGCGAAAGTAACTCTGTCTGTCTGTCTGTCTGTCTGTTACGCTTTCACGTCTAAACCACAAAACTGATTTTAATGAAAATTGGTACAGAGATAGAGTTGACCTTGAGAAAGAACATAGGATAGTTTTTATCCTGGAGTTTTCTTGGAAACGCGATATAACCGACATAGACGCGTGCGAAGCCGCGCGCGAATAGCTAGTTGGAAATAAAACGCCTTTTCCTTAATGAAATGAGGAAAAACGACTCACTGTATATAATATAAAAGTAAACCGCTTGAGTGTAAACAGCCCTTAACATAAAGGGTAAACACACTGTAATATCAAGTGTTGAAATGATTACGCACGAATGTTTTCGCGTTAATTAATTTCGCGGTTGTGTACAGTGCAGTGCAGAATAGATAAAGCCTTCACGTAATGACAGGGTGGGAACTGGCACGGTGGCCCAAAGAGCCCCATTTATATTGGGGCCACGAAAACTGCGGCGGGATTGTCATCATGTCCTTATTGTAGCCCATATATGAACTCATGTTGTTGATAATACTTGAAACACACCTACCTATTTCTTGAATGAAAATTTATTAATATTCTCATGTTTATGTAGATTTGTTAGGCATGCCTATCATTTTTTTTTGCCATTAGAATACTAAACTGCCAGTTATTTTTTTTTAATGCTTTTGACGTAGCAGGTTTCACAAATATTCACTTCTCATGCTCAAAAATCACACAAATGTTTTTTTAAACGGAGAGCGCACCCGTGGCACGACCTATACCATTCAGTCAACCGTACAGTCAAGTAAGTACAAAATAAATAGCGCATTTCATTGCCCCATGCTTTTTCCTATACACAATTAAATAACTATACGGGTGCATTGTGGCGACGCGTTAGTAACGTGAAGCTCTTTGAAACACTGCCCTACTTCCTCCAAGCTTTGTTTCATACTGTGCGTGAGTGTACTTGTGGAAGGGATTAAAAGCCCCGCTAATGCAATAACTCTAGGTACATACGATAACGAAAGTGATTTTCTAAGAAATAACAAGCTTTTGTTTCATGCTGTTGTAGAAAGGAAATTTAGTAATCTATGATGTATTTGGTGTGTTTGGTGGATTATTATTGCAGTTTTAAATAGTATGTGTGACTTACCTTTTTTAATGAATAGTAGTTGTTGCCGGAGTTACAAGTGAAATAATAAAGTTTTTTTTCTTATTTTTTGCCCTTCAATACCTTCATAAGTGTTTTAAAATTACGCTTCCTTGATTATTAAAGTGACACTTAGTAGCAAATACAGCTATGATAATACTTGAACTTGGCTCGACACGCAACCGCGTGTCTAGATTTGGTATATGAACTAAATTTCACATAAGTGCGAAAAACAAAAAAAAACTACATTTTATCTCAATTTAATTATTTCTAGTGAATTCCCAAAAAATATTCGTCAAATATTCGGTAGAAATTGTAGACTTCCAATACGTATTCCCCTGACACTTCCACAATCAATAAAGTAACATTCTGCCGACAATATGGAGACGAAAGTCTATTGTAGGACGAAAGTCTTTTGTAAGACGTATACGAATAAATATTTACGTTTCATCAGAAAAGGTCGGGTTGAATAAATTGCGGGGCCTCGCAAATACCTGAAAATTGTCCGTTCACTTTTAATGGGAACTATCTTTTGTCCTCTACTAAGGCTGGGAGGACTGGATTATTTTAAAAGACAGAAGACAGGCTTTGCGTGTTTGCTGATGAAAATAAAGTGAATATATTGAACGATGATTTTTTTTTGCTTTCGATAATGATATGTTTGACCTGACCTCCAGTATAAAAAAAAATATTGTCGAATATATCCTAGCTTTGCAAAATTTTTGTTTCCTTTTCATTTGTTTATTTTTTTCTTTATTTGAGTATAACTTGAATGCCCGTTATTGTTTTTTTTTCTCTAGTATTAAATCCTGTAGCTTTTTTATAAGTTATTGATACATATTAATTCTAAGGTTATTCATATTTTGAAAGTGAAACGCCGCGCTACTTTAAATAACTATCTATGGGGTAGGAGTGTCAAAAAATCTTTTATTTCACATTTGAATGTTACATAAATAAAACATTTGACTGTTATACTACAAATTACCTTCGAAACATCTTGATACAGAGTTCCAAAGTTAACATTTCAATAATACGTCACGTATGCTTAGGGGCGGACCATTAACGTCCCAATATTTTCAATACTTGTGAGATTTATACAATCGTTTTGATATGATAGCATTCAGCATGAGTATAGGAAACGTTAATGAAAACAACTCGGGACTATTATTTTCTTTTAATAAATTAATTTTGTCAATCCACCCACAATATTTTTTGTCTCTTGATAAAGTTGCCTGTTAAACAAAACTTAGAAAGCACGATTAAAATATTTCCACACCTTGATTGATATGTTTTCAAGTAAACATAAGCATTTTCCACGTAAATCATGGCACGTTTCATCGATTCCCATAGGAAACAGCCCTATAAGGATTTATGCAGATTGTTTTTCCGTGTGAAAGTTACCAGATGTTAGTCCAACCCTAAGGAGCTGTAACTCGCGAACAGTAATAAAATGCGCCCTTTTATCCCTAAGACAGGCGCTATTGTAATTCTTTGCGCCTTTCTCCGTTTAATGCAGTTTCCCTTTGTTCTGTTTTACCCGGTTTTTTGCAGTCTAAAAGAAATTTATTTAGTAAGTTAATCTGGGTTGGATTTTTTGACGGCTTAAGGGGTATGCTTTGAAATTATACTGTAGTTGTAGATCAGAAAAATATGAAATTAATTTCTAAATAATGATTAAGCATTTTTTTTATTTTTGTAGATAAATATTGGACCCAGTCAAAACATATAGGCAGTTTAGAAATTAAATATCAAAGAAAACATTTTTAGGGTTCCGTACCTCAAAAGGAAAAAACGGAACCCTTATAGGATCACTTTGTTGTCCGTCTGTCCGTCCGTCTGTCCGTCCGTCCGTCCGTCCGTCTGTCAAGACCCTTTTTCTCGGGAACGCGTGGAGGTATGAAGCTGAAATTTATATCAATTACTTAGGTCTACTGTCCCTTGAAGCTGTGAAAAAATCAAACTTCTAAGGCAACGCAATCAAAAGATACAGCCGTTTATGCCGCAAATTTTCGACACTTGCAAGGGAATCAAAACCTACAGGGTGCTTCCCGTGAACTCAGAATCTTGAAATTTGGTACGAAGCAACGTCTTATACAATAGATAAAGGAAAAATTACAAAAACCATAAATTTTTAGTTACATCACATAATATTTTTTTTTTTAATAATTTTAAACTTACTACCTATTTCCTCATAAACGCGTAGAGGTATTAAATTGAAATTCATACCAAATACTCAAGTCTATAATACCTTTAAGCTGTAACAAAATCAAACTTCTATGTCAACGCAATCAAAAGAAACAGCAATTTAAGCTGCATATTTTGAAACTCGCAAGTACTCGCAAGGGAATCAAAACCTAAAGGGTACTTCCAGTCGACCTAGAATCTTGAAATTTGGCACGAAGCAACGTTTTATAGCACACATAAAGGAAAAATTCCGAAAACCTTAAATTTTTAGTTACATCACATAATAATTTTTTTTTTAATAATTTTAAACTTACTACCTATTTCCTCATAAACGCGTAGAGGTATTAAATTGAAATTCATACCAAATACTCAGGTCTATAATACCTTTAAGCTGTAACAAAATCAAACTTCTATGTAAAAAACCTTTCAGGTTTGTACGGAACCCTCGGTGCGCGAGTCTGACTCGCACTTGGCCGGTTTTTTTTTTTTTGACAAAATAAAGTTGACGATATAGAAATATTTTTTTAAACATCGTACGATAACGTGCAATTAGGGAAACCTTTGTCCAGCAGTGGACGAATATGGGCCGACTATGATAATGATTACAATGAAAGACCATACTGAATAGTGAAACACCAAACAACACTACAATTTTCTATTTGACCATAGATAAATACATTTTACAAGAATAAATTCAAGCCTTATAGCAATCCTAACATTTCAAGTTTCCATTCTAAATAGCATTGTCTTGAATACGAGGGTCCTCCGGGATTGGCCACGTCGCCGTCAGCTGGGACCTGCAGCATCAATCAAACGGGGAATAGATGTCGGGAAAAATGGGAAAAATGTCTCGCGACACAGCCGCCGCACCTACTAGGTATATAGGTAGAGACAGTTTACGTTACGTAAGGTGTCTTTGCTAAAGAAAAGAAATTCGAATTCAGTTTTTAGTTTTCAGAATTTTGAATTTATTTTTTAACAGATGTCATTTATTTATACTATTACTTAAAAATATATTATCATGGCGACTTTCCAAAGGTAGACTGTTCTGTACCATTTTACGGCCCATCGTTTTCAAAAGAAGTTTCACAATAATTACATCTTGGTACTATTTTGTTACCTATTCAAGGTATTTGCAACATTACCTCAAGATCTACCCATAGATAGAACTACCCATAGCTACCTCAAAAGCTGCAAAGATGAAATCAGATTGACGACCTTTTCTCTGAGTATTAGAAAATAATTAAATTTTCACTTGTTTCACACAAAACTGTCATATCCAATAGAGGTTAATAGCAAACAAAAATTTTATATTTATAAACCCTTAAAATAAAATCACCCGGCAACATCCATAAAACCTTTTTGTTACCGTTCGGATCGAATTGAAAATATGTGAAACTAATAATTAACAGTGGGACTATTCCATTGTGTCAAAGGACATACCGTTTGAATTCCCATCGGATTTGGAGAACAAACTCTGTGGTTCCATCCTAGTTTGTAATTCCGTTAGCCGGCGATCGAGTAACAAATTGACAAACAGACTGTTCTCGCGTTAAAATAATAACATTTCGGATTGTATTGAATGGTAGCCATTTAGTATCGAAATTGTATCGAATGGAATTGTGTGTAAAGGGTTACAAATGCTACGGACGCTTTTGGAATCAGTTTTGATTTTTAATATTTTATTGAATTCTAATTTAAATAATTTATTTGTCTAAATTTTGAATTACATAAAGTTATAATAATGATGTACATACATATATCCATACTGGAAATCTTTTTTAATCTTATTATATTGCGTTCACACTTTAAACTTACACATGCACATAATGATGAATATAATTGTGATATATAAACATGATACCAACGCTTCAATTATTCACTGCTGCACTAAGGCCTTTTCCCATATTTAAATAAAAGGAGTAATGTAATTACACCTTTACTTACAAAATGTACTATAGACGTTCTCATGAATAGTTATAACAATGAATTAAATAACACAACTCACAACGCCATACGCCATGAGGAGCTTGTGGCTAAGCTATAACCGCATAAGTGAATCGATCACAGGTTAAGCTATGCTTGACGCGGTTGGTCCGTAGATGGGTGACCATCTTTGTCATAACGTGTTCCTCCGTGTTTCGGAAGGCACGTTAAATTGTGGGTCCCGGCTGTTATTCCTACATCTTTGACAGTCGTTACAAGATAGTCAGAAGCTTGAAAAGTCTGACAACTAGTCTAACCAAGGAGTATCGTGTTGCCCAGGTAACTGGGTTGAGGAGGTCAGATAGGCAGTCGCTGCTATGCTGGGGTCGGACTGCTATCCGACCCCAATATTGTTGGGAAAAGGCTAGGCCAATGATGAATGAATGGACAACGCCCCATACCCGTAGCACTGGAAAAAAAAGTTTCCGTCTACTCGATAAGCCCTACTTGTCTTAAAAACGTATCTATCTATCATTATATAAAACCAAATACAACACACTACATACCGTTCACCACTTAAAGTACCCTTTCTAACCGCTGTGATACTCTCCTCCACTCCGTATCAAATCTTTCCTTATGATTGATTCGCTGCGAGCCGGTGACGGCACGCCTGCACTCATCAATCACGAACTATCGTACCAACTGAGTACCCGACGTGTGTAACTTCCACTTATTAAGTTATGTGAATGTCGAATTTATTTTTGGGTTATTTTGGTAAAGGGTAAATACTCCTTTCGTTTCTTGGTAGGTAAGTCAGTTCCGCGAATTATGACCCGAAACTATGTAACGTGTAATTATATGAACTATGTATAAACTTTACCCAGTATGAAATTATAAATAAAATACTTATATGTTTGAAAAAGGGATAAAAAAAGTTCTTGCGATATTTACTAATATTATAAAAATGAAAAGTTTATTTGTTGAACGTACTAATCTCGGGATAGCTGGCTTTTGTTTTGCTTTAGAAAAAATATATCAGTGTATGATAAATCATTTTTTGAGGAAGGCTATAAGGAGAAGCAGTAAAAATCTATGCTACAGATAAGGCTAAAGTGCACTCTTCAATTATTAATTCGTTTTTTTAAATTCTCTTTTACCTTTATAACCACTCGCGCGTACTAGAGCAAATACAACTCGCAAACATAGAGACACTGTAATACTTATTGTCTAGCAGTATCCCTACTATATAATATTATAAATGCGAAAGTAAATCTGTCTGTCTCTCTGTTACGCTTTCACGTCTTAACCACTAAACTGATTTTAATGAAATTTGCTACAGAGATAGAGTTGACCTTGAGAAAGAACATAGGATAGTTTTTATCCCGGACTTTTTGAAGAGTTTCTTGGAAACGCGATATAACCGACCTCGACGCGGGCGAAAAGCTAGTAGCTTATAAAAATCACATCCCGAAATTAATTACAGCAAATATATGACCTTCCTACATACACGAATTCAATAATCTAACATCAATATTCCAGTATATTCACAAGAATGTCTTCAACAACCATCCTCTAACAATGACCAAACTTGGCCTTCCAATTTAAACAGCGCATAAAGGCTTCGCTCTTTGTACGTGAGTTACGACTACGAGATAGTTGACTTGTTTACAGAATGCCTTAGCACAACACAGAAGACATTTGGCACGAACAAACGTATTGTAGTTAGAATTTGTGACTTTATGTTTGTTTGTATATATATTTTGATGTTATTGCGATGTATATCAGTTGTATTTTGAGAGTTCTGCACCTGAAGGGTAAAAATTGTACCCTATTACTAAGGGTAAGGTATATAATATCACTGTTACCCTCTGTATATCATGAACTGTAGTATCTAGACTGTTCAATTTAATGTTTTTTGTTACCGCAGTGTCTTCTAATTAAAATGATGACTATTTCTTGTTCGCAAATTGGTTTTCTCTTTAGCCTATTTGCACAGTGTCCCGAGTTCGATTCGTAGTTGCTCACTTTTCCTTGTCTGTTCGTTTAGCTACTACAGTAGTTTGTGTCTTTAATTTGTTGAAGACTAGTTTTACAGTCTATGTATTTAGTTTTAATTTAAGAGAAAACCCAAAAATACAATTAAAGACATTTGCGTGTCAAATTAAAATAAAATACGTTTTTGAACCAGACTGTTAATTTTCACAAAATATTAGTATATTTCTAAACAAAAATATCTCATACATCTTTAAAGGTTTTGTATCAATAATACGATGTATCGGAAGCCGGGACGTGTCGCCGATCAAACATCATGAATCAAACGAGACCGCTACGTCCCACTGTCCGGCTGTCCGGCTATCCGGCCGTCCGGCACCGGACACGGGAACGTGACCTGCCTCGTCTTATGTGGAATAGTACGAGACAGTTTTCATCTCCACATAAGTTTATACGCGTTTCTTTTAGCGGAGTTAGTACTTTAAAGATGTTTTTTTTCTGCTTCTGAGAGTTTTGGATTATGTTCAAGTGCATACAGTCAAATACACACTATTCATTTTAAATATTTGTATCTATCGCTGTTGAAAGCGACAGATAGAATCTTTATCCTTACCTTACCTTTTTTAAGGCAACTGGAACTATTGATGTCATAATGAATTATAGGGTAGCTATTATTCTTTGGTTTATTAATGGCCCAATTAATCAGGTAGTCTATCGCGGTCTTAAGTCGGACGCAGGCCTTTCTAACTTAGTCCACATGGTTTTATATAAAGTTTCAATCACAGTATATAAGACTCTTATTTTTACAAGACAATCCTACCTTCTCCTCCTATTTGCCACTCCTGATTATTTTCGATGCGGATTTCAATGCAGTATATCGTTTCCCTGAGACACACCGAGTTTAAGTGCTTGGTTGGTTCTGTTGGTTATCATTATTGATCTCGGCTTACAAGACTTGCAATGACGGGCATGTAGCGAGCTTCTCTACAAGACAATCCAAAACAACATGTAAACACAGTCACTAAAACATCAAAGCAATTTTCAGAACGATTTTTTGAAATATGGAACTCCACCGCTGACCATGCAAAACATTAGTGGATTAACAAAACAGAAGTCCCAGTAAAAGCATTGCATACACTCGTAAATCAACAGAACACAACGTGCACTACACTCTAACGTAACGTATCTGGGAATGTTAAAGCAGACATTTGATAACTTAATATAAGGTACCTTTGTTTTGTATTCTGTATAATGATTTAAGGAACTTTACTTACGCCATTGTCGATTGGTGCATACGGTTGTCTTTATAAAAATGTGCTTTATTTACAATTGGCTAACGTGCCTTGCTAAGGCGTTTGCCTAATAGTGGGGCATAGTATCAAAGACGAATAAACCGTATCTTGTAAATCGACGATACATGATATGTTATTAATTTGAAAACAATAACAGGAAAATATTTTTTGTCTCTCTGTATTTGTAAGACCATGGACCTTGGAAACGGGCTAATAAAAGCTTAAATGTTCGAAAGCTGTAGTAGAATATGAATTATAAATGAAACATCGATTTGATACAGGAACATCGCCTTTTTCGCAGTCGTTTTCTAAAAGTCCATTCTCGTAACGAACTACGGATCCCGACTGTTCGATATTCGCAATGGATCGCGAAGAATGCGAAAGCTATTTCACGAACGCTTTTCATATTCAAACATTGGAAATGGAATTTTTCTATTAAAAATTGTTTTAACCTGTACTCTTTTGATGTATTTCGAACGTGTTTTAATTCACGGAACTGCCTTCCTAGAAAAATGTAGCGCTTAGTAATAACCCTCTGCGAAATCAGCCCCGGTCGATCGGGCCCCATGAGGGAATTTTCAATAACTAAATTACTTGTATTTACTTGGCCGACGATATTGTTGTGTTACACGCGATCGTCAAATAACTGGGCTTTCGAACTTCAATACATATTCCTTTAGGTTTGAGGAGAAATGTCAATCATAATATCCGATAATTGAGTTCTGTAGTTGATAGTTCTCACGCCACTTGATCGGCGCTGCCTACCCGCTAATTACAAATTCTATTTAATGAACTTTCCGAGCTATCGACATTGAAAATTTAATTTAGCGATAAAATCTAATTACTGGCTATAAACAAATGGCACTAGGATGGAGGCTAATCAAAAAGTAATTTAATACCACTCTAAAGTTTATTTCAAGTTTTGGTGGTATTACCTGTAAATCGTACTGAATTGCTGTTGTTTTGGTTAACAAAAAAAAAAGATTGTAACGATTGTGCCACACAATAAAAAGCACCGTAAATAATTTTATTCCTTATTAATTTAATAAAAAAAAAAACTTTAATGTCTTGTGTACAAAAACAATTAACGAAAATTTTAAATAGAAAATCCCATCCATCAAGCGGAGCTTAACATTACCCCAAAAATGATAATCTCATCGAGGTCCGCCATTAATGTCGTAATTAAACTTTATTGTTTTTTGTTTACACACAGTTAGATACGAAACCCTTTAACAATTAATAATGTGGAACAAAGAATGCTGTGGCAATTACCCCGGCTGTATTACCGGCGGGCAGGTGTGGGGTAACACTGGCTAATGAGCTCATAAATTGGGAGGGGTCTCACAGACCCACCCGTGACATTTGAAGGTTAAGTTTCATAGAATATTAATGACAAATTTTGTGACGAAATATGCTTTTTATTATATGACATATACCCTACCCATCAGATGGAAAGGTAAAATGTTAAATAAAATATTGACCTTATTATATTTGGTAAATACCTCGTATCGTAATAAATATCACTGAAAATGAATAAGGAAATAAACAAACATATCATTTGTCTTTGAACTTTTCTCATACAAGATAATATTTCAAACATTTTCGTTTTGCTGTCATTTCGCCCGTGGCTTAAATTAAAACATGTTTTCTGAATTCAACAGACAAATATTTAAATGATTTTAAGGAAATTCATTATAATGGAGAGTATTAAAATAATAAAAAGGTTTTGCGTTACTTTACAGCCATAAATGCGTGGGAAATTGACTCTGAAGTATTGAAGTCAACTCAAGCACGATGACTACATTGGGGCAACATTGACTTGCCTCGACTTTGTACCCAGTAATATTCTCAATGTAAATAACTTTGAAGAAAAGCACTTAGACCGCGATTGTACAACACTAAGAACTGAAGTGTTATGCAGTGGCTTATTGTGAGGGACCTGTAGGTACTGGCGAGCACAGCGATTTCATTAAATAGCGGAGAGCTGCAGCGTGCATTATTATGCAAATGTGTGCCGCCGGCGACGCGGCGTCGTTCTCAGATACGGGGTGGGGTCCCACTGATAGCGGTGATGTCCAAGTGGGTTTTTATCTTGCTGTTCCATCCGTCTTTTGCAAGCTGCCTTTTGAAATAATGGATGCTCAATATTAACGCCGCCATTTTAAGATCATAACTTTTTATTGCTTATCTGTCTGGATACACATTGTTTGGAATATTTGTAAAAAGTAGTTTCAAGTCTCGTGCAATAGCCAACACTTTTATCAACTTTTCCAAGTATCTGTCACGTAGACAACGCACTGAATGATTAAAAGCTACACAAATATTCAATTAACTAATTTAAAAGTACATTAATTACGATTCCCTCTACTTAAGGGACCATACCGCGTCACAGTGTGAGCAACGCTTTACATAAATCCGACCTCACTGAAATTCCTCTGGCTTTTCACTGCTTGTTTTTATTTAGTGTCTTAGACTAGTTTATTGGTACGGCTTTGTCCCAGTGCTTTATTGAACCACTAGATGACTAGAAGATCGGGGACGGAATAATTACAGACACGGGATAGCTAGAACCAAACAGAGTCTCGGAGTTGTGGTGGCCTTGCGGTTTCCTGCATGGATTTATATGCACGAGTTGCAGGTTCGATCCAAAGGCAGGCAAGGTACCGATGTGGATTTTTCAAAGTTATATGCACTTTCTTAATTATTCTTAGACTCCATTGACTAACTAAAACAAAAGGAAAACATTGTGAGAAAACCTGGATAAAAAATATTGGTATCCGAAATCGCCAACCCGCAGGGAGCTAGTGGGATGATGAGTGCTTCCTTACAAGGAAAGAGGCATGAGCCCAGAAGAGGGACGTAGATAGGCTGGTATTATTATATTTAGTATGAAAAGGTTTTCGTCGAAACTTGTATTCCACAATATAAATGTTAACTTTTAAATATTTTCTATACAAATAAAAAGTCTTCACAATTTACAATATTAAATATCAAAAAAACAGTTCATTGTTTTAAAATTGAGTGTGAAATGCACAATTTTCACAGAAATTTTAACAACGGTAAAATCTGTTGAAATTAAGTTACGTAATAATAAATGAGATTCATCAGGAAATTGGTTTAACTTAACATTTCAATTGGCTTTTTATGTAACTACAGGTCATTTTTGTTATAAAAATCTACGGAACATATAAAAACAGTTTCTGTTTTGTAAACAAAATGCAAATTGGTGGACTATGAATATGTAAAGAGTTTTTCAAACGATTGAATATTATAATAAATAAATAAATGCGGACAACATCACATACATTGTTCTGAACCCAAAGTAAGTTGCTAAAGCACTTGTGTTATGGAATTCAGATACAACGAAGGTACCACAAACACGCAGACCCGAGACAATGTAGAAATGTGATTTTTTACATAGACTCGACCGGGGATCGAACCCGGGACCTCAGAGCTAGCGACACCTTGAAACCGGTGCGTACGCCACTCGACCACGGAGGTCGTCTAAATATTAATATTATTCTAGCATCTTTATTTTTATTTCCGTTTCCATAAAAGAGTAAGGTTTTATTTAATGAGTGACTGTTACGGACCGATATATAGTGATGAGGTTTAGACAAAAAAGGTTTCATTGTAACCAATTCAATAGTACGTCACAAGTCGAGTTTTAAAAACCACCACAGCAAATAAATCTACTTCCACAAAAAAATATCAACACTTATATGATGTTTTGCATTAAAACGTGTGTAAAATATAATATTATTGAAAGTGCACTTAACAATCAAATGGCTATCAATTAGCATCGACACATATCGGCGCTGTTCACTTGAACCGCAATTTAATACAATATTAATTCGGGCCATCGGGCTTGTTAGTATCACGATTAAAATGAATGCGGCTAACCTCTGTATTTTTAATAATTAATTTGTTATATTGCGTAATTATTTCAGTTTCATGATGCAACGATTAACACACGCGTGTTTATCGGAAATTCCCGACTAATTTTGTATCCGATTCCTTAACCGTTTTTTTGTCCTGAAAAGGAATTTTTTACTTATTAATTTAGATCATTATGACTGTAATTTTTTTTGCTTATACTATAATTATGATTTTAAATGGACGCTTGTTTAATCATTCTACCTTCTCAAAGGTTGACTAAGTGTAAGTTGTGGAATATTATTATTATAAAATCTATACTAATATATAAAGCTGAAGAGTTTGTTTGTTTGAACGCGCTAATCTCAGGAACTACTAGTTCAAATTGGAAAATTCTTTTTGTATTGAATAGACCACTCATCGAGGAAGGTTTAAGATAAATGTGGAAAAGAACAGGGTAGGTATAAATCATAACTTAAATCTTCTAACCACGCGGAAGAAGTCGCTGGCAACAGCTAGTGTATGATAATCGAACATAATTTATTGAAAATGTAACCCCGATTCATAGAAAAAAATCTAACATAGGTATACTAGACATTTGTCCTGCCATAGCAACTAGTCTTAGCAAAAGGTATTGCTAAGAGACGTTGGAATTTTGAGCATAACCCGTAAATAAAAATTCGTTTAGGCATTAAGTTCTAATTGAATTAGGTTATAATACATACGTGAACCTGGAAAGATAACTCCCCATTATTCAAAAAACTTAACCAGAACAGATAAATCTTAAATAGTTTTGTTCAAACTGAACCTTTTCATCCATAGCTGTGGTGGTTAAAGGGTTTTGTAGGGCCTCGAAGCCCTTGATCTGCGAAATGAAACATAAATTAATAAGTTGGAGGGACTCAGTCGTTCTCCGAAGCTTGTGCACCAATCTAAACTTAAGTTAAACAACTGTACTTAAATCTAACTATAGAATAACAGATATAGTTTACAATTACGAACTTATGCTCCATTTTTTTCATTCAAACAGTCTTAAAATACATATTATGAGACAAATAAACGACTGATTGATTTCAGTGATATATTTAATTCATTGTGGTTCTAAATTCCTTTCGTGTCGCGATTTATTATAAAACTAAGATTTTAGATAAAAATACACAACAATATATTCGTATATAAAAAATATAAATATCATTCCTAATTTAGATTTTAAGAAATAAGATTAATTAATAAATAAATGTATAAGCCTCTCAAACACACCCCTGTACCTCTAGTGACTTATTAATCAACTTCACTAAAACGTTGTAATGGCTTTGATGTCAAATTAATTCGAATCAAACTTAAGACCAATGCTTTCGGTTACATTTCCGTGTTTGTAAATGAAGGGTAATATAATTTATTCTCAGGCACTTATTAATTGGGTTCATAATTCATAAATACATTTGTATATTTATCATGAAGGATGGTCAATGTAAACATAATATAGGAAGTTAAGTATTTTGATATAGCGAAGCTTTACCGCGTATTCAAATTTCTACGAACTGACTGGTCTGTTGGTCTATTGGTTATTAGCCCTGATTGCTACACCAGTCGTCATTTCGGTTCCCACCCATGACAAATGTGTGGGTGATGAGCACGATCGATGTCTGTGTGTAATTTATCTATAGCATGTGTGTACTTGTTTAGAAAGAGCAGCTTCGGAAATATGATAAAGGCTTATGAGATACAACGAGGTAAAAGACGGTCGTAAAGGCAGTGGAACTCTCAAAAAGAGAGAAAACAAACCTTAAAGCCATTTTATATTTATTAAACAAAATCATTTAATTTTATTTAGTAACTATAAAGTTGCAATCGAGTAGAAACAGGAGATACCAGTAAGTAACGGCCAGCGTCGTGTTACTCGGATTTCCTCGTGTCTAAGCTACACCCTGGCTTCTGAGTTAATACTAGCTTACAGCCCTCAAACTTACTGCCTAGATAGGACACTCTAAGCTTGGCTCTCCTTACGTACTATTTTATTAGGAAAATGCATTTGAGAAGATTTTCTCGTTAAAACTTTATTTGATATTCGAAGAGGTTATATTTCAGTTTGATTTTTTTTTATTAGATAGTTAAATTGATATTCTATTATATAATCGGATGCAGATATCGTTAAATTATGGTATACATATATGCCTGCACCCCTGCATCAGCAGAAGTCCTTCTAGGTATAGAAAAAAAAATAGTAATGATGTTGGTATATTCTAGAGTCATTATAAAGTGATATAAAATACCTAAGCTTGACTTTTTTTGCTTATTGGTATGGAACCCTCAATACAGCGAGTAAACTCCCAAGCTTTCTCGTTAAACTTGTAATACATTTCACTCGATAAATACAACCTTACACAAACAAACCAACGTCAATACCGAAATATACTTCAGTTAACCTCCGTCACAAGTCAAGTTACTGTCAATATTGAAAAATACTCGATCCAAAATAAACCCAGCTCACGTAATTTAGAGTTTATTTTTAATTGGCCCGATGACGCGTCAACATGAAAACAATTTCGCATGGCCTTTGTATCGGTAAATTGAGTGTTATTTATAAAGCGATCGGGATCACTGTTAGAAAGTACTGGGCTTTTATATGCTAGCGTGGGGAAATTTAAAATGGCCGTCGTTAAAGTTGATTATGAAGGTTTCGGTTGGCGTTTTTGGGTTGATTTTTGGTCAGTGTTTAACTGATTTTAATCACGAAAATAATGAGTAGAATGAGAAATATATAAAAATACTAATATACACACGGCTCTTTCCGTATTTCAAATATATTTAGGTACGTTTTGTTACCATTTATCACGTTTAACTGTCCGGTTTTTTTTCTTCTACATTACCTTCCACTCGTCTAAAAATAATATCCCGCGTCTTCGTCCGCGTGGTTAGAAGACATAAGTTATGATTTATACCTGCCCTGTTTTTTCCACATTTTCCAATGTATCTTCGCTCCTATTAGTCGCAGCGTGATGATAAATAGCCTAAAACCTTCCTCGATGAATGGCCTATTCAACACAAAAAGATTTTTTTCAATTTTAACTAGTAGTTCCTGAGATTAGCGCGTTCAAACAAACAAACAAACTCTTCAGCTTTATATATTAGTATAGATTAAGTTTTCATGACAAAGTTATCACTAGCCTGAAATGTCTCACTGCCAGGCAAAGACCTCCCTACTTTTATTCCACCATTGTCTCTCAAGTGATCATGACAAAAGTAAACAAAAAAATAAACAATAAAGTCAGTAATATATCATTTCAAATTTAATATTCCTTCACCTACCATTAAGCATCGTAATTAAATTACTTGATATACGAAACACGCCGTATCTGTTAATAACATTGATAAATAAAGACGCATGGCGGGCAATGTGTCAGAAAGGCACATTATCTCGGAGGACTCGTTTCAGCGCATGTTACCTATGATGAATGTACCATCGTTCTGGTATGCCATATTAACGCCTCTCCCTTTTACTTCTTGGGAAATGTTGATTAAAAAACGCGATTAAAAACGCTTAAAAAATGCGCATTTTACCGCGTATTTAATAATTAAATCTAATATATATAAGTTCGACTCACGATAAAGGATTGCGCATAAATAGACTAAAGAAAAATACATTTTGCGAAAAAAAAAATTGCCCATCAAAATGACCATACAATACGTTGCTTCACCTTGATTTTTATTATTTGTTGTTTAAGCTGCAAAATACTCTTGTCATCTGTGGATATCAACTTTCTAGTTCACAATTCATGAAATACATCGTGGCGACAAACAAACAGAAATACAGATAGCCTAACCTAAAAGTAAAGAAAATCGACGACTTTTAATTTTGCTATAAAAACACGTTCGAATTTGCAAAATTATAAACCTATATCAATAATCTACTCACAATACATTTTCCCGGTAAGCTTCATGTTACATAACCTAATAATAAACCATACACCAACGCAAGTCACTCTTACTAATGTCAAACATATTAAGTTCGACGCCAACGCGTTTTTACAACCCCCGACCTAAGAAGCCAAGATTCATAGGATCCATCAAAGTGTCAAATATCGAAATTTAACAAATAATCATGAAATAGGAGTTCCCGCTTTCCAAGCGACGGTTATCACTCAATCAATGTTCAACGATACATAACGAAAGAGATTAAGGCTCTTCACACACGAGGTGATGAAGAAATCCAGTCGCCGACGACTTTAATTCTCATGACATATGTACGGACTTCCATAGTCTTGTAAGTGTTTTGTTGGTTTGAGACTTAAGTTGTGTACCGTAGATTTATGTTGCCTCGTGTAAAATAGCCAGACTCGTGGGAAATCTATACTCCATACTTTACTTAATATATAAAGCTGGAGAGTTTGTTTGTTTGTTTGTTTGTTTGAACGCGCTAATCTCAGGAACTATTGGTCCAAATTGAAAAATTCTTTTTGTGTTGAATAGACCATTAATCGAGGAAGGCTTTAGGCTATAAACCATCACGCTGCGACTAATAGGAGCGAAGATACAATGGAAAATGTTAAAAAAAAAAGGACGGGTATAAATTATAACTTATATTTTCTTCTACCCACGGGAACGAAGTCGCGGGCAACAGCTAGTCTAATATATTTAAGTTTTGTACTGAAACGGTATTCAAATGTTTTTCTGATAAATGGAATGAAATAGGTTTATTTTACTTGAAGAAATTTACGTTGTTCTTTATATCTTAAAGTTTGTAACAATAAGAACATAACGATTAGTTAGCTAGTAGACTCGCTTATTTAGCTACACGATCGAACGAATAGACCGACCTTTCGAAATTAACATCCATTCTCTTAACAACCATCTTTGGACTTTCATTTACCCACCTACGTTATAATTACCGTACTTTTTACGCTTATTCACCTCAGTTAAATTAACGGTTACATTGCCATTATCCTAGCCAAATATCACCTCAGAACATCACATCTACCCATTCGTAAACGTTATTCGAATAAAGCGAGGCGTCGTGTTATTCAGCGATGGCTGAACATCGCCGAGCAGATTCATTACTCTTTTGTCAAAACAAAATTTGTTTCGACACAAACAAATGGCAGAAATGTTTTACCGTTACACTAAAGTTTAACTCCGTTTTAAAGTCCTGCATAATGTTTGGACAGATCGATCTATTACGCCTACGATGACTACGCTTTGGCGTTCTTAATTTATTGTTATAGTTCGACTTTAGACTCCATTTTGGAATATAATTTGTAGTTTTATTGATGATTGTTAGAACAAAATGTTTTAGTGAAATACTAATGATAACATTTTTATACCAACTCTGGTAATTCCTTAAGTTATTTTCAGTGGCATCGGTAGCAAAGCCTTAATTTCTAAGTTGTGCCTAGGAGTTAACACATTTTTTTTTGCGCTGGCATCAGTATTTTACTAAATATTATGTCATCACATTTTTTCTACACTCTTTCGCTTTCCTAGAGACATTAAATAAAATTTTCAAATTGAACAATTCTCGCACACAATCGCCAACCGCTAACCAGACCACATGAGCAGCACCTAGCACTGATTTACAGCAGTTAGCAACAAACACCGATAGTTGATAGTGAACAAAACTAATCAATCATGGAACGAGCAGAAACATTATAATTTATATTGACACACGCCGCGATGAGTTACGGCTTCGTTTGACTGGCCCGCGTTATTAATGGTATCTACTTAACTACAGCCCTTTGTAGGTTTGTTTCGAGTTAATTTAGAAGTTTGTGTTTATACCTATTTATATTGTACTGTTTTCATCATTATGTAATTAGGCTGAGCATTTTATATGTAGATGTTTTAGTATGATTTTTTTCTTCGATAGGCTTTTGTAGGATTGTGTGTTTGTACGTATGTGATATTTCCGTTTACCATTGAATATTAATTGACAGGCGTTTTGATTTTTGTTTATTTTGGTATCCAATTCCAGATTGCTTTTGTTATAGCTGCGTTTTTGGATTTGCTTCGTTAAGTTAATCTAGAAACTCTAAAATATTCCTTCGATATTTTGGAACAACATCTGCATATCTTCTCTTCTGTTTGACTGTGATGTTTATACATTTTTTTTTTCAAAAGTGATATCCAAAATTTTCTTCAAAACACCAAACTTAATCCTATTATCATTTATCAACACACCACTAATAAACTGAATACAACGTAAAACAGCATAGAAATAGAATGTCTCCTGTTAGTTTCAATGATGCATCAAATAGTAATTGAATGCGTACCCAGAAGCTCGACGGTAACCCTTGCCCTACTTAACATTTATGGGTAATGCGCCATAACCCTTCTATATCTGGCCTGGCTCTATATTTATGGATTTAATTTTGAAAATCATAATAATATTCGCATTATATCGGCCTATTGCTGTGTTATTCAAATCTATGCTAAATTCAGTAGTATTGGAGAGTTCTAGGATTAAGAGGCTCTTGTTATTTCACGCGATGAATGGAATTATTAAATAGAAAAAATAGCTTTTGTTTGGTACTACAAGTGGAGATATTGCCATTCCTTTTGAAGAGACTTAATTTTGATCGAACACTTCCGTATATTTGAGCTATTCGGTGTAGGCCTTGCAAGACGCAAGTGCAATTTAAACTGAGTGATTGCAAACTACGGGACTGTATTTTTATAGAAACTTTCATGAGCAAGCAAACCGTTGCATCATTTAAACACTGTAGCTGTCTTTTTTATTAATATACCCTTGTATAGTAAGAGATATCATATTATTATATTTCTTTTAAACTTTGAATTGTCCTAAAACTATTTGTTATGCATAAAACAGAAAAACCTTGTAATGAAACATGCGACTTATCCATATTTTTAAATACCAATCTTTCACAAGCCGCTTATTTGACGTCAATGTGAACTTTCATTCAAATATTACAACTATGTACTTTACCGATTATCTCCCACTGTTTACCTACATATGAAACATGATTACCGATAAAATGCATAGTTGATTGGGGAGGTAATTAAAGATATTATCAGCTGGACGGTGTCGCATGTGAATTATTGTATTATTTAGTGGTTTCTTAGGTTTACGCGAATATTAGACATTGAAATGAAACTACTTTTACGGATTTTATCGCGGTTTAATTTTAGATTTTAGTTCCCGACGTTTCGAAACCTTTGCAGGTATCATGGTCACGGGCAGACTGAGATGGCGTTCGTCTTGACAGGAGATGTTGCTCGTTCTACCTTCATATTTTAATTAATTATTTGTGGTCCGACCTACGCAGTATGAGCTCACTGTGTCTTGATGTCTTGCAGCGCTGCTCTTGGGTTTGGCCTTGAGTTTATTTATTATTGGATCCCAAGTAGGTGATATCTTCCAGCCATCTTCTCTATTGAAATTAGGGTGTTTTTTAATCTCAATAGCCTCGCGAAACATCCTAGGTAGGAATTTGGATTCTTTAGCGAGGATCTGTGGTTGGTCAAATCTAATATAATGGCTGGAACTAATATAATGGCTGGAACCTTCAGCATGTTCGGCGACTGCAGACTTCGTTGAGCGGCGGTGTTTCACGTCAGCTATGTGTTCTTTAACGCGGGTCCCTATGCTTCGTTTGGTTTGACCGATGTAAGAGAGGCCGCAGTCACAATCTAGTTTGTATACTCCTGCATCTTGTAGAGGTATGTGACACTTGACGGATGGTAAGGACTGGCTAATCTTCTTGGGCGGCTTGAAGTATGTTTTAATTGAAGCTCGCTTCAGGATGTAACCAATCTTGTCAGTGACTCCTCTGACGTATGGTAGTACAGCAGGCAAACGATCAACAGTGGCTGGCTTCACTCGGTTTCTGTGACGGGGCCGTGGAACTTGGAGCTTGTTGTCTCGCAGTACTTGCTTGACGTGTTGAAGCTCAGCGGCAAGGTGTCTGTCATCACAGAGTCCGTGTGCTCTCTGAAACAAAGATTTCCCCACGGTAGCTAACTGTTTAGGGTGGTGGTGAGATTCACCGTTTAAGTACCTATCTGTGTGGGTCTTCTTTCGATACACGGTGTGACTTATGGTCTGATCAGGATTTCTTTTAACTAATATGTCTAAGAAGGCAAGAGATTTATTATCCTCCAACTCCATAGTGAATTGAATTTTGTTATTAATGGAGTTGAGATGTTTTAAAAATGCATTTACTTGACTAGATGGTAAAACTGTGAAAGTATCATCTACGTACCGTTTGTAAAACCTGGGAGTGAAAGGAGCTGTTTTTAAGGCTGTCTCCTCGAAGTCTTCCATGAATATATCGGCGACTACAGGGGATACAGGCGAGCCCATCGCTACACCATCTACTTGTACATAGAATTTATTGTTCCACAGTAGGTAGCCAGATGTGAGGCAGTGCTCGAGAAGTTCTGCATATTCTAGAGGTAGGTTGTTCTCTGCTAGCTTCTTGGAAACAATTTCAATACAATCCTTAACTGGTAGGCATGTAAACAAGGACTGTACGTCGAAACTAACCATTACTTCATTGTCATGAAGATGTAGATGTTTAATCTCATTGACAAAGTGGTATGAATCCTTCACAAACGCTGTAGTGTTGCCTCTGAGTGGTGAGAGTGTTTTCGCGACGTGCTGAGCCAATCTGTAGGTTGGTGTGTCGATTTGGCTTACAATAGGACGTAGCGGGGCGTTTGGTTTGTGTATCTTTGGCAACCCAAAGATACACAAACCAAATGTATTATTTACTTTATTGCGAGAATTGTTTGAAGACCTGTGTCGATAAATAAATTTATTCATTCTGGTATTCTTGAAGGTAGTCTTTCGTAGTGATCAAAGAAGTTTTTACAGGCTTTTGTAGTGTGTGGGTTTATGTTATAATGCCTAAATTGATCGTTTATTTGAAACATATTTTAAATGCAATCATTGTAACTGTCGCCAAGACTAGAAATTCACTTATTTTATTTTCCGCTAGGGGCGCTTTAATATAACTTTTATTTCGGTCAATGGCACTGGAACTATTTTCACATTAAAAAACAAGCACAAAGATAAAGAGATTTACAAAACATAATATATTTTAAAATTGAAGTCCATTGCCTATCTAAATATAAATAACAAACAAAATATGTTTTCAGATTTTTGCATATAGAACATAGTTAACTTTAATAACATATCATTAATTCTCATCAAAAATCTATGAGCATTAGCTAGCATCGTTTGGCCTCTTAGTCATCACACATCGCTTGCGTGTCGGCTGTATAATCGATGCTGTTGCATGACCACCTCGAATATTCAGCTCTCAGCCACTTACGACTTGTAGGTATGTTACTAAAGATAGGAGGGACCAATGTTCAACGGTTGAGAAGTGCTTTATTCAATGTAAGATCTTCATGAGGAAACGTATTGAAGAAGTTGTGAAGTGAGGCCTTTGCCTAGCGGGACATTAAAGGCTATAGAAAAAAACTAACGATCGTGGTAGTCTGTTACGTCCTCCCTAGTAAATTAGAATGAAGAAGCCCTTGGATAGTTCAGCTCGTAAGTTTTTTTACCTTAGACGGATGAATTCCATCAAATAGCGATAACGTAGATAACATTCTATTATTTAGGTTTCTATTGGCAATCATAATCTCTACGTAGAGATCTTTCACCTATGCCTCTGACGTCTCAAACGTTCTTGCTTGGTAGTTACATTTAA
This sequence comes from Trichoplusia ni, assembly GCF_003590095.1. NCBI lineage: Eukaryota > Metazoa > Arthropoda > Insecta > Lepidoptera > Noctuidae > Trichoplusia > Trichoplusia ni. The sequence goes on from NC_039478.1 coordinate 21,774,366, forward strand.
ACAGGAAAAGCTTGGTTTTTTACTTTCTTTTTACAAATACTTTTTAAAGGAGATCATTACGAAACTTTCGTATATTGTTATGAATAAATAAATAATTAAACTCACAATACCGGTTAGACTGACTTACGCTGTGGATATATTAGCTGTATACTTGTCGGCTACAGCTGTGATGTAAAATATGTTCGTGCAGCGTGCAACAATAGCTTATACTGTTAAACTGCCGGCTAGACTGGTACCTCATCGATAATACTGTTGAAAACCACTTCCTTCTGGAGTTTGATAGAATGTTCTTTTTGATTTGCTTTTGATTTAAGATGGAAACTGTAGCTATCTTTTCATTGTCATATTGACGTCTTTATCAACAGCGCTGTTTAATTCATTGCTGGACAACTCGTTTTAATTGATAGATCAAAGAAAAAATATCGACATAAATACCTAAATATACAAAGACAACATTTTGTTATTCATAAAAGGCGTTTTTGTTAATTAAAAGCATTTGAAAGATAAAAGTAATTTCTGAACTATTTAATTTCAGAGAATGTTTTACCTTTCTTTGTAATTAAAACGATATGGCTTTTTTTCATACGGAGGGTTCTGTATCCATAGGGTTAAACCGACAAGCTCCGCTATCTGTCTCTTTGCCACTGGGCTGCTTATCAAGAATAGCTAGACAGTAAAATTATAACAGATTTATGACGTATTTGTTGTATAAAAAAGTAATGAAAATTGAAAAAAAAAAACAAGGTTAAGCAACAGATTTGATGGGGGGGGGGGCATTTAAAATCAATCGTTTTTCATCTTATTTGTACAAAATCCTGAATGACGCGAGTCTGACTGCCACATGAACGGTTTTTTTTATAACACTCCGTTACCTAAATGTATGGATACTATCTAGCGAGCCTTTATATGTAATCGCATTACATTACTTCTTGCTAAAGCCCAATTTACATCACGCAACTAAAAGGCGTGTTTCTTTCCAAATATCCCAACGACATACATAAAGGTTATGTTAATAGCTATGGCCATCCATCAGCGTTGCTAATCACCGAGCCTGCTTTATTTGCTCATTAGCCGCCGAAAACTCGGACCCGATCGGCGTAATTCGGCGAAATTCGACAGTTTTCGCCGAATGTGGGTATTTTCAGCTTTGTACCGTGTCCCGATGTTAATCGCCTCGGCTGTTTAGTATTTGTGTCGTTTTAACGTAGTCTAATTGGATGTATGTATAAGGTCTAATTAGGTGTCGCAAAATAGCAAGTTCTTTTATTTAATTTGATCATGTAGCGGAATTTATTTTTTGTGCTGACGGAACGTGTATTGTATGATAGTTTCAGCATTTTGTTATCATTCTTAAAGGCTTTATAATACAGCTTTCTGCAATGGAGTTCAAATGTTGTTTCTTCTTCTCATCCAAAACGACATTTTCCAAGCATATAAAGAATGGTACTTGTGATATAGTATTTTTTGTATTTGATTTTTGCTTCATTTATTAATTACTGAAGTAGTAAGACAAATCATTTATTAATTTTATTGTTCTTTAATTTGAAGTAAAGGTTAATGTATATGTAGGTAAGGGAAAATGAAAAAATACATCAGTGTTTTTAAATTTATTTTCGTTAATTATTTAATAATTTATACCACAACAATAAAATCATTCAAATCCAGCCGTTTATTAGTACAGCATTACACACACTTCCAGTACATTTATATGTACAAAGATAATCCACCTACTGTATTGCAAAACGATATCTCGTCAACATCCCTTGTGTTACCCAACTCGTGTAACACAAGTATAGCAACATAAAGTTAAACTAACACAAGTGGTCACGCCCGAGTACATCCCTATAGCTAACGCGCCGAGCGATCCATTAACTTGCGGGCTAAAGTTCCTCCTGCTTACTGACATACGGACGGACGGGATAGCTAACTTGTTTGATGAATTACTTTTATAAATACTTACAATTGTTAAGTGATCTATTCTTAATAGATTGGTATGTTAGTCTAGTTCGTTAGGTTCGATTGCCACCCAAATGTTTGTGTGACATGTTTGTTCTGTGTCTGCGGTTATTATCTAAATATGTATAGATATATTTAGAGGTATATAATTATGCTGATAGTACTCACGAGATACAAGGTTTTTATTTTGAGGTTAGATGACAATGTTTGAAAAGTTTTACATACCTATTAAGATCTAAATTTTAAGTTATAATATGCAATGAAACGTACTATCTAACTTTAATTCCAAAATCTTCTATTTTATAATCAAAATGCTTATAAAATGTTTTCTTTTATTACAGGTAAGGATTTGTTTAAAAGCCGTGTCAATCCCCAAGGTGTCATGAGGTCGTAAGTAAGAGTAGAGTTTTTCTAAAATTTAATTGAATTAAGTCGTAAGTCACGATCGAAACAAAGAAATGCAGACCATATGAACAAATTTATGCTATCAAGACGGTTGTTTCAACAATCTATGTATAGATCATGTGCTTACATTCAATTCGTAACTTAGTAACGCATTGTAACTTTGAATCCAATAGTGGCAGAAATATTGTCGTGTTTGATAGTAGTATGCATTTAATAGCAGAAAAAAGAAATAGTTTGCAAAGATGAAGGTTGTAAATCGCGATGGTTTTACTTCCAGAACCCTAAGAAGGCGTTTAAAGCTACAGATTTCAGAACTCTAGTTACATGGTTCCAAGATTGTTTAGTATCAATCAAATCTAGTCTTTAGGAATGTTTAAATAACCACGCATCACACATAATTTCCTTTATCACACTTTGTAATCCTTGTGTCGCGGGGGTTTCACAAACATTCAAGTCACATGCACAAAGACAACCAGACTCAGAACAACCGTTCGTGGATCACACAATCGCTTGTCCTACGCGGGGATCGATTTGGCGTGATGACCTCAACCGCTCGGCTATCCGTGCAGTCAGAAATAAATGAGACTTGTTTATTTTGTAGTGTGTAATATTCTCATTTTGTTACATCGTCGTGACAGCTTGAAACCTGAAAGTTCCTGTAAGTGCGGCTCTTGACTGTTTCAATTAGATTGATCGAAGCCTCGCGAAGGTAACGCCGATCTCTCAAACGTCGTAAAAAGATTGATGGATTCAGATTCGCTGTACGCATACATAAACACCTGCGTACGTTCCGATAGCGGTGCGTTTGTGTGTGTGTGCGTGTCGTTGAAGAACTTGTGGGAGTTTGGTTCTTTTCGTATGAATGTTTCGCTAAAATTTTAGGATAATGCTAAAATTAGTTCGTAAATATAATTTTATTTTGTTTTTGGAACATATAACAGGCATTAATAAAGGTTGCTTTTGAAATGTGATTTTATTCAAACGTTTAATACTAACACATGCGGGCTCTTTTATAGAATGCAGCGATTACTGACCGATATATCAAACAAACAAAACACAATGCTGGTTTTGTATATTTACATTACCAATAAATTTAATAAGCTTGAATAATTAATACCATTATCCCAAAACACATCATAATAGAACTACAGGCACCATCAAACTTATAGCAATCCATCGACATGAAAAACACCTGTATGACAACGGAATAAGGTTAAATTTCCCATTTCATCACGATTGTTCGACTATAGTTGAATAATTTACGCTGAAAACTAATACCGCTTGCGAAACAAACAGAACTATTTCATTATTCACCGCGATGATCAGCGTTTGTACTGTATAATAAACATATTGGTCCCATGAGGCTGTGGCGCCCTGGAGAACACTCGCTCATAACCGTTTTAATTATGCCGCTCTAGAAATAGGAAATAGATGGTTTTATAATCGAATTGCTGTTGTATTTATGTTATCGTTTTGTTTTTGTTTTTGTGCATTACTGTTTAGATTGAATGGGATATTGATAAGCAGAGTTCCTGATGTACTGTTGTATTGCAACCAGTGACGTCATACTCATCTATTTCAATAAGCTGTCACATGACCACCTCGTTTGGCGATTTTTGCGCGTAATTTGACATATGCTAATATTGGTATTCACAATTGTGACTTTCTATGGATATAACATTTCTAGAATCCGTTTTTATTGTTCGTGATATTGGCCCGTGTAATGTCACAAATTCACAAACTTTACATCTTAATAATATTAAATGATACACTTTAATCACGCGCAATTTATCAGGATTGCCCGACTAGTTTCAGTCCCAACTAGAGTTAAACTTAATCATGAGCTAACGAGGCGTGGTTGCGAGTTGAAATAGTTTAAAATAATAGATTAATTTCTTGGAAGACACAAATCGATTATCAATCGACTTGAGTACCTGTCAGGTATGTACGATACACTGTCTATGATCCCCCAATAGGTAAAGAGCAAAAGAATCTCCTTTCCATATATGCCTCACGTTTCTAACAAAATCTCCTTACAAGTATAACTCCTTAATATATATACAGGTGATAAATAAATACGATACACAATTAACAATAATAACAAATAAAACAGACGCGTGTTTATCACGTCCCATCATTGATATCAAAGATAAACTGAAGTCTATTACTACTGCAGGAGTAGAAAGTAATCTACGTGTTACCCTAGTAAACCGCAATACAGATAACGGAACTAGGTCAAGATTTCGCGACATTCGTCAAAACAATGTCTATGAGAAATGAATGAACTTTGCTGTCATATTATAACATGGAGAAATATTGTTGTGAAACAATATAGGAAGCTTTCGGGAGAAATATATGGATTATGTGATGAAATAAGAAGAAAAAGAGGGAATGGTGCGATCACGAGAAGTAGATATGAAAGAAGAAGAATAATTGGTAAAATAGGTTCAGGGAAGAAGAAAAGAGAGAAATGAGTTGGTTAAAAAACAACATGCAAATATGAGAGTTTTAAAATCACATTCCTAAAAATTCCCTTGTCTTGTGTGTGACTTTGTTTTTAAGTGCTTTTAATTACCCAGAACTGTGTAAACCTCGTCAAATTTGAAGCAACATCCACTCCAGCAATACTGTAACCTTCCCTTCAAGTAATTTCAAATATCCGGGTGCCTAAAAACAAAATCGTCTCAATAGCTCAATAGCAGCAAAAATAATAAACGAAACACATAAACAGACACATGCGACCACTATTAAGATTTCCTCACAATAACAACAGCCTTAGAAAACCGTATCGTTTACCATTACCATAGCGCATTACCATATAACCATATTAGGAGGGTGACGTAAATTAAAACCATAAAGCCGGCTGTCACATCACCATGGTGATAGCTATTACAATTTATTGGTGTGTTATGTTTATAAGGCTTTTGTTTATTGTATTGAATTCTTTTACGTTTTGAATGGTAGCTGTAATGTTTTAGGGTGTAGGTAAAATGTGTCGCACTTTTCTATTGATAAAGTTGTCTTATAAATTCGGTTTCACTCACTCCCATTTTGTAATGCAATCATATATTCAATAGTTTACTTGTATTTAAAAAGTTGTTTCTATCATATCCCACTTCACAGTTGGCTCCAAATCGATGTCTCTATTCCCGTCAAACGCTAAAACACGAAGATCTAACAGATCTGTAAATAAAGAATCTGTAACTTCTACCAGTCGACATCTGGGGCACGCTTAGGGCTGTCACTGTAAAGTGGAGTAAGTTTTGAAACGTTTTAAAATGCTCGAAATTGAGCTCATCCTCTCCTGTTACACTGCCACATAGGCACAACACATACAAGTTACGACACACACAAGATTGTCATAGAAAAGCACAATCATTGGACGTCGTTTTGAGCGACTACCGAACTATCTTTATTTGAAACACAGCATAAATATGGTTAAACAATTTGTGCGGGCTTAAATCTATTTATCTGGGGAGCCTACGTTAAACTTAACCTTACCTCACCTATTAAAGTCAAACAGCTGCAGTGCAAGCGAGACGGCACTTATTAACGTCTCTTTTCCATATTTGTAACAGTCACATTAAACCAGTCGGGATAAGCTCACATTATGCGATTTAATTTCAACAAAAACCCTGTTCCTTTCAAAACAAGACGTTTCTTACTCGAATAAATTTGAAAATTGAATTGCCTACAGTGGCAGCCCTATCTTCCCCGTTCCTAATGTCTTTCTCTCCCGGCTTGGTGCAGGTGAACCACGTACAGTTCGATAGTGTGGCACTCGCGCACTTAAACACTTCGACACACCTAATAAATTACAATCATTGGACAGATTGAGAATTCCCTTTTCCCGCTGAATCAGCTGAGAGTAAAATAAATGCGTTTTAATAAATTTATTTTTCAGTAGGTTTTTCACTTTTCTTATTGGCTGTAGGTAGGTAAGTACTTTTATTGAAGATTTTAGGGAAAAATAGCTCTTGAAGAAGTAACATAGGGTGCGTTTTACTCAACTTGAGTAGAAAAAAAAATAGTTATGCTTTACAGCAATATCCCAAAAGCAAATCAATAAACTTCAACTAAACAAGCCTTCAGTGAACACCATTTACCACCAATCTTAGACCTAAAAAACATTCTCCAAAATAATATAAAACACAATTGAGTGAGCCGAGTATAGAGGTAGACAACAGTGGTCCAGCGATGAGATTACGCGCTCAATTTAACACCACACCTAGTGGCGCCGCCTGGCGGGATGTCATCATTATGCGGTCCACTGGCCACCGTGATCTCTACCGGCGGAATATTGCGTGAAGTGATGATGGACTTAACTAGGCTACGTGGGAAATGGGACTTGAATGTGGAAGGTAGTGTGTGTGTGTGTGTGCTGTTAGTCTTTATGGTTGAATGTCAGGTCCGATTTTTATATAATTGTTATGGTATTTGCTAAAATCGGTCGGAATCAGGATTTTGAAAGCTTTTACCGATATTATTGCTGGAGGGCACTAGAAAAAGGAGTATTATATATAACAAAACAAAATCAGAGGAAATGCATTGTTGTATTATTATTTTGAACCCTGATTTCAAACCTATTTTATTTTTCTCAGAAAAAAGACACTTGGGAAGTTGAAAGCTATGTTCGATAAAACGAAGATCAGAAATCAAAATGTGTATTGTTATTATTTCTACAGTCAGTTTGCAGATGTTTTGTTTATTTAAAAATTAGTTTGAAATACTTTCTAAATAAAACACTGGCCGCAAGTGCACTTGAATAAAGTAAACAGTATCGACTTTTCTATAAAGCATGAAAGAAATAAGTTAATTTAACTTCACGGACGAGTATTCCTCTGCAATGGAAATACATCAACCCTAAAAAAAGTTTACTGACGTTATTCATTTTAACCCCTTGATATAAATCCACCTCATCCACTAAGTCAGTGCCACCTCATTGAGCAAACTGACACCTCTAACCCTATCTTCACCGCACCCTACAAATCAGATTGCAGGTGTCCGATCATTGATAACCCCCCCCCCCTCCTTAACCCCCACCCGCTGGCCTTGGCGAGATAAAAGGGAAACTGGGTCATTGATACCATATGTAAGTCTATCCCTAATATCTACAGCGTATCAGCGTTCATTTGGCATTTTATTTTTGTTCAACCAACTTCGGTATTTTTCGATATTTCCTCGCGATTGTTATTCTGTTTGCGACTGCTCTGTGGTTTGTTTGTGCTCGGAAATTGAATTTATTGTGGACTCTGGTGAAGTGTCGCGTTTCGCTAGTTCACTTGTGTATCTTGAGTGACTCGAAGTTTGATTCGCGATGTTTTGATCTGATAATGTATGTTTCAAGTGTGTTATTTCATTTTTGATAGATTGCTGTTGTGTAGTGCGAGTTTTCGTTTGTTTATTTACATTTTATGTAAGTGTTACTTAGACTGTCGCGTAAGTTTACCATTATCTGCTAACCCGCAGTGAGCCAACTTCGTGATCAGTGCTCCAACCGTTTATAATTCATTATCTGTGGCTAATTAATCTCTTTTCATTACTATTATATGAAATTATTTGATTATTTTGACTTTTATGAAAAACTACAATATCATTTCACTTTCACTTACCGATGTTTATTTAATAGTTATCAGCATGATCACTCCACTTGACACAGTGATTAGTGTGACACAATTTATAATATAACATAACACATTAGCAATTAAACTGTTAAACACTGAAAAATATTAAAATATTCACAACATACTATCATAAATAGTTAACAAAATCAATAATAAAACAGAACACTATCAAACAATTTATTGTAACAATATTCCTAGAACTCAAAACAAAAGAATAACCACAAGATATTTTATCTAAACCCATTATTATCCATCTATAGAACTAGTAACACTTTTCCATTCGATTATACCCACATCAAGAGTCCTTTAGGCCTTTCAGTGGCCCATAAAGTAATCAGATAAGACTTTACTGGTCGCCTGTACACCTGTGTTATCAAAAGGAAGCCACGACCGGAATACTGTCCCATCCGCACACTATTTTAACAGTTAAGTCCACAACTTGCTACCGAACACTCATTAACACACCCTTTATATGCTTAGTTTTAGTAACAGACGTTTACAAATGAATTGTATATGTGAGTGAAATAAGTGAGAGTACAAAATGGTGCACAATAAGGATCAAGACTGTTTACTAGAACTACTGAGTTTGTTATGTGACCAAAGAGGTCCGATCAAACATAAAAAGAAAATTAAAAACGGTAAGTTCAAATTCAGAATCTATATTTCGCCAACTTTCGTATTTACGATCATGCACGATCATTTTTATTGTTATGGAAGTTCGGATTTATCGTCAGAATTTTCTGGCATGCATCGCCGTAGTGTTGTAAAGTGTTCTAAATATCGATAAATAAATACCTATCTCTATTTCCATAAAATACGAAATTCTATTTCTGGTATCACGAATTCCCTAGTACGGGTTAATTAAATTCGTGCCAATGTCACTTAGTCCCAGCTGTCACGTTACATTCAAATTGGGATTGTCATATTCGGCGCGTGCCATACCGCTCGGATGATATTATCACATATTTCATACGATTCCCATCATCTCGCTAAAATAAGGAACGAGATTTCCTTATTTTCGTTCTTTATCCGCCTTTTGCCCGTCGAAAATTGTGGGCCGGTACCAATATTCTCTTATTTATGCAGGAGTGATCGTGGTAGCGCATATATTAATATCTTTATGAATCTCTTTACCATGGACCCATTGTTTCTACGTTAATGAAGGTTTTTGAATTAAATAAATGCCTGTTTCAGTTTCAGTAATCGTATCTTTCATGACCTAGTTTCGCACATTACTTATCACTGAGTATTTACGCGTACATTTTTAATTTGTTGAAATAAACGGTTTCGAATTATTTCGACGAAATACGCGACGAGCGTAATTATGAAGCGTCCACACGAAAAAGCTGACGATTTAATTTTTGAAACGAAAATCCGCCGCGGGACCCTGATTATGCAAAACTGCATTTATGAGTTAAAGTTCTTTTACAATTGTGTGGCTTGATTTATGACTTACAATTCACGAGATTATTTCAAGGGAAGAAACCCTGTCGTTATTTAAAGGCCTACACAGGGACACAGGTCCAACGTGCAGCGGCATCGTTGAGAATATAAATCTAAAATACAATGGGGCATTTACCAAGATACTATTATTATTATGTACTTAATATTGTTATGAAATCAAGATATACTCATTAACAAATCAGCGAAAACAAACGAACGACTATCGTTATCCTCGATACGGTTGATTACCTTGTGTTGCCAAAGTAATCACTTGTACACGGCCACGTACTATCAGCTATTTCACCTAATTGTTGTGGGTGAGGCTTATCAGCAGATAGGCGAGACAACGCCGAACTGATAACAGCGAAACAGTCGCCGGCCGGGCGTCCCGAGCAAATCTACTCACCGGTGCAAAAATAACAAAGTAACAAGAATAATATTTGCACTGTAAATACTCGCTGAAACCATCTAAAACGGTTACACGTGGCTCGGAGTGCCGAAAACGTTCGGAGTGTAGTGATGTGATCATGTCGATTGGATTTATCGATAAATTTGAGAACGATGAAAATGAACGGGTTTTGGAGTGACTTTTTGTATGCGGCGGCTAATCACCCGTTCCCGTCTGTGCCTATTGATTTGTTGTCGCCGTTTGATGCACATGAAGATGAGAACCGTTAGTATATTGTGTTTGTTTGTATTTTGTATCTCTTCACGATAAGTCTAATCCTTTGTCTTGTGAAAACTCTCTCTCTTTGTTGTCTAGTCGCAGAATGTTGATACTTGTTAAGGGAACTTTCGTTGAACAAAGCGAAACTTGACCAATACCTAGACAGTATTTACAAATACTATCCTTTATTTCATATTCATTTTATACACGGCATTGTAAACAGCAAACAAATCCATTGTATACTCGCCGCTAATCCTGAATTTAATTATTATTTGTCCTAATTAAATTAAACGCGCATCGAACGGATTCCATTGCATAAATTACTCAATACAAAATCCTCTTACACTAGTTTTGTGCAAATAAACATTTCACTTATGTATGCATGCATGTGTGTGTAATCCTATTAAAATGCTCCCGACATGGCTAAATTAGAATTTAGTATTTGTTTCTACCGTCCCTAACTCTGTAACTCTGAAACTTGGATGAATATTTAACGGTGGAAAGGTAGGTTAGACATTTGTTATTTAGGGATTAAAATAGTTAAACAATATGCTAGATGTTTATGTGAATAAGAAAAGTGAACAGAAGTAATGGGTTGAGAATAGGAATGGAAGTAAAATACATGTTACGGTAACCCTAAGTTATATTGGAATCATGGTAGAGAGATTTTTTTTAAACGACCGCCTTACTTATTTATATAAAGCTTCTGTCGCGTGGGGTGCACAAACATTCGAGTCATATGCACTAATACTTATGCATAGCTTATCCATAGGTACATTTATTTGCGCTCTGACGGACGATTTTTGCAGTAAATTAAATTTGTTGTTTTTATATAAAACATGTCAACAATTTTCCTACCGGATTTACCGGTAAGCTGATAAAGTTAACAATAATATTGATAACATAAGTACCATATAAATGCATTTTTATAAAACTTTCAGCTTTGTTGCTATCCAAACAAAAATGATAGTGAAACAAATTGTCCTAGTTTAAGTTGATAAATTATTAATTAATAGTTTAGTTGTTTTATCCGTTTAGTGATTAGAGTGTTAAGACTTGATCAATTACGGACGCGAATGAAATCAAACCTTTATGAAATCAGGTGTTATGCCTTAAAAATAACAAATAACATTTTTCTTATGAATGAATTTGTTTTCTTTTTAAAGAACCGGTAGTAAAGAAATTTGTGGAGTTTCCACAAGTTTTGTGGAGATTCTTTCCGATTCTTTTCCATCAGAACCGCAACTTGGAACCGCGATACTAAAGTCGACGTTTCGAAAGTGAATATTTCCTATTAAAAATGAAAAAACCTTTTTAGATTTTGAATTTTTAAAAGTCGTGTTTCCTATTACTTATTATGTTTTAGTGATGTATCTATATTAATGAATAATCTGAAAACAGGGAAGTTGTTTTTGCTCCAAAATATTATTCCTATCATAACAATAGATAGGTAAGCCTATATTCCGCATAAACAAATCGCAGGTAAAATCCCTGCCAATGTTTACGGGGCCTATTTACCTGGCTAGTGTTGTGAATGTAAACAGTATCCACTATACAGCCCTAGGGTGGGGAAAAGTAAACATTGATCAGTGTTGCCAGTGTTGCGAGTGTTGCCACTGTTTATCATTTTTTGATTCATCTTCACGTCCGATATAAAAGATAAAGTGACCTGTGACGTAAATAGTAATCTTGTTATTGTCTTTTGTAAAAGTTACATCACATGTGCAATGATTATGTAGTATATGACTAATACTTATGACATGCGTCATACAAAAATATATAATATCTTGGACAATTTTCACACAACGCCATCTAGTCTCAAACTAAGCAAAGCTTGTATGACGAGTACTAGACAACTGATAAACAAACTTATATATTTCTGAATAGTATTATAGACAAATTACACCCAGACGCAAAATGATCATACTCATCACACTAACACTTATCCTGGGTGGGAATCGAACCTACGATCTCCGGTATAGCAGCCAGGGCCAGTAATCACTAGACCAACCGGCCAGACACATGTTGCATATTTATATATTTTTTTATTATAATATAAATTACGATCTATAAATGTTATTAATTCATTTAATCGCTAGTGCCAAGCATTATAATAATAAAGTTATCACCTTTAAACAATATACTTACTATTTACAAAAACTACATACTTCAGAGCTTGCAATAAAACGTTTAAATCAAACTGTTATCCATTCATGCAGTTTAAAAATGGAATATTGAACTCATCTATCAAATTTGTTTACCCATAAACCAGTTTGCATGCTGAAGTGGTCATAAATTCAAACTAGGGACTTTCCCAATAAACCAATATGTATGGGACTACGGCAGTAAGTTTCCAAGATCCCGCCGGTCAGAGATTTGTCTTTCGACCAAGGATGTGCGTAACAACAGCAAAACAACTGTCCTAAAACATCCTAAACAAACTCCCCGCAAGAATGTTGCCAACCCTAATTACGCAACAGAGACGGTTCTATAATGTTGCCAAGTTATTTGAGTTTTTTAATTAAAGTCCTTGTTGTGGTATTGTTTTGCTGTTTGCTTGGTTGAGGTTAAATAATGGAGGTGAATAAATATGTCTTATTTATTCTAATTTACCTTAAAGGGTTTTTGTTAGGTATAAAATTAAATGTTTGCTTAAAACTTCTGTATCTTGTTTTAGGTTTTTGTTGATAAGATTGCGTGATCATTAGACTTCCGTAAGCAATCTCTTTTTTAAATCAAAATGACTTTCATTCAATACGGACATTTTTTTTAAATTCGATAATATTTTAAATCATCATACTTGGATTACGTAGTTATATCAGTAACAAAGGGCCGACCTTCAGAAGGCTCCTTGAAGCATAATCTCTCATTATTTTTCCGTGCAGCCCGACAAACCGTTGCGCAAACCCGACGAGTTATCACTCGCTATCATTTCGATTACATTTATCTATGAATGCGAGATAATAGACGCCGCGACGCCCACGCACCTGATCTCGACACAGAGGAACTCCATCCATCAGTGCCGTTCTCCACGCAGATGAACACTCTCGCCTCGCGCCCTTATCTTATCGATACAAGAAATATCGATACCTCAGCTAAATCACGCGCGTCAATGAACATTCGCTATTGGATAGTGATGCACTTTATCTTATCTCCGTAGTTCAAGTTGTGCTATCGGTGCGATTCGAACGTGTTTTACTTTTAATTTTAATGTGTAAATAATTATGTGGGAATTTGTGTGCGGTGTGTTTGTGACCTAGTTTGGTGATTCTGTGATAGTGTTGGGGTTAGGTTGTCGATATGCGGTCGCCGCGGCTGTCGTGGACGCAGACTGTGGAGGGGGTGCGGGAGTGCGCGTGGCAGTTGTTTTATTGCAGCATGAGCGTGTGTGAGAGGATTGCCGCGGCTCATGCTCTCGTTGAGCCGTATCCGAACCTGGATGTTGTGATTGCTGGACCTACGTATAGCGCACAGCGTTAGTATGATCTAGAATATGTACTTTTTGTTCTGTCATGATAGAACTTATTGAGAACTTATTCATCTGTAATTATGAATTAAGTTTCATTTAAAAATTCAGGTAGATAAAAATTAATTACATTTTTTTAAACTAACTGTTGCCTGCGACTTCTTCCGCTTGGTTAGAAGATATAAGTTTTAATTTATACCTGCCTTCTATCTTTCTTGTAGGATTCAGTCAGCGTTTGCAATGTAAGCGCAAAAAATGAGTTTTTTTACGACCTCACATTAGAAACCTCAAAAATTGTAGCCTATGTGTTATTCTGATGTATAAGCTATATTGTGCAAAGTTTCATTCAAATCCATTCAGTAGTTTTTACGTGAAAGAGTAACAAACATCCATACATCCATACTTACAAACTTTCGCCTTTATAATAGTAGTAGGATAAGTGTTAACTGACCGAAATTATCGTTGTCTACTCGTTGAAAGTTTTTCCTTGATCTTTACTCAGACACTACAAACGCGGAAGCTAATTTTATCTTCACTAGACATCTACAACACAAAACTTTTAAACCAAAGCGGTATTGCATCAAATGACGATCGCCGCACAATTGTGAATATTAATGCCCTGTATTGACATGTCATGCCGCACCGACGGCCGAGTTCAAATGTTGATAGTTTTGTTATTACATGTTACGACAAGCGATTTATCGATTCCCAGTTTAATCGATTTACGGTTAAGTCACAACACTAGATATATATAGAGTTGTAAGTCAATTTGTGTTGTATATTTTTTTTATAGAAATAATATTATATCTTGCTTGTTTTAGATGTAGAAAGATGTTTATCGAATTATATTCAGTTTTATTTCTTTGGAAAGATTTCTTAATCTCAAGATATAATGAGGATACTTTATTTGAAATATGTGCGTCCTTTCTGTCTCTAACGTAGCCTTCATTTTTCGTAGAAATTTAAAGTAGTGATAAAATTTACTTTATTAATTACGTTTTACTTTTTATCACTAAACACGACTTTTAATTTAAAACGAATGAATCAGAATAGGCGAACACTCCAATCTTTATTGAAGTCTAGTCATCGTAGCATAAAGTAGACACTTATTATTATCAAATGTTTCACAATTCTTTAAAACGATATCAACAAAAACTTAATCTATCCTAGCCTAATAAATCTTCTAATATATAAAATTCCCGTGTCACGATGTTAGTTACCGTACTCCTCCGAAACGGTTCAACCGATTTTTATGAAATTTTGTATACGTCTTGGGTAGGTCTGAGAATAGAACAACATCTATTTTTCATACTCCTAAGTTATAAGGGTTGCTCACACTAAAAAAATATATTTAATTTTTTGGACGAATTTGTTTGTTTTTATTTTTTTATAATGTGGCATTAAAAATACATACAACTAGAAAAAAAAAATCGGCAAAACAACGTTTGCTGGGTCAGCTAGTATTTAATAAAAACGATATTAAGTCGTAATTATTGTATGTTTCTGTATATCCCTGTTTATGCTGGACACATTCAAAACTTTTCAAACCACAATTAAACTCCAAAAGCATTTGACTAAAACAAATACACCGTTATTAATAATTACTTTTAACAAAGTACTCTAAAACCTATAACATATAAACATTATAACGACTTTACGAAATTCAACTGAAACAGTCACTGAAATTCGTGAATTTCAGGATATCCAGGTGCTTATAAACATCACCGGGTGTTGACAATTACTGGAAGTTACCCGGAATACCCGGCTATACCAACTTCAGTGATTAATTCTAAAACTCCACATTCACAATATACGTGTATTGTTTTATTTATATGTACAAAAGTAACGCTATTAAAAGTTTATTCTTTTGTCATCAAACTTAAAATTGGCTCACGAAGCGTATTTTGCCAATTTTAAAATCTATCCCGTTTCGTTCATTTTGCGTTTTGCGAGTTTATTTATTAAAACAGTGATCTAAGTTGTTGGACAGTCTTTATTCCAAATAATGTTTTGGAAAATCCTGTTTTGGACAGTTTAACATGACTAATATTAAAAACCAACAGTAAAATTTTACCGTTTTGTAACAACCGTTTCAATTTAGCATCCAAAATCAATATAAAAAAAACGTATCCTTTATCATGAACCAAATAATCCCAGATCAACGTCCAAACGGTGTCTTCACAACACCATCATTATCAATAAACCAAATTATAAACAAGTTAATCACATATGTAATTAAATAAAACTGCCAACGTTTCCGATGACCTGTCGCGTCGTTAGTTTTAACAACAGTTCTACCTCATTTGTTAAATAAACGCCGATTTAACTTGTGTTTTATTCAGATTTAAATTTAACGCGATAATTGTACCGGTTGATTGTTTCATTTGCTTTATAAAGGGTATTTTTTTCTGTGAACTGTGTTAATATAAATGTGTTTAATTTCGTGCATTAATACTTAAGATACTTTAGAGTAATTCGCCCTTACTGTTTAACAGGTTTGTCACTAACACTGTTGTAATGACATCTAAGCAACTTTGTAATACTTTTGCAAAAGATATCAATTAACGGAAAATATCTAAAGTAAATAATAAAACAGAGTATCAATCCAAAAATATGGCCATTACAAAAGCACATCCCATGAAATACCTACAGAACATAATATCTAACAAGTACTTACACATTGAGAAGCGAAAAAAAATCAAATTTAAACACATCTAATACTTTTTATCGGCAAATTAATCTCTATATTTAATGCCGACCAAATAACAACCTTAGCGAGAAAATGTCGTTTTTAATCCGATTACGATGATCGGGCCCTGACGAGTTTTATCCTTATTTAATCTACCAATTTCCTCGCTTCAAATTGCTTAACTTTGGAGGCTTATTACACAGAAGCGACTCGTATTCAAGTAATTGATATAATCACATATCGCGAACAGTTGCTAACTTTAATTGTTGTGCAACGTGACAATACCAAATTCAGAAATTTTAACACCTGAATAATTTTATATGGTTTTACTATCAGACCTCGTACCATACGAAGCTAATATTACCTCATACAAATCATGTTTATGTCATAACTTACAACAACAGAAACATTTCTTGGAAATAGTTTGAATAGGCGACGGGCGTAGCTCGTAGCGTCATTTATCGTAGGCGCCTACGATCGCGACTGCTACATTCTTGCGTAGCTGTTCAACGCGATTCACACTTAGGAGTAATTTGTTTTGATGACTACTAAGTTCATCTTACCAATCAATTGTAATGTTTATTCTTTTAATTGTTTTTCTTCTAAATGATACGCAAATATACGTTTTTTTTTTCTTTTATGAAGCAGCCAGTCTGACTAAATGTTCCAAAGAAATGCATTTTGTACCGTTTTTTGTAAATGATAGTAAAGTATCGGGCTATATGCTATACATCACGCCGGGTGTTCGGGAGCTTGCCAAATTGCCCACACCGACAACTTTGCTAATAACACGGGCTGCGAACAGCTTGCTTATTTGCTATTTTTTGTTAAGTTTCGACTTCAGTTGGTAAAGTTTTTGAGCGTAATTTATGAACACAAACTGCAATATCGTTTTTACTCCTTGACGTATATTAAGAGTCGTTTTTGTTAACATTTATCAAACTTTGTTTTAGTAATAGTAATAGGTACTATTGTATGCAGGGCCAGAGTGCGACAATTCTTGATATCACTGCGTCACCCTTTGGTTGACTGGTAGAGAATGCCTCTTTCATTAAGTCCGCCATTGTACATGATTTAAATAAAAATAAATAAATAAGTGTTAGTAAATTAATAAGTTTAAGAAGTGTAAATAAATAAATATGTAAACTCTGTGACAAGGCTTTATATGACATAACTATTTAACGGTATGTTAAAGGTCATCACAGTATTATTCTGCTCAGGTGTGAGATAATTTGTATAGAAAGTATACCTGGTTAATCCGAAGCCGCCCACGTTACTAAAGCTTCCAAGAAAACTTATTAAAGCCGAAAGATTTCTGGAAGTATTGAGGCGAGCCTCACAACTTACACCAAGTTCCTATTTCTTTACCAAACCTTCTAGTAAAAGAAGTATAAAAGTACTTAGTATAATAGGGATGACGTCTTGGTATAAAAAGCATTAATCTATTAAGTTAGAATTATTGCCCATGTATTTTTGAGTTTATCTAAACTCTATAAACTTGTAATGATAAACTGGTTTGAAGGCTAGGAGAGGAGGCTTTTGACGTAAAGCTTAAAGAAAATTATACATATAGGTGACGTAATGCATGAGTTCCGTGCAATGTACTTTGAATTTTGCATTAAACTATCTGAAAGTCTTGTGCATGTGACTTGAATGTTCAAAAAACGCCTGCGACGGAAAAATTAATACGCGCAGTACGGAATTCGTTTTTTTTTTAATTCAATGGAATCTCATTGGCTACACAGTCATTAATATACTTTCAACATTTACTTGCCTGCGGTAAATAATCGATGACTAACAAACTATGCGGAGACCGAACTGTAATCCAAAGAAAACTTGTTAAAAGTAAATCTATTAGTAAAAGAGTATTTAGCCTTAAGTGTTGCCACACACGAAACTACCTCAGAAACGGGACTGTTTTTATTGAAAACTTTTTTATGGCGAGTTGTTATTGGGCCTTCACATGTGTTTGGAGGTTTATGCGATGGGAGCACTTCGGTGACTGCGCTTAACAGACAAATTGAATTTGGACGGTACGATTGGTTTTTATATATATGTATGTACGTGTAATTCAGTGTGTTTGAGTATAGTACTAAAATGCAGTTGATGAATTTACGTGATAAGATTTTTAATAATGTTAAACTTAATATTTTCAATTGAAATTATTCGGTCATTTTTGTAGTATTATGTGTAGTTTATGTGTGAAGATGTGAAGTTCCAAAAAAAATGTATATGAAGGTCTTAAAACACGAATATAAATTAAATTAATATTTAAATAAACCTCAAAAATACCTATATCCCAACACAAAAACCAATCCAAAGGTTTTCTAGTTCTAAAGCAGTCAGCAAGCTAATCGATTCTCCATAACTCTCCTGTTATCGTGATCTACAATACTTTTACTGCGAGTGTGAACGAAGCCTTACCTTGTTTTTTCCAGACTCTAATAAAAAGTTAAAGTTCTTATCACAAAGAACTTTGTGTGTGATAGGTAGGTTTATTCGTTCAGTTAGCTAGAGCTGTTATACCCAGGTATTCTTGTAATGTTCATTTAGAAATAGGTAGTCAATACAAATAAATCGGTAGCTAAACACAGAAATATTTTCTGAAGTAATTATCAATGGCTACTAAATGTCAACAATGCGTGTCTAAAGAAGAGTTTTGAGATTAATATCATTTATTAATTTTATTTAATTGTGTTAGGGACAACAACAGCCTATGCTATTAATGAGCCTATATACGCGTTTCTGAAAAAATGCAACAGAACCCTTGAGGGAGGAAGCTTTTAGTGTCAGACTCTTGCTGCACATCAGAGCCCTGACAATTGTTTCGGTCAATCTAGTTCCGTATTTATGAATTAACAAAACATTTTTTAAATACTTACTATGAAATAATCCGTCCATCATCACAAGTAAAGTTTGACGGATCTAGTTAACAATTTCCCGTCGAAATTACTGACAATTAACTAGAATTCTTCATCGCCAATTAGCGGCGGTAATTCTGTCTCAAGCCAATAATGAGTCGGTTTAAAGTAACAAACTTATGTAATTGTACGCAAAGGGAAAGTTCTAACAAGGTGTAGAACGGAAATTGCCACCAACCTCCGCACTTATCTACTACTGTGTAGGAAAGTTACTCAACCAGTTTAGTTCAAAGTAGGCTGTAAATATAGAATAACTAGCTGTTGCCCGCGACTTTGTCCGCGTGGTTAGAAGATATAAGTTAGGAATTTTTGAACGGAAGCCCTCGAAGATGAATAATTTTCCCACATTTTCCATTATTTCTGATAAATAAAAAATAAAAATTATATCTTCGCTCCTACTAGTCGCGGCGTGATGGTATATAGCCTAAAACCTTCCTCGATGAATGGTCTATTCAATACGAAAACAATATTTCAATTTTAACCAGTTCCTGAGATTAGCGCGTACAAACAAACAAACATACTCTCCAGCTTTATATATTAGTATAGATTACGAGCACTTAAAGTTCCAATAAATATCTTTGAACTTTTTTTACTTTAAAATCTACGTACAGGCACAACAATGGGATGCTATCATTGTCAAGTAACGCTTTTTTTTTTTAAATGGTATGCTCCAAAAAGGCACAATTTTGATGAGATAATAGTTTTATTATTTACCTGTTTCTCTTTAGTCTATTTGTACTAAGCCCTCTTCAACTCGCACTGGGCCGGTTTCAAATAAGATAGTCATCAAAATATTAATAATAGTTTTCGAAACTGACGTCATCTTTATTATTCTAAGTTAAGCATTTGAAAGCTTCTTTCTTTCACGTATTCTTTCTTACTGGAAAAAAATCCTTAACACAAAATTTTTTTTAGAAAATATAAATGCATTCAATCTACTTTCTTACCTTCTGCTAAAAAGGTTTTTAACATCCTTGACCTTTTTGAAAAAGCTCCAAACAACTATACGTGCAGTCAAACCCACACAACACTGTTACATAAACACCGCCTTTATATCAAAGCAGTGAGGTTGACTTTCGCTAAACGCCGTCGTTCGTCTAACATTTTTGGGTTAACAAGTCTGATTCACAAATATCGACTTTATAACAATCCTTTAAGGTTGACTTTCGCTAGTCTTTGCTGCTATAATTTTGGGGTTTTCCGTTCGTTTGTATACGCTTTAAGTTGCAGAAGCAGTTATGTGAATATTTGATGGCGCCACTGTCTTTTGCCTGCCGTATGCTTATTTATTCATTCTGTAGATGCGACCGAATGTAACATTACCTATTCATGTTTTAATAAACGTGCGTGCGAGATGAGTGTAGGGCTACATTTACAATAGAAAAGGATGTAGTTTTCTTGTGTTTTGTACCGCGAATGTTTTAGCAAATTTTGTTTGAGAAACTTGTATATAGCTAGTCCTTAATTGATCTTTGACAACCACAAATAACTTACTTATTTCATTATCGGATTATTTTTCTTTATTAAAATTGACCAACTGTAAACTATTTATTCTTAACTTCGTTACCAAATACGCAGACCGAGTTTAAATTATGAAGTTTTTAATTAAAAACATTGTATTAAATTGCAAATATATGCTCTTATAATTATCTTTACAGATATATCTGTCTTATGAATAATAAATATCTATTATATCCATATTTCATAAAAAAAACTCCAAACACGGTGTTCGAAAATAATAAAATTATTGTTTTGCGTAAAACCAATAGTCGCAAACACGTACAGAATATTTTTAAATAAACTAAAATTGTCGAAAGGTCAACCATACAATACAATACACCATTCACCCGTTGTTTGCTTCGAAAACAGTACATTTTGTATAAAACCTGTCTATTTTGTAAATTGTCTATTCCAACAAAGTTGTTTAGTAAAACAAATATTTTGAAACTGATGTATTCAGGAAGAATTGGTTTTGTATGCTCACTCGCGCACGAAATACAATTGGCTCATTTAAAACGACGTTTTTGTGTACATTTTTATTTATTATTTTATAAGTACATCACCGTCTAAAACAGTGTTTTATTTTGAATGTTCGTAAATAGACAAGTGAGTTTATTTCATTTAAACTTCCCGATTGCTTTAAAAAAGGTTAAAAAATGATTGAAGTATTTGTGTCATTAGAATAATTCGATTAGAAGAATACATACTTTTTAAGTTTATTTGTGTCTAAATACTAATATGTTGTACCTATGTATTTTAGAAAACGATTTCAATGCTTTGAAGATGTAAAGAATTTGCTCCTAGCAGTATATAAAATTCACGTACAAATTCACGAAACAAACATCATAATCGTCTAAAGAGCAACTTTGAAAATGTGATATTTCGTTAACGACGGTTGACACATTCATACATTTAGATAATTTATATGTATATGTGAGTTAAAAGCAACTGTATATTATTCTACTTCCCATGGGGTTCAGGCATGATGTATGTTCATCTTCATAGGGTGAGCATCTGGTTATATATCATAACAAACGTTATTATAATGCCTCGACTATTTGCTTTTATTATAAGGTCGAGTCTTCGTGCTTAATTACTTTAGCAATTTTTATGTGTATTTGTTTTATAGCCTGTCGAAGACCAATAAAATAAACAGATAGGATCTTAAATGTTTCAAACAACACTGCTAGGATGTAGGTACTTGACTTGATAACAAACGGACCCGTCTAATATATCAAAATTGAATAACTAGCTATTTCCAACGTTGTAGCCGATCCCGTGGTGATTTTACGGTCTTTTCTCCGAAAGAAACATCAGACTTCTTTAAATTTATAGTTTGAATGAAAAGTAGTATTTTTTTTTGTCTTCTCAATTTTACGCCTTCCCCGGAATGCAACGAATATTTCAAGACTAAAACAAGCCAAATCGGTTCAGTCGTTGTTATGTTTTGCGAGACTCACGACCAAGAATGCATTTTTATAAATAGGAAGATATTTTATATATGAAAAGGTGTTCACAATCTAAAAGCTTTAATACAAAAATACACTTACAATTAAACTTAAAGTGCACTTAACGTCCTAAACACTAAAACAATAGGCTTCCAAACAACACGGCTCTGCAGTATAACAGTACAATTTAGCGACAACACTATTGTCGCAGCGAAACAATTGCAAGCGACGTAATTGTCTCACAAAGAATTGAATTGTAGAGAGAAATATATAGAATAGATAGTTGTAAGCACAGGATATAATAGGTATGAAAAAACGTGTTCTTCTCGAAAGGTCAGAAGTGGTAACTTAAAGTAATGTGTGACAGAAGTCTAATACTGCTGCCGTATGCGTAGGAAAATGGGGAGCCAGACAAAAGTGGCGTCGTAAAAAGTTACGTATCGAAGCGGTGTACCCCCTCATAAGAAGTTAACTCGTCAATACCTCAGGACAGGCAGGTGTAATGGCCGCTGAAACCTGAAGTATTCCATTATTCAAGCGTTGCAAAGAGGGGCTCTGGATTGTGCTTATAAGAGGATAAAATAAACTCCTACTTTGTGCTGATGATGCCCAGCTGGTTTTAGTGAGTAAGAATCTTACTCTCCCTGTTCATATTAAAATAAAAAACCAGGAGCGTTTTGAAGAATCCCCCCAAATAAGAAAGGTACTCGGTACATAATACACGGTTATTGGTACAGTGGTAGGGGGCTCGCCGCCAAGTACTCCTGTGTTCTTTGTACCTTCGAACCGACAAGATTGGATTTGTCGCCGCACCCTTCACCTCTATTCACTTATTTTATTTTTTTATTTCCTATTCACTCGACGTCGTTAGATCGCGGTGAGCGTTAGGTTCTACCACGAAATTATTTAAGGTTGCTGATTCTAGCCTAATGCAGACAAGTACCTTTGTGTCTTTTAAAAAGTCATTATGCCCTTGATTATTTTTAAACGCTACTGATAAATAATATAAGTGCCATCCCGAGATGAATAATCGTTTTGATCGATGTTCAAAACTTCGTTATACGGAAAGAAACTTAGCCCAACAGTGGGACAGTTAGAGGAACTGTCACAGCCTAGTTTTATTATTTACTCTTCCTATTTCATCCAGCAAAAATTTTCATTTTACTAGCGAAGTTATTTAGTAAATTAAATTGCATTATTGTTGTGAGTTCTTGGCGTGGAAATTAGTGGTGGCCTTATTAAGTGCAGTGAAATTTGCTTTCAGCTTTGTGCTTCGGTTTCGAGTAAATTCAAGTGCATTATATTAATTAAAATATTATTATGGTTCTCCGCTGCTGTTTATTTTACTCTTGGGTTTGTTTTAAGATTTCCTTTATTTACTTATTCATTTATTCTGTTGGCGTAACCAAAATGGGTTGTTATATTTATATTATTTGAAGTAATGAATGAATTTGAATTTAAACAGTAAGTAGTTGTTTTCTCTGCCTCCAGGGTATCGTATGGGCTAATACATGTTTTTTAGATGTTCAAAGACTACAAGACTACAACAAACCTTAACGTTCTCCACTTAAATACGAGTGCCTTATTGATGACAGACCGTAATTATTGACAAACATAAAACAAGTTCAATCAAAGTACTTAAACGCACTAAAATATTTACGCGTTAATCTTTAAAACAACTCTGTTTTTGACCCACATATAAAAACACGCTCAAACAGATATCCAATAATTGAGTCACAATAAACCGCAAATAAAATGAGTAACCGATGTAAACCAATCGCTTCGTATCAAGTTGTTTGAATAATATCACAGCCAAGTGAGCATCCCTGAATCGAGTGCCCATCATAGCATAAGGCGATCCAATTTATCGCTTAAACTGCTCCCCGCGAACCGTATTCATGGTTTCGCGACTGCTACACAATACAGTACGTTATTGTACGAGTAAATGTTTGACGGATTTGGTAGAACACCGCTGTTAATATTTGACTCAAAATGCGTAGCTTTTTTTTTTGTTTGATTGAAAGATGTTTAGTCCTGAACTATCAAATATTTGTCACAGGTTTAATGAAATTTTGTTATGGTTTGAAAGGGAGTCTTAATGCATGTAACTTAAAACTCTATGACACAAA
The DNA here is from genome assembly GCF_003590095.1 of Trichoplusia ni. NCBI lineage: Eukaryota > Metazoa > Arthropoda > Insecta > Lepidoptera > Noctuidae > Trichoplusia > Trichoplusia ni. The sequence continues at coordinate 21,798,614 of NC_039478.1, forward strand.
ACAACTATTTGTATAGGATAAATAAATGCTACCCTAAAATAAAAAATACATGATATCGATTTCTATCTATTTTACTATGTGTCTAAGCCGTAAAAATTGTTATTACACACAAACACGTTTTTGTAAAACAGTACCTATGAAAATCCTTTTATTTAGCTTACTAATTTTTCTTCGGCTCCCACGCTCTATCATTATCAGGCCTTTGTTTTCTAGTGAACTAATCGATAAATGTGTCAAGTGGGAAAACATGCATTGAATCATAGCCATTGATGAATAAATACACATTCGAACTCATAGGATCGTACACAGCAAGTGACTAACAATAGATTTATTTTATGATAATTAATGGGGATAAATATATTTGTGGATTAAAGTAATAATTACCGAATTTAAGCGGAGAAAGTTCTCATTTCATTTACTTGTTTTAAGACTCATCTCCAAAAGTAATTACGATATAAGATAAACTCAAAACTTGGCTTGACGTAATATCATCATCATAGGCCTTCTAAAAACCACTGCTGAAGTGACGCTCTTTACAGCATCTTTGTCTCACGCCCATCGCATGATACGCCCTGCAAAACAGAGTAATTAAAAATCTAGAAGTCTGTTAATTACAGTTGGCACTCACCATTAAACAAATACAACATAAAGTAGTCAAGACAAACAGCAAGCATCTTGGCCTTTTTGCCTTCAGCAGCGGAGAGCGACAGACAATGCCTCAAAATTACACTTTGGACTTCACAAAGTACTTGACTGCAGTAAAAACAAGACCTTAACGAGTCTCTGTTTTAATGTAATTGAGACTTAAGTCTGTTTAGTGCTCGGTCACTCGGGCTTTATTGCGGCCACGGGTATAGTCAAGTGTGAGTTTGAGTGAAAAGTCTTGTTGGTGCTGTGCATGACGTTCTATAGTAATGATCTTCGAAGTAGTTTGAGAGTGAGTGGATGTATGTATATCTATAGGTCAAATTAGTTTCAGTCAGGCCATTAAAACCTTATATGTTTAGATTTATAAGGTTTTTTCCTACAAGGATAAGGTTTCAAAATTCAAGTCTCATGTACAAACACCCAAACCAGACTTGAAACAAGCAATTTTATATCAAAAAATTATTTTTCTAAGCTAGGATCAAATTCGCGACACTTACTGACCTGACGTTCGATCTAAAGAAAAACACAAAAAGAAAAAAATGTACAAAGAACTTATCACAATTGCATTTCAGAAAACCATACTGTGTTGTATCAACATTTCCTTTTAAAGCATATTAGCGATGGTCATATCTGTAGCAGATAGAACAATGGATTAAAAGATTGTTTAACCATATTTGTATTACACCTAAATTAGATAACGGTAGATAAGCGATGACTAAAAATAAATATTAGATAAAAGTTGTTAGGTTAGTACATATGTATTAATAACAATTGGCTGCAATATCTTTGAATTTTATTGTGTAGTTCGATATATTAGTCCTGAAATAATTCGGGCTACATTTAAATTTATTTGTCACCCAACAACAAATTTATGGCTCTGAGTTGTTAAGCTGCATCATCTGCCTTCGGTCTTTTTTAAACACTTGTCAACATAACATCTATCTTTCCATCACACAGTCACATAACCTAGTTCTCGACACGTTGCTCACAATACGATCGGATGTTCCCATGACGTCCGGTGTTCGTGGCGTCACCAACTCCACCAGACACGTCCGCGGATGTTCCCGACACATCCGGATTATCCACTAATGTTGTGCTAGAGCTAAGAAAATTAGGTTATTGTCATGTGGATACTAGTTTATGTTGATTTCTAAATGGTGTGGTATGGGAGTGAAAGTTTACGATAAATTTCTGGAGCAGAGGTTTTCGCTCCGCTTTTATTTTATTGAATATTTTTTGTAAGAGGCTAGTTGTTTGTACGGATAGCTAAGTGGTAGAGATCACCATGCCAATCCCAACCTCAGGAACATGTCGCAGGTTCGTTTCCAGCGTAAGACGAGCGTTTGCGTGATTCAAGAATACTTTTCCTGAGTCTGTCTTTGTACATGTTACTTACATGTTTGTGAAACCCCCGCGAGATAATGATTAAATTCTCTCCATGCGTTAACTATAAAAATCAAAATATATACCCAACACAAGTTTCATTAAAAAAAACATACCAGTACACATAATACCAACCCGCTAAAAAACGCAACGGACGTGTGATTCCACGCTGAATTCGGAACACGTAGTGAGGCCCTCGACACGCGCTCTGACGGTCCTTCAAATACAAAAACAAGTGAACAGTGCACTCGTCCACACGCCGCTGCGGGGAACACAACATCCCACAAACATTAGCCTCCGAATTTTCCAGAATTTTCTCGATTTTCCCGTTAAAGTGTTCGAATTTTCAAATAAACGCCAAGTTTTTCAAACCCGGTATAGAGAGCCAGTTTGAATGGAACCGAATTTGTTTTGTCCCGGCTTTTGCCCGCTCCTATTCGGATGTGAAACAAAAGTCTATTGTTGGATCGTCCGTAGCTTATATCTTTTATGCTGAGTCAAAATTGAAACTTCATCGATAATGCCGGAGGGTTGAATGTAGGGGATAAAACATTTGATAATAGAGCTCGCGGATATTATTTGGGCATTCACGTCGTCTACAGGCGGCTGTATGTCTTCTGAATAGTTTTCTTTATTGGTCTTCGATTTAAATTTTATTACCTTTACCATAAGATTCTTTATTAAATTAATGTCTTTACCTATGTCTTTTAGCAGAACTTTCTCAATAAGTTAACTAATATTTCCTTCAAATTTATAACAAGAAATATCAAATTCTTTCAGCCGAGTTTTATACATTCCTCATTACATTATAAAATATTTCGTAGACGGCAAACAAATAGCCAGCGAGCGAACCTCTAGACTCTGGAGAATTCAGCAAATAATGTAGTTATTCGCAATTGTGGCGGGCAATCACAGTGTCGCAGCTATCGTGCCGCTCGCACCGCCCGCACCGGTCGCACTGTCGGACCGTCGTACTTGTCGCACTGACGACAACCAGCACAATGAGTGCGCCGGACACTTGTACAGTTTTCCTATACTTTATTTTTGTTTAAAACAATTCAATTTTGTTTCGAACATTGTATTTTGTGAATATCTCCTCTTTTGTGTGTTGTATGTGATACTAATGATATTGTTGTTTGTTTCAGTATTCCCCAATGTGCCTGCCGCGCCTGGCATGCCCTGCGCTGGCGAAGACAGTAAGTTAATCATTTCTTATTACTGGCTATTTAAGTTTAAAAGGTACTCTTAACTAATCACTGGTCGTTACTAGACACTGGTACTTTTGTATGGCTGTTTAAGGCATTGGAACGTATTCTTCATGCAAAATAGATTTAGTTTCAAAATGATGCTATAAAGCTCTAACTAAATTCAGCGTCCTGAAAGTCTTTCGATATTTTTGTTCTGATTATATTAATACTCAGTTCATCTATTTCACTAGCTTGAGACAGATAATCGTAGTTTTCAAAAAATATTTTTTTCTCATTGCATTCATTTTACAACGCAAATAATAGTCCTGCCGCTCCATCGTACTCAAGGCAGCAATACTTGTGGGCCAGACTACATTAGCATATGAATACACAGTAATGATGCATTACGACCTGTTTGCCGCGAGCCATAGCTAGGGGCGCCACACCTATACCATATCTGGGAACTACCACCAATACTAACACATCTCAAAGCTGTTTTATTGAAGTTGTGGAAGTGAGATTTAGATTTTTTTATTGACAGATTATATTAATGTAGAGAGAATAAGAGGTGAGATTCACGCATTTATTGTAAACATTTTGATACTTGTAGTTGGGTTTTTTAGTGAAACGAACCCAAAGAGTAAGAAAGAGGCATATTACTAAAGCCCTGCTATTTGTCCGTCCCTCGGTCACCAGCATGTCATTAAATCTTATGAATCTTGATACTAGACATTTCAAATTTTCTTTGATTATCACGGGTTACTTAACCCTTTCGTGAATCCCTAAGAACAACACCAAAAAAAAACCTTAATCTCAACCTTATGCAGTTGATTTGGCAATCTCAATTAAGCATTACCATCGCCCACCGATCTTCACAAACACCATCTGCGTGTGATTACGTCCCGAGTAATGCCGCCGCCATATTTGTCAGAGTCTAATCGTGTCAACATTCGATGGCAAACCGTTTCAACTCGCGCTTCACGATGTAAAGTTATTTGCTCAAGCTTGCTGGGTATTCCGATTCAATTTCGATTTAATTTTGACTTATTGTCAGTTCCCAAGTGTTTTTAATGTCATGTGTGTACCCACACCGTATGTATGATTGGAATAAAACAGTAAATAAATATAGACGAGACGATTTAATAGGTTTGTTGAAACCATTTGCCCAACTCACTGAAAGTTTGAAAGACGTTAAAACAATAGATCGTACCGACTTTTCATCTTAAATAGGTATCATGCAGTCAAAAACTCGAGCAGCAGTTATTATGTACATAAAAATTATTTCAATTTAAAGTTATTTAGATTTAGTACACTATGTTGGTGTATAGTAATTTGATTTTGACTAAACTTGGCGATTTTATGAAGAAAATAATTAAAGGAATTCCAAATAGTGTTATAAGATGTGAGGTAATTTAGGTTTCAAGAAATTAAGTCTAAGCCTCACCGGAGCGCAAATTAACACCTTAATAATGCACAAAATACAATTATATTTACAAGTATATCAAATGGAAAACATTATTTAATTTATCAATGACAATACCAAAACAAAATATTTAACGTTACATGTAACCAACACAGTATACAGAAATCCTTTTATCCCTTTAAACTAATATCTTCCCGCGACAGCGCTCGGGCTGTATTCACCGAAATCCCCGGCTAACACTGTCCTTCCATATTTGCATAGCAATGCCTGCATTACAAATGTTCAGGTAACAACGTCGGTGAAGCATTTTACTTTGAATGTATACCAGGGACATTTGTATAGTAATGTTTAGTGTTACGCTTTTATGATTTTTAATGGTTATCGCCCAGTTTGTAAAATAAAATCGAAAATATTTATGTGATAATAAACTTTCATGTTTGAAGTAAAAGTTTGAGGTCTTTGTTTATATAATAGGTATACGTACATGTTGTAGTGCATCGAAACGATTTACTTTATAAACCGCTTTTGATAGGTTTATACGTACCGTACTAAAAGGGGAAAACCGGAACCCTATTACTGAGATACCGCTGTCTTTTCACCTGTTCGATTGTATCCTGTTCGTCAGTTAATAGGTTGTATGCAACACACAAATACTTAATATGACCATCGAGGGTAAACATTGTTTAATAAACATAATGATTAACATAATTCTAAGCTGTACTCATTTTTAAGTTTTTCCGGGGCATCCTGTGATTTTGAAATAATAAGCTGTTGATGAAAATCTAAATAATTATAACATCGAACTAAAATCGGTAACGAGAACCGCATTACAGTTGTACAAAAATGTAATTACCTAAACTAATTTATATAAACCAAATGAAGCTATTAACTAAAGAGCAATTAAGTTTAACGAAATACCCCAATCGCTTCCATTGTTCTATTCTTAATACTTATCAAGAACTATTTAAATCGTGTCAGTTTTATAATTGTAAAACACAATTCGTATCAAAGCGAGACAGAGCGATACACTGAACATATCTCTATCTCCTTCCCACACCGTCAGCAGTAATTCTTAGGATCTTACATTAACCGCATACTTACATTAATCATCGAAAAAAAAGAGATTTCAAAATAAAAGATTGCGCGGAAATATTTCACCGAAATCGCCACAAACGATATGATTCAATAATTTCGTTACGATAAGATAGCTGTGATAGCACCAGTGTATCTGTGACCGCGGCCTGGGCAGTACTATGTCACACTCAAATGTATTGCTCCTTAGAAATCGCCAAGTATTTAACAGGTGCTTAAAAAAAACTTCATTTTTTATTAGTTCACAATAAGGCCAACAGTTGGCACTGTTGGCCTTATTGTCTTCACTTCAGATGTGTGGCCAAATAATATAATTAGCTTTAAAAGCGTTTATTTACATTGTTTAATTTTGAGTGCACGTGTGAATGTGTTTAATTGAATGAATGTAAATGAATGAAGTGAACGTGAATGAGTGTCGGGGGGATACACGGTGATGCTTTTAACCAAATGTTTTTGTATTTCGACGACAAGTTTTATTAAGGTTTCTTTCTTGGTTTGCGGTTTGCTTTGGATTAAGTTATTGTGATGTTTACTAATAATGTGTTCAAAGTTTTAACTGTTTTTCATAATACGTAAAAATATTGAATAGTAATTTTGAATTGATTTGCTAGTTTTTAGTGCCAGGTTTTAGAACGTATGTATGTAATTTATCAACAAATGTACAAACTTAAAATTTTATTCTACCCAAAACCGGAAGAAAATGTTGTGAATGACAGGAGTCTCCGAAACTTTTTTTTTAAGTTGAAGTAGACATATATTCCTGCAAAAATATTAAATTGGATAATGCTTGTTCAGTGGCCACTCCCTAAGTAGCAATCACACCGCGTGTTCGAAGATTAATGGTTTTCTGAAGTGACATAGGTGTGGTGGCCCATTTCGGGCCGAGGGCCGTAATGCTGCCGCCCTATATCTACTATCAACCTTATACATACGGGATGTCCCAAAAATCAACACCAAGCCGAAGACGAGTAATTGGCTAGTTCGGAACAATTATTAGAGTATAAAAAAAACATACAAAAAAGTCAAGAACTTTATAAATAACTAGCTGTTGCCCGCGACTTCGTTCCCGTGGGTAGAAGAAGATGTAAGTTATGATTTATACCCGTCCTGTTTTTTCTCACATTTTCCATTGTATCTTCGCTCCTATTAGTCGCAGCGTGATGGTTTATAGCCTAAAGCCTTCCTCGATTAATTTTCTACTCAACACAAAAAGAATTTTTCAATTTGGACCAGTAGTTCCTGAGATTAGCGCGTTCAAACAAACAAACAAACAAACTCTTTAGGTTTATATATTAGTATAGATAAAAAAAATTCTTTTGTTTTGGATCTAATAAAATTATAAACAATTTAAGGCTTGGTGTTGATTTCTGGGACACCCTATACATATATCTACTTTATACACCCTCAACGTTGACTAGACACTTCGATAAAAAATGAGTTCGCCACGAAAACTGTTGGGCGACATCGAATTGACGCTCATTATTTATCAATGAAACCTTATTTGATTTAAAGATAGTTAAAGAGTTTTTTTTTTGTCATTTTGATTAATAGAACTTTTGAAGTAAACATATGAAGTTTACAAATTATCCTTTTCAAAATGTTTAATCTCTTGAATAGATAAAAAGAGATATATCGAATTTAGTAATTAGTAATTGAAATTAAGAAGAATTAGTGAATTAAATGACAATGGACTAGTAATGAGTGTAAACTTTAATAAATGCATTTCATTTTATACCTTATTGTTACATACAATACGGTCCACTGGGGTCAATATCTCCATAGCAACCCATTTTTCTCATATTATTTACAAACTGTTGCCAGCGATGGCGCTACCCTTTATAAATTGAATATGATACCGCGGGAACATAAAATCTTTATAAAAACTATCCTAAGTATATCCAAGTTAGAAATTATATGTGTACTTCGTCCCAATCCGTTAACAAACATCCATCCAGACTTACAAACTTTACGATTATAATATTAATAGGAATTAATCATGACATTATTATAATTTTCCAGGAAGCATATACAGAAGAGGCGCGCGGCGGTGGCGGAAGCTCTACCGCGTCAATGGACACATCTTCCAGGCGAAACGATTTAATAGAGTGAGTGTTATACATCTATATTACGATTTACTTATCTTAGACTTATGATGGATATAAAATTATGCAACTGTTTAATCACGCGACCCCAGCGATCCCGCCGCGTCAGCTCATGATCAAGGACTACGGTTGGGTCCGATACTAGTCGTTGCATAATAATGAATCATTCTCACAATGGTACTATATCAAAATATAGTGATAAACCACAGCCCGATCGATTTTAGCAGTGCGTATCAAAGAGTATGGCACAAAAACTGAGGTCGAATCCCAGCTGTTAACAAAGGGCTTTGGATGATAATATCACTGAGAAAAAGGGTCTTAATATTATCCTTTCGTGATTTTATCAGTATTTTCAAGTTCAATATTTAAATCTTGGCAGAGACATTTAAATCTTCCTGTATCATGTGTTATTCATTTATTTTAAACTTAAATATAAAAATCATTTTAAAAAGTAACCATTACTTGAATATCTTCATTGTCTGTATTCAATGTTAAATACGATTTCCTGCTCTATCAGATAAGCTACACACATAAGCTTGGAATAACGTATTTAAATTAAATCTCGTAAGTGTAACGTAGTTATTTCGTTTTCCAGCGCGCCTTCTGTGCCTTCTGCCAGGACCGCATCTGGGGTCTGGGTCGGCAGGGCTTCAAGTGCATCCAGTGCAAACTGCTGGTGCACAAGAAGTGCCACAAGCTGGTGCAGAAGCCCTGCTCCAACGAACACGTTGACCCCATCGAGGTCAAGGACGATGCTAATGGGGAAAGCACGCTGGGACGCGCGTCTTCCGTCAGGTGAGGTTTAAGCAACGTCCATACATTATTTTTTAGTAACAACGTTCTTTGCCACCCTCATACAGGCATTACTCTTTTAGGTTATCGACTTTTATTAGCTTCCCACATGCGTCTTGGGCCATTTGTTTGCCAGTTTGGTTACTTGTCCTTACTGAGGGCTTGACGTTATCAAGAGGATCAATATATCGGAATATACCGTTTAGATTAAACTAATTGTATTAAACTACAATGATTCTTGCAAGTGCGTAAAGGGATATAGGATATTCTTTGTTTTGGAAACATGGAATTTTAGCTGTATGTGCGAACATTGAAATCCGATCTTATGCCTGTCAAGTAAATCAATCAGTCTTCGTAAAGTTATAGCACCGCGCGTAGATTAAACCATATAAAGGAGTTTTTACCTGTTACTGTTCTTCGGGTGAAATCGTATGATTCAAAATCTTAGATAACGGCCAGCGCCCCACAAGTACTTGATGTTGTGATAACATCCATATAAACCAATCAGTCTAATCTGATGCATTCTATTATATAACTTTATCATTTTGGGTCATATTTACTGAATCAATAACTTTCCCAGAATATTAATTTCCATTTATCTGATAACAGTGGATTAAATATTGATTTTCATTTGCCAATCTATCCGGCGCTAAGGCATAAATAAATTTATCCCAATGATAATATTTGGTAAATGCAAAAGTGTGTTTAGAATCTACCTATCCCTGTCTATTTACAAATTAGATACGTGCAGTCGTGCAGAGTCCTCACCGTTTCTTTATTGTAGATTTTCCGTTGATGGGGATCTTGGTAGATTCCAATCAATTTTGACACGTTTTAAAAGTTAAAAGTAAAAGAACATACAACTAGTGACAGTCCAGCCCCCCCTCCCCCCACCAAGGCAAATAAACCTCACGACAATCTTCCCAGGAAAAACACTAATTATACGTTCAGTCACAGGATCATAGTGTAGCCCATAAAGATTTTCCCTGGGACTTAAAAACAATATGAAATACACACTGCGACTATATTTAACTTAAACCCAGCCAATTAAAGTTAAAGCAACAAACCCCAAGTTACATTAGTACGTGTTCACATTAAAACACGTACAGTTCCCTTAATTTTAATGAACAAGTGACAGTTGGAAGTGCCTATATCTAACTATCCTCGTCGTGAACATGGAAACATACTCAGTTCGCCTGAAATATTCACGCCGAAGTCTGCTAACTAATTTGTTCAGACAGTCTGGTTTAAAGTTGAAGTAGGTGTGTAGTTATCTATTGGAGTTTTAATCAATACCTGGAATTCAAATCGTGTATAGTATTCGTTTCGAAATAGTGTATTAATGATAAAATTGTATGGAAAGTTGCATGTCGTAAATTGTGTTGGTTGGACATACATATGTTTTTTTTTTCTTCAACAATCTTTATGATCTATTTTAAACTACTATTTACCCCATTCGATTCATGACCAGAATAAAGTTGGTTCCTGCGTAAATTGCCTTTATGTTTAGTATCGCGTTGGGGATGTAAGGACAGAGGAGAGGTTAGAATTAGAACAAGATCTTATTGGGATAGTTCTTCCATTATTTTCGGGTACGCATATTGTAATGTAAATTCAAGCTATTAGTCTACTATCAAATATCTCACCATGTTTAATGATCTCTGTATCTCTGCCCCAGATCCCGCGCGGAGGTGGAGCCGCCGCTGCCGGAGACCCCGCCGGCGCCGGCGCCCGCGCCCCGCGACGACCTGGAGCCCGGCTCGCAGCGGCAGTACTCGCTCGACGACTTCGAGCTCATCAGGGTCATAGGACGAGGCTCTTACGCTAAGGTCAGAATACCACATACTAACCATATTTGTGTTTTTCTGATTATACCAACTGCAATTGTGTTTCATTGTAAATTGGTTTTTATTGAATGACATTAAATTTCTTATGTCATTCGATCAATACCTCTTCTTACTCATGTCAATGGTTTTAAAGAGCAAAAAGTCCACCTGACCGAATGGTCCCGTAGTCTCTAACATATATTATTGTGGATGGTAACAAATATACCATTTACAGTTTTACAGACGTTAGCGTCGATTAACAAATAACATAGTTATTTCCAGACACTTTATCGATTTGATCGGCGCTAACGAATTTCAAATTGTCTACTACATGCAACAAGCCACCACATAAAACCATTAATACCTTGCAGGTCCTGATGGTGGAACTGAAGCGCACAAAACGCGTGTACGCGATGAAGGTGATCAAGAAGGCGCTGGTGACGGACGACGAGGACATCGACTGGGTGCAGACCGAGAAGCACGTGTTCGAGACCGCCTCCAACCACCCCTTCCTGGTGGGGCTGCACTCCTGCTTCCAGACGCCCAGCAGGCTGTTCTTCGTCATCGAGTTCGTCAGGGGCGGGGATCTCATGTGAGTCAAGAATCTAAATGGTTTTTTTAATTAATTTAAGCTTGTTTTTCACTCTTTTGAAACATTTATGTTAAGATAGTTGGGGGAATAAAACAAAAAATAGTCTTTGTAGGATCGGGAACTTTTAGGAATATTTCTAGTCTTAAATGTTTACTGTCTGGCAAAGAACGGACCAATCTTATCCCAATTATTATTATATATATTTTATTTATTTATAGTTAGTCGTAATTTTATAAGAGCTTCTCCTACTGAGACATGGAATTTAATCTATTTAACTCCAATTCTGTATGCCCTGCAGGTTCCACATGCAGCGACAGCGGCGGCTGCCGGAGGAGCACGCGCGGTTCTACGCGGCCGAGATCTCGCTGGCGCTGCACTTCCTGCACGAGCGCGGCGTCATCTACCGCGACCTCAAGCTCGACAACGTGCTGCTGGACCACGAGGGACACATCAAGCTCACCGACTACGGCATGTGCAAGGTACGGACACACCAACACATTTTCCGACCACCAAGCAAAAAAAAACCTTCCTCCCGGCTTTGCTGTTCGGACCTATCATATGTGCCAAATCATATGTTCATTCGCCAGATTCTCAGATTGAAGATGAAGGCCCATAGTTGAAATCAAATAAAGAGCTATTAATGGTAGAGCTCTCTTTCTTAAAACTTCGCTCTCGAGCATTGTATTTTGGAAGTTCTATTCGAAATGAACGGATAGCTGAAAAGTTTAGGTCTAACCACGATCTAACCATACCAAGCCCACCAAGCGCGACATGCCGCGGGCTCGATTCCTGCGTAACAAAAGCATTTGTGTGATCCACGACCCATGCTTGGGTGTCTTTATGGATGTGACTTGAATATTTGTGAAACCCCCAGCGACACAAGGCTTGAATTTCTTAATGCGGGAATCGTTTATTAAAAGAAGACGTTGATGGTTTTATTTACAACATTGGTACATTGATTTTCTCCACCTAAGCATCTCAATATTAATCCCACCATACCGTTCCCCAGGAGGGTGTCCGGCCGGGCGACACGACGTCCACGTTCTGCGGCACTCCCAACTACATCGCGCCGGAGATCCTGCGCGGCGAGGAGTACGGCTTCTCGGTGGACTGGTGGGCGCTCGGAGTGCTCACCTACGAGATGCTGGCCGGACGCTCGCCCTTCGACATCGCGCAGGCCGCCGACAACCCCGACCAGAACACTGAGGATTATTTGTTCCAGGTATATACAAAGATGAGATTTTGATTAGAATCAAAATGTTGTAAAATCAAGTTGCAAAACAATTGATTCTGTGTTTGTGCTTGCTTGTGTTGTCTTGTTGTGCATGATTAATTAATGTTCGTGAAAAGAAATGGACACAAAAAAGACGTTTTTGAAATGATGGCATTTATATTATTTATTTTTCCTACTTTTATTAATTTTTTTTAAGTTTCCTGTATAGAAAAACATCTTCAATTCTTGTATGTGTCAAAACGTTAAAAAGACAATGAAAGCTTTTTACCTCAATCCATTTACCGAGATTATATTTTTTAAGGATTGTCAAACAAGAAGGGTCAATCAATGAAATTTCTGTTCTTTTTTTATAGTTTACTGTGCCTTCGATTTAAAAAGAAACTCAAACCATTTCAACATCCCATACAATATCAGCTTGTTAGCACTTACCTAAATATCTATAATTCCAGGTGATCCTTGAGAAGACGATCCGTATCCCCCGCTCGCTGTCGGTGAAGGCCGCGTCCGTGCTGAAGGGCTTCCTCAACAAGAGTCCGGGCGAGCGGCTCGGCTGCGGGGAGAACGGCTTCCTCGACATCGTCAGCCATCCCTTCTTCAAGAGCATCGAGTGGGAGATGGTGAGATATATCAGATTCTAATAGATAATCTGCTGATGAAAATTGGTCTTAAAGTCCCACTAAATGATAGTAGTCTGAATTGAATTGTAAAGGGACAAAACTCATTGATAAATTAAATATTTATTTCTAAATAAGTTCTTAGGTAAATAACAATTTTAAAGCCTAATAACTGATACGTAGATTTAATAAGTGACACGAATGAAATGAACGTAGACATATTTGAGTTTGAGACGCGAAAGAAAAAATACGTAAATAAATAATAAATATCCATTATTAAACTTTATTTCAGTGTTCGTCTTGCGAAATATACAAGTCGGACACCAAAAAAAAGATTAACATCAACCCTATTATAATACATTGTTGTCCATCTGTAGCTGGAACAGAAGCAGGTGGTCCCGCCGTTCAAGCCGCGGCTGGAGGGCGAGCGCGACCTCGCCAACTTCCCGCCGGAGTTCACCGACGAGCCCGTACACCTAACGCCCGATAACGAGTCAGTATACATTACCTTGTACTATACTTATATAACCAGTATATACCTATCAAGTGGTCAGAAGGAAGCCAGTTGCACCAAGCTGGTCTATGTTGATACCCATTCAGGTAACCAACAGAAGTAACGGAAGTACATACCAATCAAATATGTTGTTATTTATGAAGGGTATATTGCCAAGTAAAGGTTTTGGTAAGAAGAAGTTTGGGTGGTAGTTTGTTCTGCTGATGGAATTGGAATATTATAGAATCCGGACAGGACCTTGTTTATTAACATTGCCGTTGTGTATGGAAATAAAGAACTCTGTATTCTAGAAAAAGTATATATCAAAAAACTGTTTTACCAAAGTACCAAAACAGCTATTTATAATTAGTACGGTAAGACCGATTTTTGCAAATAACTTATTCAGAATCAAAAGAATACACACTTTGAAAAAGTTGCCTTTGTAGAAATACAGAAGCGGTTATAACGATTATAACCGCAAAAATACATTATACACCTTAATTTTTTAGCAAATAATCTTGTAAAAAAAAAACAATTTAAAAAACGGATATCTGTACTACCTACATTAATATAATACTCGTAAATACATTGACTATAACGTTCCATTGTACCCCAGCACGGTGATCGCCGACATCGACCAGTCGGAGTTCGAGGGCTTCGAGTACGTGAACCCGCTGCTGATGTCGCTGGAGGACTGCGTGTGACAGCACGCCTGTCTGCTGCATCCATACCACGATCCCTTACAGGTACGTGTCCCACTGCACAACGCACAATGATCAGTGTGAGCCCTGGAACTACTTAGATTATCGTGCATATTTACTTTTCATCCCTTGTGAAAAGTAATCAAGCTTGGAGAGTTTGTTAGTTGGAGTATTAAAATAATAAATGATCAGTCTTAAATACTGAATTGCCAGATGTACTAATAACCGTCATTTATTCGTCCGACAACGTTTAACTTAAACTGGCTTTAATTAAAAACTTAAAATAAATGGCGGTTACCAAATATTTGGAAACAATAATACTCAACACTGTAATAAAAAAAAATACGTTTACCTTATTTTTAATCTATAATACCTATTTTCAATGGTGATCCTCTTAACACTTTACACTTCATTCTACTTAGAGTAGCAATTACAACGATATACAACCATTAAAACAGTAAGTTAACCGTCACATAATATTTCCGCAGGCATACGGGTACGGAGCAGAGTCGTCGTCATCGGACTACGACAGCGTATGCTCGGAACTACCGCCGCGCAAGCCCACACTACTGCAGCACATGTTCTGCCTTCCGCTCAACTGACCGCGCCGCAACGCGCAGCCGCGCAGCCCTCACTGACCGCTGCACAATGCACAGGCTGCACATGAACACACTGCGCACTGCACATAGTGCACTTACACACTGGAATGGTATGCCCTGTGTTGATATAATGTAGTGAATGAGTTACTTAAATTTTACTGTTTCAAGATTAAAATCAGGATCTGATTCCAGTTACGTAACTGAAACAGTCAAATATTGTTCGTCTTAACTAAATATTTCGTTTTGATGACAGTTAACTTATTTACGATATTATATTGACACAGCATGCCTAGTATATGAAGCCATTTGTATAATTATATGAAAATATGTACATAAAATTTATAAATATATACATATTATAAGTATATTGGTAGTTGAAACAGCCTGAATATTGCTATAAAAGCGAATAAGGGCGACTATTCACTGTAAAGATATTGTAAATACGCTTGAAAATCTAACTTTTTTAGAAATCGACTCGAAATTATTGCTTAAATTGCAAGAGTCTTGCTAGGTAATACAAATATAATAATATATGCTTACTGCACAACTTTTTGTCAAATAAATTAGAATTTTATTGGTCTATATAAGATATAAGAGATCCTTTGAGGAAGAAACGCACATAAGGTGCCAATTATTGTAAATGTATTTTAGGTATCGATGGCTTCATATACAGTGTGACTTTTAATGTTAAATATTAAAAGTTTAACTTCATAATACATTCGTTGTTAAGGCCAGTGCTTATCCAAAAACACACACTATCAAAAACCATACAAAATCATTCCCTAATCAATTAGATAGAGAGTTTTATTCGTGAAAATTCGACTCAAAAAATAATATTCCATATTTCCAATAAGTACGTATAACAAACGACAAACACTTCCCTTATAAGTATTGTTAACATTCCACCCTATATAACACTGTTTAAATAGATCTGACTATATTTATCGCTTCAAGGAATTGATCCCACTGCCCCGCCATACATTTAATATAACTATATATAAAAAGGTGCAGCATGGTTTAATCTTGGCCAGGTCTATGGCCAGCGATGGTGCTCGTAATATAATGCGCGCGTCAGTGACAACGCTTGACGAGTAGGGAGCAGCAACACACTTCCTAACACTTAGGTGACACTCCCGGGTAGCGGGCGAACGCTTCTGTAAATAAATTAAAAAAATTATCCAGTATGTACTATACGAGAAATATTCTAAGACTTAATATTTTTGAAACTTGTAGCATTCTATCTGTAATCGTGTCGCGGGCGATGCGCGAGCGACGCGCGTTAATCGCCACTCGCTCGCCGTCGCGTCGTCAAATCATTGTTTTTGAGCAATAAAGTATAAAGTAGTATAATTGTAAATGCGAGACAGGTGAACTGCTCAAAGAGGCACGTAAGGAATTAAATGTAGATGAAATTTTGAAGCGACCGGTCTCTGGATCGTATTCGTATCCCTTATCAAACGTTAGCGTATTCCCTAGACGCCTAGACTTAAGCTAGTTACGTAGCTGCGTTAGAGCGAGGAGCGCCGCGCGGCAACATTATACAATTACACAAAATTATATGTACTTCCATTTCTCAAGCCAATTGATTTCTTACCTAAAATGAAAGCCACAACGAATTTCTTTTTGTACGATATTAAAAACAGCTTGTACATACAACGTTATCTTCCCTTGCCGCGCGCCCTTTTTTGCTACATTAATACAAGCAGTGGCACAAAAGGTACCAGAACTCTTTAAATATATTTATAATATGTATTAGTGTTCTCTTTATCCTCAAACCGGTACTCGTTAGTGCCACTGAGTGTACTTTATATTCCATTCCCTTATGTAGACTCTGTTGTCCTTCATAGCTAACTCCACTCGTTTAGGTAGTCAACGAATTTTATAAAAATATATATAATATTGAGCACTGAAACAAATTTAAAATTGTGTACATTATTAACAAATTAACATGAATAAATAACTCTAAATACATCGGTTATATTATAACAAATTATTGTTAATGTAGAAGAAAAGACTTATTATATAAAAATATAATCGTACGGTATCGTGTGGCGGTGTCGGTCGCGTCGATCGCGCCGGAGCTCAAGTGTCCACAAACTATTCTAAATAGTGCGTAGTATCTATCTATTAGACATTTTGCACCGATATTGTATTGTATAGATGTACACGCGTCGGCGTGTCCGGCTCCGGCTGGTCCCGGCCTGTGACGTCATCACACCCGGGCCGGGACTCGAACGCCGGACCTTATATATATGTGTTGTCGTTGCCCGTTATATTGTATTTTATCCATACGTTGCGATATTAAATGATTATCATTGTGCTGTTGTGTTGTTGTCGGTGGCGGCGGCCTGCCGTCTGCCTGTATAGGTTTCTTTTGTATAATTTATATTAAGTATTTAATTATTGTAAGCGACAGTATTGTGGTACTATTAACGCTTTAGATGTAATTAGTTAACATTCCAGTACGACCCGTCGACCAGACATCACAGTTACAATATGTTCTCATATTTTGTCATTTTTAACATTGTCTATTACACGGTACGTTGTATTGTCAGACGTTAAGTTTGAACTCTATGATAAATGTTTTATTACCAAAAATTTTGTAATGTATAAAACTAACTGCATGACAAGTGACATTTTTAACAATTATAATTAGTTATAAGAGGAATTGTTAAACAGTTACATTTCGCAACTTAGAACAAAACTATGTATCTTAGTTTTTAAGTATTTTTAGTTAATCGCATGTAATGTTCCCCTGTTTGCGGTGAGGAATGATAAAACATAGATTTTTACATAAGATGTGTTGGTTTGTATTGACCTGACGGCCGTATACTTGTACACGCCAACTAATGTACGTTACTTAAACTTTCATTGTGAATTACTTGGTGCGTGATTGAGACCTACTGTCAAATTAGACTGGAGAAATTGGGATACTGTAACTATTCTATGCTTAACTGAAAATAAAGAAGATTAATCAAGATCAATTGTTTTATTTTATTTTCTATAGATATCGATATATAAATGGAAATATTTTTATTAGAACTTCTGTCTTAATGTACAACGATCGACCGTCGATCCCATATTTATATCCACCAAATAACACCCCGCTGATACCCGGACCTACAAACACCATTGAATTTTTAGAAGACAAAAAAAACAATACACATTTTTTTTATTTTTTCAAGTAAAGTCCTTCTAGGAATCAGATGGCATATATCAAGGTTCCGCATATAAACTACTCAATTAAAACAAGCTCATCCATTATAAAATCATTTTATTTTAACATAAACGCACACAGGATTACAATAAATCAAATTAATATTTTCTTAAATGAAACTTAATCAAAATAAGAAAACAATACTGATAACTGCTCCCTCCTCCATAGACAAGAAACAATTGTACAGACGTTAACATTAAATGAATCGGTAAAATGTATGAAAGTGACAAATCTTGGTCACATGACCTATCAAAATGTCATGACCATACATTTTTGACATTTCTGTCACTGTTAACGCTGTAAAAATGTCACAGTTCACAGAGGCTTGTGTTATAAAGAATAACTAATAATACATTACTCTGTAATAAGTATAATGTTAAACCTACATGTTTATATTGTGTGCTTGAAATCTGCGAATCAAAAAACTAAGTAAATGCAACCTTCGTACAATCGTTAACTTAGCAAAATACTGAGATTTTAAATGAAATTCATATTTAATATGGCGAATTATTAATAAAACGCTTTAGCGCATCTATAATACTGTAATTCGAGATTCTACGTACATGTGGAATGGCAGATGAAATAAATAGATGGTATACTAAGGTGTCCAAAGACGGTGAAGGATGAAAACATACAAAAATATATGTTGTAAATATACTCCAAATTTGTTGACACGATTGAAATAGGGCCCTGGGAGGGTAGAAAGAAACGTGTAAATTTTTCCAAAGTTAAAAGACTCCTATACAAGTGACAATTTGCAAAAAATGTATGGATATGACATAAATCACGTGACTTCCAAATTAGAGCAATTTGATTAGCGCTAACGCTTTTCACAATTTGTCACTTGCATAAACAGACTGGTATACGTTAAACTTACGTCAATTATTTTTCAAAATAAATAAGTTTTTAGTTAAGCATCTTAACTATATCAGTACGAATGTTCATCACACATTATCACAGAACTTAACCGAAACCAAACTAGAACGATAAGTGCAAGTGCTAACTTAATAATACTATCCAGAGCAAAAAATAAAAATGTAAATAAAAAAAATAATTTCCTTTAAATAATATAAGCATAGCCTTAACTTCTAATAGAATTTAAGTACGTCTTTAACACTTAGATTTTGAAATTTCAACGATAAGCTTCTATAATGGTCCACAGATGGCGTTGTATTCAGATTATTCAGAGATATGATATAGGTTTGCTCCTGAATAGTTTTGTGCCGTGGTGGTGGTATATAGGGGTGATTGATGGGTAGATGATGGTGAGGTGCTGGGTAGGTGATGGTGTGGTGCTCACTGGTCACCGTTGGCGTGCGTCAGCTTCTGCTTCTTGTTCGGCGGCGAGTTGAACAGCACGCCACTGTGCAGGTCTTTCATTAAGAAGGGAACCTGGAGGAACAGCAAGTATAATTAAAATCACACAGTAATTGTTTGAAGCACAAGTCTAAAATGGTATTTAGGTAGGGCATAGGGTATTTGTTTGGGAAGACGGAATACATAACTTGGTTTGGTTTTAAGGCTGCGTACACATTTTTTTTGTTGCGGGAAAGCAAATATTTTCATGTATGACTTCTGCTATAATTTTAACAGGAATGCTTCGGAATCGAACTAAAAACATAGCTGCCGGAACAGCGCGTTGTTTCCTCTGTCCTGACCGGCCGGTATCCCTACCTTGTGCTCGAGTGCGAGCTGGTTGTTGGGCGGCAGCGCGAGCGCGGCGCGCAGCATGTTCTCGAGCGCGGCGCGCTGCCGGAACAGCGCGTTGTTTCCTCTGTCCTGACCGGCCGGTATCCCTACCTTGTGCTCGAGTGCGAGCTGGTTGTTGGGCGGCAGCGCGAGCGCGGCGCGCAGCATGTTCTCGAGCGCGGCGCGCTGCCGGAACAGCGCGTTGTTTCCTCTGTCCTGACCGGCCGGTATCCCTACCTTGTGCTCGAGTGCGAGCTGGTTGTTGGGCGGCAGCGCGAGCGCGGCGCGCAGCATGTTCTCGAGCGCGGCGCGCTGCCGGAACAGCGCGTTGTTTCCTCTGTCCTGACCGGCCGGTATCCCTACCTTGTGCTCGAGTGCGAGCTGGTTGTTGGGCGGCAGCGCGAGCGCGGCGCGCAGCATGTTCTCGAGCGCGGCGCGCTGCCGGAACAGCGCGTTGTTTCCTCTGTCCTGACCGGCCGGTATCCCTACCTTGTGCTCGAGTGCGAGCTGGTTGTTGGGCGGCAGCGCGAGCGCGGCGCGCAGCATGTTCTCGAGCGCGGCGCGCTGCCGGAACAGCGCGTTGTTTCCTCTGTCCTGACCGGCCGGTATCCCTACCTTGTGCTCGAGTGCGAGCTGGTTGTTGGGCGGCAGCGCGAGCGCGGCGCGCAGCATGTTCTCGAGCGCGGCGCGCTGCCGGAACAGCGCGTTGTTTCCTCTGTCCTGACCGGCCGGTATCCCTACCTTGTGCTCGAGTGCGAGCTGGTTGTTGGGCGGCAGCGCGAGCGCGGCGCGCAGCATGTTCTCGAGCGCGGCGCGCTGCCGGAACAGCGCGTTGTTTCCTCTGTCCTGACCGGCCGGTATCCCTACCTTGTGCTCGAGTGCGAGCTGGTTGTTGGGCGGCAGCGCGAGCGCGGCGCGCAGCATGTTCTCGAGCGCGGCGCGCTGCCGGAACAGCGCGTTGTTTCCTCTGTCCTGACCGGCCGGTATCCCTACCTTGTGCTCGAGTGCGAGCTGGTTGTTGGGCGGCAGCGCGAGCGCGGCGCGCAGCATGTTCTCGAGCGCGGCGCGCTGCCGGAACAGCGCGTTGTTTCCTCTGTCCTGACCGGCCGGTATCCCTACCTTGTGCTCGAGTGCGAGCTGGTTGTTGGGCGGCAGCGCGAGCGCGGCGCGCAGCATGTTCTCGAGCGCGGCGCGCTGCCGGAACAGCGCGTTGTTTCCTCTGTCCTGACCGGCCGGTATCCCTACCTTGTGCTCGAGTGCGAGCTGGTTGTTGGGCGGCAGCGCGAGCGCGGCGCGCAGCATGTTCTCGAGCGCGGCGCGCTGCCGGAACAGCGCGTTGTTTCCTCTGTCCTGACCGGCCGGTATCCCTACCTTGTGCTCGAGTGCGAGCTGGTTGTTGGGCGGCAGCGCGAGCGCGGCGCGCAGCATGTTCTCGAGCGCGGCGCGCTGCCGGAACAGCGCGTTGTTTCCTCTGTCCTGACCGGCCGGTATCCCTACCTTGTGCTCGAGTGCGAGCTGGTTGTTGGGCGGCAGCGCGAGCGCGGCGCGCAGCATGTTCTCGAGCGCGGCGCGCTGCCGGAACAGCGCGTTGTTTCCTCTGTCCTGACCGGCCGGTATCCCTACCTTGTGCTCGAGTGCGAGCTGGTTGTTGGGCGGCAGCGCGAGCGCGGCGCGCAGCATGTTCTCGAGCGCGGCGCGCTGCCGGAACAGCGCGTTGTTTCCTCTGTCCTGACCGGCCGGTATCCCTACCTTGTGCTCGAGTGCGAGCTGGTTGTTGGGCGGCAGCGCGAGCGCGGCGCGCAGCATGTTCTCGAGCGCGGCGCGCTGCCGGAACAGCGCGTTGTTTCCTCTGTCCTGACCGGCCGGTATCCCTACCTTGTGCTCGAGTGCGAGCTGGTTGTTGGGCGGCAGCGCGAGCGCGGCGCGCAGCATGTTCTCGAGCGCGGCGCGCTGCCGGAACAGCGCGTTGTTTCCTCTGTCCTGACCGGCCGGTATCCCTACCTTGTGCTCGAGTGCGAGCTGGTTGTTGGGCGGCAGCGCGAGCGCGGCGCGCAGCATGTTCTCGAGCGCGGCGCGCTGCCGGAACAGCGCGTTGTTTCCTCTGTCCTGACCGGCCGGTATCCCTACCTTGTGCTCGAGTGCGAGCTGGTTGTTGGGCGGCAGCGCGAGCGCGGCGCGCAGCATGTTCTCGAGCGCGGCGCGCTGCCGGAACAGCGCGTTGTTTCCTCTGTCCTGACCGGCCGGTATCCCTACCTTGTGCTCGAGTGCGAGCTGGTTGTTGGGCGGCAGCGCGAGCGCGGCGCGCAGCATGTTCTCGAGCGCGGCGCGCTGCCGGAACAGCGCGTTGTTTCCTCTGTCCTGACCGGCCGGTATCCCTACCTTGTGCTCGAGTGCGAGCTGGTTGTTGGGCGGCAGCGCGAGCGCGGCGCGCAGCATGTTCTCGAGCGCGGCGCGCTGCCGGAACAGCGCGTTGTTTCCTCTGTCCTGACCGGCCGGTATCCCTACCTTGTGCTCGAGTGCGAGCTGGTTGTTGGGCGGCAGCGCGAGCGCGGCGCGCAGCATGTTCTCGAGCGCGGCGCGCTGCCGGAACAGCGCGTTGTTTCCTCTGTCCTGACCGGCCGGTATCCCTACCTTGTGCTCGAGTGCGAGCTGGTTGTTGGGCGGCAGCGCGAGCGCGGCGCGCAGCATGTTCTCGAGCGCGGCGCGCTGCCGGAACAGCGCGTTGTTTCCTCTGTCCTGACCGGCCGGTATCCCTACCTTGTGCTCGAGTGCGAGCTGGTTGTTGGGCGGCAGCGCGAGCGCGGCGCGCAGCATGTTCTCGAGCGCGGCGCGCTGCCGGAACAGCGCGTTGTTTCCTCTGTCCTGACCGGCCGGTATCCCTACCTTGTGCTCGAGTGCGAGCTGGTTGTTGGGCGGCAGCGCGAGCGCGGCGCGCAGCATGTTCTCGAGCGCGGCGCGCTGCCGGAACAGCGCGTTGTTTCCTCTGTCCTGACCGGCCGGTATCCCTACCTTGTGCTCGAGTGCGAGCTGGTTGTTGGGCGGCAGCGCGAGCGCGGCGCGCAGCATGTTCTCGAGCGCGGCGCGCTGCCGGAACAGCGCGTTGACGACGGGCGCGCCGGCCGGCACCAGCGGCGCCTTCAGCAGGTACGACAGCAGCGACTGGACCGCGTGCATGCTCTGCCACGCTGCGGGACGGGTACACTCAGTTAACAAGATAAGGGTCAACATATCGTTCACAGTAAATTATGTTCGCTTCATAGGACCTTTACTGTTAGTGTGTAGTGTCAGTAGTACTCACAGCGGTCCCCCTCCTTGAAGGAGAGCCTGGCGAACAGCTCGGCCAGCAGCACCAGGTCCAGTATGAGCGGCACGGCTAGCAGCGAGTCCTCGCACGTGTTGTGCACTACGATGGTGTTGGTTCCGTGCAGCAGGATCTCGGATGTATACTCGTCCATGGCGCGCTTGGAGTCACCTGGACACAGGAAAATTACCATTTGAGATACCAAATTCAAAACATAGAGTATTAATCGTAAAAATATAGACAAAGGAGAATTCTGTCTCAATTATAACACGTCTATATGTCGTTCTCGTAATAAATGGTAACACAACAAGAGGATAACGCTGACTCCTAGTTTGCTCTTGTAGGTGTATGACATTTTTCGCCCAAACTTTGACAGCGCTTTCGTAAATAGACATGTCACTCGCTCCCCTGCAGTAAAAACTTCAACAAAATAATCCCCCAGGTAACTGGATTTCGGAAGTCAGATGGTCAGTCGCTCCTTGTAAAACACTGGCAGCTGCATCCGGTTAGTCTGGAACCCGACACCAACATAGTCGGAAAGCTAGGCAGATGATGATTCTGCACCCATTGTCACAGAACGCAATAAACTTACCGACATAAGGCACGTATTTGATGACAACCACGTGGTCGGGCTTCTCCCCCGGCTTGTACAGGATCTGGTTGGACTCCACCATGTCGTCCACCACATTGCTCTTGGTTATCTGCGGCAATTATATATTATTGTTTTATATTGTTCAAACGGTTTTTTTCTTCGGTTTTACCATCCATATCAGCGCTGATTGGGAGAAGGGAGAAACTTTATACTTGGCAGATGGCTACAAATAGCCAAATGCGAAAAACGACAATATTTCGAAAACGTTTTAACTATAAACAAAAGAGGAAGCGCTGAAACCTACTTCATAAGACGGCTTTACTCAAACTAAAGTGGATTTTGAATAAAACGACGTGTGTTCTTGACAAATATCTATTGGACACTGTTTAGTTTGAACTAAGGAATGAGTAACTGAACTACGTTAATGAATGTATAGCTATAGGCGAGTTTTATAGTTAGTTTT
This sequence comes from Trichoplusia ni, assembly GCF_003590095.1. NCBI lineage: Eukaryota > Metazoa > Arthropoda > Insecta > Lepidoptera > Noctuidae > Trichoplusia > Trichoplusia ni. Next base: position 21,822,562 of record NC_039478.1, read on the forward strand.
ACCGAACACTATGGCATAGGAATCTTACTTCCAAGGACTAAAGTGACTCATAGCTCCGAATTGTGAAGACTTACCTCTTTGGAGCGGAACTGTTTGGGAGCAGAGAGATTCTTGCCATCGTTGTTACCCAGATGGTTGTAGCTCACGATGGAGACCGGCTTCAGACCTGGTTGCAAAGGAAAATACAGTCAGCTCTCATTCTGCCAGTTTGAAGAAAGTGGTCACGGCCTCCACTTTATGCTAATTTTGCATATAAATTTGCTGCAACTGATTGCAAACTATAACATATGTCAACACTGCCATAATTTTAATCTTCCTTCACAGCCAATGTGAAGTAATAGAATGCATGTTTTATGTTCTGAGACAGGTTTGATTATGATTTTTTTTACCAAAATAATCAGGTAATACATCCAACAACTTGGTACCTAGACTAATTTACATTAAATAAATAATAAAATCTACGGCTACTGACCGGCGCTCACGAGGAAGTCCACCAGCACTGACTTGAGCTTGGTCTGGCCGGACTTGAAGTCGTCACCCGCTACAGACACACCGCGCAGTTCCGCGCGCTCCACCACACCCGCTACCAACGTGTTCTGAGGCGAACCGTTTATGTAGATGCACTAGAACATGAAGATATAAGTTCTGTTAGTCTATTATATGCCGTTTAAAATATTGAAATCGACCTTTCTGACCCTTTCGACCTTCGACCAAACTGGAGTCAGCATCAGTGCATGATTAAGAACAAAACTTGGGTCCGAAACTACTGAGGTCCATATCGACAAACAAGCGAGAGTAAACAGTACCACATTCAAAAAGTGAACCATAAAAGAAACCAATGCACGACAATTATAACAACAAAATAATTTGAAAATGAAACTTTTGTTTTGAACATAATTAAATGAATTTTCGCACTCACGTCCTCATCGATGGCTGCGAGTGCGAAGATGGTGGAGGGCGAGATCTCGGTGTTGTTGTCGCGGAGAGCGCGCTCCAGGTTCTCGGAGGTGTCGTGCACGCCCGCGCGGACCTCGCAGAACCTGAGAATCATTATTATGTTAAGATAACCTATAATAATACATACAACGCCATCTAGTCAAACATTTCTCCTGGGTGAAAATCGAACTCCCGACCTCCGTTGTAGAAGTCAGGGCCACTAGCCACTAGACCAACAGGTCAGTCTAATCATCATCAGCGTTGAATAACCCATTACTGGGCATGCCAGGTTTATGAACCTCCCTATTTTTATGCCAATCTTCTTTATTTCTAGCCCTTCGCATCGTCGTTATATCATCGATACTGGCTCATACTACTACTTCCCACGTACATCTACTCAATAAGTACTAGGGTTTGAGTTTACAAGCGCATTGAGCACTTTAAGTAGTTCTTCTTCGAGAATTGAACATACAGCAGGTGGTGATTGGCGTGTTGTGTTTTTTTCCACGCGGCTTATAGAATAGTCAAATAATCAATTAATAATAACTGATTAAATAAGATAATTCAATGATCATACTATTCACCAGCAGAAAGCTAATAAGAAACTCCACAAGGTGCATTCAACTTGAGAATGTATACGTAGATTTGCTGTCTAAAAAAATGTGTGCCGTGCTTTTGTCCCGCGGTCAATGACACTTTAAAATAATCTATTGTACGACTACATCTATAAATAGAAGAGGTATTGTATACATCGCAGATTTATATCAGCGTTATACAAACTCCTAAAATATACTAGTATTTATGACTGAAATAAAGAAAACTAGTATAATAAAGACGTCATTTGAATTTGAAGTCCATCCATTTTTGGGAAAAACCCCTATTCCACTAAATATATCGTCATCAGTAATTGCAAACTGTCTTTGCAAATTTGAAAAAAAATGGTGTAATGTTTTCTATAACCCCTCTGCCCTCCAATGGGAATCATAGATCACCCATGAGCATAATTCTATCTACGAAAAAATCGACAATCGTTTATATAAAATACTTTTACTCGTAGGTAAGCCCTTCTACTATTTCCCTAGCCTGTACACCCACCTCTACTTAGTCATATAGTCACGAACTTTTCCGGTAATACACAACCTACCTCTCAGTGTTAGCGGTCCACAGCACGACGATCTTATCAAGCTTGTTCTTGTCGCGGAAGTCCTTGATGTCGGCGCGGATCTGCAGGTACTGCTCGTAGCGGGTGCCGCGGATGAGGTTCGTGGCTCGGTCAGCCTGGAACAAGGCAAGGGAGATTTGAATATACGAGTATTATGGTAAACCTGGATTAAGAGGTTAGGAGACAATTCGGATGGCAAATGGAACTAGACTAACTGGAACATGGAGCTGCTTTAGCTGTTGTCTCCTAATTATATGGGGACAAAGTATTGTCTGAATCAAAAAATACTAAACGGATAGAAGAGTGGTATGGGTCAACACGCTAAACCCATGTTGTGCTTGACGTCGTGGGTAAGATCTTTGTGTAGGACAAGAATTTGTGTGATACACGAAAGCTTCCTTGGATCTGGGCGTCTTTGTGCATGTGCCTTGAAACCCTGTGGGACACAAGGACTCAATGTCTTAGAGCGGGAATTGTTTTTTATTTCAAAAAGTCCCATACGAACTTCATGTTACGTATTAAATCTACCACAGCAAAGTTAGCTGCGAAGAAACTCTACACCAACAATTAGTAAAAGACCTTTTCTACAATTCACCTTCTACCTCGTGTAGTCTGACAAACATTCCAAAAAACAACAGGAAGAAAGAGGCAAATATCAATACCAGTACAATACACTGAAATTAAAAGTAGGTTACCGATAAAGACAACGTAATTCATCGTAAAGCTGTAGTACTTTCTCACAGAATAAAAGTCAACAAACGGCATCGGGTAACAAGTCCACAATGTTGTTGTTTTACATGAAACAAGTGTGGGTACAATACCACTTGCCAATAAGATACGTAAACATGCTGCTTTCAATGGGACATCGATTTTTCCGTACTTCAGGTCAGTATGAAAACTTAAGAATTGTAATTCTAAATGCATGCTTGTATATGGTATTGTATAGGATATTATGTCTACCTTGTCCACATTGTTTTCTAATTTCAATACTTTTATAAAAATTGTTTTAGAACTGTATTCAAGAACGTTATTTGGTCAAAAGTATCATGATTTTCCTGTCATTGTTAAGCGAAATATTGGGACAGTTATATATTGAAGAACGTGTCTATGTTATTTCATAGTAATTGAAAATTAGACGTCGGATCTAAGCGGATACACATTGAAAGACTTGCCATCAAAAATCAATAGATCATACAGAGTAAAACAACAGTGGGACATTTATAGCCAAATAAATGTTATATTGCACTTACAACATGCGAAAGTCCAAAGTCTTGTCAACAAATACACACGTAGTTTCCTCTTATTTCTATCATAAAAATCCAATAATACATTGTAATAGAAATTGGCCCCCATCATACCAAGGCCAAAAAACTCTCGCATGCTATTTTGAGACGTTTTTAATCTGTGCCACCATAGTAACATTGTTTTGGCAGAATAGTGGCGCAGCGTTGCCAATATCCGACCATCTGGAGCTCAATTAATATTAAGAAGAATTTATTATCACTTTCAGTAGAGTTTTAATAGGGATAGTGTTTTTTATTTCAGAATGGACAATAACGATATTTAATATTAAAATCTTTTGGATGAAATATGGAAGGAAAGAAAAATAATATGACAGTAGCACATTATGTTTTAATTAGGCCTATCGAGTATTATTAACATTATCTACTTATGCAAAACTATGAGTATTTTTACTGTAAACTGGGCTTAGATGATATTCTTATCAAATTTATCTTCGCCTTCGCCTAATTCTTTCATCTATATACCTTCTAGCACTCCTCTGATAGACGAAAAATCTAGTCTGCCTTGCAAATCATTCATCCGTACTATTACCTTAAGCTCTCAGAATTATTTATACATATTAATCAAGCCTTATCAGACCTAGTATTCATGCTAAACCTAGTATAATACTCTTCTAATACCGTTGACGTCCCAATGCATACTAATCGACATGTATCACAGGCTCCGTGCTTCGTAATCAACTGGCTGGTAATGAACTAGCATTTGCATATCAACCGCGACTAACACTGCGTAGCGAATAAAACTTAATAAGCAGTATTTATTGCTTACTGGAGAAATATATGTAATGGTATTTGATACTGTAAATTCGTAGGAAGCTGAAGAAAGCTGTGCGTTAACTTGTTGAGTATAGGTTATCGAAGCAAATAAATTGAAAGGGAAACCTCTTTGGACTTAGTATAAAGCTTTTTTAAATTAAATTTCTTCGTAATCGAATTTTCCTTTACCGTTTCTCAATGTTTGTGTCGCTTATAAAGCTTCTAGCACATTTATATTTTGAAACTAGAATACCATTATAGGCGGGTTATTTTTCAAATATGGAAGAATCGGAACCCGTCAACTGACACTGTTTTATAAACAGACCGTCGAAGGCAATGGAAATTTTTATTATTCCACCGTGGGCCCATTCATAGACAATCGGTCTTTGTAAACATACTGCTTGGTTATGATCAACAGGCGGACACGTGTTTTGGAAAAAAAAAGATTTCTATACAATGGCGAGAGTCCACGTGTTGGGCGACACGTGGTGCACTAGAATTATAATCTAACGCTGTTATTTGTAATGTATAATGTAAAGTGCATATTGTTTATAAATTGTGTAAGCGTAATATTATGACTCACTTTACAGCCCATTGACGGACGCCAATAAAGTGAACTAGTTACCTACTCGTTGCTTTATTGAAGTGTGCTCGAACAATACGTAATGTGATAAAACATTTTTGTAAGCTTGAACCAAAACTAACCTTACTTATTTAGGTTACAATTCAAAATAAAAAAATGCTGGCGAAAATATGGCGAAAATATTCAATTATTTTTTGCGACTCTTACGTCTCTTACAAATTAATACATCATAACTCCATAATTAATCTCTTCAGCCCTTTATCAGTCAATTCAGATCATCGCACAATCAGAAGTCTACTGCTGGACAGGAGCCCATGTCCAAATTGCAACCCGTCATAAATAGAACTCACTTCAAACTCATTTTTCAATGTTCCTTAAAAATACATCCAGGTTCTAATTTAAAAACTTCCAGCAAATAAAATTGACAGTATAACGACGATGATACATTTAAACGGTTACGCTAATTCATTCAATACACATAGTATAATGAAATAATAATATATTATCCTCTACAAAATACGGAAAATAACCAGTGTGAAACACGCTATCCATACAAGTACATTAGCAAATAGACTATCGATTGCTTGGAGTATAACTAAAGCCCGAGGGAGGCGCGATCAATACTTGCAGTACTGCCGAAGCAACTCTATTAAAAGAATATTCAGGATACAATTGCGAAGCGAAATTGTACTTTATAGTATACGCTAATGGGTATAAATTGTTTTAAAGTTGTGGAGAAATAATTTATAATTTGCAATAGAGAAGTAATACTATGTTAAATGAATATTTTAGTCTACAATTGTTATGGGACATTGTACCTTATTGCACTAGGTCTAAGGACTTAAATTTATTAAAAAGTCATGAAGAATTTTTTTGGATTGCTTTTTTGTTCTATTTAGAGTCAAATGAGCACAAGTTTTCGATATTCCTTTTTATAAATGCTATTCAAATTTTTACTTAATCGCTTTGACAAAAAGGTCTATATTAGTTCATAAGTTTTTAATATATGGCTTACCTTTTTCTATATTAATAAGGAGGCTTAGTTCGCAAGTTATGTTAAGGTTATTGGCTTGTAATTGGAGCTAGTTTCTGACTTATGATAATATTACTTAAAGGCAGAAATAATATCATATAACGTTATGAAATAGGATAAACCCACTTAATGTTATTTTATTAAGTAATTTTGTTTTCATTTAGGGTTTCATTAGACGTGTCCGAACTGCCAAATCAGTTAGTTATTCGAACAAAGAAGTTTTTATGGATTTTTCACCAACCTTTTTTTAATAATGAAATACACATTTCTTTCTACACAAATGACTAAATAAATCACGGGAGTTCCATCCTAATTGAAGTTAAATCGAGACTTCAGGCAGTGAACCTCTGTCAACCCACGTCATGACGTCATGACGTCACAACACAGCATTCTAGCAATCGCTCTTATCGTAATGTCTTTGAATTTGACGATCTGTTAAGGTGTGTTTATTGTGTTGATATAGTACAAGAGTATTAATTGTACTTTTTACATTTGATTTAAGAAATAATCAAGTATTGGCGTATAAGATTCCGATTGTAAGGGCTTGTGGTCAAACGTGTACGTTTTCCCATAACTTGCCAAAAGCCTTCCTCCCTTTTCAATTGGTTTTTCTAAGACAGGTATAGCTCAGATCACCTTCCGCTGTTATTTTAAGGAATGACAGATAGTACCTCTACACATATTCCAGCTGACATTCGACAAATAAGGCCTCAAATAAACTGTGATTACGAGATTTTTATTTCAAATGAGATCGTGTATTTCTTTAGGCTGGTATAAATAGGTGTTAAACAGCAGTTCCTACGAATGCAGTTACCATTCAACCTTTGTATTCGACAGCACCGGGAAAAAAACGTTACCACGCAAACTGACTTGTGGAAAAGTGACCTGGCCAAATAACGTTATAAGGAAATCTGTTGAAGTTTTGGAAAAGAGGCAGGGCACTACAGCGCGTAACGAAAGAATGTCTCGCGATGATAAACATATTTTTCCGGTTGAGAAACTAATCTTTAGTTAAATAAACTGTCGGAAATACATAACTGTGTGTTTACTCTCATAATTATGATCTGTATCTTAGTCATGATAAGAGCATTTTTACTCTAAAGATTTGATTATTTTTTTCTATACCCTAATGAAAATCCTCATGGACTTCCTTCGCCCTGGGAAGGCGAAGGGTAATTCCGGTCTCTCGACCAACTATAACAACCGGAATACTCTTGCTCTTGTCTCCATGACCTTTAGGCTATATCCCCCATGCGTCTATAGCACGCAAAACGGCACGAATGACGAAACGAACGCTTTCGCAGCCAGACTATAACAAAACAGTCTCGCAACTGACAAAACTGAAACACCTTGCCAATTTCATCCACATAATATTTCAAACAGGGCAATCAATAAATACTTCACATCCCTATGACGTCATCGTACGTCACAGAACATCACACGACGCGATTAGCGTCACGCGTTGCGTAATATCTATTTATAAAAGAATCGTTAGTGTCACGGCTGTCTGTTATGCACTGGGTAATTGTAAGGAATGTATGGAAGTGTATGGTATTACAGTTTCCTTGAAGATACTAAATATAGGTCAGTTGAGAATGGACCGTTGTAAATATACTTGAACGATGGAATAAGGAGGTTTGATGCTTGCTATTGTTAAATTGAAAGGCTAAAAATCACAATGAATAAAATTAATGGGGTTCAACACTCAAATATTTCAGATGTGTTAAATATCTGATTATTATATCTTATCAAAACAGGGAACATCTATGCTCCAAACCCATAATAATTTTACTTTAAAACATGGCGGTAAACCTCCAGGAAGACAATGCTTTAATTAGTTTCAATTAAAATTAATTGGCAATGCGAAATAATAGTTCTCAGGTCTATCGTCTCTTAATTCTTTTAAACTTTTTCTGAAAGTTTTTCTTTTTTTTTGAAAATTAATCAATTTAGACATAAAATATTCACGTCAGGACCTAATATATCGGAATCATAAATTTCATGACTACGGAATAGAATCATTTATTTGCCAATACATAAAATTACTTTTTTTTTATATTATTTCAACATTCGACATAAAGAACATTTTTTTAATGTTTATAGACATAATTATAATGAATTACATTTCACCAAATGTTTCATCATTCATCGCAAAAAAATGCCAACAAAATTTAAACGTAAAACTTAAACGAGATTTCGCCATAATTCTTTACGCGACATAAAATAACATAGCGGAAACAAATTAATTTAATCACACACAATAAGTACTGTATCAATACTCGTTTATCACGTAACAGTAGCAAACTACACATTATACGGTTGTCGTTAAGGAAAAATAACGCTGTATTAGTTTGTGAGTACGGCTCAAGGTAAATGTTATAAAGTGGACAGTATACGCATATTGTATCACTTGTAATGTTGGGAAAACATTTTTATAAACAAACCATTTTTAAGTAGAGAATGGTCTTGTAGTTATCATCAAGAGCACTCTAAAACGAAATTTTGAGCTTTTTTTAATACTAGCTGTTGCCCGCGACTTCGTCCCCGTGGGTAGAAGATATAAGTTATGATTTATACCTGCCCTGCTTTTTTTCACATTTTCCATTGTATCTTCGCTCCTATTAGTCGCAGCGTGATAGTTTATAGCCTAAAGCCTTCCTCGATGAATGGTCTATTCAACACAAAATATTTTTTCAATTTAGACCAGTAGTTGTTGAGATTAGCGCGTTCAAACAAACAAACAAACTCTTCAGCTTTATATATTAGTGTAGATGTAGATTGGAAATTCAGGTCTCCTTGCTATGAACTTTTACAGATAAAATTATTCAAAAATGTAAAGGATACAAGATTAAAATAAAACGACAGTAAAATCGCTCACTTTCTACGACTTCTAAACGGCTTGACCGATTTTTGTCAAACATATCTAAGAATACACGCACATAATTCAGGTTTTAAATACAAAACCAAATCGAAATCGCTTAATCCGTTCGGGAGCTACGATACCGCAGACAGACAGACCATTTATTTTGCGTCGGGGGTTAAATTTTTGACGTTGACAGCGCATAGAAGAATATACATATAGAGAAGATCATTATGACACTTCATATTAGTCGAGTTATATTATAAGTTGGTCAAAAGCCAATATTACACTCCAAGTCTGATACTATATTCACCAGTCAAAACATTACGAACGACCAACACGCTAGCTCTGTCTTTATAAGGTCAACGTACGATAGTCATATATTTGTCGACTCTGCCCATAACTGTTTCATTAAAATTGTTAAGGATAAAGCATCCTATTACTGATTAGTCACTGTTTTTCAAGCAATTATGACATTTATTGTATAGTAACACGTATTAAAAGCAAGCCTGTGCAAATTTTTCAGTTTTCGAATGATTCAGGAATGTAAAATAAGTTTAAATGAATGTAATGTATCGCGACCACACGCATTAATTCATGATTAAGAACTCCGGTTGATGGTGCTGCTGTGTTTATTTATAAAAGCCCCTAAATAAAGTTAGATTAAAAAAAGCTTCGGTTGGGTCCGAAATTAGTCGGACGATCCCGATAACTACGCCTAAGTAAACCGTTGTGAAATAAATAATTTAGAAACGCCTCATGATTTTCCATAATATTATAGTAGGAAAAAATGTCTTAACATTTATTGATTTGCTAAAATTATAACATTTTTTTTGTATCTAAAGAAAATGTTTCTGTTGCATAATAAAGTATTTCGTAAGTACATTTTATGGCGCAGGAGTAATAAAACAAAAACCATAATAACGATGTTGGTTTCAGAAAAATCGTATTTGTTCCTTGTTAGCAGTTCGAATAATATTATTTTATCATCTTTCTGCCATTTTCTCAATTATTACAAGTTAATGCGGAGTGTGTTTTTTCTTCCACTCGTCTACGTCATATCAGCATTCACCCCTTTCTTTCGCCTACGGCTCGAAAAATTTAGATTTAGTCCCACGACTAACCACAGGCCACTTGCCCTATAGGTAAGCTTGAGCCTTGATTACCACTGTAGGTCATTACGGGTTGGCGATTTTAGATTCCAATTATTAGAATCCAGGTTTCCTTCACCGTTAGTCAGTATTAAGACTCATTTAACTTGAAGTGTTACTTTTCCTGCGTTGGTATCGAATCTGTACCTCAATTGCAAGGCAATAAATGAATTTGAAAAAGGCATTTAATTTCCCCAGCCAGCGTTTAAAAAGTCGACCCCTGCATCATCCTTCTGTCATTTAACCTTCGATACATTTAAGACAATATTACATACCTGATTAGCAGCAATGAAGTCGGGGTCGTATATAGCCGGGCGCGGCTTCATCGTAGCCATATCCTTCTTGAGTTTCTGCTGCAGGTCAAAGTCGATGACTTTAGCGCGCACCATGGACTCCGCGAGATTCAGGGGGCTGATGTCCCAGCCGTCGATCACTGCGACAATATTGTCGTATGTAAGTCGTTGAAATGCATCGTATACTTTATGATATTGCTTATATACATATTCAGCAGAATCATACTTAGCAGAAACCTTTTTTTCGTTTGGGCACTCAAATATTGGGTTTTCAAATACTCAACTCCTAATACTATGGATGGAGCGGAAGGGTTTCACTGGGCTTTTACTGACTAAAGCCCACCCATGTTACTCCCTTGACCCTTTGACTATCGGGGCCGCGGTTCCCCTTTTTGAAAAACCCTTCTGTTTTTAGTTCGTTAGGTTAACAGAAATCGAAATGGTTAATTTGTATTTTAAAACAATACGGAACATTCAATCTACTTAACTCCTGATACATGACTTTTAATAAGACTTCACCGAAAAACATGTAAAACAATCAAGTAAAACTCACCCAAGTCATCAGGGTGGACCATAGGTAGTAGGTTGCACATCGGCACATGAACGTCGTTTCCTTTCTCATCGATGCCAAGTCGGACTGTAGAAGCCTGTGTGATCGAACCCCACCTGAAAAGAACTTTGTTATAACCTGCTTGGTGCAGAAGAGCGAAAACGAGGGCGTTAGATAAACTAAATATCGCCCTGGAGCAAAATTATTTTCGGATAACCAATTACTACAGAACGTTACAACTGAATCCATAGAAGATAGGTGCTCTGCAGGTGGAACAAATCTCACTGTAGAAAAGATTAATATAATATGCGGCCTGCAAACTAATCTGTGCATTAGTACGTTGACTCGTTTCCACGACAAAGTGTCCAGCTTTATGAGGTGGACTTTACCTTACAAACCGATTTGAAAAAAACTAGGACTAATTTTTAAGGGGACCTTCGAATGAATTTACTATTACTGTATATTAGAAACTCTAATCGCATTACTATGCCCTTATATGGTTTCGTTGTCCCTTAATTAAGAGGCTTAGGGCAGTATCGATGCATTTAGTTAAAACCAATCAATTGATGGAATCCAAATAAGAGTGGTCCAATAATCCAAGTAATATGTGGTTTTTTTACTATTAAAATAACCACATGTTAGTTCATATTTCAGTGACGTCAAAAAGGACTCTACCTTTTTATTTCTATGGTGTTAATGCATTTACTCAACTTTTGTATATCTTAGACATCCACGAATCAAAAACGTTTTAATTTTCCATCCTAACTACTTCATCTTCGACACGAAAAAAAAACTAAAATTCTTAAATAAATCCTTACCAGTTGGAGTCCATTTTTCCGTTCTTCGTGTTCCAGGATAGCTGGTGTCGGTTGGCGAGGACGGCTGCGGTGAAGGTGGAACCATTGTTGCCACCCCAGCCGACCAGCATCACGCCGACTTTGCCGACGCGGCGATCTGTGCGGATCCCCAACGATTTGCGGATCGGTCGTGCCTGTAGAATTAGACTTAATTAGTACTTGTTCGTTAAGGCAGGTGGGGCATGAGTAATTGCTATTTAAGAGTATATAACGAGATATATTTGAAGTCGTTTTGTATGAAACTGGCCACTGCTGGCACTTTAGCAATTTGTGGGCCGCCTAAATGGCATAAAGAGTGAAAATAAATGGAATTAAATATGCAGGTATAAGATGAGGGTATTTTTCTGTTTGTATCGGCATTAACAGCGAATCGCAATTAAATCGAAGAGTGATATCGACAACTCATGGAATAAAATATGCAGCTATGAGATGAGGGCTTTTTTCTCTTTATATCGGCATTAACAGCCAATCGAAGAGTGATATCGACATCATCATCCTAACTTTTTTTCCAACTATGTATGTTATTATGCTCAGCATCTAAACTAACCGGATACAACTAAATACATGTTACAAGGAGCGACTGCTTATCTAACCACCTCAACCCAGTTACCTGGGCAACACGAAACCCCTTGGTGAGACTGGTTGTCAGAAATTCTAGCTTTTAACTACCCGTAACGACGGTCAAAGATATAGAAATCGAGTTTTAATAAAATGGATAAATGAAAACGACAAGGGGTAAAACAATGAATATAAAGTAGGCGAGAACAGTACAGTACTAAAATTAGAAAATTACAAAAAAAATTCTTCAAGCCAATAAGGAAATCATTAAAATAAGTCTTATTCTACAATTATAGGTTTTACTCTTTGAACAAATAACAATTTCTATAATTAGTGTTCTATAAGTCGAGTTTTATGTATAATGGGCGTATTAAAATCAAGAATAAACCATATCAAGGAACATTCTAGAGACAACCTATTGCACAGAAAAACTTCCAAGGACTCCTAACAAGTCTTGGTAGAGTCTAATTGCAATTACGGGATTAATTATACGAGTTTGGTCTCACACGTAAATAAATTAAAATGATCTAGAGCAATTTTCTATTCTGTGTAACGGGTGAATAAGTCTGGCAGGGTAAACAGAGACTAACAATAACGTAATGATTTTGAAATTTGTCTGAACGGAGAACCGAGTGGTAAACAGGCCGATCCTTGTGTAGGTGTTGTAGGAGCATTTGTTTGATCCACGAATGCTTCCTCTGAGCCTGGGTGTCTTAAAAATACCCTATTACCAAAATCAGTTCAGTAGATCTTAGGTTTACCCCTTTGCATATCTACCCTCTATACATAGATAGAATGGCTGTCCCCAACAGTATTGTTATCAGTCGGTAGTGCTCATCAACATTACTTTATCTATTGATCGCAATATGTCCACCTGTAACTTAATGATTCAATTCCAGAATACATAAAAACATATTTTTACCTTCTATTTTGGGGAAAAGCTTTCTTTCATTTAGAATGAACGATAACTGAACTGAACTTGAACTGTGAATTTCGCTGAGTACCTATATCTTACCCAACTACCCCGTATTACCTCTTTCGTCCCCCAATAGACTGTTACTAAATACTCAATCTCGTGCAAATAAAATAAAGAGATTCGAGGGTATACAAATAGGATTGAGGAAATATCTATACAAGTTCAAAAAGTACAAAATGTGTAGAAAATACGTTCTCTTCTACTGACAGAACGATTTCCTCACATTCCCGGTTTGAAACCAATAAAAGTCAGGATATGTATTATCCAACAACTAGTCTACCCGTTCATTCGCCGCGACCTTATCTCATTTCGTTCAAAGTCAACCTGGCCGTGACCATGACCGTTACAGAACGCGGTCAGGAGAATTAGGAACGGGTATTGGACTATGCTGGCATATTATGCATTGTTATGTATGTGGGTTTACAGCCTGTTCACACATGCTTTCCGTTTTATCGCACACGTTTATTTCAGTGACGATGTACGGAAGTATGTATCCCTCACAGAAATCCTATTAACGGTGCGTAGACGTATGTATCCCGCTACATTTCAGCATACAGAAATCCGGAAATAAGTGGTCGATGATATTGGACGAAGTTAGTTTATTTTTTTACTACCGTAAGGCGAATTTATAATTATTTGATTTATATATCTATACTCTATACTTAATATATAAAGCTGAAGAGTTTGTTTGTTTGTTTGTTTGAATGCGCTAATCTCAGGAACTACTGGTTCAAATTGAAAAAATCTTTTTGTGTTCAATAGATCATTCATCGAGGAATGTTTTAGGCTATAAACCATCACGCTGCGACTAATCGGAGCGAAGATACAATGGAAAATGTGGAAAAACCAGGGTAGATATAAATCATAACTTATATCTTCTAACCACGAACTATAAATCATAACTTATATCTTCTAACGAACGAAGTCGGGGGCAACAGCTAGTTTTTATATAAAGGTTTAGTCACGCGTTTTTATCGGGATCGCGCAACTAGTTCAGTTTGTTTGTATACAAGTAAACTACGAAACTGAAATAAAGAAGGCGTCTAAAATTCATTTCCATGCTGTAGCGAAGGTTAGCACGCTTTTGCGGAAAGCAAGGAAGGAACTAAATGTGCCGAAAATTCCATAACATCTGTCAGAAGACAAAAATACTTCATGCAGACCTGGAATCTCCTGGACTACTATGAAGAAAGCATTTTTAATCACCTATAATTTCTTGTATCAGGATTTTTTTGGATTGTTAAAATATTTTTTAACTCCAAACGAATGTAGTAACAGATAGCAAGAAAACAAATGCAACAAGTTGTGTATGACCAAAAAGACAAAACACCCGAGAGAGTTTCAAAAGCCTTGCATGTGGCAGAGTAAGTTACAATATTTAGGTAGCAGACTTCTTAAATTAGACACCAGAGTATCAAATAGGTAAATTTAAAAATAATGAAAAAAGCAGGAAGATTATTATCTGATAAAACAAGGTCTACAATCAACTGCCAATCATTTATTAGTTGTTTTTTTATATTAATTGATTTAAAAGATCAATAAGCTAGTTATTATTTTTCTTTTATCTCTTATTTATCTAAAAAATTCACAATTAGATGAGCAGCAAGTATTTCTTCATACTTAACTTCTTATTCAAAAAAGAGGGATACAGAGCTTAATTTTGTTTGCAAGACCTAGGCCCTATGAGGTGGACCTGGATGAACAATATAATAACAAAGAGTAATTAATGATACAAAATGATTGATTGCTGTTTCAACTTACAAAGCAGAAATAGAATAGTTTAGGCCATAAATAAGTTTATTAGCCGGAATTAGCATAAAAATTTGCAAAATAATTGCGACAAGATGTAGTCATATTTTATAAAATACATTTTTACCCCCAAACGTCAAAGGTAAAATAAAGATAGAAATAAGATTTTTTGAAGAGGTTTTTGTGTTTGCTCTAAGCAGTCATAATATTCAAACATTAGATATACAACATAACTTTTTCTTTACTTTATGTTCTTATGGTAATGGTATTCTGTTGATAATTCCAGCAATTTCTGTCAGTACCATGTTCAATTAAGATAATCGCTTGCTACAAATAATGGTGAAGGAAAACATTGTGGGGGAACCACACCTGAAAATTTTACAAGGGTGTATTGAGCCACAATTGTGGAGGGTTGCTTGACCACAACATCATCAAGTAATATTATTATGATTGTGGATATGCGTCACAGCAGTACAAGGCGCATAGCGGCATTTCTCTTCCACACCTGTGTCTTTGTGCATGTGATTTCTATGTTTGCAGAACCCCCGCGACACAATGATTAAATTTCTTTCTGCAGGAGTTGTTTTTTGTAAAAAAAAGCGATTGGAACAAATCAAATGTAGGGGCAAAGAATATTTATTTTAACCATGACATTGGAATCATTGTGATAAGTAAATAATATAATATTCTTTATTTAGTCAGCTGTTAGTGGATTTCATAGTCATTATTTGCATGTATGCATATTCATTAACCCATAATCTGCCCAGCTTTTTCCCATTATGTTGGGGTCGGCTTACAATGAACCGGAAATAATTTAGTAAAAGAGTTTTAGAAGGGGTTTGATATTCAATCCTTATTCTAGTAAGATTTTTTTCGTTATTTATTATTCCTTTGCCTATCGCAAAAAAATATTTGAGGATAAACATGCAGGCTCAGTAGGTGATCTGAGTAGTAGGTAAGTCTATAATGATTTCAGAGCAATGTCTTCCTTATTTTAATAGCTTAAAATAGATATTGTTAACAAAAGCCTATAATTTTCTAAAATCGCAATCAGTTTTACCCATGACATAATATGAAAAAAAATATAAATATATTTACCATTGTAACACGATATTATATACTAAATAGTGCCAATACTTTCAGAAACCGGTTATTATACCGGTATAAAGCTACAAGAAAAAATATTAATATAAATTCGTTACCGCGAAAAACAAATAAAACCAAAATATTTACTTACCGTGATCTCGTCGCCGTTTCTAGTAACAAGAGTCTCTTCATATTCGTAGTCTGCATATATGTAATCTTCGGTGTATTTAATATTGGGGCTGGAGATAACCAAAGACGGCGATTTTTCCATTTTTAGTTTTTATCTCTATTCAATTTTATAAATGACAAACTTAAGTTAATAATTTATTTAACAGATTTAGAGTTGTATTACGTGGCGACGCGGAATATTATTCGTTATTAAATAAACTGCCAGACACCTAGCCACCGAAACCAACAACTATCGACTATGATTAGAAACTGATGATTCCGGCAACACACAATGTGATGATTTGTGACGTAAAACACTTGATTGACATGACGTGCTTTAGTGTCACATTGCCAGGTAAAAAAAACGATCTACTTATCTTTTTGTTGTTTTTAAGAACAAAAGCTCAGTTAAATAATTCAGAATAATTCAAAACGCATTTTTTTTTTCTTAATTACTATTTCCACAAAAATGGGAACTTATTAGTAATTTCTGAATTAAGTGAAGTAGACGATATTCTCGTCTCTGTTACCAATAAATTTCTGGACGAAAATTTTACTAAATGAGTATTTTATTTTATTTTGCAATTGCTTATTGTATGTTTAATTTGAATTACCATTCCAATAGTTTAGTTTGTACGTATTAGCTGCAACTGCATAATATTTTTTTTGATAATAGAACATTTTTTTTCAGATTTTGATAAAATAGTTAGCAATCATTTCAGTAAGAACAAACTACATTTCCAATACACTAAATTATTGTTTAAAAAATGAAAGCCTAGAAATCTTTCTATTAAAAACATGGATTTGTTATTATTTAGTAACAAATTGATATTATATTGCTTAACTGTTTGTCATACCTACTTTATAAAAATATTAGGCTTTCTTTCGATACCAATTCAAAAGTTTGGCCCTTTGCGTTTAAATGAATTTACCACAAAATACGTATTTTGAAATTCGTTATTAATTTATCAAGACTCTCGCCCACGCTTACATCTTTAATGTTACATACACATACGTATTTGCTTACTTAGAGCGTTCCTACCTACTTTAAAGTACAATAACCGTCGTGTATTATAGGAACTTAGTAGTGAGTAGGTATACTTAATCAAAATGTAGGTATTTCTCCATCTGTTCACATACATTTCTCATTTAATTATTGTTTCGGCGTACTAACATTCTATAATGACAAATACATTACTCATTCCAATATATAGACGGAAGGATGGACGCAATGGAATTTAATAAAAACAAAACTATCCGAATCCCTCAGCCTCTATTCTCCCATTTGCGCATGTAGTAGTACTAATGTCTGTGTGTATGCCGATGTGAAAGAGATTGAAGTACTCACGCACACATTCAAAGAACCACTAACAATGTACTACATAACTACCTATCTAATTTATTTTAAGGAAGGGGCCCAAAGTGGGTAGATAACTTAAAAAAACTTAAAATAAGAATTAAAAATATTGTTTTGTGTAACTCCGATCCGATACAAAGTTAAAAGTCAACCAGTTACATTTATGTTTCAATGTTTATGTCAATAAAACACCACGGTACGTGCCAGTGTATTTCCGATTTATTCAAACAATGTTATTTTAGCGTTTTATCTGTATTTGTCCGCACCTATGTAATTATTAAAGAGTATCTGTAAAGCATTCCTACACAAAAGATATGCCGCTTACCTATAATACAATTTATAAAGTTGTATATTAATTACGGTATAATAAAGCATGCGGGGGGCGAGGGGGCGCGCCGCGCTCTCATATTCCGTATATTGATTGTGTGCGAGGGGGCCGGGGCAAGGAGGGGGCCACGGCGTGCCCCACTCTGTTTTTTACGACACGGCTTTCTGTGTAACATAATTATTGTATTAATTTTGTGAAATGTTTCGGTGTTATTTGTGAAAAATCGAGAAGTCGGTAAAGCGATTTGCGAGGTAAGAAATTTTCGCCATCGAGGGTTTTGACGAAAATTCCGTTTTGCCGAATAAAATATAAATAAAATTTTATAGCACTAAATTCCGTCGGCGGCGCGTACCTACGGTATATTACACTGTCATACCGCGTACGTATAGTGTTTTTTACGGGCATCGTTCTAAAAATAAGTTGTAATAATTATAATTTTATGTAGCGGTCGCAGCAGAGTCGGTTTTCTGTCGATTATCCATCAGTCGTGAAGAAGTGTGAGTTGTGATTGAAAAGTGTATGTGGTGGTGCAGATGCAGGGGCTGGTGAGCGATAAGACGTTCCACTTGAAGTGGAACAACCACCTGCAGAACCTGAGCCAGCTGTTCACGACCATCTACTCGTCGTCGGCGCTCGCGGACGTGACGCTCTCCTGCCGCGACGGGACCCTCAAGGCGCACAAGCTCGTGCTCTCAGCATGCAGTCCATATTTCGAACAGATATTCAAGTGAGTACAACTATTTTACATTCACGAAACCCTGTGTTTTAGCTTTCCGTTTAAAATATTGTACATTTAATACACATCAGTTTCAAATCTGTTCCATTTGGTCATTATGACATCATTATTTTTTCTAGTGAAGTTATTTATAATACCATGTAATGTATACAGATATGAGAAAAGTATATGTTGCATTCAGCCTTATATTTTATGAGTATTTAATAACATATACATATTTTTCTATTTAATTAAAGAGTGTACATAGTAATGTTACATAAATGTCATAGGAGTCGAATATAAATATAATAATTACATTATCTTGTGATAACAGAAAAAAATATGTCTGGTTAATAAATAATGAGATAAAGTATTATTAAAATTACAGTAGATGTGATAAAAATGTTTATGTATTTCACTAGGGACAACCCATGTCAGCATCCAGTGGTTATCCTGAAGGGGATTCCCTTCTCGGAGATCAATCTCCTTGTGGAGTTCATGTACAAGGGGTCAGTGGATGTGCAGGAGCTGGACCTCCAGTCCCTGATGCACACAGCATCGGAGCTGGAGATCCGAGGGCTGGCATATGAGGCCAGGGACAATGCAGCACAGTTGTTAAATGTGAACTTGGAGTACCCCTCATACCCCGCAACATCAGCAACTACACAGCCACAGCAATATTCACAAGCGAGGACTGATGTGGAGAGGCTCAAACAGGTAGGAAATCATTTGTTTTACCTATTCAATATTCATTTTTAATATTGTACCTTTTCCACCAAAAAGGTTAAGGTTTAATATAATTAAACAATACTCTTTGAATGTGGCATTACAATAAGTTAGAAAGCTGTATGTTGCTACTTCTTATATAAAAAAAAGTCATTACATTTATAATAATTCTTAAGTAATTCATATTCAAAATGGGGTAATTAAAGTTAGAATTATTTTAATTCATGAATTTAAAAGCTTGTTATTATCATACAAACAATTAGTTAACAGGTGGTCTAACTCTGAATTTGTGTATAAAAGTGAAAATTATTGTAATAAGAACTAAGACAAATTGTTGAGCATTGTTGTCTTGCAATAATTTATTTTTTAGCAATGACTTTGTTCCCATGTTTTCCACACTAGTTCATCTTGAACATCATAAATATTATAATTTTAATTTGTGATTATTTATCTCTTTGAAGTTAACTGTTACATTATTTTAATCGAATGCATAATAGAAGAATGCAGACCAGGAAGTGAGAATAAAAATTATGATGAAATTCCTTGCCTTTTGAAAGTTTCTTTAAGCTTTCAAATTAGATATTTTCTCATGATGTTGTTAATTCTTTAAGTGCTAATTGGACAAAATAAAAATATTTTTCATACTTCTTACTTTACCGGTTCTAGGTAACTGTTTTTGAATAAATACTGCTTTTTAATATAACAATAATCATATCAATTAATGTCATTTATGTTAACATTATGTAAATAGGTAATTTATAGTTTGGACAGGTTTTACTCTTTAGAATAACGGTTTTTTTTTTAAGTGATGTACCTTTTTCGTTTGCCCTTATAATTTTATTTAATGTACTGCCAAACAAGAACCTTTTATTTTGGCTGCCTATTTTATTTCCATTCATTCATTTTAGTCATTAAAATTCAAAGTATTTTCATTAAATTTTCAATCAAATTTATGAATATAAATGTGGTTCTTTCATATGGCCTCGATATCTTTTTTGTTTACCCTTTACTCTCCACTTGCAGGGCAAAAACCCTTCAATTCTTCCACCTTATCTGGCTTACAGATCTTGATTTTTTCCTAATAATATTTAATTATTCAACATTATGCCTCCGGGGTTGCAAGCTTCTGATCAACACAGTGTTAATTAATCACCTGCCAAATTCTCCTGAAGCTCAGTAGTAGTAGATAAGTAAAGATTTGAGATGAAAGAATTGAGATGTCCATATTTAATAATAATTAAAATAAAATCATACTATCCTCCTTGTTGAGTTATAAATGCTGTAAACTAGATATTTTTGTTTCTAAACCTTGTTCACCATAAGTATATCATTGTCTTCCACTGGAAGTACAGAATATTAAAAAGGAGTGGAGGATGATTATGTTAAAAACCAGTTATTTTTATGCAACCAAGTATTTTATGAAACAAACAGTTATTTTATAGATTCTACACTTCAATAGGCGCATTGTTAATCATATAATTTATCATTAATTAAACATTATGACGTCATCACATTTTTCGAATTACTGAGTCATGGTAAATTACATTTTTTTATTTACTTTGGCTGAGTGGGCGTTTCCTTAGTATATTTTAATAAAAAGTTTGTTTAAGCATAAAAAAAACTCATACTTATTCGTCGGCGAGCTTTAAAATTTTGTTTCGAATTTTGAAATGTTTGCCCCACCATGTTTCTGTTTCATCTATGTTCTTTTTATAAAAAGTGTGTTTGTCTGATGACGTAAATCTACAAAAAATGATTCGTAAAAACCCGGTTTCAAATCAATTTTATTTCAAACTTTACAACATTTGTATAATAATATATGTAGGTACATATTATAATGTACATTGAAACGATTTTTTATAGATTTAGATTACATTAATTATGTAGGTTCATTATTGCTCACGTCCAAAGGATATAAATTATAATTTGTTACTATGTAACAATAGGATTTTATTATTTTTGTACCTGTATTAGAGATTTCTTTTCATTATTTCAAAAAGTAATTTCCCTGGATATAACATTTTATCACCCATTTTATCTACTATAAAACATGATAAATTAACCAGTCAAGTATGAGTCGGACTCGCGACACTGAGGGTTCTATACAAATTGACTATAGAAATATTTCAGCTTATTAAAAAAAAAACTAGCTGCTCAACCTCGATGTTTATTTTTTTATTTGTTCTTTTAGAAGCAATGGAATACAAAATCTTTGACAATTGCAAATATCAAGCATCGCGATTCATGAGAAACGGCCTGGTGACAGACGAAGGGACGAATTAGAACGGATAAGTTCAATTTTCAGCGTTTGGATAAGGGTCTCTAAAAATTAATTTAAATTTTTCAAGTATTAAATTAGTACTTAGTCTTAAAGTCTAAGTTTACAGTTTATTTTTAATTAAATCATTATTACCTACATGAAATCTTAACGGTACTTCTACTTCACTCCTAAATAATACATTTTCCGGTCTACGCCAAACAATAACATCCTTAGTTCAACATCAATAGGTACATAACAATAAACTTTCTAACGGCGACAATCACATCAAAACCGGTCTATTTGTTATCTAGATTAACGTGAACATACACTGACATGGTCATTTATTATTTCTCATGTTTTAGACTAATTAAAACATCAGTTATTACGAGTTTTAAGTACCGATTCACATATTAAAATATATAATTAACATGCAATTGTAATAATGTGAAATCTTAGTCGTATATTATTTTGCCGCGCTGAGACGTCGGCGACTGTAGGCTTACATTGATGCACAGCGGTTGCATTTTATGTGATTATACATAATAATTATGTAGAAATTAAATTAAGAACGACTAGTTTAAGGATTATGTTTATTTTATGTTTATATTCCAAGGAGATTAGCATTAGCATACCGATTTAATTACATTAAGTACGTGCATACTGCTTTTTTATATTTTAAAAGTGACTTTACGAAAAAAGTTGGAGTCATTAAAAATTCTGCCCCAAGTAGATTGTAGGCATTATATTCATATAATCATTATATTATCGTTGAGAATATTATTAAACAATATTAAAATTCAAGATAAATAATGTTTTCTAGATAACTTAGCTATGGAAATAAAAAAATGTAATAATTACGCGATAAGTCTATTTTTCACGTCATATCTTTATACCTATCATAGCCAATATTTTTGTAGAAAAACATTGGAAAACAATATTTTGATCGTCACATAAATGTTGACGACATCTGATTGTATGAAAAATAAAAGCGATACATTCACTTGACGATCCCTGGAAGCGTGTGACGTGTGACCACCCGCATCGAATCGAGCATTTAATCCAATTTAATTGGAAGCGATCTTTTTTTTACAATGTATGTACAGGTAGTTATGAAGATTGCCACGAATAATGAAACAAAAATTATATCTTTGAGGTGTTCTTAGGTGTTACAAGTCATAAGGACAGCATGCAAGTAACAGCTTTGTTCAAGAACTAGTTAAATATCGTCCTTAGTCGTCATGATGTCTTTTTTATTGCCATATGGAATTTTGAGACAAAAAGACATGTCACTTAACTTTATTAGGCCGTTAACTTTGATTCAAAAGTGGCGTATCTGTTTTCAGACAACAGGGCTAAAAAGTAACAGGTTGCTCCTAGTTGACCGAGGAAACCGGGTCACAGCAGGGTTGAGGGTCATCCTATCAACACATCTCCGTAAATACTAAAACACCCTGTAGTTAGGCTATGTAGGTTTGGCTTTTGTTGGCACTCGTTCAGTTTGCTAGCGGATTTTCTTGATTAGGAACTATTTTTTTGTAAGCACAATTTAGACTATGCGTCTTATTTGTTTCCAGAGCGAGTAAGGATAAACGATGTGATAAACGGAGTAGGAGGGTGATTCAAAATGGTGTAAAACTCCTTACTGAAAAGATTTTAATCGTTGTACACTTTTTTGAAAAGAGAATGCTTATTTTGAAATAGTTTATTTGGATAGTCGACCTCATTTTAGGAAGAGGTCTTTAGAAGATTATGGATTTGATCGTGTTGCTGATAAAACCTTCTGTTTGTTCCATTTACCACCTTTGATAAATAATCGTTCGGCCACGCTTGCTACAGTCGATCACTGGATACGTCCATAATTTTGTATGCTCATTGATCGTAATACTGAAACGAGGTTGGTAAAAAGTCTTCCGCGTTTTATTTCGTTAGTAATTGTTGTCCCCGTGACAACGCAAGCAAGAGATAAAGATATGACGTGATTAGGTGATCTTTTGTCAATTGATGATGAAAATACATGCGTCATCATCGCGTCATACCAAATACAAGATTAGATATTGTTTGATTAATTATAATACAAATGTTAATAATTTTGTAGAAATGTTTATGACATGGCCTTTAGTGATAACAAGTTCGAAAAATGAAAGCGAGCGCATAAAAAATTGCGAAAAATTTGTAAAATAAATGTACATTGTGTCCAAGAGAGTAACACTTCTATTCGGACTGCCTTTGATTTTGTAAGGCTTAATAGCGAAAAAATATTTTATTCTAATTTGGAGTTCAGAAAGAAAGTTTTACAGACAAATTACGATAACGAAAAATTATGTGTGAATGAAACCTTCTTACTTACAAGTACATTAGTCTATGTACTGTGTTTGCCAGTCTCTGCGGAAAATTAACAACTTTGTGTTATGTGTATTAGCTATAATAGGAAAAACACATTTTCCGAGTAAAATGTTCACGCAACAGTGAAAAGACTTTCCTAGTAAGTTAACATGTTTGCGTAACATTTAATTGATTAAGTGGTTCTTGAATCTTGATCTATTTCATAACTGGCTTTTACCACTCCTCGTATGACCAATTAGTTTCCGAGATGTATACTGCGCTCCACACCACTGTCAACATTTTATCATTTAAACATCTTAAAAAAAGGGGAGTAAGGTTCATTTTTGCACGTCCTTGCGATTCAAAAAGTGCGCTCGACGGAACAATGTTAAAATTACTTAAGTGATTATTTATTTCTTTAAAATATGGAATAAAACTACTAAGTACTGTAAGATCGATGTTCTTTTCGCGTGTCGGAGTAATAATGTCATCCATAAATTAATCCTGGGGTTAGAAAGATGCAAAATTGACCATTGGTTTTGTAGATTGAGTTTAACAATGTATTTAAATACGTAACAAGATTATTTTACTAATACAACCACGCATTTACACCATAAGGTTTGTTAGTGAATATGCTAGAATGTAAATACACGGTGATTTTTTAGTCGTCTTACAAAAGTAGCCCAGTTCTCGTATCCGACGTAAAATACCCCTGGGCGCGATTATTATTTTTTTATCATCAACAAAGATAATAAGTACGAAAATTAAACAAGAGAAATCTGAAATATACTCTTAAAAATGATAAAAACGCCGCCGCCCGCGCCCCTCACCATTGTTACAAGGCTCGGTCCGCAATCCGGTGTGTTTCTAAAAAACTACGAATTGCATCATAATATTGAATAGAAATTGCATTTTAAATTTATTCAAATCTCCTAAATACCATTTTTTTTATCATGAACGTGTTTTAATCATTGGATGCATGAACTGCTGGGCTACTGGGCTGCTTTTGTAAGACGACTAAAAAATCACGGTGTATAATTTAGTAAGCATTTAATAAATATCTAAAACTAAATTATTTCGTCTGACATACGAAGGAAATTAAGTAAATCATAACCATTTCCTTAAGTGTGTATATTGTCAATAATAAGTGGTTCTCGATCTCGATTTAGTTTTTTAATTAATTAGTAACTTGTCCATTCTGATTGACGAGTTAATTAGCCATAAATATAGATTGGGGAACAACTAGTTTCTGTATAATTTATGAGATTATTTTATGTGGTTTTTAAATAGGTAGGTATGTTACTTACAATTTAAATGGAATTATATATGATTAATTATTCCATTTTTTTTTCTAGACACACTTTATTCGCACGCGTGTATTCGTAACTTCGCAGTTTTGTATTCATTTACGACTACTAATTTATTTAACAATCGTAATTAAAATAATACCAGCCTGTAAATTTATTACAGAGTCTTACCCTCTTCTGCGTATTCGAAAGATATTTTTCCGGGCTAAACTTATTTTTGCCACATTCAAAAACAGCCCAAAATGTCTTCATACATCACTCACGGGTGTTCACGGTAAAACAGGTGATCATATACAATCCTAGCTCCTACTCGCTTACTAAACCAACCCAACATCACTAACCTCCATCAAACATTACCTTACCATCGCATTAATTCCTAGATACACATGTACCAGCAATCCATGATGCGTGCGGAGGAGATACGCAGGCGGCGGCGGGAGGATCCTCCCGGGACCCACACAGCTGTGAACAATATCCTGGCGGCTGCGGCCAGGGAGATGGAGGAAGCCATGCACGCGTCCAGGGGTGGGGAGAGGGGGGAGAGAGTCGTGGCCAGTATACAGACGGAGCACGATCAGGGTACGTGGAACATTCTAAACTTTTGGAATATTTTGATTTTCTTTTGGGTGTATGTGAAAGCTTCTGTTATTTTTCAACTAGGAAAAAGGTAAAGGGAAAGAGCTACCTGTCCGAAAGTTTCGTGGTGTATGGACTAAAGTTAATAAGCATACATAACTTTATGAGGGTTTATATAAGCAACGGCTTCAATTCCCATCTTTTTATGTGTGTTGCATGTGTAACCTTCAAGGCAAATGGTTCTTTTTCAGCCAGGATAGTTTTGAATTAATAATTTTCCTTTTATCCTTAAGTGACAAAATGTAAAGTGGGCTGAAAAGCAATTACTCCTACTTACAATAGATTAATCTGGTATAGGAGCACAATTGAATTCCATCATCAAAATGTTAAGAACGAGGAAGTCTTTATTAAATACTAAATTGCCAAGAGACAAGTTCCAAGAACTGTTTTGAGCTTTGGTGGTTTCATATTCTTAATGATATTAGAATATGATAACGCATTTAATATGCAAGCATTTGATATGAAGGTTTCATGCCTCATGAATTACTTTCGATGAAATTTTTATTTGTACCCTGTATAGGTACCTATATTCTTTATCCATACACCTATAGTATTTTACTGTGATTTCCGAAAACTTCCGAATTGACATGATAAAGAGTGACCCTTTAATCAATTGATTTCTGCTCAACGCAACTTAGTACCAGACCGGAGATATGCCAAATGATCTTAGTATTTAGTATTGATTGAAAAAAACCTCTCAATTTGTCCAAGAAATTTATTCTTATGTAAATACGTCAACAGTAGCAGCAACATCGACGACGGATGTCAAACGCGATTTGGAGGAGGAACGCCCAAAGAAGCGTACTTCCATCCTGTCCCCTGATGATGACCGGCTGCGGGCCAAGAAGAAGCCCATGACTGTACGCTTCCAAGACGACACTTCCAATAAGACTGACGAGCGCCAGAAGCTCACTTCACCGGGTAAGTTCTCACACATTGAATACTTAGATGTTTATAAAAATGAATTTTGCCTACTCCATGGGGGGCAGGAGGTAATCATGTTTATGGAAAAGTAATTTTTCGGTCTGGGGGAGGGAGGGGTTGGTAATCAGAAAAGAATAGCAAGAGAGGGATTATCTTCTGTTGAAGGTGTGAAGATGCTGTCCTATAGCCGTATAGTTCGCGGTCAGGCTTCCACAACAGCAGCAATATTGCTCTAATAGTTAACTCTCCGAACTTGGCGCCGAAAGGCGGAAAATAATTTAGTTCTATCCAAATCCCTATCATTACCTCTTAAAGTAAGATTCTACCGGCCATGGACACTAGGAAGCGTAATATCAGTTAAAGAGCGGTGTCCCGCTTCCACAACTGTTACCTAATCTGTATTAGATTGTGGTAGGACTTTCTTACTCTTCTTGTCACATATTTCTCTATTCAATAAGCTTTCAAAAGTTTCCGGGTCTTCGAAAATGTGTGCTTTAAGGAAAAGCCAGGACAACTTCCTCGTTAAAATAATTATAATTGAGACAATTACAAGCAAAAAAAAGACTTTCAAACAATAGTTATTTCATCATATTAAATTTCCTCAAGGCATTAGTTTACCCTTTTATGTTATGCCAGTCACAATGAGACATTAAAATAACATAATCTTTTAATGGTGGCTCCATATCAACAGGATTGGCTAAAGAACGGCCCTCGCATTTGGCGCAGTGGCTTAGCTTTACAACCTTTTTTATTTATTTATTTTAAGACCGACAGTAATATTAAAAAATCTTGGGGTGCACGAACCCTCTTTCGGAAGAATTCGAAATACGCAGTAACTTTACTACTTAGGGTCGTACACGTGGCAAGGTTTCGGTTCAAAGGGCGTTAATCTTATAATTTATTTTCTTGTTTAATCTGTACCGAAATTATAAGCTTTGTCTTTGCTTAAGGCACATTATTGAAGTAAATATTTAACAGAAATAGAATAAAATTTGTCTTCGTAAACATTTTCTTGTTTTAATGCAGACTTCAATAAACTACTATTTTTTAAAAGATAATATAGACGTTGATGTCAATATACGTGAAGTATAATGTATTATTACATTTAAATTTCAAAGTGTATGTAATCATGCGATATTCTTTATATCTGCGGCATTTGTAAGCATTGCATAGCATACAAATATGTAAGTTGTGAATAATGCGGTTCTTTTCTATTTGTTTTATTGAAGATACGCGAACATTTCTATACATTTTTCTGATCTAATATTAAAAATCTTACTATAAGACGTTGTCAAGAGTCTTTGTCTCTATTTAACGCCTCCAAATGATAGAGGTAACAAATTGATTGATTGAGAACTTTAAGTTTTCTATAAGCGATGGCAAGCTTTCCCAGTTGTACCTTACGGACACTGGACCAAGAGTCCCAAACTGTTCCGGGTGTCTGTATGTGCTCTTTTACTTAACCTGTGCTAAAACAACTTACGTATCTAAAAAAATCTGCGTCCTTCAGATTTATCATTATAGACAAATTAACCTTCTTACACAAATAATAAAACACCAAAAGTATGCTTCCATTGTTATTCGAATATTAAAATAACATAATCTTTTAATAAAACGCAGCTAAAAAATATACTCCACATGAAAGCTTCAATTTTGTTTTTATTCTGATGACGTGTCCTATAATTTGTGGTTTTTATATTTTAAATTAATTTTAAATGCCACGACCAAATGTTGTTTCAAAGTCAAGTATCGCGGCATCGTAATAAAAAATCGTGATTTATATTTTCCCTTCATAAAAAAAAAAATAAAAAGTCCGACTGAGATTCCCGGTATATGGGTTCATTATTTTTTTGTGCTTAACAAGCGGAGATGCAGGTCTAAAAAAATGTAAATTTTGTACCAAGTAATTTTATTATTAAATTTCGCTTTACGAAACGCGGTTTTATTATTATTTGTTAAGAACTGGGTTGGAAAATCGCATATAAAAAGTATTAAAACTCTTGATGCGTGATAACCTGCAGGCTTGTGTAAAACTACTTTGTTTTTAGTTTACAACAAAGTAAAATTGATATTCCGACTTTTTTATATTTCATGATTAATGTTGCCAACCAATGAAGGTAGTTTAATAATGTAAACTATAAAAGAAAAAGGTACAACACTAAGGGCCATATAAGTTCGTACCTACAATAGCTGGTCGTTTTAGGATTAAAATAATAAATTACAAAGTTCTAGCACATGTCTGTATTTATTATAACAATATAAAAAATAATAAAATTGGTGCTTAATTCTATGGCTCTGAATATTCATGAACGTCTTAAAAAGTTATTAAAATACCCAAGTTATAATTTGAAGTGAGATAATTTTTGCTTTTGTTCTGTCATACCTTTGTGTTTTCACAAATATTATAATTAAAATATTTTTAATTATAACTATACACCGTGATTTTTTAGTCGTCTTACAAAAGCAGCCCATTTCATGTATCCAATGACTAGAACACGTTCATGATAAAAAAATAGGTATTAATGAGATTTGAATAAATATAAAATGCAATTTTTATTCAATATTATGATGCAATTCGTAGATTTAGAAACACAGCTGTGTTGCGAGCACGGTCCGAGCCTTGTAACAATGGTGAGGGGCGCGGGCTGCGGCGTTTTTATCATTTTTAAGAGAATGTTTCAGATTTTTCTTGTTTCATTTTTCTTCGTACCTATTATCTTAGTTGATGATAAAAAAATAATAATCGCGCCTAGGGGTATTTTACGTCGGATACATGAACTGGGCTGCTTTTGTAAGACGACTAAAAAATCACCGTGTATAACGATATAAATTTATGACCAATTATTAAAACAATATACTAAATGATGTAAGCAAGGCATAGGTACATATTCAGCCAGCAAATGCCGTACAAATTTAATTTATTCCTTTTGTTATAAAAAAATATGTTAATACTCTGATCTAAATTATTATTTATTGCCGTTTCCGCCTATTAAATGTGATCTAGCCATCTTGATTTAGTTTTTTAATACATTATTTTGTGTACGAATAAATTATTTCATTCAAGTTTTTTTGCAACTTTATGATATTTAAAGTCTTATTATAAGGAGATTGTCGCATAGAAACAACGTTTTGAGTGTCATACAATTTTATTTTGAAATAATGTTGGTATTCTCTTTTAAAGAGAAATCCTTAGCAAACAAATAAATCTATTTGATTTATAGACGGTCAATTTACTAAATTATATTTCCTCTAGATTCTAGATCTCCAAAAATAAATAATCAAAATATGCATTCTACTTAAAGTACGTAATTTAAAAATAAAATCATTTATTAAAGTCGATATTTATTGTCGACTGGTTTTTCCATTTTTAGATATTGCTTTTATTATTTGTAGGATCATAAATAAACTGCATAATATTTAAAAATCTCAAATAAATTATAATCGCAAACAAATACAATATAGTTTGCCGCCAAACATCCAGCCATTCTTTAATGTCCTCCTATAGAAACAAAGTGACAAAATATGAATATAGAACTAAAAACGGAGAGACTTTTCTTGGTTCTATAGTAAAAGTAAACTCTGAAATTTCTCTTGACTACTGTGCCCAACTTTGGGGCAAACGATTCCCCCAAATCTTTCCACGATTTGGGGGAACCGTTACTCGAATTTATCCTGAGTTACACGCATTATGCGTTTAGCTCGCCCGGCCACCGACTCCTCACTGGCAGATTGCGACTAAAATTGCTATCTATAGGATAGATTGTTTTTCAATTATTCGCCTTACACAATATATTGTATTAGATGAGAAATACATTCATAATATGATTATGGTTTACATTACTCACAATTTACATAAATCATAGACACCAAGCATCGCCTGTTCAATGGAATGTCGACTTACTTTCTGCATAGTTTACGCAACTGTTGTTATATTCCTATAGATTGAATTGTTAAGAATTATTTCCGACGAATAACAATACGTTTTATAAAGTTCAACTATTTATATTACAGTGTTTTGTTATTCATACGCCGACTGTTTAATGGAAACATTACAAAATGAATCAGTGCACCTGCATATTTACGGAAAGTGCATTTTTTTGTAGATTGTTTTTTATGTCGACTGTTTATATTTAGTTAATAAGTTTTTGCTTCAATTTCGTATAATATTTAATAAACACCTTAATTTAAGAGATATTTCCATAGTATTTTATCACCTACTTTTTTTACCGTTATCTGATTTCTTTTTTGCGTGGGCGGGCAAATATTTAAAATCTGTTTTTGGCATTTTTTATGAGCCTATAAGAAATAAACAAAATCACCCTAAAGCCCATCGCACTTTAATAATTGACGATTCTGTAGATCTGTAGATTACCAGCAGAGTAAAACCCTTAAATAGCAACATTCTAGATCTAGGTAGGCCTAAAACTTGATAGAAAATAGGAGACCCATGACGAGATCGGAATATTTAATGAAAGGTTAACGTACAGACATATTTTGAGCAGAAACACGTTTCGAAAATTATATAAAAGTGGATTCTACCGACCCTTAGTCATCCGATTTCTTTTAACTTGACATTTAAGTTGTAAACGTGCGGATTCTTTATTTAAAAGCGGAATATCAACTTACGAAATTGAAACCTTGTCATTTTGTGAAATATTAAGAAAAAAAAAACAAAGGAATGCAATATTGTATCATAATTAACTTTTTAATTTTTAAATGCCATGTCGGATAAGAAAATAAATATATTTAAAGTTCACTTATCTCCAGCTAAAAGAATATTCTGTCGACTTTATTATGCAAATATAATATTGTGGCTTAAATTATCTACCGTTTGATTGATCTCGTTTGATTATGACCAAAATGTTTAATTGGTACATTTAGCCTTAAACCGGTCTCCAAATTAAACGATATAATTTGTAAACCACACAATTTAATAATTTTTAAAATACATTTTAGATATTTTCAGATAAGGAATACAAAGTTCTTGGTCTGCGCAATTTTAAAAACTCGGTATCAAAATACTTGTAATAAAAGTAAAAAGAGTTCCGATTTATTTGTAAAAAAGAGCCCTAGACGGATTTAAACTTAAACTGACCTTATTGGTCGTGTCTTGCAAAAAGGTCAGTCGCGTAGAATTATTACCGTGCATTTAAAATTATGAATGCGGAAGAACCACTGGTAACTTGGTAAGGTAAAACTTGATAGCACGTGGCAAACATAAATACACCCACATAAAAGTCAGAATAAATACAGATAAATTACACTGCATAAATAATCGAAAATCCAAAGACTAGAATAACCTAAAAGTAATCAAAATCGTATCACATCATAATTATTGTAATAAGTATGTTCACGCTGCGATTTAAGGAAACCAATCTGGAAATACATTCACTGTGCGCAATAAAAATAAAGAATTATCAGACCATTACACCAGCATGCATATTATATTTTATACCCAGTTTCTACATTGTATCGTACATATTATTATAAACTGAATAAACTATTTTTAACTTTAGTTACACGTTAAACTTCTGTATTAAAATACATTTCTTAGAAATAATGAGACTGCGTACGAAAGGGCTATTTTTAAACTTATTTTTATAACGTAAGTCGTCGTGTATATTTTTGCGATTCCCGCCAAAACTGACATTTGTTTTCATTTTTATTTAACAAATTATCTTGATGGACAGGTACATAATGGAACGCGTTTGAAAATAGAATTAAAAAAATATAATGAATTGTTGCTTGTGTTAACGCGCTCTAGAAAGCTTAC
This sequence comes from Trichoplusia ni, assembly GCF_003590095.1. Taxonomy (NCBI): domain Eukaryota; kingdom Metazoa; phylum Arthropoda; class Insecta; order Lepidoptera; family Noctuidae; genus Trichoplusia; species Trichoplusia ni. The sequence continues at coordinate 21,854,929 of NC_039478.1, forward strand.
GCCACATTCTAAATTTAATTTGTAATACATAAAATTGTATCTTCAAAATGTACACCATAGTAAATTACTATATAGTTATAAAGCTTCATGCTGTGAATATAAATTAAACTGGCTTTGTACAAAAAATGTTTTCTTGGAATTCTGCAGTGCAACTTACTTAAACATACAGTGGTGATAACCTGTAAGCCAACTTTAAATGGATATGAATAATAAAGTTCTATACACTGATCAATTCCCCTTAATGGAATGTTAAAAGTAGAGTCTACTATTTTGTATTTAATTGATATATTTCTAAAATAAAGTATTATTAACTCCTTCACTTGATATAACTTAACCTTACAGTAACAATTATCCTAAATATCAAGAAAAGGGCAAAATACAACAATAGTAATTAGAAATTAATTTGTAATTAGACAACGCCGTCAAGTAGAAACGCAACAACAAAAAGTTTCCTATCAAATAGTGCCATCAGTCGATACTATAGTAAGAAACTCCACAATAGATCGCTCGCAAGACAATAATTTAGTATAATTTCCTTTCACAACATTTTGCACAATCACGGGCCCACACTGTTATAATCCATTGTGGTATATGTTTATTTGTTTTAACTCTGCCATTGTTCACGTTTTCATGCCATTATTATTATATGTACCAAGGTTTTTCGTTCTGCTTTAAGTGGTATACTCGTGTATTTTTGTATATTGTTCCTTAATCGTACTTACACCTTGTAAACACTTTTGTTTTATGTTAAGGTCTCGAGGCCGTATATTCTCAGTTTTTATTATTTCTGAGCCCATGGTTAGGACGTGGCAAAGTTAACGTTGCATTAGCGTGCTTCGAGCCATCTGGTGTGATGGTGTACAGACAATTAGGGAAAATTATTTCGTGGTTTTAGAACGCATTAGCCGAGGCAGAGGTCAACATGCCAAACCCACTGTGCGTATCGTGGCCCGGGTTTGATCCTAGCGTAGCACAAGACAAATATTTGTGTCTCCACGAATGCTCGTTTTTTAGTGTAGGTAGGTCTTGTACAAAACCCCCGATACAAGGATTAAATTCCTAAGAGTGGAATAATTTGTATGTATGTAAAAATGGGAGGTTACATTTTGGAGTATTTATTGTAGGTTTACCGAGATGTTTTTAGATAGATCCTCTTTCTCTGTTAATTAATGGCTCCAATGAATTCGAATAAAACGGTGATGCATGCTTTCTTAGCCCTTAATAAGCCGTACCTGTAATCATTTTATTTAAGTCCTATAATTTCGACTAATTCCTACATTATAATGACAACATTTATTACCATTGTTATCTTAACTTTTACAGTATACAGGTGAATCACATACATAATACATTTTTATAACAATGATACAAAGTTTTTCATTACCTAGACAGATCAGCTAGTCTATTTTTTACAATGAGTCACAATGTAAAACCCGACACTGTATGTGTTATTATATTTGTATGTGTAAATTGTACAATAAAAAATGTACGCCCGTGTGAACAGAATGAGACAAAGAGGTTTTTATCTTATATAAAAAATGATGATGACTCAAATAATAGTTCTGTTTGATTAATTTCTTACGAAAATTATGTGTACGGTCTAGTTAACACGCTCGGAAAACTGTTACTGGTGTTTTTTTTTTAATAATTAGCCTTATTTATTATTATTTTTGTTTTATGTAGAATGTTTTAGTGCAAAATATAGATATTGTAAAAGCACTAAAACTCGTATTTCCTTATCTCTTTATTTTTAAAAGTGAAAAAAAATCCTATTTAAAAATTGACTATTACGGTTCATTTTTTTTTATTTCCATGAGAAAGCTTCATAATTACCTTTCAACGTCAACGAAATCAATAAAGAAATCTAAGTTTTACTGGAATATTTTTTCCTCCAACATTAGTCATAAGTACCGGTAAATATTTTAGTAGTGTTAGCTTAGCTACAAATTCAAGTCAATTTAAATGTTGTCTGCTCGCTCATAATGTACAAATTGTAGACGTAAATAGGATACAGATTATTATGACGTATATAGTTAATGACCTAACTACCTGCTTTAGAATCATAATCATTTTTATTAAAGCCCGAGACACCGCTTAGTCGGTCGATACACTAAATGGATAAACCAGTTGTGTTAAAACATTTGTGACACGATACAATGGAAATTTGCAGTTCTCTTTTTAATTTATAAGTGATTCTTATGCTTCTCCAAAAAGGATTGCTATATTACCTGGGTTCATAGGTGTTGGATTACTTAAATATTTGTTTTTATTTAGTCTTTGGAATAACGTTATATCATTGCGAGACTTACAAAATCAAGTAAGGGCAAATATTATGACATACAAGTCCTTAATTATTTTTCTTCGAGGGGAGTCACGTTTTTAATTTATTCGTTACCTATGTCACCTATTATAAAGTCAAACCTTTTTCCTTTGCTGTATGAAAAGGTCTTTACCCAACTGCAGATTTTAAAAGTAATAAAGTCCGCATTCAAAGCAAAAGCTCTCCTCATACAAAACTGAAATATAAATATCCAGACGCTAAAAAAAAATAACTCATTGTCTACTTTTTTATTTTGTCGACGTTGTTTTACATTTTAAACGGACTGTTTGGTAATACATGCATTTGACACTTGTTCAGACGTGTTTTTGACTCATTATTATGTTTTTATACATTTCCAGTTGAATAATTTATGAGGTTTTAATGCCGAAAGGAAATGATATTTAATTATTGGATCAATAATTTCTAATATAGAATAAATTACTTGTCATGTCATGTTTAATATGAAAAAATATTTTTCTGATATAATTTATTATTTCTTGATAACTTCCTTTGCCTATCGATTTTGTATGTTTTGCCGATATTTTTATTGGGCTTCAGAACTACAAGTTTTTCTTGTCACACTTGAATGTAGATACGCTTTAAGAATTCAAATATTTATAAGTACAAAATAAAAACGTAATAAGAGATCTATAAGAGTTGAAAACAAAAAAAAATGATGTAAAAAAAAAAACCGTTCATAGTGCGAGCCCGACTATCACAGTTTATAAGATACAGCCTCGTGACAGACGAACGGACAGCCAGCTAATATGTACATAGTAATAAGGTTACATTTTACCGTTTGGTCAAGGAACCCTAAAAACTTTCATTGTAACCTCATAATTGTACCACGAATACAACAATCCATTTCCTGATTCATTCATAAGATTGCATCATAATTAATTCACGTTTAGTTGTAAATACGAGATAAAGGAGCACATGTGTGCATAATAGTGGAAACTGGTTGTTAGAACACACTGTCGTAAAGCATTGGAATGGAGTCGAATCAGATTTAAACTAACTTGAATCTTAATGTAGTACCTAGAAGTAAAGATAATAAACTGTAAATAAAATTTTGATCGAAGTTTTTCTCTAGATATCATTTCATGAGGTATTTTTAATCGGTTGAAATCTTTTTTTAAGTATTTCTAGAATGTGGTTTCGAATGATTAGGTTTTAATATTGTAATATATGTTTTATGAAATGAAAAAGTTTATTCTGCAAGTAGATAAATGTGAAAAAATAATTTATTTAAAGTAGCTGTGTTTGATATTATATTTCTATAGAGGTCCAACCAAACCGAGATACAGTTAGACGCTGGTATTAAGATGTATTACTATTACTAGGTACAGTTCAAACTGCTCAAGTACTAATAGAAGAAAGTACTACCCACGCAAACACTTTCACTGAGAAACAAACAACAATTGTGTAAAAGGTTAACAACTCATCATTTACGTGATCATATAAAAGACCTTATCACTAGAATTAATTTAAATTAATTTAAATATTCTTTTTAATTCCGTCGTTACACTTTTACCATTTTATTTTTGTAATAGACCATTAAAATTTTAATTATGTGCCCACCGACAACATTTAGAATGCAAATTGTCTTAATTAAACAATATTTAAGGAAATGTCACTAGATTAGTTACTGTAATAAATCAGTTAGCCCACAACATTAATAAATAAAAGATAAAATTAAATGGTGTGTTAAAATTTGTAACTACTTACAAAACAAACCAGATCATATCGAACGATTGTTCTCATTCGTCTTGCTAACTAATTACCTGATGAATGAGTTAGTAGTAACCAGAAAGAATGAAATGAAATGTGTCTCACACATTATACCAACCTCGGTTAATTTGGAACAGGAATAAAGTACTATATTTTGGTGTAGAATTCAAAGACCTTCATTGCGGCCTATTTAGTCAACATAGTAAGCGTGGTCAAACAGCTACCTATTTTATTTACAGTTTAGGTGTAGTGGAAAACTTAGTAACCAATCTGGAATATAAAATTTTGATTTAAGTGATTTTTTCTAACGTTATAATTTTTGTTGTCCGCCAGGTGTCCCCACCAACGACACAAAGCCACACGACGAAGCGAAGCCGGGCAGCATCAAGGTGGTACAACTGGCTGTACTTCAGAAACCCGCCAATAACGACCAGGACGATTCAGACGGTGAGCTCTCATTAGGTATCGGAGCGTTTCTTTTATTTATTTATCGTCATTTCATCGTCATCAAGCAGTCAGTATGTAGTAATGTCAGTTATGATCATATCAAGGAATATACATACAAGTAGATGTCTATATTCTATAATTGATACATTGCTTGTATATCTTTTAGTGTTGCTACTTTCTTTTTGCCATGACAGACAAAATGCTGCCTATATTAGTTATGAAGAAATATCTCAGCTTTAGTTAGAGCTGCTTTTACTTGTATTTAGACATAATTTAATGTGCTATAAAAACACTGTAGTCCTTTATTAATAATATAGCAAATATAGTTTAGTAGTAACTTCGAGTTTCAATTACAATTATTCGATTTCTTAAGCTTACTTCTCACCTACATCACATTTACCTCATATAGGTCCGAATTTATTCTAACATCCAAAATATTGTTTTACCAGATAAAGGCAACATCAAGCATTTGGAGGATGACGAGGAGACAGATTCCAGCGGCTCGGTATCGGACTCGGCAGCCAACGACGCTCAGGAGGGACGCCCGCATGTGTGCGATGTCTGTGATCTTAGGTGAGACAATATATATTCACCTTTATAGGTAATATACATATATGGAGCTTAAATTTACAATCCAAAATTGGGTGCTGTATCATTTACAATGCGTGTTAGGGTGACAGTTTAATGAGTTGCAGTACTTTGTCACGTATTCCACAGCCAGGATTTTATATCAAAGAATTAACTCGTGTAAAAGACAGAGTGTGATAGAGGAGGTAAGTAACAGTCGAAAGGGGAAAAATTGCAAAATATTTGATCAAATGGAGAAATTTGTTCGAGACCGTACCTTTTATTACATTCCTTTATCCATAGGAAGGCAAAAGCAAGGGGTTTAATCATTTGGGCTATATTTCACTCAGGAATAGCTTTAGGAAGTGTTCCATAGTTCATATTAGTAATAATCAAACTAAAAAACCAACTAATTGCATCTATACAATATTATTTACATTTACTTTATTAATTAACCGTCTTACTATCGTCCACCGCCAGGTTCCAGCGCTCGTCTCACCTGACGCGACACAAGCTGACGCACACGGGCGAGCGGCCCTTCACGTGCGGCGGCTGCGGACGGAGCTTCGCGCGCTCCGACAAGCTGCGTGTACACACCAAGATCTGCGAGAAGGTATGTAGCGTACTACAGTGCGGGGGATCGATACCAGTAGACTTGAGGACGGATATTCCAAGGCGTAAGTGAGGATATGGTGGATAATGACATTGATTAGGTGGTCGGAGTTTCGTAATGAACATTAAATCAAGAAGGTTAACAGCATAGATTGGTTCAATAATAATGTAAACTTAACAAATCATAGTTTGATTGGATGTTGCTGTTTTAAAAAGATGTAATTATTCAAAACCTTGTAGTTTGCTGCTCTCGTTTAGTTAAAAAAATCTCAACTTTCAAAAATTGCAGGAGGACCCAACTGTGGACATGGCTAACGACACATCGAGCAGCAAGCGCGAGAACAACTCGGAGGTGATGTCGGGCATGGTCCGCACGACGCACCGCGAGTCGGGGCACCTGGTGTTCACGGCCAGCGGTGACGTCATGCTGCCGCCGCGCGCCACGCCCGTGGTGCTGAACGCCACGCTGGAGCCCGTGCGCAACGAGCTCAACGCGGACAGCCTGCTGGACCCGCCGCGCAGGGGCCGCGGCCGCCCGCGCAAGACGCCGCTGCCGCTCACGCCCAAGATCAAGAAGAAGCGCGGCCGCCCGCCCAAGACCTCGCTCGGTACGCACACTACACCTTCTCACTAGTAACCGCTGTGCCTGCCATTAATATTAATATTTGCAAGTTACTGCTGCAAATCTTTCACTAACAAGTTCACGCTTATTTGTGACCTAAACATTTGATTAATTTAATCTCTTAAAGTAAAACTCTGCAGAAGCAAGACAACAACAAATCTTGGAACAAGATCTATCCTCCGCAAATGTTACTTTAAAACAACAAGCTTACTTTAAAAGATGGTGATAGTTTGGACTTCTATTGCCATTTCTACTAGTCCAAAGTTTCTTGTGTCCCTGACAATTCTAGCTCTTATATTATAAATATTTTCCGGCAGACATGGAGGGTTGTGTCCTGACCGGCGGCACTGTGATGGGCCCGAGCCCGCAGATGTCTCACCTGACGCCGTCCGGCCAGCAGCTGCTGCTCAAGAGGAAGCGAGGCCGCCCCCCCAAGAACTACTTCATCAACCGACAAGGTACGTGCAATAGAACTCTCGTAAAAGTACCAATTTTGTTATTTTTTGGAAGTAGTTTTCATTAGGTTACGAACAACAACAAATATGCATTTGTGTAAAAAGTTCCATCAAGATTGTTACTTTTATTTGTGTACCTAATTAAAGTATATTTAATGTAGAAGAGTGAAAATTTCTATGTAAACCTTTAATGTCCGTTCGATTCGTTTCCTATAAATAAAATAATTCTACCCAAAGCATGGTATAAAACATAATTTAGTAAACTTTGCTTTCATTAAACTTGACGAACAATTATTACTTGTCCTGACTCACGAACGGAATGTTTTTGTCATGAATAATATCCGAGTGTTATTGTATTACTCACTATGTTTTCGTTATTTTTGTTATATGTGTGCGTTTATAGCAATTTTAATATGTGTGGACGTATCTAGGCATCTTGATTGAGTCATTGATTACCTTGTATAAGTATAATCAGCAACGAGAGTGGATGAAGACCATTATTTACAAGTACAGATCGTTTTATTAATTGGTAACACCTATACCCTTGCCGAGGGTGTCATTTTAGTGACGTTGTCATTACAAGAAGTACAATCATATGCAATAAGTAGTTATTGCTATTGTGATACAAAAAAGCTCAAGCGAACACAACTTTTACTCTAAATACGCATTTTTTGAAGGTAGGCGAGCGTTTTTGGAAATTTTAAACTACTCATCGACTCTACGTGCTGGTTTTACAAATACATTTGCGGTAGTCTGGTTGTTTATAAGAATTTGGTTGGTTTTCTGATGCAATAATGTTAGCAGTTGATGTTATTTAGAAATGTAGATAGAATTTGTTGTTTAATTTTTGTAGTTACTTTGTTAATCCTAGATATGTCCACACGAGGCCTTTGCATTTTGCTTTATGTAGCGCTGCGTTGGACCTATTCTCATACTTATGTCATATCATATGTGTATAATATGACAGCCAATGAAGACGTTTCTTTTTAATGTCTGTTACAATAGTGTTTTTATCCAATCACAAAAATTAAGAGCCCATTTTTATTTATCAATAATCGATTTCTTGATGTCCCTAGTTGAGTTGAGTTTTTAAGATGTAAAAATAACATGAAACATATTTTTATAAATTCACATATGTGTACAGGTTTTAAAAGAAAATGTACTATTATTTTAAATGTGTAGAGATTGGGTCCAACGTTAGATTCGCTGTTTGGCTAACGCACCTCTTTTCTTAGGTTTGGATCTTGATATGTCAATACCGATGCAGTACGGGATCGCGGTCAACAAACTTTGTTAGTATAAAACACTTTTGACGCATGCAACACTGCCCGCTTACTTGTAATAACATACAACATTTTGGAAACAATTTCGTCATATCGGTAAAACAGATTTCGTGAACAACTGCAACTAAAACAGAACTAAGACATGAGAAGCGTTAATTTGTTTCCAAAATGTTGTCAGAACAAGTATTACGGGTAGTCACAAAATTGGGAATTATTCTTTGGTACTAATCGGTGTTAATACTACATTATTTTATCTTTTCATAGTAAACATAATATTGCCCTTATGCAGGGCAAATAATAATTATCATAGAAAAATAAATACAAAATGGTCGCCTAAGAAATGAAAAATCATTTAATTTGAACCGCATTAAAAAACCCGAGGTTCTGAAATGACGTCTTGACATGAATTGATGTTACTAACAATACTAATTGAAGCACCATAAAACGTCTAGATGAATGTCCTATTTTTTGCTTTCGCATGCTTTTTAACCCAAGCGTCATTATAACATATTGGCGACTGAACATACGCATGAAGAATTGCATCTAAACTAACCACGAAAATCTGCGTTAGACCGGTAATCACGGAAGATATGTATTTCCAGACGGACGCCCCAACGAAAACTACAACGCGACAAACCTACCGTTCGGCGACTTCTCATACCTTACCGAAATGATCTACAACCCGCTCGCGTACGGCTCGTACGGCGTGACCAGCGTGGACCCCGACCGCAACGTGGACACCGACCAGAGCATGAACACCGAGACCTCGCACGACAGAACCATCGACGTGTCGGACTCGTCCTCCGACGACGACGACTCGCGCGTCGAGCCCGACGACAACGTGCCGCCCGTGGCCATGGAGACCCAGATCATGACGGTGGGCGACTGCCAGATCGTGAAGCTGCCGCCCGCCGACGACAAGGACGACAAGTACGAGGCGGCCGAGCCCGCGCCCGAGCCCGCCGTGTCCTCGTCCACGCCCTCCTCCGTCACCATCACGCCCATCACCACCGTGGGCGACTGCACCATCCGCCCCGTCGACAACACATAAGGGCTGCTGCCCGTCTTGCTCTACCCCGTATACTTCCCACAGTAGAGGCCGCCGGTAACCAACGGTAAAACCACCGCTGTTCCCGAGACCGCGCTATCGGCAGCTCGCACAGCTTCAGGTCTCGTCTCAACAGTAATGGTTTTAAACGTTGGACTGCGGCTCGCGACACGAGCCCACGCTGGCTGGTGTCGCGCGGAATGTGAATACGACTAGTTTGGGTTCATTTGCGAGCTCTAAGTTGAGAATCAATGCAAGTTAAGTTATGTTGCGTTTGGAGGATCATGTGCGGTGTATATTATGTTTATGTGACAGAATTGTTGAAATGTGCGTTATTTTTATTTGTATTTTTTCCGTGGATTTTTAGTTGCTAGAACAACATGTTAACAAGATCAGTTTTAAAATCAATTGTGCAAAATATGTTTCTTTAGTAGCTAAAAATGCATGTTGCGTCTGCATTTAAAATTCAAAATTGCAGCTTATTAAGGTGTAGCTGGAAAGATTTTCAAAACAATATGGGGTAGGCATTAATTATATTATTGTGGCAGCATTCACATGGAATTACATGGTCAGGGCTGGTGTATGGCGGCAGACCGAAGTGGACACGTGACATTACTGGGGAATACATTTCAAACAGTACTGTTACTAAGATCTACTCATCAGTAGCTCTTGAATATTTATTATACAATTATATTAGTGAGACTATTAGTGCTTCCGACATGTCTATCCGTTTTCTGGGACTAGATTGAGATGGACGCGTACAGTTTTCTGTACACAGGTTTCGTACTAGGTGTTACATAAGTAATCAACTCAAGCCGTAGGAAATAGTGCTAAGATTTATTTCCCTACGGAATAAGTGCTTCAAATGCCCGCCATATTGTATGACCATGTAAACTCGAACTTTCTCAAGTTACACATCAATGTCTTCCCGTTCTCGTGATGCTACCACAATGATCATCATGTATTTACTAATTAAAATTCAAGTGACTGTCAAAAATGCATTTAGAATTGGTGGTGATGAAATATTTATTTTATTGGTGAACTAATGTACCATAATGCCATAAGCTTTACATAATTTTAATCGTGATACTCAATTAGAGGACTTGTATACTTATCAGAACAAATATTAATTGTCACAATATTGTGTTTGCGTACCGCGCGAGGCGACATCACACGACGCACCAAATGTGTTTAGCTATGATTATGAATACGTTGACAGGACTTTTAGGCAAGGAAAGAGGAAATAGATAATCATAATCAACTTTTACAAGCTAAACAGTTGACAATAGACTGGGAAACAATGGCTTCCGAATGTATGCTTTACCTCATTTACGTAATCATTTTTTACAATAACAGTATGAAGTATAATTAATAAAGGCAATAAATATACTTCAATGTTAATTGATTACTAGAGAGCCCCGCGCGGTACAACAAACAAGTTTTACGTATAGATGTGTATTTTGCGAATATCTACATAGAGGCAGCATATTTACTGAGTAATAATGTAACAGTGACACTATTTAGGTACGCGATGTTTATGATAATGTGCACTTAACGTTGCCTTCACTGTTTTAATCGTTTAAGGGTGTTACACACCACCGCTGGGGCTGCATACTCGTGGCACACATATAACCACCACTTAATGAACTCTAGCGGTGGTCTGTAAAGTATTTTCTTGACACTCCTCAAAAGTATTTCTAATTATTTTTACACGCGAAATCTCTCGATCGATCTGATTTTGTTTTATTATAACGAGAGACTGACTTCCATTACGTGAGGAGGAAATATTTTTGAGCAGTGCCCGTGTGTTCGTAGCGTCTGATTGGCTGTCTATTTTACGTTTATTTTCTATTATAATTTTTTAGTTAGTCGTTGTGTAGCAGGGCACACGCTGTTTCGCCTTTTCCATATTCTTAACTGTATCAATCTCTGTGAATATTAGAATGTAGAACGTAGTGTCTTAGATGAATATAAAACTTAATATTCTAAATATTAACTCGACAACACCACACTAAGAAGTGATACGACTAAGCTACATATTTTTAGCAGAACATATTGTATTGACATATTAACAATATATTTGTTTACTAGTTTTGCCTGTAAAAGCAATGTTATCGTACCGTAGTTTAGTATGTCGCGATCCCGGCAGCCTAGCGGCGGCGCGGCCTGTCAGACAGCCGACCGCCACATATTTTTCGATCAAACACCTTTTAGTTCCTCGTTCGGTTCGATAGAGACTATATAGAAGTCTACATACATACATATAACGTCGATGTAATGAAAGTATTAAACTCACTACTATGAAAATCATAATCATTATTTTCTTTTTAATCTGTACAGTAGTAGATATAGTTCCTAACTTGTAATCGATACAAACTATAACCCTTAAATTAATGAAGTAGATGAAAAGTAATATTTCTTTAATCGTTTAGAATTAAGTTTATATTATGATCAAATTTTGAGTATATCTTTTTTAGTATTCACTATTAGTGATAGTCGTCGAATTGTTTAAGTATCAATTGCGATATATTTTTACGTATTTAATGGAAGACTGCTCGGATTCGTTTTCTGTTAACGTGTATCGTTTGCGGCTCGGTCTCGTTGGTGCGGCGAGCAGACGCGACTCCCAACACGACTTGCGTGATCCCAGTCGTGCGTACTTACATCAGACCGCAGTGGTCTGTCCATCGCAGCACCCGCTCCCGCTCCAACGAGCCGAGTCCAATTAATTATAATTTTAAACATTTTGACATAAATGAAGCCCCGAAGAGGCATGTAACCATGAGTCTCAGACGGCAAGCTAAGCTTATTGAGAATTATTTTAATATAGGAATCTGTATTTTTATAACGAAACTAAGATAAGTTGATACAGTAATCAGTTACTCCTGTATGTCACACGTAATAGTAGTAAGCTGTGTTTAAGTTGTGTTTACAAGCGCCTATTGGCTCCGTTGTCGTTAAGTTTATTGGTTCCCTTCGAGGCGGTTGGACGGTCACTATCTACATATATCTGCATTTGGTACTGTTAGGATAGAGAGCAATAATTAGAAGATTGGAATGTGTGAAGTATGATTAGGCCTGAAGAATATTATTATCTAAAGATTTGGCTTCAATTTATACACTATTTGTAAGTGTTCTATTAACTTAAATGAAATTGCTAAGAAATTTACTGTATAGGCATAATGCTGAGATTTAGGACAGAGATCAAATTGTCTACTTTCGACGGAATTGTCAATTTAATCAGACATTTGAAATTGTTACTTCACTTTGTAGGAATGCGCTAATGTCGTTTGGAGTTCAGATTATGTAAAAGGAGGTTAAATTAACCTATATATGTAGATACTGATTGGAGGTTTTATTTGGACAATATGGTGGTTATATCGGACGTTAGAATCGTGAGCATTGATTGCATTTATATTTATTTTTATATTGGTGCGATGTGTTGCAAAATTATTGAAATGATTTACATGTGAACGTTTATTTAAAGAGAATCGATTTATTTGTATACGCTGTCTAAAACTTAGTTATTGTACACAAAAATGCAAAGTTTTTTTAGTATCACTTTTGTCTCTATTGACGATAATCGTGTATGCTATTATTTAATCTTAAGGCAGCACGAGATTAATGTTTATGTTGAATTTTTGAACTTTACTATAATTTACTTTGGCCTAATCAGTTTTTTTATGTGTAATCAGTATTATACATAGCACGTTAGTGATGTATTCTTGTCAGTTATTGCATTTCATCAAATCACGCCTTACGCATTTTAGCATCTAAGGTAAAGTGCTACCACCAAAACTTTCGATGTGTTCACTATTAAAATATATGCTATTTATAAGCAGCTATTTGGCAATTTGAAGTCAAAATATTGTATTTAACTATTCACAGCTAAAGGCATTTGTATTCACGAACATTTTATCTTATTAGCCAAAACACATTTTAGATGGAACTTAGCTTTCACTAGATGATTTGTCACATTATAACTAAGTTGTGTATAAAATCTGCTTTTTATATTTTCAGTTGTTACATTTTGCTCCAATTTTATAACCTCAACTGTTACAAGACTTCAAATGTCTCCAATGTCACTGATAGTGCTATGTATACTACCACCTCAGTAACGTAATATTAAACACCCTGTATCCATTTATTTCGTCGTAGAATTATATAACATTTTACGACCGGATAGTTTTTAGATCTAGTTTATTATGTTTAGTTGTAATCGACGTTTTATATTCCTGTATTTTGTGAAATGTGCATCATTTTACGTTGTGATCATTTGAGTGCAAAATTATTATATATTAACCAGTTTACTTTGACGGTTCGTCAGTTAGGGCAGCAGATTTAGACAAAGCGTTTATGTTTGCATAGTCCGAGAGCAGTATTTTTTAGATGTAATCTTTATTATTAAAAACTTTTTTATTTTAACATTATGATTACGAAATTCGATCGTTAGTTAATTTCTAACATGAAATATTTAATAAAGAAATCACAAAATTAGTTATTTGTGTTTGATTTTGACATTTACCCTATCCTCAAAACTGCACTTTTTTTTAAAGAAAACAATGCCTTACTCAGCTTAGCTTTTAGGATCCAGAATGTCGACCCAACGATCTCAGATATACCATGGCATGCATTTATTGTTTTCAAAATAATATAAACTCCATTGATGATTTATTTTTTATTGACATTCCGAATTTATGATTATAAATATTCACAAGCACATAACTAAAATAATAAGTATATAAAAATGCCAGATCTAGTAAAAAAATAAAAATAAAACATGTAAGTACTGTAATATAATCATCGTTTATTCCATATAAATATAAATTTATTTTTGGATAACCACACTTTAGTATTGTTAGACAAGTTACTGCACTAACTATCGACTAATTATTATGAGATAGAGCTTACAGCGGGGCCGCCTATGTGGGGGGCGGCGGCGGCGGCGCCGTGTTGAGCCAGGCGGGAGCGCCCCACGGCAGCAGCAGCGGCGGCGGCGGGAAGCGCGTCGGCCAGCCCCCCGCCGCCCCCGCCGGGGCCCGGCCTGCCCCCGCCGGGGCCCGGCCCGCCCAGCCCCAGCCCGGCGCCCAGCCCGCGTCGGGCCCCGGCGCGCGCGTGGCCAGGCTGGCGGGCCAGGGTCGCCCCGCGCGGGGGAATGCGCCCGGCGGGTTGCTCCGCCGCGAGCCGGCGCAGAAGGGGTTGCGCCCCCTGCTGGGCCCGCTGCCGAACCGGCTGCTGGACTCTGAGGGTCTTTGGTTGCGCCTCTCCGGGACTTTTCTTGTGTTTTTGGAAGTCTCACCGTCTTCTGAGTCTTCTGTTCTGTTCTCTTGTCTTCTCTGTTCCTTCCTGGCTCTGTTTGCTCTGCGCTCCTCCTCGTCATCTGAGTAGTCGACTTGATGAGGTGGAGGCTCTTCATCATGTAACCATGATGCGTCAGAACCTTTGATTCTGAAATAAAAATAATTTATCAATAAAAGAATATTGCTAGAAGGGAGCCAGAAATTTCAAAAATCTAATGCAGTTAAAAACTCAGTCGTTTTTCAATTAAATCTGTCTACTACGTTGACTGTATGAGCTTACTTCATGAGTTCAGAGAGGAACACGTAGTTAGTGTGCTGGCTCATGGGCGCGATGAACACGTCCATGCCGGGCTGCGCGCCGCGCTCGCGGACGTGCTCGGACGAGTTGAACCGTACGCAGTAGTGAGGCTCTGTGACCTGTCCACAACAAGAGATAGTAAGTACTATCTTTATAAATGGTATATCTATATCTTCTCTACACATTGAATTAAACTTAATTTTAATAAAATATTTTAAGCCTTTACATACTTTGGATATATATCTTCAAATGAAAACCAATACCTATTGTTTGAATGTCATATAAAGAGAAATAATTAAATAATTGTAAAGCGCGAAATCCAGTTCACTTAATTAATCACAGCTGTCAAGTATCAGTCAAATAAATCTAAAGACCTACAGGAATTAAACCATTACTTCAATCAACAGAGTAATCGAAAAGCTTATGAACGGCTATTTAAGATTTATCTGCAGTCGTAAAATCACCATTACACAACTCTGTCGCCTGCTTATGGTAATGTCTATACACATTCATATTCATATTTTTATGGAGTATAAGAGTCGTTAGCAGCTGTAATTCGCCATTATAGCGTTATTTGTAGGCTGCGTAATCTACAGAGATGTAAGACAATATTTACACTGGATAAGTGCCAAGTGAAGTAAGTACAACCCTTGAGCAAAAATGTCTAACAGTTTTAAAAGGTTTTGGCTGATCGCCTAATAAGTTTTTTGACCTGAAATTGTCCTAAGTTATGGGGTGAACTGATAACTGTAGGACATTTGTGCCGAGTTAAATTTGAAGTAAAGCCAAGGGGTAAATAAAGTATCAATTTTTATGAGAGTTTTTTTGTAGCATAGCATGTTTTAGTACAGTTAGCTAACGAACGCTATAGAAGTCGGCTAACTCGTATAGATTTACAAAGTATTGTTCAGTAAAATGTAGGAATTGGTGTTTAATATGTTTTAACTAGACTATATTTCATTTTTTAGGTTTTTTAATTCTATACATTTGTTTTATAATACGTATCCTACTATAATTATAATTTTAAACAAATTGTGTAGTTATTCTGAAATCCTGATTGTGTTCATTTTATGCTGCTGACCATACAATATCTTTCTATAACGATAATCTCTCTCTCGTTTAATAGTTCAAAGGCAAGTTATAAGCATGTATTAAATTTAGGATATTGAGTAATACTTACAGGTCCAAATACATCGAATACCCGTCCAAGGGCTTTGGCGCCATTTTCAAGGAACAGCACGCTGTCTAAGTTAACGGCTGGTGTCTCTGGCAATGCGCGAACTATAACTGTGGATAAAGTACACTTTCAATAAAACAATATTTGTAAGGTAGTTAATATGTATATCGCAGAGTATATCTCTTGCTGATATAACAAAACAAGCTATTGAAAACTTCAATCTTCTTTTTCAAGTTAAAAAACACTGGTAAAAGCGCGAGTCGGACTCGCAACACTGAAAGTTCCGTACAAATAGGTTAAAGACAAACAGCTCGTTAAGGTGACAAATAAATTGAGAGTATTTGTCACCCACATTTGTACAAATTTATTACCGTAACAATGTTGCTTAACCTCTGTCGACTATCGGTCTACTTCTGTGGTTCGTGAAATACAGTCTGGTGACGGACAAACAGACAGACATCGATAAAAGGGGCCGTTTTAATCCTTTGGGTTCGGGACCCTAAGAACAGAGCTCTAAAGCTTCACCAGTTATAAGTTGGTACAAGACTTATTGCTTTTTTGTTTTGTTAATTTTAATCATAAGAAAACCAACTAGAGTCGAGACATTTTATACGCCAACAATAATAAACAATACAAATAAATAAACCAACGTACGGGTAAAGAAATGTAGTATTTGTATCGATTGCAAAAACACACGGAAATCGATGGAGGTCACGGCAAAGGCTCGGGGGCAGTCAAGGGCATCCACCGTGACTCGTACGGGCCGATGTCTCCAATAAAATCAATGTTAACTCACTAAAATCTTTATGTAACTCAGAAGGGTTATAAGTAAAGAGTTTATTAATGATTGGCTGAAGTATTTTAAACTTCATGGGATTTTTCTGTTTGCGAGCGGAAAGGCTTTCTCGTTTAAAGTCAAATAGATAAATTATGTATTTGTTTCTTTTCAGTGAGCTTTTGTATAATAGTTATGCATTTTAGAGGACAACAAAGAAATACAGACATTTAGCTGACCATGCAAACGTTATTTTGTCATAAAAATATTTCTAAGCAATCTGGTGTAGAAAAATATAGTAAAAAACCTTTTTGATAGTGATAGATAGTGGCCGATTTTAAGACCTACTAAAATTATATAAATCAATTATATATTTATAAAATCAATTAACAATTATATATTATATAAAAGAAATTGTTCAAGCTGTTATGGAAAAGTATCTAACATTGTGAAACGAGAATTTTATAAAATGTAAAATACATTGCTGGATAAAAGTTTCATCTAATTTTTAAGTTTATTAATCCCTCAAATATTCAATTAGATGTTCAAAGTTTAAGAAAAAACTGCATATTATGAATCTCGAGAGCATAATATAGTTTATATGCAGGTCATACAATAATATCGTGTGGGAATCCCGACCCGGGTCGAGCACTTGGCTGCAGCGCCAATTGGGTCGGGTGGGTATAAGTCAGCGCCGGTTCAATTATGTACGAATAGCCTTTCCATTTACATAATATGTATTGTTTTATTTTTTAATAACGTAGTTGTGAACACTAGCATTGACACTTACGACGACGATACAGACATTTATTTGTCAACCTCTCTCAGTACGAATAACGACAGTTCAAAAATATCATTTCGACGTTTAGCGTTTGTTTTTAATATGAAATTATATGTGTCAGACAGGTCAATCTTATACAATTACAGTTTTTTACCGGTTACCGACTACCGAAAAATGATTACCAGGGACTCCACGTAAAAAGAGGACATAACTTAGTCTCAATGATCTTAGCCATTCGATTTACAATTTTTTTTTATTGGCCTTTTCACGTTTCATTAAATTCCTGAAAGAGATTTTACTTAAAAAGCTTCAAATATGTTTTTTTTAGTTTAGCCCTTACCTAATCTATCAACTATACTGGCAATGGTTCCGATCTTCGTGGTCTCCTGGGCGGGCAGACTGATGGCAAGGTCCTCTATAGGCGGCAGGTCTTCAATGCCCAGTTCTCCATTCACCTTTGGGGCTTCTGGTTTGGTAGTTCTGCTGTGGCCTTCGAATTCATCTCTGCAAAAGAGGTAAATTATTATAAATTGATATAAATACTCCAAATGAATTCAAGTGGTCAACAGCACAAGAGTAACCATTTAAACTCCCAGTGAAATGTCTTAAGGGTTGATATCCGAGTTAACAAAAAGTTTAAGTGTTTGAAGTCATAAAAAAAATACATTTTACTGTTATTAAATATTTTTAAGACAATAAATTGATTATTGCTGAGTTATTTTGTTTTAATTATAAGTACGTCGTTAAATACGTGACTGGAAACAATTACTTGCTAGTTAAATAATTAAAGCTCTTTTTGTAGAGTATGATTTAAAAATTAAAATATAATCAAGGACAGCTGTATAACTTCCAGCCTTAGTGACCCAAATAGTAAAGAGGTTAGTGTCTAGGTCAAATATTATACTCACAGCAGACAATTTACATACAGGGTGATGATAGAAACAAAAATTAATAATGAACCTCAATTTAAAATTACCCTTCATACAAAGTCATTAACTATACTAATATTAATAGGATTTTTGCGACTTTAGATTAATCTCTCAAAACAGTTATAAAGTTATTTCACCAAAGGCAAGCCATAATAGTTGTGAGTGTCAAAGATTACATGTTAATGTGAAAAACTGCATGTCATCTTGTTTTAAATAAGCTAATAAGGCAAAAAGTGATCAATCATTCATAGAGAACAGTCACAGGTACAAACTAATACTAT
Source organism: Trichoplusia ni (assembly GCF_003590095.1). NCBI lineage: Eukaryota > Metazoa > Arthropoda > Insecta > Lepidoptera > Noctuidae > Trichoplusia > Trichoplusia ni. The sequence goes on from NC_039478.1 coordinate 21,873,555, forward strand.
CACATACAAGCTGATGAAAAAAATTCAAAAATTGATTTACTAGCATGATAAGCAATCAATTTGAAGCTAAAACAATGACATTCAATGTTTTAGTGATAAACCGATGCAATGTAAACATTCAATTTGCTCTTATCTCCCTGACAAGCTTACTCAGTGGTTTCACAATGTCAATGCAAAAGTTGGCATGATGAAAAATGTATTTGTTCTTGTTTTGTTTATTGTGTAATCTACTATATTATTTGTCAAGTATCTAAATAATAAGTGGTTGTAAGTCACTAATAAATCTCTATCAATTAAATCAAAAGAAAATTAATATTAGAGAGTTCTTTGTCTGTTTCTTGTATTTTTACAAAAACAATTAAGTCAAACAAAAACATTTAAGAGATACTTATGTCATTAATTATGATATGACATTTTATTTGTTTTAATATCATTAATTTTCTTTGATTAGTTTATTTATTGTTTGTAATAAAATTACCATAAATTAAGAAAACGTGACATTCACTAGTTTGAAGTTGTATTATGAAACCTGCAAATTTAAAGATTAAAAGTTACCACAAAAAAAATGAGGGTACATTAAAAAAACATTTCAACTCAGTTACTCAAAAAAATGACTTCATAACAGTATGAATGGAAACAGCTTAATTAAATATTGCTTTAATAATATAAACACTAAGTTACCAAACATCTTTCAAGGTGAAATGTTACTTAAATATTATGCAGTGAACATTTGCCGAGTATGACTTGTGAAATTTAACACTTTCAAAAACATGTTTTGAAAATATATTAATTTGGAATTACCATTGTTAATTTTAATTCTAGTCAAGAGTTCTTTAATAAGAAATTTGATTCCTGAAAGTAAAGTATTCCAGAATGTTTTTCAAATTGAATACATAAAAGAGTCTTTATTCATATATATTTCATATAAAGAGGCTTACAATGTTGTGTATCTTATGTTAAATAATAACTCATTTGTAGTGATAAAAGTGTCTTTCACATATTTCTTATGAAGCTTATGACTTTTAGTAACAAGGGTCAAATATTGATAAATAATTTCAAAATTGGCTTTTATATAATATTAATGTTTTACTAAGGTATAATAATATTAACTAATCTAATTCTATGGACTAAGTTCATCTACTAATAGCAATGGTACTTACCTTTGTTTTTACACTACATACACCATGTGTGCATAAGACTTTACTTATGTATATATGAAATATTATAATGAATAAGCATTATGAGAGTGTGAGTGGTACATACCCACTGGAGACCTCATCGATGTCCTTGACGGAGTCGACGTCGCTGTCGCTGGAGTCACTGGAGGAGTCGCTGTCGGACTCGCTGTCCGCGTCCCGGTACTCCGTCACCTCGTACTCCACCACACCGCTCTCCGCGCTGTCGATGATCATGTGCCTGCTCACATCCGCCTCGTCCACCCCTCGCGGCCTCGACAACGGCCCGTGAGCACACGCATTTATTATATTATTCTTCAACACCATTTCACTAAGTTCCGCAGCATCAGAATCATCGTTCCCGGTATTCTCATTCGAACGAGTCTCTGTGTCGTCTGAATCCGAGTCTGAACCACCGTACTCAGCTATCAAACTGAGAGACACGTTCTTGTTATTGCTAAGATCAAGGTTCTCCATTGTTGTGAACGTACGCACATGTACCACAACCGAAATTTACTCACAATAACTTTAACTAATGTATTACAATCGCGTTACTTGATTTTAACTAAGATAGTTGAACACGTGAACTTAATCGGAATTATTTTGAGACAAGAAAACAAAAGTCGCGAAACGATTACTGCAGCAACATGACAAATGACAATTCTGATCACAGATTACAAAGCAAAAAATGTGTTACCCAATCAGTTGTTATGTATTTGAATACAAGTCTTTTAAGCTATAATTTAACTAGTTTAACCCGACAATTTTATTCTCATTTGTTTTTTTTATTATGTTTTTATTTTAAGTAAGTTTCACATTCTGAATGCACAATTATATTTCAGAAGAGAGGGTTCGAAGTCTATCTCTGATCTAAAAATATGTCTAACAATAGACCGTAATAGGAACAAAATATTTTTGATACCACAATACTATGACAAACTTTACATGGCTGCACCGGCTGGAGTGGTGGAGATAGAGAGTAGTAAACGTTGAAAAAGCACCAAATACTTACCTTACCATGCATCTATATTCTAGAAATATGTAAGTTTGTGAGAAACAATATTATCTTATTTACTAAACGTGGAGACAGACATGCAAACAGGTCACTAAGACACAAAAACCGACTAATGCTACCAACTTCTAATATGAGCCTACATTCCAATAGTACCTATGTAATGTCTATAAAAATATATAATAAACTACCAGAAGCCCTAAAGGAAGAACCTAGAAATATAATATTTACTAATAAACTTAAACAAATACTCATAAATAAAGCATATTATAATATTAAAGAATATATTAATGACAAAGAATTAAAATAAATATAGTAACAAAAATTTAATAGAAATATGTTGTACATAATAATAATAACTAAAAACCTATTAAATATATAAGGAAAAATAATAATCATATACCTACAATATATATAGTAACATTCTCATAGATAAAAATTATATAATTACAATATAAATAAAATAAAACAACAACTTAATAAATAAAAAAATCTGTGATACATAATCTAAATAAAGCATCCTCCTCTCTCCTACATTGCCGTGCCCTACAGGGTCCATAGTGTACTATACTTATATTATGTAACACCTGTATAACATATGGAGTGCAATAAAATATTGAGTATTGAGTATTGAGTATTGATCATAAAACAATAAACATTAAATATGTTGTAAAATGCTTCACTTGCAATTACAAAATAGTATACTATTCAGTCTCAAATAACATTGTCTTTTTTAAATATAGTTCAGGCATAAAGGAATAATAAGACCCAGTTTTTCACGATTAATTTATTATTTGATGAACAATTTACATATCAGTGTTTTTAATAATTTTGCTTCGTTTCTTCCTCGGCGGATGCGGCAGCTTGTAGTGTACCGTGCGGACATGCAAGTTTACACTTGATGAATATTTAAACTTTTTGCCGCACATCGTGCATTCGTAGGGGGCGATATCAGTATGTACCTATAAAAAGTGATCATATGTTAAAAAAGTAATTTAGTGTTCTATAAATTCAATTTATATATGTATTTAACATGTCTTTTAAGTTCAAAAGGGAAGCGTAAAATTCCTTTTCCTACTCCTCTTATTAACTACTTTGTTCTACAAAAAACTCGGAATTTCATCTCTATAAAAACAATATTCAGAAGTGTATATCAGATTATTTTTATCCATTACTCGAATCAAATAACTTGCCGCAATTTTGTCCAATTCAAGACGAAAACATTTTATTTCATATACCTAGCTACTAATACAAACAACATTTCCTCGTTAACTTACTCTAGAATGCCTGTCCAAGTTGCTACGCAGTTTGAACGCTCGTCCGCAGATGCTACACGAGTACGGCTTGTCGTTACAGTGCGTAGCAGCGTGGCGAGCCAGCGCATACTTATCGTAGAACAGTCGAGGGCAACACGCGCACTGGAGCGTCGGGCTCACGTGACGGAGCTGGTGTAGGCGGAGCTTTGTCGAGTTCTGAATTGAGACAGATAATTTTTAATGTTTATATGCTTTAAAAGTAGTGTATAATCGTTATCTCTGTAAGTTCAAGTTTGTTTCAGTGTCAAATGTCGAACGTCAAATTTCGTCAGCTATGAATGTCCAGTGCCCACAGTTAGATGTGCTACGAACGTCAAGTCCATTATGCTACGCTTGACAAGTTTGCTACGACTGTCAGGTGCACGTTGAACGTATGAATTTCACGACGACATTACTACGTATATCAATCCATATTTGCTACGAACGTCAAATCAACTTTTCTACGATGGCCACATTAACTACGAATGACACATTTGTCAAAAAGACGACCTCATATTTTATAATGTCCTATTTACTACTAATCACCCATGCGGTACATCATATTTGCTACGAAAGGCTCTTATACCTGAAAACCTTTCCCACAAGTATCACACACAGCGGATATGACGGGTCGGTACGTGTATAGCTCTTTGGGATGCTGACGACGCATATGCTGCCAGTGCTTCTTACGACTGCTCACTGCTTCACCACACTGCAATCAACAATTTTGAAAGAGGTCTTGAAACTGCATTCGACCGATTCTTACGAGCTTTAGGAACAATAAATCCATAATCTCCATTTTACTTACAAGTTCGCACTGTGTCGGATAGATGTCGTTCCTGTGGCGCTTGAGGCGAGGATGCTCCGCCCTAGTATGTGTTACCAGATCTCTTAATGAGGAGAAGTCTTTGCCACAGCCGTTGCAAGACATGCTTACAGTTGTATCTGAGGTTAATTGAGAACTGGAAAATAAAATACACTTAAACAAAGTTTTCTTTAAAATATTTTATGGGTTTTAATTCATTTTGTATCTATATAAAGTTTTACAAAGTAAAGAGACTACTTTAATAGAAATTGTGTTTAAATATATCTGTCTCGCGAGCGGCGAGCCATACATTTATGAACATTGCCATTGTTTAACTACTATGTATATTGTCGAAACAGTGAAGTGATTTATTAGAATATTTTTTCAATTAACTGTTTTACTTAATAGGAAGAGACGCCGTCATTTTTACAAGATTTTATTATTTACTTATTACACATAGTTTATAGAAAAGAAAACACGTTGCAATTCCTTGTCTGGTTGTTCAGATATTTTCTCTAATACATTTTTGGACAACTATTAATGAAACTTTTAATAATACATACCATGATTCGGTCTTTATTCTATGTTGACTAGAAGTGAGGGTGTGCAGTCTTTTAGCAGCCTCCGATACGAAAACAATATCGCATTCTTCACATCGGTATTCCTTTGATCTATCTATTTCCTGTAATAACCAACCAAAACTTCATTTAAAAGTGATATTTTGGAATAGTAATTTGAATGTGATACTCAGATTGCAATTTGCATATTGCTTGTTCAAGGCAACACAGGATAATACTCAAAAGTGCAGATTGAAAATGAGATTTTTTTTTCAATCGAGTCGTCCATTACCAGCCAGAAAGAAAGCGCGGGTCAAAACTGACCGATACAATTAACCCCACTAATAAAGTATTTAATAACTTCTTTCCTTTTTCAATGATGTTACGGTTTACTCACGCGTATTTATCGGGATTGCCCGACTAGTTTCAGACCCAACCGGAGTCTTTAATCATGAGCTGTCGCGGCGGGATTGCGAGTCGAAACCGTTACATCACTTAATAATGAAATGAATCAGTATCACGATAGTTATTATAAAAACTTGTGTCCTTATTACAAAAGTTCACCTTACCTCTGCAATGGTCTGTGTTGTACAAGTATTAGTTTTGATTCCCCTGACACGGCCGGCGTGAGCTCGTCGCCGATGCACGCCTAGTGAAGACTCGTGCAGTGAGGTGAAGGGGCAACACGGACAGCGGTACACGTAGCCTGAGTGCCAGCGCTGGTGCTTCTTGGCAACACCACTTAAAAGGAAATGATTGTATAATGTGACTAGATAACCCGGCAAAACGTTTTGAAATAAAACATTACATAGAATAAAAATGAGGGCGATAAAAATTGATTTTGTCCGATTCTCAGAACTACCACCAATATCCACACAAAATTTCACGAGAAACGGTCAAGCTATTTCGGAGCAGTTTAACTACAAACACTGTGACGCGAGAATTACGCCTGACGTAGCATAGATCACTGATATTTAAGTATAGGTCATCAAGCCGTTATTTTATTTATCGTACTGTTCGCTTCAGTCAATCCTGAGAAAAACTATCAGGAACTTAATGGAAACACGAAAGGAAGTCTAAAACTAATCGCTCGCTATAAAGCTAAAGAGAGACCTTGAACAAGAGAAATAAACTTACACATTATTGAATGTCTTAGGACAAGATTTGCAGTAGAATTTCTTGCCGTGAGCTCGTTTCGCATGAGATTTGGCAACCACTATGTTTTTGAAACGAAGCTTACATACTGGGCATTCAGCAGAACCTTGACTCTGAAACAACAGGGGTGTTCCCATAATTAAGCAGAAATAGGCTTTAAGTCCCCAACAATAATGTCTATTTTGTGTTAGAATACATTATACTGAACTTATTTTATACTTACAGGATCATGACTGGCAATATGAATGCGGTGAGAGTTGGCGTTAGCAAATGACTTGAAACAAATGTCACATTTGTAAACAGTCTCACTTGTTATACGCCGTTTTGTACTCTTCTGCCATTCCTTTATTTGTTCTTGTAACTGAAATAAAAAACAATGCTTGGAGAGAAATGTATTTCAAACATTCTAGAATCAAAATTATCAAAACATCGGTTTCACAAATTTAAGAGACCAATCATTCTGCCTTGAAGAACCCTTGTGTTTACTGATCGTAAATTAAAGTATCTTTGATAATTGAACAATAATTTGCTAGAATATTAGAAGGTATTTACAAATGAATAGGTTAATTTTTCTTTAAGTTAGAAATGCTATTTCCAAATTAGTTAATTGCAATGCTTAACATAATCAAAGCCTATAGTGTGATCAACATAATATTCGGTAATATGTATATACATACGTAATTTAAGAAATTATATAATACTCTTATACTCACAGATAGCGTGACGATATCGAAGTATTTTAACATGTCTGTTTCATCAGGCGTCAAACCGTTGATTTTCTTTCTGGGTGTCTTTTTTTTAAAGTGATTCGGGTTGTTTAATTTCTAAAAACAATTCAAATCGTATGTTATTAAGGTTGATATTTGCTTAAACATAATAATTAGCATACTCTTGAAGCGAATTTTAAAATTAGGCCTAACAATTGTAAAAAAAATCACTAACATACTTTCTCCTTCAAAGCTTTTAAGCTTATCTCATCATTAGGATCTTCATCTTTGATTTCAACACTATTTATGATCATTTCTTCATCATCCCCTCTAAACTGATCATCATTTAATTCACTAACATCATCATCCATTACAAATTTCTTTGCTTCTATATCCATATCATTTTTTATATCTTTTATTTGTGTATTTATCAAATGAGATTCTTTTTTTACAAATATATTATCAATATTTTCATTGTTATTTGAATTTACATGACTTGATTGCGCTGTGTTGTCATCTTCATATTTTAAATGGTGATCAGTAGTTAATTTATAAGTATTTAAGGGGCATTTTAACTTTAGTTCTCTTCTATTCTGTTCTTTTATAAGATCCTTGTTTATCTGAAACATATCATAATTATTTATTTTTTATTTATTTATTTATTGCATTACATTAATAAAAGTTTTTTTTTTTTAATTATTTGAATTTTATTTTTATTTTTTTAATTGTTTTGTTAATAATATTATCCCAAATCGTTACCTTTCCATTTCTGTTAAATATATCAAGCAGTGTCGCCTGAGCAACCATACTCTTCTCCACAAGTTTGTAGGCTTTTATGAGGCATGGTGCACATTGATAACACACATAGTTTGGCAGGCCTTCAATGTTATAGTCCTGGAAATAATACAATCTTCAGATCCAAAATCAAAAGTATTCAATTAAATTAACACTTAATTATATCATTATCTTTTTTATGAAATCTTTAATTCCATAATTATGTTTGGCTATGATGAGACCATGAGACTCAGTTTCACTACTGACTATACATCATCTAATGATTAAGGACTTCTGGTCGGAACTAATCAGTTGATCATCCAGTATTTGCAAAAAATGCCATAAATGAATATCAGAATAGAGGTTTAAGTGAATACAAGCAAAGTGTAATGATACAAACTTACACTGAATCCCACAATAGAATCAATGCATGTCTCTAGGTGAGACCCTCGTATGGTGTACAGTTTGACATCAGTAACCAAGCAGATCCTGCAGACTTCCACATCAGAAGCTTCAAAGTTGGAGTTTCGCTGTAAGAAATGACATCTGATTTAATACTACTTGATGCTTGTCATTCAAATTAAGATTTTTTTATGAGTGAATCTGGAAAAGTCTCATTTTTCGAGAGATAAACATGGAGTTTCTATTGAGTAAAATATCAAAATAGTAAACTTCAATTTCAATTTGTACAGGACATTTGAGTCCTTACTTTTTTACAGTAATTGATGTAACTAACAATCGTTTAACTTGCTTTCATAGCTTTCTCAAAGTTTGTACTTATTAATATTACTTACAGGAAGCAGGTTAACAGGAAAAGCATCATCTTTGATTCTAATGCGACTTCCGTCGTAGTTAATATGAGTCAAATTAAAATGAGCGCTGCAGACGCGCGAATAATTCGGAGGCACCCAGTTTGGACGACCTATAGCTCTCAACCATTTTGCTTTTAACTCCGGATTAGAAGGAAAACTAAGAAAGAATAAACGAACACACAGTTAATTAATACTTAAGAGCACTGTATATATTCATTTCAAATAATATTTTATATTTAAAAGTCAAATACTTTTAAATACTTACGCGTGAAACGATAATAAAGTATTCGGGTCTTTCTTTTTGTTGTTGCTATTGTTACCACATCCCTCTACGCAACAATACGATACCATTTTATTTATGAGAGTTTTTTGTTACATTCACATTGATTTTAATGTAAATAAAAATATTAAAAATAAATAAAGGGTACTGTCAAATCTAAAAAAAAAACACAGGCTACGAAATGTCATTCGACTGTCAGTAATTTGTACACCCTGTTACACGTTATACATTTTCGTTTTTTTTTTGTTCAAATTGTGTGAAATTGTATGTGCACAGACCTGTGTGTGTAGTATTTTAAAACTGCATCATTAAGGACTTATTACCGCAGGGTAAATATTTTAAGTCTGTAGTATTTATTTATAATACATCTATTCTTTGGTACTTATTTAGACTGGAAGAATTATTAACTTTTCAAGCATGAGGCATTTCACCAACACACTGCAAGCGAAACCCATAATCATTTCAGAGGACTATGCAAACGACCCGTCGCGTCGTCTTTTGTATTGTCGTCCCGTATCAGTCTAAATATCGTTTTTGAATTTTTGACCGGTAATAGATTAGATTTTCTAAAACCCCTTGACCATAGAATGCACGGAGAGAAATAAATAAACCAACACAAATAATAATAAAACATTTATTAAAGCAAACAAACATCCAAAAAATTGAGTTCTCGATTATACATAAATCGATTACATTCGTTATAACTCTTAAATCGATTTAAAAGATTATTCGCAGAGGGGTTCTACAGGGAGTAGTTTTCCCTCACACTTTCCGAAGCCAATCCTGACTCCGTTGTCGTTGAGGCAGTAGCCGCGGAGGATGATAGTGTCGCCATCTTGAATGAACTTCCGCTCCTCTCCGGATAGCAGGCGAAGGGGTTTGGTTCCCTTCCAGGAGAGCTCTAGCATACTGCCGAACGAGTCTGAGGCCTGGTGGGAAATAAAATTTAGTTTTAAGGAAACTTGGAGATCATCAAATCAGTGAAAATGAATACCATGATAATTTTGTGAGTTTAAACTTAATTAAAATTTAATGTGTTTATTGGACGAGCACATAAGATTGTCAGTAACGAAAGTCGATAAACAAACGCAGATTTACGAAATGCCAATATTGTCGAGCAGGAAGTTTTCACCAGAATTTTGGTTTTAAGCTACTTAGATTTCCTGTTTCAAACCTATGTTATTAAGGAAGAGAAGTGCCCTATAAATCCAATTGTGTTCACGGACTTTTGTTGCTGTGCATCGAAATGTCGAGTCTCTCTGTATTGAGAGACACCAGCTTTTTTTTTTTATTTAAAGAGTAGTTTTGAGCCACATCACAAGGGCTGCTTGAAGTTTGGCACTAGGTTGAACGTCAACCATACGAAAAAAAAGGTCAGTAGTTGGTTATCTTACTTCTCCACTAATAGTGCCGGATCCGAGCAGGTCTCCGGGGCGGATGTTGCAGCCGGTGATGGTCTGCTGCGCGAGCTGCTGCTTCACCGTCCAGTATAAGTAACGGTAGTTGGATCGGCAGATTGTGGTCGCAACGGGGGATTTCTCCGCTGTTGGAATAAAGTTGTTGTAGTCGGGAATCCAAGGAAAGAGTGAGAACTGGATAGCATGGCACCTTCTGAAAGGAGTGGGCATCAAGTCTCCAAGTACGGTTGATTGACAGAACCCCCGGATGGGGGGTGGGGTCATGATGGCGTGTCGGAGTTCCGGGGAGGAGAGAGTTTCGAAGCTCCGTGGAAACGGGAGTAACAGGAATTTGAGGTGGTGATTTAATCTAATATCATATAATTTCTACAAAAAAAAACACCTAAAAACTGTACAAATAAAACTCACATTTCAAATCCACTTCCAACTTGATATCGAAGTTGAAGTTATCCTCGTGGCGCAGGTAGGGGAAGGGCGTGGGGTCCTGTGGGAAGTTGTCCGTGATGTAGGGTCTGAGGGCCTCGATGGTGACGATCCACGGGGAGATGCTGGTGCCCAGGTTCTTAGCGGTGAACGGCCCTAGAGGGATGTACTCCCATTTCTGGATGTCACGAGCTATGGGGGAGATGGTAAATTTAAATAAAATGTAGAATTTAGGAAGATGGTATGTGGTATATGGAGTAGCTGATTTTGAGGTTTTTGTTTTTAACAATTTATTCACTGAGTTCGATCATAATAATGCTGCACTGGCTTTTCATTTAGGAACATTGGTAGCGGGAAGCAGAAGCTCCAATCCATTGGGTTTAATATGACGTTCTCTATTCATATCCTGATTTGCGTGTCTTTGTTTTAAAATAAACAATATTCTTCAGAGAATTTTTAAAAACCTTAACTTCCCATACAAATTTGTCGCAGTTGATCCACATTTATTCTACAAAACATTTCCAGTTTAGAAATTGACTAAAAAAACTTTTTCAAAGCTCACAATATAGATAGCTTACATTCCCGGATCCCATTTCTTTAATGAAACACAATATACTCGTAATTACCGCTCCAATCGTTCATGAGCACAAGTCCAAAGATGTGATCTTCAGCCTCCTTAGCGGTGACCCTCTGTCCGAGGCGGGTGGGGGGGCCGCCCACGAAGGCCGCCATCTCTAGCTCGAAGTCCATCAGGCGAGAGGGGCCGAAGTGGGGAGCGGCGCCTGCATAGTCACAAAAATAATCGGAAACACTTAAGAACAGGCTATGGAATATTTTTAACGATTTTAGCACTGGGAATTGGGAAACACTAAGTAATGCTCGCACACACCTTTATACATCAAATTGAGCATAATTTATTTTTGCTCTTCAGTTATTATAAGACAATTGTTTAAAAGTGAAGTTGCGCACACAATTTTCTAAAGAAATCGAAACAGTTTGAACGAACTCGTTCAGTGCTATGAGTGCATGTGTCTGGAAGATCGGCCATTCCTCCATTGATCCACCTTTAATCAATTCAGCCTATCGCAGGACAGGCCTGATTTCTCGATTATTTCGACTAGTTATAGAATACGAATGTTTACCTTCAACGGGTAAGGTCTGTCCGAGTGGTCTCGTGATCGGCGTGCCTGTTATGACGATGGAACTGCTACGGCCGTGGTAGCCGACTGGCAGCTGCTTCCTGCATGGTAATATGGAGATTATTGCTCTTAAAATACCAACGATCAGAGAAAAGATGAAGACAATATATTGGATTACTGAGCAAGTAACGTATGTTATTAAATGATGTAACGGTTTACTCACGCGTATTTATCCTGGGTGCCCGACTAGTTTCGGACCCAACCGGAGTCCTTAATCATGAGCTCACGATAGTTATTATAAAAAAGTAACGTATGGCCTAAGGTGACGAAAAGTGCAGTTGAAAATAGATAAATTTAAAAGTGCGACAGTTTGCAACAAGACATTTTTTTGCTTTCGAGTTTTGGTGGGGTCAAGCTAAGCGTACCGCGCTGTCATCTGTTCTGTATCCATTATCCTAAATCCACCCTAATAATAAAAACTCACCAGTTGTCGAGAAGAGCGTTATCTTTCCCCCGGAACATGATGCCGACGTTGGTGGCGTGGTGGATGGACGAATAGAAGTCAGTGTAGTCGCCGATATCAGCTGGCAAGTGCATCTGAGCTTCACTCTGTTTTACAAATGCCCTGGAAATGAACGAAACAAGAACTTAAAATTTTAATAATAGATTTTGAGTGCCTTATTTGTAACGACATATTAAATCGGATTTTTGTATCTTGCGTGGAAGTATATAACCACGTTTTTCTGTTATTTGGGGCCACAAACGATTCGGAGGCCAAACTTTTTATATGAAACACTTTGTCTGAAAATACGATACAATATAGGCCTGTGGTCTCGAGGGTTGCGACCAGTAAAATAGGTTTTGCCTGAAGAATATCCTATGAATTTAAAATTTGTCCAATAGCTACCTTTGCCTTAGATCACTGTCATTCTGCAGGGTAGGGTTGGACGCGTCCAGAAGCTTTTGCAGAGTGCTTCTTGCCTCCAACCAGTGTGGCCGTGTGAGCCCCATGAATGGGTTGAGTTTTTCTTCCTGGAAGAATAATTTAGACCGAAATTGAGAGTGTATGAAATGAAAACGAAAAAGAATGAGGAGTATCGCTTTCCTAGAAAAGTGGAATAAAGTCTACTATGACATTAAAAGCAGTAATGAAACTCAGGTCAAACTTAGATTATTTTATGACTTCAATCTTTCATTTAAAAAAAAAAACAGTAATAGTATACCAAAAACATAGTTTATATATATATATTTTTTCTATTTACTTAAAAATATTTTAGCAATCCACTAATTTAAGTGTTTAAGTACCCAAGCAAGTACTTTATTTTGCGCACAATTCTTGATTTGCGTCTAATCCGACCTATTTCACAATATCGCATATCAAATACCTGTTTGTAACAAACAAGAAATCTATTTAAATACATAACTTGTTGACTTAACTTGCAGCGTATTTTATTGGCGTGTTTTACGGAAGTGTTTGGCACTGTCGCTGTTTTATGCTTTAATTATAAGTTGGAGGTGTGTCTCGACGGTCTGTGAGTGTGTATCGGCTATTTAATAAAATGGATGAAAGTGTATACATTGTTTTTTTCATGGAATAAAATTGTGTGTTAATTTTTTCTTACATTATTAAGAAGCCAACCCCTAAACTAGTTAGGTTCATGATATCTTTACAAACTAGTTTCTGACACATTTAGATATTGTTAATCTGGTCCATCAGTAGAACGGTTCTTTTCCAATTATATAGTTAATAAACCTTTTATTTCTGGCTAAATTAAGTTTTAATCCAAAGTGGTAAGGTTTAATTTTGCAGATATTCTTAGCCACTCATACAACCTACCCTTTAGGTATATACTTTATGGCAAGCATATTTTTTATATCATCATTCTCAACCAAATCTACTATAAATACTACCGGTTACAAATCATAGAAAAACTTGATTGATTAATCAAATCCGCCTTCTAAGTCCACAAATTAATTATACATGGAAGGAAAATTATTTATAGATAGACGGCTTACCTTAAAAACATTTTGCTTGGACTTCAACAGGGGTCCTTCAAACAGGTGTGAGATGACGTGCAGGTCCAAAATCCACTCGCCGATTGCTACTCCTATATGCTTCTCCACCTATATACATAATCCTTATATAGATATTGGCACATAACAAATATTCTATTGATAACACGATAAAATGTTAAAACCCTTCCAAATTGAAAAGGTATCAGACTTCACATGTTGACTGCTTCAGTAAGTACTTCTCAATTTGGTATTATCACCAACATGCAATGTCAAAAGGAATCTAATGACAGCGGTCTATAGTCCAGCAAATTTAAATGTTACAATACTTAAATTCTATTGTTTAGAAAATAGAGACTAATATCGTTTGGCAGGTAATACTTAAGTCAAAGCAAAAATTGTAATAACAAAACCTGTACTTACATTTTTGGGTGACGTGAAGACTCCATACGGCAAATTTTCAATAGGAAAGTCGGTATCAGGAGAATATTCAATAAAGGACTTCATTTTGATGCGTGTTCGTGTGACGGGAGGCGGGCGGAATGTGTTTTGAATACCGACTAGTGTTGTAGCTTTAAAAGTTGTTATGGAAATGTAATGAGCCGGTTTTGTCGCCGGTCGGGCGATCTAGCGGCGCCGATGGACTTACTCAAGGTCGAGTTCACTGGGTCTTTAAAAAACGGTTTAAATACAAAGAAAGTGTAAGTTACATGTCACGTAACGAATATATTATGACGATTTTAGGTTATGAAATAAGCGAATAAGTGTTGATAACAAAGAAAGGTCATAAGATGAGACGAATGATATGAGAACATCGTATGATAGTGTAAAACCTGTTTGTTTTAGATAAATGAGATGGAAATATAAATTAATTTATTCACTTAACTACGAAAATGATTCTTAGATAATTTTACGTGGCGGTTCTGTTTATATGCAACCTTAAATTTTTGCCAATTAGCGGCTTGAAAGTGGACGGAAGTACAAAATAAAAGGCTGTTTGGTTTTATTCTAAAATAAGAGATTGATTAATATTAAACCCTGTTGTGTCAAGATACCAACGTGTAGTAAATCTTATCTTTAATGCTATTTAGCTATTTTATAAATTTGCTAATCGCAGCACATGCAAAGGCCTGTTGATCTAGGAGTTCGTAGATAATATACTATAGGGGTTGCTGACTGCTATGCCAGAGGTCTTGGGTTCGATTCCCACCACCAAACACACCACAAATGTTAGCATGATGAATACAGTCATTTGTTCTTTGATTTTACTATGATATAATATAAATGAATTAGAAATATATAAGTATCGGTTTCGTTTATCAGTTGAATAGTTCTTATAATACAAGATTTTTTTCGCTTATCTATCGAATTAGAAAAACCCTGAATCAATAAGGCCACAGAGTATAATTACATAATTTTATCCATAAAAAGAAAATCAATTAAAATTCTTAATTATTTTATTACATGGTACAAATGGTGTATAATTATTTACATGTCAAAGTTGACCTTAGAGAGTATTGCTGGGTTCCTGAGTATTCCGCGAATGCTCCCCCCCTTGCTCTGAAGGGGATTGTTCGGAGAGTCCGCGACTGCCTGGAAATATTGTGTCTGCAGGACATGGCTGATACGATTTCATACTCAACTACTACTATTTAGAGTTCAATTTTACTTAACAGGTACTGTACTACTACTAGGGTGTTTTAATGTTGAGTTTATTTTTTGTGGTGTCTGTTTTGTAACTACGAAATTCATTTACCATTTTGCAATTTTATATTATCCTATGGTATCAGATTGTACCGAAAACGAGCAACAGTAATTAAATGACTTTGAAGTATATATTTAAGTCGATTTTTCAAACGCACAATTTAGGAATAATGAAAAGGTTATTTTACAATTTCTTATATGCAGTTTTTTTTGTTGTGGGGATTTCATATTAAAATCATATAATTTTCGGAACTGGTTTATTTATTAACATTTAACAACACGTATGAAGACACATTGAAAAATACTTGTCGACGACGAATAAAATATATAGGTCTACGAAATAAAACTAAATGATATTAATGAAAGATTGTTTTGACTGTACAATGTGAAGCTTTACTTTACTTAAATGGAGAATACATAAATATGTTATATCTAACTACATTCAGTATAAAATCTATAGTCAAATCCTTGATATTGTTACATTAGTTGATATTAATATGTAATATTAGATTTTATTTATCATTATAAGTTTATAACTGTATCGTAACGTAAAAGCATACATGGATGGAGATATTTAAACTTATTTTATTTCACCCCAACCTTGGTATGGGAAAAATGTTAATCAAAATACATAAAAAATGATTTCACAATATATACTATGTATACATACATAGTAATATTACCGGTCGCCTTTTTTAATTAGAGTAAATCCCTATCTAACTTCTAACGTCTCCAAGGACACGTGTACAAAGTTTCATGATGATCGGTTTAGTAGTTTTCGCGTGAAAACACACTAACATTCACATTTATAATATTAGGAGGGATTTGTATAATATTATATAGGTATGAGTGATAAATCCTTCTCTGGAGGTCTTTGCCCAACAGTGGGCCCTCTACGGGCTTGTACTGTATTTATTCAAAAGTGTATTGACTTTGGACATTGTAGGCACTTAGTTAACTACTCTTATATTATTTAGGGCTGATTTTTCAATCATCAGTTAACTTCTATCTGAGGAATAAATATGGACTTTTGACATATTTTCTATACAAAAGCTGTCAAAACGTCAAATATATTCGTTAGATAAAAGTTATGTGGCAATTGAAAAATCCGCCCTTAAACAAATAGCACGACAGCAAGCTGTATAACATATAATAATACTACTGCGAAAACATATTTATTTTTACTTTTACAAACATATTGATACAATTATGGACTAAATGCACTTTAGTGTTTTATACCAGGTGACTATGATTATAGGGTAATTAATTATATAGATGTTTAAAACAGATATTAAATATAATAAGTCAACTTCTAAATGCATTTATGGCGTAAATTTGAAACATTAAAATACACAAATAAATAATCAGTGCACATAAACTTTTTATTATATAATAAATGTGTTTTATAATCGGCTAGATCACACAGACGTGGTACAACTATGACAGAAGCGCGATTTTTTGCTTTATTTCAAATGCATAAGGTCCATATTCCAATTAGTCAGACAACTTAGGTGCCATCAATACTTTCTGCAGTTTATATTTAAAAATTATTTAGACATTTCTAAGAATTGGACCATTGTATTGTCTGGGTGTTAAATAAAGGCCATAGGACGCAACATTGGATAACGATTATTTTTTTATTATAAAATATTTTAAAAATGCTTAAAATCTTGCTGTCATTTTATAGTATGTCAAATTATATTTATACGACTACGACAAACTATATCCAACTAATAATATATGTACTGTACATACAGACTGGACTACTGACAACTTGGGGTGATTTAAAATGATGTCATAAAATGTGACAGGATAAGAGCTAGCAACGTTTTTGGAGTTTTCATTGGAACATAGCAAATGTTCTCGAATATTCGTTTATTGTTTACCCGACTGCGTCAGAATGAGAATAAATGTAAAGTGATTTTTTGCGAAGTAAATTTAGCTCCGAAATCTACGACCAAATCCAAGAATGCTTGTTCTGAGTGTCTTTTTTTTAATGTTTCTGAAACCCACCGCGACACAAGGATTAAAATCCTTAGGGCGGGTCTCGATAGGTAATTAAAAAAAAATAGAAGTCCACTAAAAATATGTGCTAGCAATATTCATCGAATACATATTACTGTTAATTATACATAATAAGTATTTTTTTAGACATTAGAGATATTTCCTCAAATAAAGAACTCAAAAGATGTTGCTAGCTCTTGGACTATAAGAATGGATTCCATTATTACCTTGATATGTTCGTTGCTTCTTTGTATGAGAAGAGACCCTGCAGTGGGATAGTTATGGGCTGGTATTATTTTTAATATTATTTAAACGTAAAAATGTAATAAGTTAAAACCCGAGTAAAACAAAAAAATAGGGACAAGAAAATTTTGTCATCATATGTTTTATGAATATTTAAATTTAAAGATGATAATTTGATTATCCTTAGTGTTTAACAACGAGCCAAAAATTGGGAAAGTAATTGTTTAAAAGTAGAGGAAACTTGAATGACATCATTCCACATCACGACAAGTACGAACTACAAAATAGTAAAACAAAATTCTTATCTACACAAAGTGGCATCGATTTGCTGCAGCGACGGGAGGGTTAGCTTGAGTTTCCGTCTGTAGGCGGGGTCCGACGCGAGGGGGTTACGCTCCAGGTATATCGTGGCTATCTTCTTGTTCTGCTGAAGATATTCTACCGATGACCATTCGGTTATCTGGTTGTCGTTTAGCTGAAAATTAAAAAATTATATAATTTAGTTTTTACCAAGGATGGAATAACTTCCATCCTTGGTAAAAACTAACTTCTCTAACGAGAAGGACATCTTCTAGATACAATATAGCCGAAATCGAAAATAAAATATTCGCTTTTAAAAATTACTACGGGGAAAAAGTCATTTTTTAATATCAGATAAAATAAATACTTTTTATAAATACCAAAACTATTTTTCTCGTCTAAATAAACTAAAACAATTTAACGCATGACATCTACGCGTCATTGTCTCAATAAAGTACGATTTGAAACCAAAAAGAAACAATGGTTTTACTATAGGTTTTACAAGCTGCTGTACAGGATGTTTAACAAATAAACATTCTGATTCTGAGGCTTAGCACACTCACCCATAGCTCCTCCAATTCAACAAGATGTCTGACATTGTCTATAACTGTGATCCTGTTGACCGCCAAGTCCAGAGTCTGGAGTTTGGTCTGGTTACCCAAGTTCTCTATAACAGTAATCCCGTTTTCAGATATATACAGCTGTTCCAACTTCGTTAATGGCTCCAGGTTTTCAATTTTTGTGATACGATTGCTTTGTAGCACCAGGATTTCGAGTTCAGTTAGATCTTCGAGGTTCTGTATCTTAGATATTTTGTTTTTGCCTAGGTATAGTTGTGTTAGGGTCTTCATGCCTTCTAGGTTTTTTATTTCCTGGAAAATGAAGTTTAACTTAAAAAATTGTACCGTCGTACCTAGGTATTTAAAATGTTAGCTCATTTTAACGTTTAGTGTTGCGCTGATCAAAATCGAAACTCATTTATTCAAATTAGGTTACTAAATAGCACGTTTTGAAGCTTAAATTACATTGGACAGCACGCAATTTCGCCCACCCTTCACCGCTTCCTAAGTGCTTTTGCTGTGAGAGATAGAACGGCGCAACAAACTCCCCAGCACGCTTTCTGATAGAATGATTAATAAGACAAACAAATAAAAAGACAAAAGGTCTTCTAAGGCAAAAACCAGACAAAACAAAACGAGATAAGGTGATTTTAGTTACACTTAATTATACCTGACGGTCAAAACAGACTACTAATTACGATCTTTTTGTAAAAATCGTTATACAAGATTCCGTCAAATCAACTATCCGTCAAGTCAGATTCACTGTCTGAAAAGACTTACTCTAATTCGGTTGTCTCCCAGTTCAAGCAGCTCCAGCTTGGGCAAATGTTTCACATTTTGGATCTCTGTAATCTTGTTCGAGCTCAAGAACAGCTTTTTCAAGTTGAGGAGATTCTCTAAGCCTTTGATTTCTTTGATTCTGTTGAATGATAGGTCTAGTATCCTGGAAAAATAATATTATATTACATGCATTAGTCTGGGCTCAGACACGTATACTGGGACAGGTTTTTGAATACCAATTAACTCAGACGTGCTTCTCGACTGCACAGATAGCCGAGAGGTTAAGATCACAACGGCTAACCCATTAAACGAGACGTGTGGCGCATAAGACAAGCATTTGTGTGATCCTCGAATGCTTATCCTGAGTATGGGTGTCTTTGTCCATGTGGATTGAATATTTGTAAAACACCCGCGAGAGAAAGATTAAATTCCTTAATGTGAGAGTCGTTTTATTTTTTTAGTTTCAGATAGCCGTAAAGCAGCTATGGGTGAATTCTCATTTATTCAACACTTAACGAGAATTTCAGCGAAACTTGAACATATGAAATGATGAGAAGCTCCGTATTAAAATCCAAAAATCCTCTATGATTATTTCTAATCAAAATAACAATGATAGGTGCTATGGAAAGTTAAGAAAGAATATTGCTATATAAACGTACTCTAGATTTACAAGGTTATCCAAGTTCTCGATGACGACGATCTGATTGTCGTACAGTTCGAGTTCGACGAGCGTGGACAGCGTGTTTAGACCCTCGATCTTCTTGATCAGGTTCCATCGCAGGTACAATCTGGAAGAAGAACACTCTTAATTAATCCTATACTTAATATTGAAAACAGATCAGAGTGGCTCGACTGGCCTGTTTGTGTAGTGGTTAGTGGCCTTGACCGCTATACCGGCGGTTTGATTCCCGCCCAGGACAAATTGTTTGTATGATGAGCACGATCATTTGTATAAATGTAGCCTACATTACTGCAAAGTTTCCTAAATATCCATCCTGTTGTTTTAACGTAAACAATAAACATTCGAACATCCACAAACATTGCTGTTTATAATATTAACCTAGAAATATTTTTACCAATAGAAAGCTGTGTTATTTCAAGTCTCATAACCTATTTATTAACCACGGTAGGCAGGTTATAGCTAGTAAATGAAGGTAGAATGAATCATTATATTAATTACTACCTTATTCAATAATTTTATGTTTATCCTTCATCTTCCCACCCACTGCAGTTTATGATTTTCCTATTTCAACAGGTCTTATTTAAATTGATATTCCCGTGGTTACAATAATGTAGAGGATCATGGTCATAGATATACGACAATTCATTTAAACTCGATAAACTGTGTAACAATTGCCTAAACCATTATCAACCTTATTGCTTTGGCTATAGAAACGCTATTACTTCAGCTACAAAAGTGTGCTCATCTAAATCATATTCCTGGCAATTGGCCAATGCATGGAAACTGTTTATGAAGATAAAACAGAATTTATTGAGACAACTAACAATTAATTGACGTTAATCTTTATAGACGTTTTATATTGGTCTTAATTGATCTGAACAACTTTATCTAGACATTCAGACTATTTCACATAGCTTGTAATAAGTGATGACCATGACTTTAGAAGACTTGCCAACTATTTCATAAGTAAGTTTTAAATATGGAAAGCGGATTATAGTTAGGGGTAAAAGGATTAGAAGCTTATGACGTCCAGAACATAGATCTTCGTTGCAGTTTATACAATAATAGCTCAATTCGAAAATGATCCCGCGAGAACAAAAAATCGGTATAAAATCCTAAGTGTTGATACTGGTTATAAACTGTGTGCCAAGTTTCGTCTAATTACGTCCTGTAGTTTTTGCGTAAAAGAGGAAAAAATCCATACATAAAAATTTTCGCGTTTATAATCATTAGTAGTATGTAGTATGATTAATTTATAAAAATATCCATTTGGGTTATAAAAACTTATTTTTACCACACAAATGTTACCCTATAATTTTATAATTATATTACTATGTGTAAAACAAATTAAGCATACAACAAAACTATCAAATAAACACATGTGTAAGCTTTAGTAATAACAGTAATTGTTGAATTCACATGAAGAGCAAATTTCATTGAATGTATTTATGAAGAGCACAATAACCTTTTTCATTGATTATCTGGTGCCATTGATGTGTGATGTCATTCAGTCTATTGTCTGCGGTCACAGGCCACTCTGGTCACGTGACATAATGTATTAAGTACTTGGTATATGGACGTAGCTTTATGATACAAAATAATAGCATATACTGTTAATGAACTATTAAGTAATTTCCGAGTTTTTTCACATATGTTTGTATTTAAAAAACGAAATAAATCTCAAAGTGTTCAGTTTTACACATTCCCTAATATATACACAACATTATACAGCTTTCAATCCCATTGTTGTTCAATTTAGCAAATTAAAATTTAAAACTATTAATATAAGTAGGCTCATACTAAGTAGTCTAACCTCTCATTTAATTTAAAAGCTTATATATTTCACTAGCTGCTGCCCGCGACTTCGTCCACGTGGTTAGAATGTTCCCCGTCTTTTCCACATTTTCCATTATATCTTTATTAGTTGCAGCGTGATGTTATATAGCCTATAGCCTTCCTTGATAAATGGTCTATTCAACACAAAAAGAATTTTTCAAATCGAACCAGTAGTTCCTGAGATTAGCGAGGTTCAAACAAACAACAAAAAAACAAACTCTTCAGCTTTATATATTAGTATATAGAGTATAGAAGAGTTTTCCTGCAGCTTGCTAGCATAGAAGACATTAATATTTCACCTACATTTACCAAACCCACACTTCCCTTATCAGCACTATATTCTCACCAAGACTACACTCCCATACAGTATCAAATGCTAAGTAATGAGGGTGATATACAACTTTACATGACATAACCATTGAATGTCAATCCATAAAAAAACCCAATACCAAACCCAATTCAACCTTGAAACTCCATTGTTTACACTAGAATCACACACACATGCCACACACCCCAACATAGTGTATGTGTGTGACTGTGTCTCATGTTAAATATGCATTATCTAAATAGCTACACAAACATGAAAAACACCTATTTACTTTATTGCCTACCCTCATGAACGGCAATGAAAAGTGCTAATCAATAATGTATAAACATCTACATGTGTAGAATAGTAATGCTTGACTATTTCAATGTCATTGTAAATGTTATATTATTATGGATGTTGGTGCTGTATAGTTAATCCATGTTTTTATAGGTAATTTAATTTACTGCACTTCATTTTGAATGTATTTATAGACAAGACAGAACATAAAAAAAATTAACAGAATATAACTAAATTATATTTAGTTATATTCTGTTAATTTTTTTTATGTTGAGACTATAAGCTTAAAACTCACAACACAATTAGGAAAGACCTTAGAATTATGTAGTCACACTAGGATCATAGCAAGAAGCAAAATAAATATACAAATTTTAACATTTTTTATATAAATTAAAATTTTGTTGTTAGAAAATAATCTTCAGAATTGTATACAATATTCATGGTTAATTTATGTAACAAAATTACAAAATAAAGCACGAAAAATATATTATCTTTAAATATTTGTCAGTAACACAAAGACGAAATTTGAATGATAATAAATGACCTGCATATGCACTTATAACTCTGAGACAGATAACACAACAGTACTTGTTATCTCATTTCATCTCATACTCTAAAGATCTGATAAGAGTTTGCCTATTAAAATCTTATTAGTGAATACTAAACCATCACTCATATGATTCATACAGTGCTTAAGAAGTAGTCCATGTAACTGGAAAATAATTAATGATTAACACGTGAAAGTATGACTCACCTCTCTAGGTGTTTTAGAGGCTCAAGTTTCTCGATCTTCCCGATCCGGCCGTGGTTCAAATCGAGCTCTTTGGTATGCTCGTTAACTATAATGATTTCCTGTGTATCTTCTTCAGGTGGCGCAGTTTTCGTAGACCCTGCCTGATGGCTCGCACACCCATCAACCTCCTTCAGGCCATCACCCTCCTTCGGAGTATCGCTCTCCCCGATGCCAGACGCGGTACCTTGTTGATCTACACGAAAAATAAATGAATATCGCACAATATGATCACAAGTAACACACCGGTTTCGTACATACCTGCCATTGTATTTTACTGTGTATTGTTATTGTGTTTTGTATTTTCTCTTTAAACACGTTAGAACTTCAGGTAAACAGAATAAATAAATTAAAATACTTTACGGTTTATAAACAAACCGAGTGCGACTCGAGAGAAATTCTCGAAACAATCGGATTTTTTTTAAGAATCTGTCATTTGTCAAATTATTTGTCAACTATGTCAACTTCATTAAGAGACAGATGTGTACAAAGATTGTAAATTCGACTAAAAACAGCCGATTAAAAAATGTAAAGATAAAAAGCTATCATGAATTTCTTACATAATTTCTCTGATCATGTTTCCAAAAGTGAAACCAACAAGTACTGTATAAGGACGGGGTAATTTTTAAATTGTATTATTCTGTCTTGTATTTTATTCTTCTGATTCTTCAAATCAATTTATTAGTTAAGTTTTTGTTTGTAACTCTCAAATCGTTAATTTGAACTTAATTCTAATATTATTTGACAATAGTCGATTATAAATAATGCTCCACAGTTGCAGGTGACACGAAAGAAGCACGAAAGCCATGACAGATGACCTATTTACAACTGTCAGCTGGTTATGATTGTTGTTGAGTTGTTCAGTTTCCCGCCAGTTTTACGTATAACTCAATAAAGTTTTACATTGGCTTACATACCAGTTTAACTATATGTAAATATAATGGACGAGGTTGACGAACTAGCTCAATTAGAAGAATTACTGTGTGCAGACTTAGAACCTGAAGTAAACGACAAAAATAAACCTGCCATCAAAGAGGTTGATATCTTTCAAGCAAGTGGCAGTAAAGTGGAAGTTGAGGTGAAAGCAGCTGATGATAAGCTTACCAAGAATTCTGCTATCCATGATGGTGACACGGATTCGTCAGACGACGAGGAAAAGCGGAACTATACAGAACGCAAGTACAGTGATTATGGCTCAGTTGTTAAGAAGATTCTTGACAATAAAGAACATGAACAACGAGATAAAAGACTTGATTTCGAAACTAGATTACGCCAGACCAATATGGACACTAAAATCGCTCAAAATACGTTCAAAACACGGCAACCAGTCGAGTTACCAAGTAAGAACACGTTTTGCGCGCCAGAAACTAAGAAAAAAGAATCCAATGATATTTACACCGATCCTATCTTCGGTATAAGAATCACGAAGCCTTTGATTTCAAGTGCGGCTCTCTTAGACCGTATGCAAGGCAGGGAGGCTATCAACATGCTAAGAGTAAAGAGACATGTTGAAAATGAAGATCTGTCTAAGGACTGGGTGATTGCCGGAGTTATTGTAAGGAAAAGTGCAGCCAAAAAGTCCCAAAAGGGAAATCAGTTTTTAATATGGACTCTAAGTGACTTGAAGGATGATTTAAAAACAATTTCCATGTTTCTGTTCCGGAAAGCTTATAATGATCTATGGAAGACACCAGAGGGAACAGTTGTGGCAGTTTTGAATCCTAATGTCTTAGACAGGTCACAAAACAGTAGTGAGCAAGCAAGTCTTAGTGTTGAGAATCCAGACAGAGTCATGATATTAGGACAATCAAAAGATCTTGGAATTTGCAAAAGTAGGAAGAAGAATGGGGAACCATGTACAGCATTTGTTAACTTGTCTCAATGTGACCACTGCATTTACCATATAAAGCAAGAATATCAGAAGTTTGCCAGAAGACAAGAATTACAATCATCCACTATGGGCAAAGGACTTGTTAACTTACAGAATAAAGTTTTAGGAAAAAATACAGTCATCTATGGAGGCAAATCATATACAGCATTGCCAACTGGTAACACTAAGAAATTTAAGGAACAAGACAATAACAGATTAATGTCATTAAGTGATTACCACAAGTCGGAAGGAGATAAGCTGATGATGAACAGAGCCCCATATGGGTCAGGTCCCATGAAGAGCTCCATATTACACAGTCCATCGACACAACGAGCAAGTGACAAGGAACTACTAAATAAATTAACTGCCAGTCCACAAGCAAGTAAGCCGCAGAACCTGACTTTAGCTGAAAGAGTGGGTAGTTCTCCAAAACTAAGCAGAAATGGAACTTTTGGGCTAAAAGGCAGTGGTACAATAGACCTTAATCTCTCATATGGCCAAAAAGCAGCAGAAAGAGCGAAGGCAAATGCATTCAGACTTATCCAACAGAATGGTGGCCTTACTAAAGCAGATCCCAACAATATCAAAGGTACACAAGCTGGCAAGAAAAGAGCAATAGACAAGTTGAATGACTCCAGCAGTGATGAGAATGAATGTAAAAAGTCAAAAACTGACAATGAAACTATATCACCAATGATGAAACCAAAAGGAGTTATGTCCGAGAGGTTCAAGAAAATTCTAGAAGCCACATCAGCTCACCAGAACTTGATAGAGCAGCATGAGGATGATGAGCAAGAGAAGTACTTCAGCAAACTCGAGAAGAAGGAACAAATGGAGGAGAAAATGTTGAACACTTTCAAATTAGCGTGTAAAGCTGTGAGGTGTGTCAAATGCAAGTACACTGCATTCTCAGCAGCTCAACTGTGTAAAGACGAAAGGCACCCTCTGAAAGTCTTGGACACCTTCAAAAGGTTCTTTAAATGTGCTGATTGTAACAATAGGACTGTTGCTTTAGAGATTATCCCCCTTCATTCCTGCAGCAACTGCAGTGGCTCCCGTTGGGTGAAAGCACCAATGCTTAGGGAGAAGAAAATGACTTCTCTCTCAGCTGGTTTATCTATTAGAGGTGAAGAGGAAACCTATATAGGTGGGAATGTATCTGCTGGCAAGAATATTGACTTACTAGTGCCTGATAGTTAAGGTTTTATATATCTATTGTTTTAAATTTTGACTGATTTGTATTCTATAATTTTCATTTTATACGCTTATTTTATTTATATAGTTGTAATAAAGGTTTTAAATAAAATCCAATGTGAAAATAAAGCATAATATAATTTTTATTATGAAACTTCCAGTCAATAACACTGAACCATTCCATAAAACACAATGTGTCTTCGATTTCATACAAGATCCATTTATAACAATCTTGTCGCGCGGAATATTGGGCTTTTTTATAAATTTTTACACAGCCTTTGACAATAAATTACTACATGTTACAAAACTGATCAGTGGAGCTAACAATATAACATGTGACACCAATGTATTTACAAAATCTTCTTTATGACGGGCAGTGGCGCAACCGTTGAAACTTACAAATGATAAATTAAACCTCGATACAGTTAAAACACTAATAACAAAACAAAATCAACGTTTAGTTCAACCGAAAATCCGTATATAAAACCGCTAGTCATATTGAGCGTGCACTCATTAGCAACTATAGTTCAAAAAGTTAAAAATTAAGATTAGTCGTACAACACCGATCTCGTGGAGAGGCATTTTGTGAGAGAAACTTTACGAGCACGGAGTTGCAGAAATGCGTGTTCACGAGATCGATGTTGCACTATTTAGGCACTTGATTAATGATAGTACAAGTTTGTCTACCAGTAAGCCATTAACTATAACAATAGTGTTTATAAATCGAGTTCGTAGTTGCCTTCACTATGTTGCGTGGTGATGTCTTCCATCAAATAAAACAATAAGGTCGCGACCACTGCCCGTGGGTGCGTTCGTTCAGTAAAAAAATATATAAAAGAGTGTGGGGCGCGGCGATCATTCCCACTCGGTGGTGGCCGGCGGCTTCGGGGTCAGGTCGTACAACACGCGCGATATGCCCGGCACCGTCATCAGCTCCTTGCGCATTCTGTCTACGACCTGAAAAACAATATTTTTATTATGGCTACTGCATTTTTTAAATACAATAATAATTGCCGTAAAAATCTAAGGCTGGTTTTAAAGTATGTCGACCTTCTACGTCGGTGAGAATAATGTATTATCTTCCGTGAAACTTCAAGGAATACTTAACTTTAACTAGTAGTGAGTAGCTTTATCAGCGTGGACATGGTTAAAATCATCATAATTCAATGTTACTCTTGACCAGCCAAAGCAAAATAAAAAATATTACGTAATTATCAAAAGCTCGTGGTTTTTACCACATTTAAAAAGATTCGGAACAGAGACAAAACTCATCAGTCAGAAGTGTTTTAAAGGTAGTAAGTATAATGAGAGGCATGTCGTACGTCTTGCGGCATGGCGTCGGAGCCGGGCAGCGCGGCCACGCCCGTCATGAAGTCGGACGTGATGAAGGGGCGCAGCACCAGCGAGCGCTGGCAGGACGCCGCGCGCACCGCCGCGTCGCGGTCGAAGTGGATCGGGATCAAGACCACCGGCATCTGCGCGATGCGGCCCGCGCAGCCGCTCGACACTAGCACCTGCAGGTACGATAACATTTACTAAGTGTTCTAACAAACAAAACACCAATAGTCTTCCTCTTAGAATTAATTGTATTATAGCACTAATAGCCTTTTCAATAGCATTGTATAAGTTGTCAAATCTGCTGGTTGTAGGACATAATTCATGCCGCACGACTCACGTGTGACTATTTAAGTAGACTAAAATTCTTGCTTAATTGTAACAGAAAATATAAAAAACGATACAAAAATTATTCTTATACTTGCTCTAAAACTTCCTCATTGAATTCCAGGCAGACAAATTAAATGATTATTATCAAGATTCAAAACAAAGACAATTACCTGTGTAGCGAGATCATCGGCCTGACGTAATGTAGAGATGACTTGTTGTGTGAGGAAAGTCGGTGTGATGTCTGTTACTTGCTCCTTAATTATACCTCCGAAAGCGTAGCAAACCCTAAAGAAAGATAATGTTAGTTCAATAAATTTGTCGACAAAAAGTTTATACGAATAAACACACCCACTGTTTTAAACGTCTTAAGGCAACGTGTAATGAATATTTCATTTTACGATCGATCTTCAGTTAATTTATCGAATCAGTTAAACGATTCCATTCAAAGATGTTTTTGTAACATACCTGTTAACATTGTGGCATACTCGCGGTATAAGTTTGGCGAGGTAGTGCATGTCTTTCCAGTCCGGTGGATACCTCTCCGTCGATAATGCAACTGCGTAACTATACGTCCTGCCGTCACCTGGGAATACACGATTATACGTTACATTTAATTAAAAATAATAAAAACATTAAATTCCTTGAAACCCAAAATTTATACATAGAATAGAATAATTATGATCAGCTGGTAAAATGTAAATGTAACACAAGCAAATGATTTTATTTGCTTGCTGATGATGGTCGATTTAAAGTTGATAAGCTAAAACTGGGCAGTTTTGTATCATAAAAAAATCACGTTCACTGATCTCTAGTTAAAAAATCTATTTTTTTTTAAACGACTCCTGCACCTATGTAAAAAATTATATTACGGAGTTCAGGAACATACCAGTCAAATGCACAAAGAGCTAGACGCAACCAGATGTGTTTCTGTTTGCGAATATGCAAGAATAACGTTAGGAAACCCCTAGAAAGTCTGTGAAGGACAGCCAGGTGTACCTTGCACGCCGACAGTGCGCAGCGGCAGCAGCGTGGCGGCGACGGGCGACTTGGACGAGATGCGCTTGAGCTCGGCCTGCTCCGCCGGAGTGCTGGCGTTGGCCACGCGGCCCAGCAGCGCGTGAGACTTCACGCACATCGACGCGTACTCAACCATTATTTTCACTATGACCTGGTTAAAAAGGTTGCTCTTATACTGTATGCTTGTATTAAGGTAGTTTAAAAATCAAGTATGTTTTCTAAATACATCAGTCGCTTTATTATATGATTTTAGCTCACAAATGAAAATTTTAAGAGAAAAAATATGTTTTTCCCATGTCAATGTTTCCAAAATATGTTGTTGTTTTTTCTATGTGGTATGTGGCTCTACCTTTAGCATATAATCTATTATCAAAATTAGATGAACTTCATAAAACTCTTGTCTACAATAATTATGGCTTGAGATATTGTGTTATATTAGGTATACATAATGTAGTACCTGTGTCTCGGCGAAGTCCCTCTCGCAGTAGGCTTCCTCCTGGCAAAGTACCCTGACGGCCAGTCCGGGCCCCGGGAACGGCTGCCTCTCCACCAGCGCGGCCGGCAGACCTAGCTCCATGCCTAACGCTCGCACCTGCCACACAGATCATTGTTATTATTTACCATATAACTTACTCATTAAAACTAGAGAAAAGATGCTTTAAAATGCTGTGAATATTACTAACTACTTCACAAATGTCCTAACTATGGGTAATACAATTTTCGCTCTATAAAACCGTGTCTCGTCATATCTCTATAGCAAATTTGTTTATAATTTTTCAACCACACAAAAGTTATAAATTAAAAGAGTCCAAAGAGTCAAAACAGAGTTTAAAAGTGCCTCACTGAAGCAGACTCAACAAACTGTAACTTTTAAGGCTAAAAACCAAGGCACACAAATATAATGCTCTCATGTGTTGTTCATGTATTTAAACCCCTAACTTCGCGACATGACTTCTAAAAATAACCTAAAAAGGAATATCGACTCCAACGACATCAAATTTCTGCTCTTATTATCCAAAATACATAATTGATTTCCCACCTCATCCTTGTGGAAGTCCCTGAGCGGCTCGACGACGCGGCCCCGCTGGCGCAGCAGCCGCACGAGCTCGGTGTCGTTGTGGTGCGTCTTGATGGTGGCCGCGTTGTTGGAACACATCGACGACGCCGACTCGATCAGGTCGGGCCGCAGCGTGCCCTGGCCCAGTAGGACCTGGTCCTCTCTGGGAAGCGGATAGAAGATTAATAATCGACATTTAGACGCATCCATAAAAACAAAAATAGACTGTTGTTTAAGCTGAAAGTGCCAGATTTCCGAAATTACAGTTCATGGACTAATGTGCGTCGTGATTTATGCTAAGTATGTGAACTACGCTTTTTTGAAATACCCATTAGTGGCAGCAAAACCTTTTTTTTTTTGTTGTCTGTTGAATATTCACTCAATAACTTAAACCACACAATAATCATCCAATACTCTTGACACCCACTTCCTCGAGAGAGAAAGCGGGTAATGTCACTCTCACTGACAAAACCAAAACCGCCGTGCAACGTCTCCCGCATTCAGTCGGTGTAAGGCAACGTATAACTATTCATTATATACCCAAAAGGTCCCCCCTCCCGGATTAAAATTCGGGATGCTGGACCTAAAGCAGGAATAGTACCCTTAGACTAAGAGGCCGCATGTGGTAGCATCCACTGCCACGGACCAGTATATGAAATAACATAGAGTGTTGGCTCCTTTATCTACTACAGGCTATGTTGTCGGTACGTACTCGAGGCTGAGGTCCCGCACGGCCTGCTCGGCCACGCGGATGAACACGTCGCCGATGATCTTGCGCTTGTCCTCGGGCGCGCTGGCGTGGCACAGCAGCGGCGTGTGGCGCGCGCGCCCGCCCGCCTCGCGGACCACTGTGCTGCCCTGCCGGAACTACGGGGAGAGAACGATACGTACATTCTTTCATATGTTTGGCAGGGATACACGGACAGACAAGTGAGCTGCAGCCGTTGACGTTTCAAATTCGAACATGAAACGCGACACACAACAATTGCAAGTATCTCTATATGGTGACTGCTGCGGTTACCTTTAATTATGAAAGAAAAATTTAAACACTTTATCTTTTCTTTTTCGATACGAAACGAATCGCTTTACTACTGAAAAAACCAAAGTTTATTTTAATTTGAAGTGCAATAGGACGACTATTTAGATTCGTAACGTATTTGTTTCCAATTCACAATAAAAACGACCTAAAAAAATATACCCAATACTCCTAAATCAGTTTATAAAATCTTAATGTACACACCTGATGCCCTGCATTGACAACATGAAGACGAACACCGAGCTCCCTCAAACACCGCTCAACTTTGGCGCTCTCGTTTTTACGCATGAAACCTGAAAAACATTCAACATTTATTCACCTATGTAGATTGATTAATAAAAAATCTCTTGAACAAGTGCCAAGTTTACTATGAGCACTCCATTTGTAAGTCATGACATTGGCAATGAAGAGGTAACATTTGTTTTGCTAACTGAATGAGTTGTTTTGATTCGAACAGCTTGATTCTTTTTATATAAACATCGATTTATCCATCTGTAGTTCAGTTCAACATTCAAAGAGGTTCAATACAAATAGTTTTTTTTACTTGGGGATTTTTTTTACATTTTAGAATGTTATTTACGAATGCTTACCATTGTCAATGTGTAAGGCGATGACTTGGTCTTCGCGGAGAGCGTGTCTGAGTAGCGCCGCGCATACAGTTGAATCGACACCACCGCTAACTAACACCTGATAAAGAACCACATATTATGTAGTCAATCAATAATTCAAAAATTATAAAGTAAGGCAAAAGATCGACGGAGAAAATTTTGATAAATAAAAAATCTTGTACTAAGAGACATGATGATACAAACTATCGTTGAAATGCAATCGTTATACGTTTCCTGATACACAACACAACAAAGCAGTCGACAATGATGAGTCAACTTTTCATACATTTTATTCACTTTCAACATAAAATTGTCTAATAGTCTTTAGATAAATAGTAATCTTAAAGTTGAAAGCAATCAAACAACCCTGAACCCATGATTCGTCTTTTTATACATGTTTATTCTGTTTTAACGACCTTACTCTTCTCCTGAATATACAGGTTATACATGTTAATGTACGGTAATCAGCGAGTTCTCTGTTAGAAAAGCTTCATCGTACAGAGATGTTTATAGCAGTAGCGCGGTGTTGCTCTAGGGGAGGCGTATCAGAAAGCTGCCTAAGCATATGGACAGTCTTCTTTCTTTAATCCCCAAAGGACCTTTAACCTAAGTATGCATAGTTTCGTCTAACTAATTACGAAAATGAATCTTACTGGTTTGGTAATACAGTTTCAAATTTGTTTTATTAATTCTTCATATTAGGGAAATCAATATTAAGTGTTTAGTTTTCATCACATCCCTGGTGTTACATTTTTTTTTTACTAACACCGCTACTTATTCAAAATAAATACTATTGTGTTTAATGTAAAATTGTTCATGGACTTTTATTGTTTACCATACAATTAACAAAAGTAATTTCACAAGTATGAATAAATGAAAAATGATACAGTTCTCTTAGTAGACTCAACATAAATCTGTAGTCAAAATTTTTATACACATTACATAAAATAATTATAAAAAATACTTACAAGTACTTTGTTGTCACCAACAGTCTCTCTGATGTAGTGTATGCAGGCTTCGCGGCGTGAGCGCAACGTGAAGGTGCGCGACAGTCCCGCGATGTCGAACAGGAAGTTGGACAGCATCTGCTTGCCTTTTGGGGTTAGATCCACCTGGGGAACGTAAATTATGAATAAGAACCGTTAATATTGTAACTTAAGTGACAATTGAAATTATAAAAATATATAATTTAAATGAGACGAAACGCAAAATCATGTAAATTGGATTTCCATTTTACTGTTTTTGAATGTGATAACTGCTTAAAAAGATCTAATTATGCTGTGTCCTACAGTAACATCTTATGTTATATATCACTAAACCATTTTTTTGTTTGAGTTTGCTGATTCTACTCAGTTTCTTTTAACAGATACGTTAAAAGAAATGGAGTAGAACCAGGTCCAATAACTACGAATGTTTTTTTTCGTGTTTAGCGGCCTCTCCGCAGCGTCAGATCATGATTAAAGACTCCGATCGGGTTCGAACTAGTCGGATGCAGTTACATCATGTAATAAAGAATATGTCACCTCTGGGTGGAACTGTACGCCGTAGAGCCGCATCTGCTCGTTGTATATGGCGGCGATCAGGTGGTTGGAGGACTGCGCGCCGATGCGGAACCTCTCGCCCACCTTCTGCACGCTGTCGCCGTGAGTCAGGAGTACTGGCTGCAGCTTTTCTAGGCGGCTGTAGAAAAAAAATATATTATTTTTGTACAGTTTGGAAGACCACTGGTTATGTGGCTTAAAGTTGCTGGCAGTGACATTCTAATTTTTAGGTACCTTATGATTCATTTTACATTACATTTTAATGATAAAGACCTGCCGCCTTCTGGAAATCTACCTGACTTATTAAAGGAAAAGTAAATAAACAAACTAAATAAGTTAAATGTGTCATAGAAAACAATTAAGCTCTTTAGGATTGAACATAATAAACCAATCACGTCAAATCGTGCTTCTTTTTTTCCATTGAAGATAAAGTGTTTCGTTTTATTTCAATAATAATATTCCTCTCTCTAGCTTACTTGAACAGTGGGCATGTGGTTTCCACCTCGACCTCGTACTGGCCGTCCTCGCGCGCCTCCTTCCGGAGCACCGACCCACCGAACTCCTTGTTCAACATCTGCATACCGTAGCATATTCCTGACAAACAAATTTAAACCTTATGATCGATTGTTTAGATGATTTTTAGTTGATCATTTGCTCATCTCAAGATCTATAAATCTACCTTTACCATAAACTTCAGAGATAATATTATCTTATCTTACAAATAAAAAATCAGACTCTTGCATTAAGGAATATATACTTATGTCACAAACATACAAACCACAAACCCAGAACAAGCATCCATGGATTACACAAAAACTTATCCTAAGCGAGGATCGAACCCGCGACACGACGCGCACAGTGCTTTTGGCGTGGCGACCTGAACCACTCGGCTATCCGTGCAGTCAGATCAGTTATATATGAACAAAGAACTATGACTTAGATATTCCTTGGAAATGTTTTTCAGAGCGCGCTGGAGAGCGAACGGAGAGGGCTACGCTCATAGGCTAAGATGAGATGAGAATGTTTTTCAGTATGTATTTGTGTAATGAAAGCTTACCTAATACAGGCAGTCCGATCTTGAATATATCCGAGTCGTATCGCGGCGCGTCCTCAGCGTACACGGAGTTGGGTCCGCCGGAAATGACGATGGCGCGGTAGCCCGACTCCTTGAGGTGGTAGGCCGGCGTGTCCAGAGGCAAGATGTCCGACTCCACGCATAGCTCGCGGATGCGCCGGTCTATTACCTAAAAGTACAGTTAGTAAGTATTTTTTTCAATGATGTCTTAGTGATTTTATCAAATAATTGAAGAATGAAAAATTGCACCTTAGGTTTCAACCACAAGTGTAATTTTGCTGTGAGTCATTCTTGAATTCAACCTACAAAGACAACATAGCTAGTGTCTTTCCAGGTTCAAACGTTCGTTGTTAGACTCATGGTAGCAAAAATACTGTGGTCTGTCGATTTGACAACAGATTCACTATATCAGCTTCTTGGAAATCAAGGGATTTAAGTTGATTTACCAAATACATATAATAAATAAGTAAAAAATGACGTCTCCAGACTCAGTTGATTATATTAACTGATTATTTTATTAAGGTATTTAGAAATATATGTAGAGTTATAAACTTTTTTAAAGGTAAAAGACTATCCAACGTTCAATTTGGTTTCTAATTCTATAAGCGAACATAGTATCGGCCGAAAATGGCTAGAAATCCTTCAAGTGCTTGGCCTACTTAAAATACGGTGAGTATAACTTAATTTGGATTACACGAGGATATAAAGCTTATACGGCGCAATTCTGAGCAAAAACTGATTGAATTAATAAAATTTCCGCTCATTTTTTCGATATCGTGAACCGGAAACCGGCCCAATATGGTCAACTATTGAGAAACGTATTAGATAACAGCTAGTTATAATATTACAACATATTTCATTAGTTTACGAAACAGTCTTACATTTGATAAGGTAACTAATTTAGAATGGAGATTCAATATCATAAAATTGTTTATTAATACTGTTATTGCCAAACGAAGATGCCGAGTGACGTCACATTTTAATCACTTTGAAGAATAATTTTACTGTTTAACGAAACAGTTGAAAGACGGACTAACAACCGTAGTGTACGTAGCTAGGGATGAACAACGTTAGTTGAAGGAAGTTTTCTGTTCAGTAAGAGCTGGCTCTAAATATTTAACTGCAAATATAGCTTGGTCATCTAAAATAACAATACAACAAGTTACGGAATCTATAAAGGCATTTCAACATATGACCGCAAGTCGTTTACAAACCTAAAGAGCCATACTGGCCTTTCATTAGGGTTTAGTTGCATGTTTTGTGGCGGAAAAAACATAAATTGTTGACAAAAAATAACTATTATGTCTGCTGATAGTCGAGTTAATAAATAAAATTTAGCGAAAATTTTTTAGAGGGCATCTTATCAATTAATTTATGACGATCAGTTACGACATAGTTTAATCGAAAATTGATTAGTTGACACTGACCTTAAGATGGCCTTGATAAACTTTGCAAAATGATATTTGGGGGACAATAGGTGTATTGATCATTTTCAATTAGTAACAGTAGTTTTTTTTCAATTAAAATAGCTGTTTAAAAGTTCAGTGGCTGCTGAGGTCGATAACCAAGTGGAATTTATTTAATCTTCATGTCAAAATAAAAAAATAATATAGCTTAGTGGTTTCTTAGGTTTACGCGAATGTTAGACATTGAAATGAAACTACTTGGTCACGGGCAGACTGCAAAGGTTTCGAAACGTCGGGAACTAAAATCTAAAATTAAACCACGATAAAATCCGTAAAAGTAGTTTCATTTCAATAATATAGCTTCTTTTTTTTTGCACCCTGTCATTATTGCGTGAAAAGTGAACATACATTTCTCTAATTAAATAGGTCGTATATACAGGGTGTTTAAGTGTTTATACTAAGGCAGTCGTTTTATTGGCACCGAATGCAATATTTTCATGAACCCTCGCAGCGTGTGATGTCGTTGAACGCAAAATCGGTTCATTGTAGTGTCTGGCGCTTGCACCCGTCACTACGAGGTTCTCCCCATGTGTAAAATAGAGTAAACTTTATCGATATTTTCAATATTTGACGTACTACGAATCCTACTAATGTTACGAAAAAGTTTGTATATATTTGGATGTTTGTTATTATTTCTCACAAAAACCTCTGAACGTATTTAGACGAAACTTGGTCCATAGACTATTTATATCCTGGATTAGCACATAGGATAGTCTTATTCTCGATTTTATGTTACCATGGGGTTTTTTTTTAATTTGTAGCAGGCAGGTCCGCGGCCCGCGGGCAACTGCTAGATAAATATAATTATTATAAGTAGAATATTAAATTATATGTTGATTCTTTAATTTCGTTACTTTGAGGACTACAAAGGTTTCCGACAGTAATGTATTCTTATGCATTCTGAATGCATTTATCAAAAAAAAAAAACTATCTTATCCTGAGAATTGGTTCTTAATGGTTCGAGATTTTAACTTTACCCGAGTTTTTACCAAGTGTTTTTTTAATAGGTATTATTATAAACGTTTTAATGTTACCTTCCCATATTGAGATCCAGCGTCTAATATGGCGACCTTGTCACGTCCATGTGTAGACCCGTTGGTACTCCGGAACTGTCCATCTGCAGAGGCTGTGTGCATCTCGCCAACTCGCCAGCAGCACTAAACGATCATGAAAAAAAAACATTTTAATTCACATAATAATGTTATAGGCACTTGCGACAAACGATTTAGAAAAAACAAATGGAAGGTTATAGGAATTTTATGTCCTGTCATATCATGCTATAAAATACAATTGTATAATAAACTACTCTTTTTTATTGATAACTAGTTGACATGGGCACACTTGGTTGGACAAATCAATTTTTTTGTTTAATATTTCAAGAAAGTCATAACTAACGTGGCTGTTCGGTTAAGTCGATCTAGAGATTAGTGCCTCCAACTCCACAAACTTCTTTATAATATTAGAAGTATAGATTGAAATAAAAAATCAAGGCAGAAAAGTAAAATGAACGTTTACAATTGTCGCGTGCTAGAAAATTGCGGGTGATTACCGACAAACCTTTTTCGTAAAACTTATGAATATTACTGAGAACAGAAAACACTTAATTTATCTCATCGCTAACCTGAATAGCACAAGGCTAGAAATACGTAACGGATTAAATTTATAATTACACCTGCCCATGCTAAAATGCAAAGTGTTATAGGTTTTCAATGCAAATTCTGCTAAGTTTGTACGTGTAAATTGAATACATTAAATTAAAATGTTTTTTTTTTCTATAAAAACGAGGTTACAGCTTTGTAGTCAAATACGCCTTAACCAAAAAAAATCCTGGCCACATTTACTCCCATGAGGTCTAACCTCTAATTTTAACCTGAAGGTCATTGTATAGTAAAATTTATAGTAGCCGTGTTTACTAGCGTGTCAAACCATGTGTAGGTAAGTAAACAGTTAACACGGCTGTTTGCGCGCCAATTTATAAACTACGAATGTCTTATTCGGTACGAGTACGAATTGAAATGCCGCTCGTTAATTCAATATGGCTTACTATTGTGGCTTGTACTAATATAAGGTCTATACGTAAATTTTCAACATTCATAAGGATAATGAACTTTATACCTTTGTAATAAGTGCTGTCTTGTAGTCTGAAGGATTTATAAATTGTGGTTACATAGTGGTTTATTAACCCAATTTGTATATTGACTGAGAAATATAAGACATTGCATATTATTATCTTAAGTCCTATTACTTTTTATATAAGTGCAAGTCCTTGCAAAACAGGGAGCACAATTGTGAGAAATGGATCTGTTTTTAATTTTTTAAGTGTTGACATATTTTTGTGATAATTAAATTTAACTACTGTAACTATGAAGTCATAACTTTTGAATATCTAAACATTCATTATGCTAATCAATATTAAGTATAACTTTGAAAATGGTGTTACAAATTTAATAAGATTTCAATGACTTACAGCTATTGTTCTCAAGCCTGTGACAAATTTAAAAACAAATATTTCTTTCATAATCTTTGTTTTGAAGATTACAATTTGTAAAACAGCCTTTATGGTACTAAAACAAAATTACTTATAAATGATTCATTATTGATTACTGTGATGATTAAATTTATTTATATTATAGGCTAAGCTTGCTAAGCCTTGGCCAATCATGTACAGTGTGACTAATAAGGCAGGTAATGTGTTTATAATGATAACATAAAAGAAAGACTGTGTAAGACCTCTTTGTAAACTTTAAAAACAATAGATAATCAGATATGTTTAAAAACAAATAATTTTGGTGATATTAATCTTTACATCCAGTTTTTACTGATGCCACATGGTAACATTGGTATTATTGGAAGAAATACTACTTCATGATATTCACAAAACAAATACACATAATGACACTACCTTTAAAAAAAAGTTCCTAAATCCAAACATTACAGTGCAAAATGTCCACAGATATTTTTGCTAACTTCATTGTCACAGCACATGATTTTAAAGCGAATTTAAACAAAAGAACTTATTTATAGTTTCACTATTAACAATAAATATCATACTAAGAGTAAATTCTCTTGATATTAAAACCTCCTTGCACAAAAACTCTTGTGTTTTCATATGACTCTACGTTGTCAATGGTTATTTATAGAAAGCATTCCACATGAAGCGTAATTATTGTACACACAAACATTTTGTGATGCATGCATGTATAGTACTATTATTTACTTTATTACAGATGAATAAAGCTCACATGTGGCTCCGAATTTATGTTGACCTTAAATATTTACCTTGAAAATTATAAAAACATCTGAATAAATTTTGTATAAGAACCTTTTTGTTTAAAATATGGCTTTTTGACAAAATTTGTTCTGGTAAAAAAAAACGTTTTCTGTGTTCATCAAAATATTATTGATTTATATTATATTTTAAAACACATGTATCATAATAAAAAAACATTGAAAATATTTTAAATAGCTAAATAAAAAAAAACTTACCGAAAATTAAGAAGTGTGGTCCAGTGGACACAAATGTTCAAACTATTATATATTCTTACTGTTAAGGTTAACTAAATAAGGTTATCACAAAATTCTGATAAGAATTGACCACAACTAAATCACAACTTACTGATGTAATAACAATAAGCATTGTTTTTTAAACGGTCTAACAAGGACAAGAGCAGAAAGACACGTTGCGTAAATTAATAAATATTTTTTAAACAAAGAACAATACAAATACTCACTTTTCTGAGAATACAAAACATTTTAATACTTGAGCTTGTAATTTACACATGATTTTTAGAAACAAGATGATCCAAGATCGATTGATAACAGAAAAGATAAGGTTTAGATAAATATGAAGAATTTTGTTGAAATTCTACAGACTATCAGTCGCATACCGGGGACATCGCGCACATAATCAAACACACTTACCGCCGATATTTTGAACGCGTATTCAAGACTGCAAAACAAGGAGCTTATGCATAATAACCGCGTCCGATTAAATGTAAAACAGTACGTAATGCAATGAAAATGTTAAGTAAAACCGGGATTTGACATTAGGTTGTGGGTCATAACCGGAGGGACTGATCTCAGCAGCCATTTCTAATCCTTCAAATAACGTTCTAATCCATTAAAATTCTTTTTCATAGTTTTTCACACTTACCTAAAAGAAAATATTCGCTAATTCAGTAGAATATGTTCATGGGAAACACGAAAAAATGTGATTCTCCATTCAGCACTACGAATACAAAATTTTAGTACTGAAATTGGCTGTCAGGTGGCGCACCGGACATCATATTGTCAATGCATTCATGAGATTGTTTCATTTTATCTACTAACAGAGTTGTATCAATTTATTAAATCTTTTATACTACTTACTAATTTCTAATGAATCTTTAAAAAAAGGCTTAATTTTCATACGAGTATTTTACTTCACAAATAAATAAATAAATTGAGAATATCAGATAAAATAATTAAAACGAACGCACTTTTTATTTTGCTTGTCATCTTTTCCAACGTTTCTATTTAAGCATAAATATAATTCTATAACACAGCATATAACGCAAATGCTTGCTTATACTACAGTCTTGTGGGCTCTGATAATTAATTTTATCGAGGTTGTATTTAAAAAACCTCTGATATTCGAATAAGGTTCAAAGAATACCTTCAGAGTACTTAAACGAAATTGTATTTTCTGTGTAAACTTGCGTGTTTAGAGTTGACGACCTAACCCGTTTCGTTACCAGCAGTTTTCTAGATTTAAAATGTTTAGGTTTTAAAAATATTTAATATTTCCACGATGTTAAAAATAAACCATACCATATAAAAAAAATATCATAATCGTTACTTGATTGTGGTGTGTTTATTTGTTAGTTCTTATTTATAGAAAAAAAAACATAATTTATATGAGATTAACAAAAAGTGTTGCACTAGTTGCGTATATAGGAGTGTGTAATTGATTGCTTTGTACATGAAATTGATGACGGTCAAGTCAAGCGATCGTCTGTGTGTTTCCTTATTTTGAGAAATAGTTTAGTACTAATCAATAAAAATGCCGGATCATCTAGGCGATGATATGCGTAAACTCAAAGATGTTACAGAGGAGCCGGAAAAAGAAATTAAATGTAAGTTCAAATAACAAGATCGACCATTGTTGTTTTTCGCTATAACCCATATTTGCTTTTATGAACTGATTATTTATGAGAAATATAAACGACTATGTTTTTCGTATTTTAGCTCTCGATGAAGGCGATATTGCGCTTCTGAAATCATACGTAAGTATTATTGACAAATCTAGTTACAAAACCATTGATATTGATGACTGGCATTTTTTGAAATTTAACTTTTTTCGGAATGCACTATAGGGCCAGGGACAGTACACGAAGATCATCAAAGAGGTTGAAGATGGCATTCAGACTGTGATGAAGAGGGTTAATGAATTGACTGGTATTAAAGAGTCTGATACTGGACTGGCTCCCCCCGCCTTATGGGATCTGGCTGCAGATAAACAGACTTTACAGAATGAACAACCATTGCAAGTAAGATTTTATGCTTAAAAATTATCCTTTTTACTTGAAAGGGATGTTGCTTTAAACAAGTTATTGTTCCTTAGAATGTGCTAGATTGTATGTGTGCTCTATTTTACAATGATAAAATTATTTGACAAAGGAAGTACCTCAGACAGTCTCTCAATAATCTTGAAATAAGATTATGGTGCATGTTTTGATTAAAAACTTGTGTTTATGAACAACATACCATCTACAGCATACTGCCGATATTTGATACAAATATTCAAAGAGAACAAAGTTTATTTCCTAACAAATAATATTAATATAGGTAGCAAGATGCACAAAAATCATCAATGCAGACTCAAATGACCCGAAATACATCATCAATGTGAAACAGTTTGCTAAGTTTGTGGTTGACCTCGCTGACTCTGTAGCCCCCACAGACATTGAAGAAGGCATGAGGGTTGGGTAAGTTTATCCTCAACATTTATTTAATCATATTTTTACATATTTCTAAATTTTCTTTTTTTAAGGAATATAACATTACCATCAATCAAACTAGTTAAAATACAATAAAAACATATTGTGCCACATCAGACTTAATATTATGTAAAGGTCTAGGTAACAGCGTTTTTGTTGTTGGTTTATATTGTCCAAACATTCTTAACATCAGTTACCACAGATCTGAAGCAAATTGAAATTTATAATTGGTATGTAAAATTGTTTAGTTGTTTTATAGTCGTTAGAGTATCGGTAATGTTTTCTAATGTTTCATTTTGTATCAATAGAAATAATTATTTTGCTTTAGTAGTCATAAG
Source organism: Trichoplusia ni (assembly GCF_003590095.1). NCBI lineage: Eukaryota > Metazoa > Arthropoda > Insecta > Lepidoptera > Noctuidae > Trichoplusia > Trichoplusia ni. The sequence continues at coordinate 21,915,468 of NC_039478.1, forward strand.
CGTAAGCCTATAATAAGAATGCTTTGCAGTTATAATGTATGTAGTTTTAAATAGAGTCTGTAGTTGAAAGTTAATAAGAGAGTTGAAACTGTATCATCATCTATATCTCTATAAAAAATACCAAATCAATAGTACCACTGAAATAAATCAGTTATTCGTATTTATTTCATATGTGTTTGTATACAGTGCCATAGTATCCATAAGGCACTTAAGGCCAGTGCCTAGGGGCCCACCACCAAAGTAGGCATCTAAAAAGCTCAATAAATTTTTCACTGAATGAAAATAACTTGAACCAAGGGGCCCCCACTCCCTTGTTGCCTCGGGGCCCCTGGGCCCCTAGATCTGGCCCTGTTTGTATAAAAAGACACACCAAGATTTAGATTTTAGATGTATTGAAACATTGTTCATTTTAAGTACCTTAACAAAATGATTAGTATAGTTATAGTTTTAAATGTTTCACTATGGGAATAGGAAGTGACTATTAAGAGCCCATTTACACATTGTCTTCTTTTTATGGGTTACATTATGTTATTACATCATATAGTGCACTGTCACACTTTAACATCTACACTTATATTACTTTACGTCATGACTGCAGGCTCACTGATGAAGAAAGAGAAATAATATGAACCTTTACATAAATGTCCATACCCACATATAGAGCTGAGATTTTTCGGTTTTTATTTTCAATAGACATGTTAGTTGCTAATGCTTGTAGATGATCATGCTAATGTAGAGTTGGCCTTTAGATGCTTAAAATATATCGTACTTTTAAACAAATTCTGGTGGAAATATCTGTGGGTTTGATAAGTCACTTTCATCTTGGTTTATTCAAAGTTTATTAGTGACTCACTACTATCTAAAACATCTTTAGTTGCAGGTTTTGTGACTAATTTTATAAGAAATAATATACTACATATAAAAGTTCTCCGTTACATACAGAAACTAAAACAGAATCTTATTGATCAAATTATTCCATATGTCGGGGTTCTAAAGTCTAAACCCGTTTGAAAATAGAAAAGTTAAAAGTGCAACACTTATGGCCATGGTTTCTATTTAAAACTTTTTACAAGTCTATGCCACCAGGGCATAAAGCAAACTTTTTTTGTTTCTGTAACGGTATTTTGATACATCCTCCTTAGTGACATAACTGGCCTACAGATAGCTCTAGCCAGTCTAAGGAGAGCTGTAAAGGTGGTTGTTTCACAAGCATTGGCAGCTTCTAATAAACTCTCCAATATTATACACAAGTTCATTGAAAATTGACCTAATTTTGTGAAGCTTTCTATTATGGGTATTACCTTGAACTACAAATATTATTAAGTCTCCCCATTTGTTGTGTGAACTGAAAATTTTTGATTTACCTATTTAACTTGTTGCATATCTAACTTAACTCTAACTTAACAGTATAGAACAACTGAGAGAGTCAGCAAAAAATGGATTATAAGTTCTTATAACCTTATGTGCGACAGGTTTAATAAGCATTTTGAAGTATTCAGAGGGTCTACCACCACATCTTAGTACTATAATTATGGTTGTCGAAGTCTCTCACCCAAAAAACATAGAGCGGCATTTTCACAGTACTATTATTATGGACGAGGAAGTGTGACAGCCCTATAAACATAGAGATCTCTCTTCCACACCTGCAATATTTATAACAAGTTTAAAATATGGTGGTAGGCCCCTGAAATTGTACTATTTATGATAAATCTAAAACTTAACTTTGTAAATTCTAATCAATACTACAGACATCTCACTATACCTCACAATTGTAACTCACATTTATCATATAGCGTGGACCGCAACAAGTATCAGATCCACATCCCGCTGCCGCCCAAGATCGACCCCACCGTCACCATGATGCAGGTCGAAGAGAAACCGGATGTGACCTACAGTGACGTCGGAGGCTGTAAGGAACAGATCGAGAAGCTGAGAGAGGTCGTGGAGACTCCTCTCTTACATGTATGTATTTTTTTTATTGTGAAATCAGGATTACATAGTAAACGCCAATGTTTTTGTAAATTGTAATCACATTAGTCCAGTCTATGTTGACTTAACTGTCAAATCGACTTTTAATCGAGCATAAATTTGACTGACAAAGTCAGAACTTCCTTGTTAAACATCTAAGTACCAGTGTACTTAACTGAATCCGGTTAGACTGGAAGCAGCCGACCCCAACATAATTGGGAAAAGGCTAGGCCGATGATTTTCGTTTGTTTGAAATTTTACACATATCTCCTAAATTAAAATACTTGTCTCATCTTTGAGGAATCTGTGTCTATCTATATACCTGTGTTATTTTGTTACAGCCTGAGAAATTCGTCAAGTTAGGTATAGAACCACCTAAAGGTGTGTTACTGTTCGGCCCCCCTGGTACCGGAAAGACCCTGTGCGCTAGGGCTGTCGCTAACAGAACCGATGCTTGCTTTATCAGAGTTATTGGTAAGTATATTCTACACGTCAAGACTGTTTACCTTTTTTGAGTACCTAAGCAATCTGAAAGCTATTTAAAACGGTCAGCAAAAAAAGTCCGTTAATGCGATAAAAAAACACAAAAATGCACTTAAAGTCAAAACTGTAACGTTAAAAAGTGCCTGGAAAATGACCATCTTAATTCTGTAATTTTTAGATTGTTTTCTTTTTTGACCGTACATGGGGATTAAAGAAAGAGGGCAGTCCATAAGCTTAGGCAGCTTTCTGATACGCCTCCCCTAGAGCAACACCACGCCACTGCTATGAACATCTCTGTATGATGAAGCTTTTCTAACAGAGCTACATGTTGCAGGACATTCCATTTCTTCATATAAATTAAGTACAAAAAAATGCGAAAAAAGATTACGAACGTAATTTAATACCATATTGTACAATAGCAAACCACCAAAACGATATTAAATAGACTCCACTCGTTTTGCGCTGTCGCTTCTGTGCTTAGAAAAAAAGACAAATTTCATTAAAGGCCGATTTTTCAATCGCAAAATAACTTTTATTCGACGAATATGTTTGACGTTTTGACAGCTTTTGCATAGAAAATATGTCACGCGGCCATATTAATTCCTTAGATTAAAGTTATCTGACGATTGAAAAATCGGGCCTTAGAAAACTAATTAATTCTCAAGAAAAAATAACCATACTATCCAAACATCTGCTACACAGTGTTGTGTGGAAAGACTGTTTCTTTCGGCATATCCTACACTATTTTGCCTCAATGTGTAGTAGAATGAGCATATTAAAAATACTCGAGGTCTTTTTAAACACATTTCGTCAGTTCTAAAGTTCAAAAAATAATATAACTTTAAAGAGGTCTTTAATAATCCTTTATTCTTAGGTTCGGAGTTGGTTCAGAAGTACGTCGGTGAAGGAGCACGTATGGTGCGTGAACTGTTTGAGATGGCGCGCAGTAAGAAGGCCTGCCTCATATTCTTTGATGAAATCGACGCCATCGGTGGAGCCAGGTATAGCAAGACAATTTATTATAAACAATATTAAGATTTTATTTTGATATTTCTTTAGGATTGATTCATCATTTTCAATGGGGATGTTAAATTGAATTGTTATCTTTATAAATTAGATTCGACGACGGCGCTGGCGGTGACAACGAAGTCCAGAGAACTATGTTGGAGTTGATCAACCAACTTGATGGTTTCGACCCTAGAGGCAACATCAAGGTAAAAAAATTCTTACCAGTAAAAAGAATGAGTATTATATTTCGCAACGTATCACTTCACAGTAGATATCTAACCATTCTTTTCTAATTCCACTGACATCATAAATGATCTGATTAACACGAGAAAGTAATTGAAAAATTTAAGCCTTACTATTTGGTTATTGTTCACATCTATCATCTCGACCCTTATTAATATATGCTAATCTTTAATATGACATGAACTTGTAACATGTTCCTTTTAAATATTATTTTTTCTTTAATAAAACCTCTTCCAAATTAAGGAATTTAATCCTTGTGTCGCTGAGGTTGCACCAAAATTTAAGTGACATGCACAAAGACACCCAGACACGCTTGTCCTGCGCTGGGTTCGAACCCGCGACGTATCGAGGGCTGCGGGTTTGGCGTGGTGACCTCAATGACTGCTATCCGTGCAGTGGAATTTCAGAAATAGAAGAAGAAGAACTTTATTTTATTCTGACTTTAATTTTAATACGATGCAGGTACTCATGGCGACGAACAGACCGGACACGCTAGACCCCGCGCTCATGCGTCCCGGCCGTCTCGACCGTAAGGTGGAGTTCGGCCTGCCCGACCTGGAGGGCCGCGCTCACATCTTCCGTATCCACGCCCGCTCCATGAGCGTCGAGAGGGACATCAGATTCGATCTGCTGGCTAGATTGTGTCCCAACTCTACTGGTGCTGAGATTAGGTATATTATTTTTAGTTTTTGAATATTTATGTTTGATTCGTTGCCCCCGGCTTCACCCACATGATGAAAATTTTATAGATTTATCTTAAAAAATGAGGTTTCTTAAACAAACTTCAATACCCCCTTTTCATCACCTTCGATGATAATTGCCAAAAATCTTTCATAGTGCTCACTTACAGTATAAAAGAGACCTGCATATCATTTTTACGGTCCTAGAACCAGTCGTTTGGGCTGTGTGTTGCAGTCAGCAACGTATATAGGTAGTCTGTTGACTTTAAATTACTCTGAATGTCGTGCAGTTATTGCTCATAAAAAGTACCTCTTTTTTTATTTTACCTTATGTTATTCAGATAATGGTTAATACTAAGCCAACTATATGAATCCTATTTATTTCGACGTAAGTCCTAAGAGAATTCTAAATTGGTTCAGATTTTACCCTACAATAAAGTATATCACACTAATGTTGTAAGTGCGACAGTATGTGACTGCGTCTAACGGCTGGGACAGTGGTATAGTAAGGAGGTAGCTGACACATGAGCTACTTCCTTAAGAAGGCTAATGTTTTTGCCTTTAAACAGATATCATTTAAACAAAATTGTACCTATAACTGTTACCCATTACTTATAACCGTGATGTTACAGGTCTGTATGCACTGAGGCTGGTATGTTCGCGATCCGCGCTCGCCGCAAGGTCGCCACTGAAAAGGACTTCCTTGAAGCGGTCAACAAAGTCATCAAATCCTACGCCAAGTTCTCGGCCACGCCGCGCTACATGACTTACAACTAGTTTTATACCTTAATCCTTACTGTTTGGGTGCCTTTTTCACTGTATAAAATTGTGCTCATTTGTTTTTCAGTGTCGGTAAAACAGAGTCTTGATGGTGGTTTTACAATTCCGTCAGTTTGCTCTGTCGGTAAAACAGGAAACACAACTAATCTTAGCATTTATATCCATTAACATTATTCATCTTTTCATAGTGATAAAGGCATTGGAATAGTTTATAAGTTGTGGGAGAATGTTAAAATAAATTAGATATTGTATTTGAATAACGTCGATATAATAAAGTTAATTAATACTTTTTAAATAGTTTTTTTTATTTCTTTTCTGTTTTATAAAATTAATTTTATTATAAGCCACATTCAGGCAAGCATTAAATAGCTTGCTTTGTAATACCTAGCTAGCCAAAAATGATGACTGCTTAATTAGTTACTAGCTGTCTGTCTGTCCCTATATATGCTTAAATCTTTAAAACTATGCCACAGATGCTGATGCGGCTTTTTGAGAGTTATTCATGATATTTATATGTATAACAAAAAATAAGTAACGATATTTTTTTATACATTCATATGGTGTAACTTACTTTCCAAACGTAAAAACTTAAAAGTATATGAGGGTAGTTCAATAAAAGTTATTAAAGCGACTTGTCAGATTTACCATAAAACAGAGTAGAATAGTGAACGACTTCGTTTTTTGAAGAATTAATGGTTTTAGACATTTTGTATGTTTGCTAGAAATATTACGAAATAGAAAACACAGAGTTTATGTTAGAAGTGATATACGCATAATATTTATGTTATTTGAAAGATTGTTCCCGAAATATGATGTCTCAGACTATAAATAATAACGTGAGTATTTTTGAATTATAATATAGTTTACATTGACTAAAATATACATTCAATAATGTTTAATTTCTTGACAATAATACGTAATAATAATTCCCATTTACCTTAAAATAGTGCCTGAGTTAAAGTAACTGATAGATCATGTACTTCTACCTAAAAGCATACCTTGGCTTTGACATGGCATATATTGCGTGTTACGTTCCCTGGAAGACGCTTAAATTTGAGGTTTTATAAATCATTCGGTTAAATTATTGTATTTTTGGCATTGGCCGCCATATTGTTTTTTTCTGCAATAATTCATGTCTATACGTATTTTATTTGCAAATTTTGCCTAGTATTTTTTTACATTTGTTTATACACATACCTCACAATTCCCTTAAAATTAAAATTTTCGTTGGTTGTTTTCAACCCAATCTGTTAATGTTCTTCAAACATATTATTATTTATGTTTATTTCCCGTGTTTATGCGAATGCGTCATTCGTTTAAAAAAATACCCGGCCAGTATTTTATGTAAGTACATTATAATATATAAACTCTTGCAGGTAGACTTTTATTTTTGTTAATTATGATTTAAGCACCTATCTCAAAGTTCGCGCCTTGAATTTAAGATAACTTTCCTCAAGATAGTTTTTTTTAAACGACTCCCTTAGCAAGTAATTTAATACTTACTCAAACATTCAAGTCACAAGTACAGAGACACCCAACCTCAGGACAATTATTGTCCTACGCGGGGTCGAACCCGTGACACGTCGCAAACAGTGGGTTTGGCGTGGTTACCTCAACAACTCGGCTACCCGTGCAGTGTATCTTAATAGTATTTTACATTACTGCCTAACTATAACTTTACCTAAGTAACTAAATGAGTCCATTAATTTTTTTAATCTTGAATGAATATCAGTCTAAATGGCAGAAGTCGCAAAATGGCGGATGGTGTATTTTTTTAATTGATTAAGATGATCCATTCATAAGGTCTCTCTCAAGATTCATAACATGGTAGGTTAGGTCTATGCTTAGGTATAATATATCTTGTCTGTTACTTACAGGAAGCTTACACAGATGTGGTGGAGTTGTGTGCCCTTCTGCAATGCTTGGGCTTCAGCGTCAAATCCCTTGACACCAGTGACGGGAATGTGAGCCAAGATGGCGCTGTCCGAAGCGTTGTTATTAATTGCCAGGTACTTTTTAATTGAAATGATTATTTTATAATCTGATGATGTGTATGTTAAACTAGCTGTTGCCCGTTACTTCGTTCCCGTGGGTAGAAGATATATGTTATGATTTATACTTGCCCTGTTTTTTTCACATTTTCCATTGTCTTCGCTCATATTAGTCGCAGCGTGATGGTTTACAGCCTAAAGCCTTCCTCGATGAATGGTCTATTCAACATAAAAATAATTTTTCAATTTGGATTTGTAATGTATATAGGTACAGCATTTAAACAATCTAGACAGGGCCCCGATTCTGCTGTTTGCAATGATCGATGAATGCATGACAATTGGATTATTGCTATTCAGTTGAGCATCTTGGCAACACAACAATTGTAAATTAATTGTATTGACCTCGAGTGTATCGCTCCGAATTGAATTTCCAATTATTATGTGGAAAAATACAATTGAAAAAGAATGCAAAATCAATTTCCATTCATTCACCGGCCATTGTAGGTAAAAAGTAGAATCGGCGCCCAGATGTAGTTACAACATAAAATAATTATTATTTTGTGATTATACAGTTCAATAATGTTGAAGATATTTTCAATTTATATATTTAAACCTGAGATAACCTGTTCCAGTCGTCAGGTCTTCACGTGGTGTTGGAGAGTCCCAGCCTGTCCTGTTCATGTCCGACTACCAACCATCAGAACATCGGCGTCTGGCAGGTTTCGGGTGTTACTGGCGGGAAACAGCTGGACAAAGTTAGTGTATGACTGTTAAACGTTCACGATCAAATGTTACTTCCAAGTCTTGTCTATTAGTCATTCAAGATCATGATCATATTTGGTACCTATGAACTTGGTTGATATGACCATCAAAACAAAAAAAAATGAGCGAACAAGTTCGTTGAGAGACATTACAGAACTTAAGCGTTTTTTTTGTATGTTTTAAAATTAGTTAAAAAAAAAGTACAATAATCTTGTTTCCTAATTAAAACACACTGTCAAATCTTGATCTAATTTATTCCAGGAGTTTGGTTGCTCATTACTGGGTTCGTTACCAAAAAGCCACCGCGAAAGACTAGCGAAAGAGCTTCATGAGATGATAAGATGCATCAAGGAACATAATGAGTCGGATTCTGAACACCCTAAGGAGGCTATAGCTAATAAGTCCGCTAGCATGATTGAACTGAAAACTCCTGATAAGAGGTAAGTACCACCAGAAAAGGGAGAGTTTCTTATCACCCTGTGTAAAACGTTAAATGATCATTCCCCTATAAGTGCCCATTATTGTAACTGTGGTATGCCAGGACTGGTTTATCAGATAATACCTTCGAAGCCTTTAATGCATATATCTCCCATTAAAATAATTTAGTCCATGCAAACGTTGCAAAAAAAATCTGCAAATTTTTGCAAGCAGTGGATAAATTATTTGTTATCAGGCAAAATCTGATTTACTCTTTTTCAAGATGTTTTTTTTTTATCAAGGGCTGCAATCTCATATACCTATTTTAAATGTTCTATGCCATCCACTTGGCACATATAAAAATGCAAAGTTTATGTAACCTTCAAATTGATTAATTCTAAATTATGAACCCAGCAAAGAAGAAAGAAAGAGCAATAAAAGAACAAGACAACACATTATTAAGATAGGCCAATATTTCCGCTTGATACTTAAACAACAATTCATCTTCATATTATTGTAATTTTTTTCCAGTGATTTTAAAATAAAGTCAGACACACCAACGAGATACAGGTCCTTGGATACTCTCACAGCGGCCAGGAGGGACCCGCAGCTACCTGCTCCAGGACCACTACAAAAACTTGATCTCGCTGACGCTTCTACTGAAGAAGGGAAAGACAAAAAAGTAAGTATTGAAAAAGTATTCACGGAGAAATAGATTTGGCGGTAATAAGAGAACATAAGGACCGTTTGGGAATCTCCGATGTGAGGATATATCATAGGATACTCCGTTTACCTATTATTACTTATGTTTTTTATCGCGTTGTCAAAAATCCTAGACTTCTGAGAATCCTACGACTTTAAGGTTAACACCATCGTATTTGAATTTAATTTTCCAGCAGATCATGTGTCGAAGACAGAGTACCTACACCTTGTCTTCAACACCGGGCAGCGTTAGGATACGCAACAAGACATCAAGGTAATCTTAAATTTTCCATACCTGTTAAGCAGGTCCATGAAATTGATTATAGATAAAGAGCTCGAGGCAAACGCATTTTTTTTGCGTAAACGTTTCCATCTCTACTTTTCATAAATGAAATGCCTGCGTTTTATATTTCCAGCCCTATACATGCCACTCAGAGCACGCTCCTAGAAAGTCTGTTCGCAGCTGAGAAAGCAGCCGAAGAGCTGCACAGCAAGCTCACGTATGTGATAAGAGAGTTTGTGGAAGACGGGAAACACGATTCCTCTATATCTTCACTGACGCTGGACGTCTCCAAGATTTCATTATTAAAGGTAAGCTTTGAAGCCACCTTTAAACCCACTAAAATTGTACTCAACAAGATTCAAGTTAATGTCGTTTTTAGACGCATCATTCTGTTACTACCTATAGAGATTCCGTAGTCTCGATTTCAGTATGACAAAGTCTTCGGAATGCTTTCAGCAGAGTGACTGATTAGGTACTGTTAAGGTTGGTGATTGAAGAATATAGTCATGCCTGTTATTTTCCAATTCAATTTTGGGGATACACTACTTTTTATTCCTACTATTTGAGCTTTCGGATGCAAATGATGAAGTTGACCAAGATGGTCAGATGGTGGTTAGATATGAGTGCTTAGTGTTTAATAACTTTTTCATAAGCATAGCGTTGAATAAACAATTATAGTCTTTTAAGAGTAACCAATAAGCTTTTTCAGTGTTCCGAAGCTACAAAAGCTCAATTTTCATCAAGTCCGAATCTATCTGGTCTTGGTAATACCCGGGAAGATCTTACTAAGAGCAGGCTAAAGAGATTCGAGAGTGCTTCTACATCAAACCTAGGCCCAAAATCTTCAAGTAAAGACAACAAACTGGCCTCAAAGTTGCGTCGAATCTCGCCGAATATATTTAAAATCAAGAAAGAAGGTTCGAGTGTCAAAGCAGAAAAACCAAAACCGCAAGATGCGAAAAGTAAACTCAACAGTAGGTATTTTCTTTATCCCCAGTTATTGGTATACCTGAAATTATTAATAATAATTAATATTTTATGACTTTACTGTTTGTACGCTTAACAAGTTTTCCAATTCGCAAAACGTGAGGTTAAGTTACGATTGATTATGAATAGTCGATTCTGCAGTGTCCCACGGTATACCTAAGTACCCGTTTCTAAGGCTGCGTAAAGGAGTATCTAACAATGTACATTGTGGCATCAAGAAACCCAAAAAACTTAAATTTTCTATATACTATGTAATTCCTAAGCCAAAACTAAAAAAATTGTCTTCGGTAGGTAATTACATTTTTCCCTGATGAGGATAGTATTTATAACTTATCTTAACGTATATTTCAGTTTTATTCAAACCGAAAATCGTGACTCCTGTTCGTACCCCAAGATCAAACGCGGAAGCAAGCCCAAATCTGAGTTCGTCCAGAAAGAAGTTTAGTCACGTCAAGTCAACTATTCCGAGGCCTGCCTCAAAGAAAGAATAACTAAGAAAATGAAGAGAGATATATACAAAAATACACCTGTTTAATATAGATAAGTACTAACTAGATAGCGGGCAGTGATACAATAAATTAATAATTAAAATAGACTATGTTATTTTGTTACCAACCTATACCATACAAATATGCACACAATGGGGTTGCTAAGTGTCAGAAACATCGGAATTAGTATAAGTCCTTATCAATTTCTCCACCTCTTTTTCTAAAGTTTCGTTCTTATTTTCCGAAGTCTTTTTCTTTGTTTTTGATCTTGTATGCTTGCATAACTCCTTGTCCTTTTTAATCGCTCTCAATTCTCCACTTCTGTTCCTCTCTAAGTGTATCGTAGCAGGGTATATTATGCTTTCAATCAGTTCTTCTTTCGTTTCTTTCGAATTAAAATCTCCCTTACTCTGGAAGTGGTCATGGCTCTTTTTCTTAGTCTTTTTAGGTTTTTCTATACAACAGTCTTGTACGCTTTCGTCATCGCTTTGGACGGATCTATGTTCCGAAGGGGCCTCAGTCTTCATCCTCTCATTAATTTCCTTTTCTTGACTCTTTGCAGTCAATTCTTTCAAAGTGTACTTATCAGCTTTCAAACACTTTTTCCTGTCCTTTTTCGCTAATTTAAGGCAAATAGTAGCTTTGGGGTAACCTGTGAATTGTTGGTAGCACCCGCCTTTTTCTAAAGAAACGAAAGGTTTGAAAAATCTTCTTGGATGGATATCATCTGGGGTTTCATTCAATAGTACGTATGCTTTCTTCAAAAACGTTTTCTTGTCAATGGGATTCTGCATGTGAAAGAAATTCTCAAGCTGTTCATGGGACTTCAGTCTTTTTAATGCATTCCTTTGGACCATATTGTATGAGACTACAGCCATGAGAATGAATGCAGGTTCATTGCTAAGTATATGGTCCCAAAGTATTAACCACTCAGAGCATGTCAATACTTCACTAAAAGCTGTTTCTAGTATCTTGAGGGCATATGTTTGACTGGTGATGCCCACCTCACAGAAATGGTTCAGAAGTGGTTGATCATGTTCTGCCAAAATATTTTCAACTATTGCTAATACACTAATTGGAGGAAAAGGGGCATACTCGAACCAGAGCTGACAGTAATTGCACAGGACACTGGAAACAGATTCAAACAGCAGGAGCGGATCCTTCTGGAGTACCTTAACAAATGGGAAAACGAAACCAGGCAGAAACTTCATCACACCAAACAATGGGCACCAATGAGCAAGACAAGACAATAGACGTTTGAGATTTTTCAGTGTTACTGCACTGTGGATGGTAAACTGCTTCTCTATATCTTTATATGCAGGATGTATACCCTTTTCAATGAGAGCAGCATATGCAGACTTATTCCTTGGTGTATCTAACAGGGACCTCCAAATAATAGACCGAAACTTATCTGGATATTCACCATATTGCATTAAAATTCTCCTTAATCTAGCACTATCCATACATATACGCATTTTTTGTTCAATTTGGGATTTTGAATTGGTGTGTTCTTGTGAAGCTGACTTATGTGTAGAGGTACCTGGCAATTCTCTTCTCATAGTCTCAACAACACAATTTTGGCAATTCTGAACAGAATCCATGACAAATGAACAGTTGTAGATGTTAACTTCACCTAGTTGAAGTATGCATAGGAAGTATTTACCAGTAGGGCTGACAACAAACCTACGTATACCTGAGGATTCAGGGTGGATAATGTGTATAATGGTTAAGGCTTCCAAGTCAAGTAAATAAAGAACACAGTCGCTGCTGAGTATAGCAAGGATTTTGTTTGCTCCTCCATCAAACAACTGTGGAATAAATGCTATTTGGTGAGCCCCAGATATGTTATACTTGGACATGTCTATAGACTTCAGGGCCTTCCAAGTGTCCATGCTGAACAGTATCAGCGTGGGAGCCAGGCCCGCCATGGCCATAGCTCGGCCATTCATAGTGAAGGCAATGCTTTTCATATGCTTCAGTTCGCTTGGTATAATCTGCTTCACAGACTTCATGCTTTCATGCTTCCAAATTTGTACAGTGTCATTTTGAAAACACGCAACAAGATAGTCGCCCGCCGGGCTGAACATTATTTGTTGGATCTGAGCACCCAGGTATGTGTTCAGAGTAAAATACTTAGTATAATTCCTTAACTCCCACAGGATGGCTTCCACTGGACTTGCCGTCAACAGGTTGATAGTTTTAAGGTTGTTGGAAAAGGAAATGTGTCTCACTGGGGCCGTATGACCCGTCAGAGTAAGGGAGACATGTCCAGTTTCGGTGTCCAAAAAATTCATCTCATACTTCTTTGCGGTGGCTACGATTAGCGTGTCCTGCCTGTTGGGTACGAATTGCAAAGAAGTACAAGCGCCGACGCCGGTTAGCTTCCAGAATTTAAGTTCGGAAAAGTCCAGTATGAAGATGTTCCCGGCGTTGTCGGCGCACGCGAGCTTGTCGTTGCTGTCGTCGAACATGCCCGTGGAGAACCGAATCCTGCGACATTCGCCATTAGCGTCTCGGACCGTGTGATGTAGCTGTAGTATGACACCATCCTTCGGCTTCGATTTTAGCTTGATATCAAATTTTTCTATGCTTTCCCGCTCACCTCTCTTCTCTTGTTCCATTTATGATTTTATCATTAGTTTTATACGAATCGAAAAACATGATATTGTCAGATTATTGACATATTTTCTTAGATTTATCGGATAAATTATTTAAAATTTTGCGGAATCGAGCAATCAAAACAAAAACAGAGATTGTCACGAACTCAATGACACATGTCAATTTGTAACGTTCGGATACGTTTAACAATTCACAATACAAACTTTCGAGCACAATTAAAAACTTATGAGTACGGAGCTCGGCGCTACGCTACTAGTGCTTTTTAAACTTTTACTTTTTTTTTAATTGTTGAGCGTGTTTTTCTGAAAACAGAAAACTAATACAATTAAGCACTGTCATAGTATAATAATTCTCAGTACAATGTTTATTTGAAAATAATAGGTATTTAATATTGTAAAATATCCGATTACACTCCCACGTGGTTGGAAAAGGTTTGAAATTGTGATTTTTTTTTTATGCATCGGGGATTCCTCAGATTACGCCGGCCATCGAATTGCAAGGTGCTTCAAAATAAATATTAATTGTTATTCACATTAATATTTTAATAAGTTTATGCCGTTACAAGGAATACAGGTAAAAAATGTCTATTTATTTGGCACAGTTTTATACCGAGACTAATAATTATGTCAGGTCAGTAAATTATAATTTTTGGTGATACACAAGTATAAAAAAATATATTTTGTAGAGTAATATCAAAATGCTCTATCTTTGTCGTACGATTAAGCTGGATCCGTAATATTTCAAAATGTATAAAATTTAGGTAAACCAAGAAGTAATGGCAGCAACTTTCTGAGTAGAAAGTAAGTTATTCGTTTTTAAAATAAAACCTTTGGAGAACTGGTTTATTACAAGTTCCTAAGCTATCGGTTTGTTCTGAAATATGGTTTACTAATTTGCCATTCGGACTGGCAACATCCAAAAACTTCTAATTAAAATGAAAAGTTTACTCTATGGTTGGGGATATCTCTTTAAATATGTAGGGACTAAATCGTTTTATTTCTTTGAAGCTCTTGTTGCACAATAGGTATTTATACAGTCATATATAGCATATTGTGCCGATATAAACGGTTCATTCATTCTACACGCGTTACTGTGTTACATTGCGTTAAACGTTACATATTTTAATCTGTGCTCAGTCGGTGAACGTTGTGTGGCATAATATATTAAACTTTTTTTTATTGTTGTGTGAATTCAAAGGTGAGTTTTTTTTTAAAGAATATTAGTGATACGTGATTAATTATTAAGTTAAAAAATTTAAATACTAAGAAAATACTGTTTATGTATGAAAACAGGTATTAAGGCTGGACCAATAGTGATAAAATTTAATAAAGGGAATAGTGTATATGTTGGAACTGAACAGAATTCTAAATATTTTTATTTAAATACTTTTATTTCATATTTTCTTTTGACAAATTAAAACTAAATTTTTATCTAAATAAATTATTTATCAATCAACGATGTACGAACGAGTCTATTAGTTAACGAAACTCAATCATATTATAATTTTTTTGACGGAAACTGTTATCAACACCTAACTATTATAGTTGGTGGTACTTACATGTAACGAACGTATGATAACGAACTAAGTATTTTCCAAAGATTCTGGTACAGTCGGCAACAATAAACTCAAAAAAGTCGAAATAATATTTAATTATGCATTTTATTCCACAACTTTCAGTCAGTCTCAAATTAAGAAAAACTTGTATTATGAGTACTGGACAGCTGATAATCATTCCAACACAATATCATATTATGTTTTTTAAAATACATATAGAATGTAGATAAATTACACCAGACGCTATGATCATGCTCATCACACAAAAATTTGTCCTGGGTGGGCCCCACGACCCCACGACCCCACGACCTCCGGTATAGCAGTCAGGGCCTCTCACTACCAGACCAACAGGCCTGTCAAATGATGAATGCATTAATACTAGAATTTTAATTTATGGACTGAAGTCCTATATTCTAAATGTTTGAATGTCTGGGCACTCAAAGAAATCCCGAAAACAATAACTTTTTTGAGCCTTTTTTAGATCTCATTATTTCTAGATATGTCATTGTATCCTTGTATAAAATAGAATCATTGAAGAGTTATCTTCATCGTGTCTTTCGTACTAATGAAATTTCCGGTTTCACAGTTTCCGGTTTCAACATGAGGTGGAACTACACGTCACTTCGATGGTACATCAAAGGCCGGAAGCTGACTTCTCCCCACCAGCTATCTAACTGCCATATCGTTATAGATGGAGACAGTTACTTCAAGGAAATACTCGACAAGAGTAACGGTACCGCCGTAGGTCTCAACTGCGACACGTATGCTGACATCCTAACAAAAAACCTGACAGCATTACTTGAGAACCATGTTCACTGTTACGTCATCTTCAATGGCGCCGCCAAACTCGATCTGCTAAAGCAAAAAAAAAGCCAGCAAAGAATAATTGACAACAGCCTTAATGACCCCAAATGTTCTGGACAATTCCACCCCAAATTAATGAAGGACATTCAGAAACAGGTTTTAGATGAAATGGGAATAAAGTATTTTGTATGCGAGTATGAATGCACGGAAGCCGTTGTCGGCGTGGCCCGAAAGTTTAAGTTTCCAGTCTTAACAAACAGGATTGAGTACTGTTTGCTTGGCGTCTCCTGCATCCCAATTGATTCGATGGAAATCGAAGACAGCACCAAAAAGATTAACTGTAGTATTTACGAACACGAGGCCGTTAAAACAGCGATTGGAGTTTACAAAAAAATGCCGGTGTTACTAACAATATTTCATGAAACTGGTGATTACGTGGCGAAACTGAGTAAAGTAATGATGTGTGGCCCAAATGATGTGATCCCGGTAATACGTTGGGTCAAACGACAGCGTGAAGAGGTTCTCATCGCTGCAATATCAAAAAGCTTACAGGATGATAAGGAGAAGGCCGCTTTCATGGAGCGTTATGAGAACATTAAAAACTTGTATTTGCTCCCGCCGTGTAACCTCGCGGTAAAATATTTCCAAAAGTCACGGCCGCATGGCCTCTTTAGAGACGACAGAAAATGGTTTGCGAAAGGTGTCTCAAGCGGGAGGATAGCGATCCCATACATCAATTTGAAGAAAAAGGGCGTTATCTGTGGATCCTCACTTGTGAATGACGTCAATCAACCTGATGCAATACTGGCTGCTATAGAAATAATCGCCTACAGTCATTGTATTTTAAAAAATTCTCAAGACTCCCATATAACCCTTATCGGAAGAACCGGCAACCAGTGTACTATTAGGGAAATTCACACGCACTTCGATTCAAAAATATCCAACAGAAATTTATTTGAAAGTCGACGTTCTAGTAAATTTGCAAACTTATTGCAAAATGAAAACTATGTCGAGAATTTTCTAGAAAATGCATTACCGGGCTATGAACTCAAGGAAAAATGTAATATATTTTTAAAAATGCCTGATTCTTGGATTTTAATAATGTCACTTGTTTATTACATCCACAAGAAAAACAAAAATTTTGTGAATGGCGCCTACAGTGTGCTTCTGTCGTATTTTGTACTAGGTCACGTGTCATATAAGTTAGATTCATTAAAATCTCAAAATAACACAAGAGTCGAAGGCAGTAGAGATTCGAAAATCATCAATGATTGTCAATATATCTATAACGGCTTGCAATTTCTTTTCAAGAGTGTGGATAGCGGGAAGCAAGACAATAGGATAGTTCATAGCTTCTCCGAATTCCTACATTGCTTGCAGCATCTAAATTACTTGAATAAATTATGCGGGAATAGGTATGTTTCTACGGTTTACCATGACACTTACAACGCTACTTTCGTGTACAATACATTTTTGTTTATAAAAGATAAGGAACATTTAATGAGGTTTTTGGAGACCACATTTGAGGGTTCATCAGAGTTAAGTGTATTCAAGAATGTAGTTGAAGACTTCGAGACTTGTCTCAATGCAGTCAGGTCTCACCAGGACTGTAAAAGTGAAAGCAATGCATAAAAATTAAACCAGTTTTTTTTAGTCTTAATTAATTGTAAAAGTGTCAACAATAAGTGAGGTCTTGAATACTCAAGTGCTTAGATATAAGGCAAGCGTCACACCTGTCAGCTAAGATGCGTGTTTAATATGTCTGTATATTCCGCTTAATAATATGCCTAAAGAAGTACTTACCATAATTATTGTTCGCAAGTACCTACTACTTATTTCTACTATTTAGGTATTTATTTTTCTCAGTGGCAAAAGTATCATGTTAATTATTAATTAATCTTACATTTGTAATGTTTAACAAGAAGAGTGTTTTATTATACAGATAATTCGATGTAACTACGTATGTTATGACGTAGCTATGTGTTTTAATTTTAAAATAGTGTTATCTATTGAAATTACTTAGTAGCAGCATATATGTTACAAATACAAGCAGTGTTTGAGAATCTACATTGTCAGAATTAATTACAGACCCGATAAATGTATCTGATCTAAGTTCCTAAGAAAGAGTTCTTAAACAATAAACAGCTGAAAAATTATACTTTTATTTGAAAACAAAACACTCACAACAAATATCAAACACATAATCCGTTAAGTGTAAACACCATGGAACAAGGCAAGTCGCATTTGGATACGGCTTATAACCCCAATTATTTTCAGTTTGCTGTATTTTCTCTATAAACTGTTCCGTTTTTTCACCTCTCGGGGAAATGCGAGTTAATTTGACGTAAAGCGATTATGGCGGTCGCGCTGTCCGCGCAGGCGCAGTACGCCATCAGCCTCGAGCCGCGCTCCCGCGCACTTGCGCCCATTCAAATGGAACCGCTGCGTTTGGCGCGAAATTTAAATGCGACTAACTAATCGACGACGTCAATAAACATTCAATTCATTGCTAGCTTTGTCATAAAAGTTAACAAATGATAACAATCGGTTTGCACCAAAACAAAACACGACATTACAAAAGCGAACGGGAAATTAATAAATCACGGTTGAATTCTTTGCTAACGACGCGTCTGTAATGCGGTCTAATAGCGACAGTAGAATCTGTTTTCTCTGAGATTCCGCGGACGTTTGGTCCGTGCGTTTCTGGCAGTCGAGCATATGCCGACGTATCGGTTGGTGGAAAGTGCGGGCGTGCTGAGCCGGATCCTGCGCGGCGTGAAGATGTGTTTCCTGAACGTGTTGCGGCTGCACGTGACGCAGAGTCAGCGGCAGAAGCGGCTGTACAAGCAGTACATGGAGCAGCTGGCGGGGGCCTATGTGGAGAGATGTACGGACCTGAGCTCGATGCAGTGGGACCGGCGGTACAGCTACCGGGTGCCGTCGCCGGAGTGGCGCTACTCGCTGCCCTGCGAGGACCACTGGTGCAGCTCGGAGGGCTCGCGCTCCTGCTGCGGCTCCGAGTGCTCCGACAGCGGCCGTTGCTCCTCGCCCTGCTGCTCAGAGGTTATCTTCAATGGCGGCCACCACTTCAGCGGGAAGCGGCCCTCGCATGTCTGTCACCGTTATCCTATTTGCTATCCCGGAAACTTTGGGTGAGTACCTTTCAATGACATCTTTTATTGTTACTATAAATCAAATTGCACGAGGTACACAGCCAAAGGAAATGTTTCAAACTATTTGATAGGTGCAAAAAACAAAAAGTTTTCATTACTTTTACCCGAACGCCTCACAATAGCTTCTGAAAGTTTACAAATGTTAATTATTATAGATATTCATTCATAAAACTGTAATTGTTTTCTTTTTAATACCATTGCAGTTAGATTTTCTCCTTCCTAGCCGTGTTATCTGTATAAAATCTCGCATGCATATCTTTTATTGTTTATTGCTTTAGTTATAAAAGCGTGGTCAAGTTTGAGTCGCTCTCACGAGAAAGAGTTGTGTATGTCTGTTTGTAAGTATGGCGTTAACTTATGTAACAAGTCGAAAAACAAGCTTTCCGTAATTGCTGTTGAAAAAATGTTTATAAAATTACTGCAACGATTTATTTTTTATTAAATAAATAACTTTATAAAAGCAAAGTACTTTCTTCGAGGAGTTAAAGTGTGCTTCGGGAGTGTTTTTGTCTTCTTAAAACTGAAAATGGTGACTCCATTATCCATCCCACTGCTGGGCTTAGACCTCGCCCTAGCATTGATGATTGGGCATTGATAGCGATGCTAATGCATTCCATTAAAAGGAGAGCCTAGACAAAATTACTTAACTACATCATTCAAGCATACAAGTTCATGTTTTTGTCTAATTTACTCTTAAAACAAAAATTCTAACAGACAAACAAACGCTTCTAACATTTTCATAAAGAACTCTTTAGTCAGACTTAGCGGTACAGTGAGTAAAAAAAGTGTAATAGTCGTGTTATGTCGCGGTGTACGATCTATGGGAAACAAGGGTCACACATTATTATTACCTGTTTATATTTAACTGCGTAATAAAAAGGCTTATGTCTTTCGTGTTTACTCAATATTATATGCGATAAACTATGGTTGATTATTTAAGAAGAGGAATTTAGGTAGATATTGTACATTGGTCATGTACATAAAAAAAGTTCAAAGTTCAAAAAGTTAAGACAAGTTAATAGTAAAACTATTTACAACGGTAAAACGGGGTGAATAGAACTTCTATTCACCCCGTATTACCGTAGTAAATAGTTTTTGGGGTGTATAGAAACAGAGTTTTTTTTTAAACTTTGGACATTTAACACGACAAAATATTTAATAAATATTATACGAAAATTGTCAAGCATTTCATAAAGTTATTGTGTTATTGCATTTTTATGTAAGAAAATATTCATGCAACTCCCTGAAAAACACTATTTTCTATTCAACCCTTTAAACCCAATTCACGGTACTAATAAAATTTTTAGGAACTATAATATATATTCAAGAATAAACAAAAGATTTGCACACAGTATATTAAATAACGTATATGATCATTTATTTTTAAATTAATATGACGTAATTTTATAATACTAATTGTTTATTAAGAGTTAACATCTATGGATGCATAGTTTAACTTTATCTATACTAATATATAGAGCTGAAGAGTTTGTTTGTTTGAACACGCTAATCTCAGGAACTACTGGTTCAAATTGAAAAAATCTTTTTGCGTTAAATAGACCATTCATCGAGGAAGGTTTTAGGCTATAAACCTTCACGCTGCGACTAATAGGAGCGAAGATGCAATGGCAAATGTGGAAAAAATAGGGCAGATATAAATCATAACTTATATCTTCTAGCCACGCGGACGAAGTCGGGGGCAACAGCTAGTAATATATAAAAAGAAACAAAATGGTTTCTTGCATTGCATAAGCAATGAGATATATTGTAAACAAAACAACATGGCAACATCATCGTGCTATTATTCAATTGTTTTCTAATGTTGCTAATAAACAATGTGACACTGTTACTAATCATAAATGTATATTGTGCTGTATTCATTTGCAATGCACATTGTGGTCATTATTTACAAATAAAAATGTAAAATCTACCAGGGACTGGTATTCCTAGTTCTTATATAGAGCAGAGGTAGACGTTGGGTACATAACAACTAACAAGTTACAGAAGGGTGCCAAAAAATGCCTACAACAAAACTATACAAATCGGTTTAGTCGTTTAGGAGGATTTTAGTGACACACGAACAGTACTTAATATTAAATGGCACTTTTTGTATTTTTTCTTAAGCATTTCTTTTCATTTCTCCTACACAGAAATTTAAAATTCAGTATGGAATTGTACACTCAATGTAAACACAACGAATTTTCAATTATTTTTTTGGGTAAATGCTTAAGAAAATGGGAAATATTACAAATTTAATCCAATTGCTATTCCTTTATCGGCGTTTGTAAATAGCAGAATCGGGGCCCTGGTAGCTACTTTTAAAGCATTAGAGTATTGACTCGAAAATATTTCGTTCATCATGAAAAATATTTTATTCATGTTGAGAACACATATTCTTGGAGGGTTGAGAAGTAACATAGGGCTTGTTATGTTCAACATATAAACATCTAGAATATGCTTCACAGTGACATCGCACGCGGGCGGATTCGCGGGCTACTGCTAGTACGTCAATAAGAACTTTAAGAAGTGTAACAAAAAGTAGTGATAAGCGAGTGCAATACAGTACAAATCTTTTATTGTTTTAGTCATGCGACTTACGAATCGTGCGTGTTGATTCTCTTAGTTTTTTACCAAGGAGTATCTACGTTTTTACATACATACACATATACATACCTACATATACATATGCACATCTAACTGTTGCTCGCAGGCCCGCCAGCTACACATCGAAAATGATCCCACGGGAAGATATAATCTGGATAAAAACTATCCTATGTGTTAATCCTGGTTATAAAGTATATGTGTACCAAAAAGTACCAAAGTTTCGTCTAAATCCGTTCAGTGGTTTTTGCGTGAAAGAGGAAAACATATCCACATATCCTTACATACAAACTTTCGTGTATATAATATTAGTAGGATATAAAATCTATCTCTAATGTTTTATGAAGCAGTCAACTGTTATTGTTTACCCTAGTTTGTAACGTGTTGTTATAAATAACGTTGATTAGTCGATAGCTAACAAATGAGCAGTGACAATGTTTCAAAACATCGCCAGTGATCAGACATTTCTTCTCTGTTATAAAACGATTCCCGTATTAAGAAATTTAATCCTTGTGTCGCGGGGGGTTTCACAAATATTCAAGTTACGTGCACAAAGACACTCAGACTCAGAACAAGCGCTCAATTGTGTTTAGAAGAAGGAGTTTCTTTATAAAATTTTCTTTGTTGTTAAACCTTTTTAAATGCATCGACAAAATTGCAACCTTTTTATACAAGGCAAGTTCCAAAGAGTTTCTTGAAGTGTTCCAAACACAAAATTAGGAACAATGGAACTTTTGTGAAAATAGTTCACACTTTTGTCCGACCGTAGTTGCTTCAGCTGAAGTTCAACTCATAATTAAGGATGACAGTTGGTTCCGATGAAAGTTGTTTCGGAAGGCACGTTAAATTGTGGGTCCCGGCTGTTATTCCTACATCTTTGACAGTCGTTACAGGTGGTCAGAAGCTTGAAAAAGTCTGACAACCAGTCTAACCAAGGGGTATCGTGTTGCCCAGGTAACTGGGTTGAGGAGGTCAGATAGGCAGTCGCTCCTTGTAAAACACTGGTACTTAGCTGAAACCGGTTAGACTGGTAGCCAACCCCAACATAGTTGGGAAAAGGCTAGGCCAATGATGAGTTGGTTCCGAAAATGGTAGAGCTATCCCGATAAATACTCGTGAGTAAACCAAACAGAACAAATTCAGGTTTTTATATTTCCCACTCCTAGGCTCGAAATTTCTTCTGTGACATATTAAAACTCTAAAAAAATGAGTCTCAGAGAATGTTATATTGTGTTATGATAGAAACGAATCGAAAACTTTAAATGCAGAATAACATTAATTTTCGACAACTATCGTGAACATTGAAATGAAACGACTTTTACGGATTTTATCGCGGTTTAATTTTTGGTTTTAGTTCCCGACGTTTCGACACCTTTGCAGGTATCATGGTCACGGGCAGACTGAGATGGTGTTCGTCTTGACAGAAGATGTTGCTCGTTCTACCTTCATATTTTTAATTAATTATTTATGGTCCGACCTACGCAGTATGAGCTCACTGTGTCGTGATGTCTTGCAGCGCTGCTCTTGGGTTTAGCTTTGAGTTTTTGTATTATTGGGTCCCAAGTAGGTGATATCTTCCAGCCATCTTCTCTATTGAAATTAGGGTGTTTTTTAATCTCAATAGCCTCGCGAAACATCCTTGGTAGGAATTTGGATTCTTTAGCGAGGATCTGTGGTTGATCAAATCTAATATAATGGCTGGAGCCTTCAGCATGTTCGGCGACTGCAGACTTCGTTGAGCGGCGGTGTTTGACGTCAGCTATGTGTTCTTTTACGCGGGTCCCTATGCTTCGTTTAGTTTGACCGATATAAGAGAGGCCGCAGTCACAATCTAGTTTGTATACTCCTGCATCTTGTAGAGGTATGTGACACTTGACAGATGGTAGGGACTGGCTAATCTTCTTGGGCGGCTTGAAGTATGTTTTAATTGAAGCTCGCTTCAGGATGTAACCAATCTTGTCAGTGACTCCTCGGACGTATGGTAGTACAGCAGGCAAACGATCAACTGTGGCTGGCTTCACTCGGTTTCGAACTATCGTGAATTTGACTTTTCACTTCAATATTTTTGATTAGCGCTCAGAAAATTATAAGCTTCTCAACTTCTGCCTTAACCTCGAGCTTGCACTAAACTGTAAGTGATAATAAACGAATGACTTGTCTACAGGCTCTTGTTTACAACATTTACCGTTCTCTTCGTATCTTTATAACTGATCTCTAAAATTAACATGAACGCAATACATCGATTGTAACACTAATTAACTTACTAGTTATTAATTCATTACTCGGAAAGCGACCATCGGTGTTCGCATCTTATTGCACATGATAAAGCTCGGAGTTCTTCTATGCGAGCATCGTGTTATTTTCGATAAAGATTTGCTGTATGATTCGCATGTAAAAATCTTTAAGTTTATCCAGATTGTAGTACTTTTTAAAAAGCCTAATTCTGTTGTTTTCTAACGTCAATGATTGTAGAAACGTCACTTCGCTATAAAGAGTGGTATATTAAGATAATTCAAACTGGATTTTAAACTGTATATTATTCAAAATAAGAATTATGTATAGAATAATAATTTTATAGAATAGCTGTGCACAATGGTGCGTACCTTGTATTGGAAATTGGAATCAATCCTACATATATATACGTCACACATTATGTTGGCTAATTCATAAAACTTAAAATGTTGTAACCTTTGCTTCATGACATTCACTTTAAGCTTTGCTGGTGTAACTTCATATTTCCTTATTGGATGTAAATTTTATTACGAATTTCTTTGCCTTAGTAAATGCTTTGCTGAGCAAATACCTACACTGTGCGACACACAGGTAAAGCCGTTATTGTGTTTTCGTAAAATCTTTAGTTTTATAGTTATTTTAATTTACGGCAATAGTAAATGTTTTTTTTTACGTCGTTCCCCAAAGGGTAAAAGCTTTCTCTGCTGTATGTCCTTCTGTCACCAAGGTGTATCTCATGAACCGTGATATCTTACGCATGATTTTGATATCACAGATGTTGATATTTCTGTTGCCGCTCGCGCTATACGGCAAATAATTTAAATAAGCAAAGACTGGTAATTTAACTAATATGAAGGGTAATCATTATTTTTTACAAGTTTTCCTGTATCCTACTCGAACGAAACACTCAGTTCCACAACACAACTCGTTTTTGACAGGTTGTTTTGCCACAAAACTTCTTATCTTCTTACAATAATTTTATGACAGTAAAATCTCTCCGTTTGTCGGCCAGTAGTATAATAATGA
Organism: Trichoplusia ni; assembly: GCF_003590095.1. Taxonomy (NCBI): domain Eukaryota; kingdom Metazoa; phylum Arthropoda; class Insecta; order Lepidoptera; family Noctuidae; genus Trichoplusia; species Trichoplusia ni. Next base: position 21,940,270 of record NC_039478.1, read on the forward strand.
CAATTTGACAAGTGTTGATGATCGCGTGAAACAATTGCGGTCCTTATTTCATGTGTTCACGGTCCGATGCTCGGCAAATGCAATGAATGTTTCTTGCAAAAGGTTATTATCCTATCATGTTATGAAATTGACAATTTTCTAAGTGTCGAGGGCTGTAAGAGTAATTAAGTCTAGAATAGTAGAGACTTCTATTGTAAAAGGAAACTAAATGGCAATTGAATTAAATTTTAATCTCTTATGCATTTTGCCAACACAATAATTTAAGTATGTTTTTAGAAATTCCTATTATTCTTTTGGAAAAAATGCTTAGAATAATACGAATAGTGCCAATTTAATCAAATTTCCATCAATTCATCGGCCATTGTAGATGACAGAATTGCGGACCAGAAAAATCTTAGGCAGGAGAACATTAAAAACATATCTGTATTTGATATATCACTAGCCTGTGTTAATACAGCTATTATTGACGACTGTGTAAAGTCATGTCCAATAACGATTTACTTTTATCTTAATTACACAGAAGCTGTAGGTGAACCTTAATAAAAAAATAAATGAAACTAAAATTCGAAAGAGGAAACAAAATAAAATACTGTTCTCATTATCCACGCTTTGTAATTTATCCGGTAAGACAGATGTTTAATGGATCGCTTTAAACAATACCAAAACCAAAATCGAAAGTTGTTTCTATGCTTGTTAACTATTTTAATTTGCTTCGTCATTATAATTATGCACAGAATTTGTTATTCAATCGGTAGGCCTGAAAGGCACTTTAAAATAAAGATGGTATCTCCGTTACTGAATTACAGCTAAGTATCCAAAGCCTTTTAAGATTATATTTGGTGAAAAATATTGAACAATACTTCCGTATTGCATAAGTGATAAAAAAAGAAGTGAATATTTTCAGGTTTTTTTTTTATAGTCTGTCTGTTTGTTGGTATGCAAGTTTCTTTCTATTAGGTTCAATAAAAGTCTTTATGTCTACACCTATTTCTTTTGTATTTCTTTCTTTCACTATGAATTATCTTGCCGGTCCGTTTCCATAACAAGTTCATTTTTGAACCTCGTAACTTTAGTCATGAATACAGCGTACTATTGAGGCCAAATCAAAATCAAAAGTCATTTATGTAAATTAGGGTACTAAGTAGCACTTTTTGAAGGTCAGATTACATTGGACAGTACCCAGTTTCGCCCACCCTTCACCGGGTGGTAACAGGGCAAGGTTGTTAGTATTTAGAACTTATTTGTATAACTGATTGACTTAAGACAACCCTATTCATTCACATTTCAATTTTTAATTACCATACTCAGCACGTTTTTATTGTTGAACATGTCTGACATGCTGACAAACAGTTTTGTAGTCGTTTTGTACCGATGATACGAAATGTGTAATGTAATCACAGCTGTATTAGGGCCCATTTAAACGATGCGAGGAATACCGTCGAGTTTCAAACGTGATGTATGATCGCCAGCAATGTATTACAGCTTGCACTATATTTCTCGTATCATCTAAATGGGCCTTTAGTACCTATACAATACCTTATTTAGCCCACTGTATCCCACGAACCCGATCCTTTATAAAAACGTGAACGGGGATACAGGGGGTCTTCCGCTAAAAGCAACGGACGTTACGCGGCGGTTAGGTTTAGTCAGTAATAGTCTGACACCATGCGTTCCTTCCCTCGAAGGAACGGGTACCCATGAGGATTCCCCCGATATAACAATACATGGTCATTGTCTTTCGGACGATTTGTTAGTTTAGGACGTGGCAGTTAGCCCTCGGATCCGACATGTAGCGGCGTTCTTGAGAAGTTTTTTATCTGAAATATGATAATGATCTACGACGAATCACCCACCCTCGCTCTATGGGACGGACAGATAGATAGTGAACAATCGGGCCAGAAAAAAATAGGCTTCTTTTGGTAGGTCATCGGTCATTTCCCAAACATCATTTATAACCATTGCTAATCAAAACGTGATGCTTGTTACATCGATGCTTTGCGTACATTTTAAGAAAAACAAGATTACATCAAGAAAACAAAATGTTTGCTTCCGTATCTTAAAAGTAGATACAAACTAAATAATTCTTAGAAAGTTAAACCAAATTGCAACAAAATTAAGAAAACGATCAAGCAATACGCACTTATTATTGTTACATAAAAATATAGAAAGCTGAAACGTTTTAAACAGTGTTGCCATTGCAAGTATATATTACAGCTTATTAAATGTGTGCGCGGATAATGGCAACACAGTTGCTGTGCTGATTGACGTGTATCCAAATACCGTAATATTGCGTGAGTGTTTATAAAGAAAATGCTTATTATGCGGTGATTATGTGATACGAATATTCTCCTCGAGTTATCTGGATTATTATTTTGTAGTTTATACGTTACGCGTGCGAAGCAGATACTTGTCATTAAATTTAACTTAGCTTAGAACTACTAAATGCACTATCATTGAGTTTTTTCGAAAATCGAAGGTTTTTGGGTCCAGGATGATCTTCAAAGTACTTATTCCCGTTTAAGTATAATAGTAAGCTATTTTTCATTTAAAATTCCTACTTGATAGGGTCGAACCAATTTGGAAATACCTTCGTATACCTACCTATTGTATAGCGTGGGGATCAATGCTCAAACATTCCCTGAATGGGAAGACGCGTGCCCAACAGTGAGACAAAATCGTGGGCTGGTATTATTGTTATACCAGCAGAGGCTATCTCATATTTAGTCGAAAGAAATTTAATATTAATAATATTTGACATGTTTATCAAAGACTATATTACAAGACGATTGGGAGATAATAAAAATCACTTGTAAAAACTAATCTTTCATAATCTCTCTTGTTCATCACATAGATGTTGTTCGCGTGTTGCTGTACAGGTTGTCAATAAAGTTTCACGCTGCGTTTAACTCTTCGTCTCTTTTTATCGCAAGTTCTTCCGGGGAAATGTTTGATACGCAACTCTGTGCATTGACTGTTGATAGGCTCAGAAAGTAGATTATGACTATTTAAATCACTATCGGTTTATATATTATGTGATTTAAATGCTAATAATATTTATCTGTCTTGGTTGTAAATGTTAAAATAAAACGTTGTTTGTCTTATTAACATTAATTTGTGTAGTTTGTTGTTCATTTATAAATGCCGTCTTTTATATCTTCAAAAATACGGCCTAATAATTAGATTTTTGATACTTACAGGTTCTAAATTGGTAGCAAATCAAAAAATAAATCGATTTTAAACCATTATTATTACATTAATAGCAGCCTATAAGGATTGAGCATTGATAAATACACTGTTTATTGAGGATTGTATAGAAGAATATTTGGATTTTGGATGGATGCACGGTTAGCCAATCTGTTGAGGCAACCACGCCAAACCGTATGTGCCGTGTAGCGGGTTCGATCGCTGCGTAGGCCAAGCATTTGGTGAAGTTCTAGAATATCTCCGTGTTTCTTGAAATATCTCAAAAACTCATAATATGAAAACAAATCAACATCGTTCCGAAGACGGACCACATTTTGTTCCGTACATAATTAAAAAAGAAAAGTTGTCCGACTTAGTGAGGGGAACGAATCGATTTTACTCGATTATACAATGTCGTTTATAAACAGTTCCAATTGATTTGTTGGCCTGTATTGTTTGTTAGGAATGTCTTTTTATTTGGGAAAAATTAGGAGCGACTTGATATTTTTATTTTACAGACTATTTCAGTATAAAGGTACTTGGTATAAACAAATAAAACGACTGCGGTATGTAATGTAAAGGTGGCACGAACTTAATTGTTAAATGTTGATTGTGAACAAGGAAACTTTAGCATGCACTATTTATTTACGGATTTAACAACTGTGTAGGAACTAGCATTTCGGTCAGTTATATCGCGTTTCCAAAAGAACTCTTCAAAAGTCCTTGATAAGAACTATCCTATGTTCTTTCTCAAGGTCAACTCTATCTGTACCAAATTTCATTAAAATCAGTTCAGTGGTTTAGACGTGAAAGCGTAACAGACAGGCAGATAGACAGACAGACAGACAGAGTTACTTTCGCATTTATAATATTGTAGGGATTAGCTTGCTCAAAATATCGACCTATTCTCTAAACTAATAAGTAACTAGTAAGTAATAAGCAAATAAAATTTTATGAATATCCATCACGTCATTTCGTAGGAACATAATAATTGCGAACAACATCACATACATTGTTCTGAACCCAAAGTAAGTTGCTTATGCACTTGTGTTATGGAATTCAGATACAACGAAGGTACCACAAACACCCAGACCCGAGACAATGTAGAAATGTGCATTTTTACATTGACCCGACCGGGGATCGAACCCTGGACCTCAGAGCTAGCGACACCTTGTAACCGGTGCGTGCGCCACTCGACCACGGAGGTCGTCAACATGATTACTAACATTGTGTCGCGAGCTTTTTATATCGAAAAAGAATATACAAAGGCAGTTTCATGAAACTTTACCATCTTTTGCGTCTTTAAATGTTAAACTATTAAGTTCGTGTTAACTTTACATTTGTAGCCTCTTATTTGAAGGCTCATAACACAATTGTAAATCAATTTGTGTTTGCATAGTTTATGGTATTCGCAACGAGCCGAGCGTGTCTAATGATGACTGTCGGACATAACGTTGTCACCATTAGTAGATAGCTTTCATTTGTTTTCAATCTAGTTTTATGTTTCTGGACAATGTTAATTTTATTTGTAGCAAATTGATGTTATGAATGCGAAATTATTTGGGTCTGTGTTTGTGTAAGTGTGTGTCTGTTAAATCTTCACGTCCAAGAGGTGGATGAAGTTTGGTATTTAGGTAGCTGCCACTTTGGAATTTTTTGACTTTGTTAGTGGAAGGTAATGTTTTTGCAGCTATATCTGACATCCAGGCGGGCGCAATGGCTAGCAATTTAATTTTGTGTGCCCGAAGAAATCAAAGGAGTTTTAGCTATTCCTTCTAGGCGAATAGTACAGTGTTGAAATGCATGGAAGTCACAAGTCTAAGTTGCACTTATCAAATCTGAATGATTTTTTTCTATTATAACACTTGTAAAGAAGATCTGGACCTGTTTTTGAAGGTAGTTGGTTGTTCTGATCACCCAAGAAAATTAAAAAGATAGAATACATTACTTTGATACGTATTCATATTTTCTAGGTACTGAAAGGGAGTGGGCCAATCTGCGTGATATAAATTTCGATCGGATATTACCATGCTCACCAAAAAACGAAAAATATTGGTAATAAATTACAAAGGAAATTTAGTATTACACAGCGATTGAGGTGTAAATATTGATGGATGCCGGTTGTTTTTAACGTATCATAAATATGTATTTGTGGATTGTCAAATGCTTAAGTCACTTTGGTGGCTGGCGGTGCCGGCCTTTGTAAACACTGGGTATGGTATCCGGTATGTATGTAGTAGTCCATAGTAGGCCAAAGTATAATACAATTAAGTAAGAGTTGGACTCGCGACACTTAGAGTGCCGTAAAAATGCTGAAATGCTAAAGAAATGCAAACTTCCCAAAAGTAATTGGATTTCGTCCAATTTATAACCGTGCCAACCATAACTAAATCTTAGTAACAGGATTCTGTATAAACTTTGATAAGAAAACATAAAAAGTAGTTAGGGAAACTATATCTCTCTTCTATATCTGAGAACAGGGTTTTGTACAGATGAGGCTGTTCTCCTCGTAGAAGAATGGAAGATTCTCTAGCTCACTCATAGTGTAAACTACCAGAGTCATACTTTAGGAATAGTGCGACAAGTATATTCCTAAATTAGTAGCGGTAACAGCTAAACAAGTCAACGACTCGCCAACCATCTACTTTTAAGTCAATGTCAAATACACTTTGTACAAAACATAGACACTTAGTTATAAACAAGTAATAAAGAAGATTTACAGTGTTTAATGTTTACCATCTCCCGGGTAATGACCCATCACGTTAAGGGCAGTTGCTTGATGAAAGTGCTAGTTTTCTGTGCCATTAGACCATAACAAAAACACTTTTCACTCGATTTTCAATTACGCCCACTGGGGACATGGAAGAACGCCTTCTTGACCAGTAATATCGATCAATTCGATTTGTTTTATCATTTTGTATTACTCAACCACTTTCTAGGTTTATGATTGCACTATTATTTAAATAATAACTCTAAGATCCAGTTTCGAAGGAAGTGCGGTCAGCGCCATCTGTGATCGAGTAGACGCACTTCTACAAGCGGAATTAGTTTGTTAGTTTTACAAAGCGTCAATAGATGGCGTATTGGTTAAAAGTAAGAGTTACTTATTTACAAGTTACGAATATGCAATCTAAAAGATTATGATTGCTTTTAAATTAATAAAAGCTTAAGAGCCTTTTAGTTTAGAGAAATTAATTTCAATTAACAAAAAAATGTTTCAGTTAGGTTTTGACAAAATTTCATTTTTGTTTATTATTTAGCTCTAACTTTTGGGCAATATTTATCATTTCGACTGATAATCCATCCAAAAAGCGTGGAGTTATAGTTTCAAAGCTTATAAATAAGTAAACGTCGGCCACATACTTGGGGTCCCGTTTCTCGGTAACTGTATTACGAGGAGTCCGCTTCGCGTTCCAGAATCATACGTAATTTTATTATAATTTGTTATCTCTCTATTTTGCCAACAACTATGTTACATGGATGTTGAGATAATTCTTATACATTCAAAGCTATGGTATTATTATATGCTTATTTCGCGAGGGGTTTACAAACATTCAAGTCTCATGCACGAAGACACCCAAACTCACAAAAAGCATTCGTTTATCACACAAATCGCACTGCCTCACGTGGGGATCGAACCCGAGCCACATTGCTCACAGTCGGTTTGTTGTTGTGGCCTTAGGCACTGGGCTATCAATGCAATACACTTTTAAAAGATAACTATCATCTGCACCGACCAACATCGTGTTGTTTTAATTTAATCGAATGTACTTATCTACTTATTCACGGCAAGTTACTTGGTAATGTAAATTTAATACTTTCTTTGTTTGTTATTAAAGCGGCCATTAAATTGTATTTAGTCGCGGCTCGATTACCTCAGCTTTGCTGATTGATGTTCGGTATTACGTAATTTTACTAACTTTATAGTTGGCCATTTTAAATCCTTTATCTAAATATACATAAGCGAAAGCTGACCGATTGATCTATCAACGCAGGCACTAAATTATAACGGTTAGGGAATTGAAATTTTGCAACCAGAAGGCATGCTGGAAATTCACCCCCGAAAGGGTTCAAATGGGCGTTAAAAGTTAATACGAAACTTTGCCGTTTTTGAAGTTGCTCGAATAAAATTAAGTATACAAGTCTTTATCGAAAGTTATTAAATATGCGTATTCTTTTGGTTAGGGCGGGTAAAGGCCCTTTCTGTGGTGAGATTCCCATCTGGTCATTATGGACTCTCATTGAGACTGAAACTAGTCGGGCTCTATAAAATACTATGATCAAATTATTATTTATTTGGATAAATTAGAAGATCAGAAACCTCCTTGCAACACCGTGTTAGTAAAAAAACATAAATATATCCACGTATATTTAGGTAAATTTTTAGGTATTCTTGTATTTTTAATTTGCCTTAGTTACTCAATTCATACGTCATCCAATTAGGAAAAGAGCAATTGAAACTTATTTATAAATGTGTATATTTCTGTGCTAACACAATTGTTATGTTTTATGTAATATCATGCTGACTTAAACATGTTTTTAATTAGTTAAAGTACTATCGGCCAACAAGTACGCATAACAAAGAATTGAATCCTTTTATATGTTTTTCATCCTTTTAATGTGTTTATAGGCAAGACCGAATTTAAATAAATGTCATAGGTGTTAATGTTTACATGTTTTTAAATTTTTCATCGCTTTATTTTTATTATTTTTAAAGGTTTAGACGAAATAAGTAATTACTCAATTTAATTCGCGAGAAACTAAGAATAAAGTCCTCATTAGTCTTAGCTTCTCGCGAATTTAATTTTAAATTAAACATACCCTTAGAAGAGCAAACACTATATTCATACCATTTAAAACTATTTCTTATTTCATACCCACCGTCACGCAGGGTCTTAAGTAAATCATTTCTAAGTAAGTTGTCACAGTTTTAATCTTCATGATCTCCCGTCGGTTCAAAGAGGTATTCTTGTATGTGTTTAACTCACAGTTTTCCGTTGCAAACGTCTGTTATAATAGTATAGTTAAACAGAACTGGAGCAGTTAATGTGGTCCAGTAACATGACAGATCTCCGCTAACTGCCAGGCTAAACCCCTATACTTAACTACTAGTTAAATATTTTCTATCTTTCTGTCATAAAGAAGATGAGTTTGTTGTGCTTAGTTGTCCGAGTAAATCTCTGGAAATACTAGAACATTTTTTATGCGGTTTTTGTTTGACGTTAGCTGGGATTATGGGCCATAGTTAAGGATACTTCATAATCGTTTAAGCCAAAAATATTTAAAAATATCAAGGAAGTAAAACAAGAATAAAATCGCGTGAACAAACAGTTATAAAATAATTTGCTTAGAATGTAATTTCTGTTATCAGATGCTCGAACTTATGACACCAAATTAATCACTAGGAAAAATGATACTTATCTGTCATTTTCATACAATTACTTATGCTATTTCGAGCGCTGTCACGAAAACAATAATCTTCAAACGAATATAAACAAAACGCAAACGCACCGTTTACAATGTTTACGCAAAAAAAAAACAAATAAAAAAAGCAGTAATAGTACACTCGCAAAGTCAAGTGTTTACTCCGCGCGCATCCGTTGCAACCGGTTGCGGTTGTGCGCTTTCATCAGGTACATGCGAGCACAGAAGTGCTTTCTTCCTTTAGTTTTCTAGTGACACGCTGAACGTTGCGGTCAGTTCGATGTGGATAATTATAGATACGCATGCAAAAAATACATGAGTGATTAAATACGATGATAGTTTTTTTTTTTTGTTTTAAAAACGTTTTAGTTTCAATAACATTAGAAAGGGCAAGGGGGGGGGTCAGTCCGTCTGTCTGTCACAAGGCATTGGGTCAAGGTCATTTATACAACATTCATTTTTTTTAAAAGAATCCTGTCGCGGAGGTTTTCACAAACATTCAAATCACGTGCACAAAGAATTCCATACATACATATTATAGTTACATTCAACGGAGTATCAAAACAAAATTCCTCATCACACAAACGTTTGTCCTCGGTGGGAATCGAACCCATGACCTCCGCTGTAGCATTCAGAGCAAACAACCACTTGACCAACAGGCCAGCCAGATTTCATATAAATAAAAAAACAATGAGTCTACAACGGGTGTCGTATAGGCAACAAATAACATGCCAAAGAATAGAACTGTCTGTATACTTAGTCTATGCCTCAATGATGTATAAAATTGAGTGAAATACGATGTATTATGGTCAGAACTGGTTGTTTATATGGCGATAGATTTCTAATGACTGCCGTAAACGCTCAACCTTGGAAACTTTTAGACGTCCTTCACACGGTGATATGTTTAACCGCACTTTTACATATATTTATTTAAGTCTATTTAAGTACTGTCTATTATCTAATTTCAACATTATGAATAAACTAGCTTTTCGCCCGCGGCTCCGCCCGCGTCGACGTCGGTTACATCGCGATTCCAAGAGAACTCTTCTAAAGTCCGGGATGAAAACTATCCTATGTTCTTTCTCAAGGTAAACTCTATCTCTGTACCAAATTTCATTAAAATCGGTGCAGTGGTTTAGACGTGAAAGCGTAACACACAGACAGAGTAACTTTCGCATTTATAATATTAGTAGGGATTTACGTATATATTGTTATATTGCATCTTAAAATGGATAGCAAGAAATGAAAGGCTTTTTATTCTTATTCATTTTATTTATATTTTGTCTCTCTCACTAATATTGTCGTATTACGGTTTCTGGTGATTTGGCTGTATAAACATTGATTATGAATTAATTAATGCTCCCAAATTGTCTATAATATGTAGTATTCAAGCATGGACGAAGAATAAATGAAATAATCTTAGAAAGTCCCAAAAGTATATTCAAAAACATAAATAATATTGGATTATTAGAAAACAGACGAAGTCAACGTGAAGGTGCGGTACTTTCGACCAACGTAACCCTCATTTAAATATCGCGGTTAAATAACAGTCACGCAACAGGTTAAAACATGTCTTAATTAAAATTGTATGAATGTTTGTATGATTTATTATGTATTTTATAAGTTTCTAATTTAAAATGTTTGAGTTTCTTAGGCGTTGGTTTCGTGTTATCGGATTTGTGACTTCCTATTTTAATACTTTTAGTAAATACTTAACTTGAGTAAAGATAGTTGTCACTTGTCACGTTAGTTTTTTTTTGCTAATATATAGATATACTTAACGTTCAGGGTTCCATTTTCGTTCATCAACAAAAAACGTGCTCCGAGCCTACGAAAAATAGATGGTGTCCGATTTTCAGTCCTACTGAATGTGTACACATTTCATAAGAATCGGTCGAGCAGTTTAGGAGGAGAACAACTACGTACACCGTGACACGAGAATTTTATGTATTAGATAGATATAGGTTAGAGTTCTTTTAAAGGACTCAATCAGTAAAACATGGTTAAAGTTTAATGCAAGTTTGGTCAAACTCAAAAATATATTTTCATATTAATGAAAAAATTAACTTTCAAGAATAAAACATGCGTACGATGACGAAATGATAATTTATGTCAAAGTTAACTTTCGATAAACGAAGGGACTTTTACTTTCGTTGTGACAAGACGAATCGGGTTTACTTAATAAGTAAGAGTTTCAAGGTAATCTACATAGTCATTAAAATAAAACTTTAATTAATGGTTTCAATTTTTTACTATCCATCGTGTGAAATCATGACGCACATACGGTAGACTTGAAATGTGTTTTTATGTAAAACTTTTACATAAAAAGAGTATTTTAAATTTAAAGGTAAACAAGAAAAAATTATGTATTTAAGATAGAATATATTTATTCCAAAAAATAGGACTTTTTGAACGTAACAAAATGGAGGTGAAATTAAAAATGTGAAAAAGCAATGGCGATTCTTATCCACGAGTTATGAACTTTGTAGTTCTTACACAGGTTAACCAATTAGGATTTTTCTAACACTTACTTTCTTGTTTGTTTGTCGTTCGGGTTGGATTTTTGCCACTCAATTTTGTGGCACTTCCCGATAAGGCTGAAATTTTCAGGTTAGCTTTAAACCTGATGAAATATAAAAACCGTTGGAACGATTTTGATAAAATTTGATGCATTAAACATTTAAAAACGTGAGCGATTTATTGTTGTTGTGGAAGAGAGATGCCGCTATACACCGAGTAACTCTATCTCTCTCCCACACAACAATCTTACAACTTGGTGAAAACTTTTAACAATAGCCATTGTCACTATTTGTTAGTATTTTAATTCTTGAAGAAAACAATTTGTAAATACTGTTGTGTTAAATTATTGTGTCTTGAATTTGGATGTTATTTTCGTCTCATAGTAAATATCCGTTGTTAATTGTTGTTGCCTTTATTAATTGTAGTTGTGGGTACACTTGTTTGTTAATAAGTGTTGTACTGTATCCTGAGGAAATGGCACCAGAATATGAGGTATATTTTTATTTAAACGACACCTGATGTTGACCGGTTGTTTATGGTAATTAAAGACTTTGCTAAGAATATTATACGGTTTCGAATATGTTTAACCTTATAATTCCCAAAAAAGGTAAAAATGTTGTCGCGTTTATTATTTATTTAATAATAGTTTACTCACGCCTGTAGATCGGGATCGCCAGCTTAATTTCGGCACCAAGTGACGCAGCTGTGTGGTCACTGGTCGCTTACAGTTCGAAGTTAGTCGGGCGATCTAAATAAAAACGCCTAATTAAATAAATAATGATGATTCTTCCTCACGATGGTTATTTATTACGTTTTAGCGATGTTAGATATTCATCAAAACTTATTTGCAAGATATATTTCGATCGATTTTCAGTTGTTTGATTAGCGTTGGGGGTGGGGGGGGGCAGTATTCATAAAAGAGAGTAATACCATATGTTATATAATTTACTTTACTCTTATTAATTCTGACATCAAACCTTACAATAGCTGAGGAGCTCGTGGCTAAGCTATAACCGCATAAGTGATTCGATCACAGGTTAAGCTATACTTGACGCGGGTGGTCCGTACATGGGTGACCATCTTTGTCATAACGAGTTCCTCCGTGTTTCGGAAGGCACGTTAAATTGTGGGTCCCGGCTGTTATTCCTACATCTTGGACAGTCGTTACAGATAGTCAGAAGCTGAAAAAAGTCTGTCTAACCAAGGGGTATCGTGTTGCCCAGGTAACTGGGTTAAGGAGGTCAGATAGGCAGTCGCTCCTTGTAAAACACTGGTACTTAGCTGAAACCGGTTGGACTGGTAGCCGACCCCAACATAGTTGGGAAAAAGGCTAGGCCGATGATGATGATCAAACCTTACAATACTAAAACATCATAAACACCACTGGTCCAATTATTCGAAAGTTACATAAAATTATGATGGGTAGTAAAAGCCGCAACTAACTTGCCCCTCGTGAGCAACCTGCTGGTGGGTTGTCAACCGTATATAAACACATGCGGCAACCCATGCATGGCATACGCATGTCATTAGTGCATTGAACACCTAATTAGGCTCACATACGTCTTGTGAGTGTAAACTTGCTTGCCAATTGTGGTTTAGTTCTCATTTAAAAGAGGATGAAATTTTTAGAAGGTTCTTCTCCAGTCTCTAGAGTCACTAGATGTAACCTAACGTTTATTAAGCGCCTGTTTCAGGGATACCAAAAATAAACAAATATGTTTTTTTATGGCCGTGTGGTATCACGAAATACCGAATGGGAGCGACGTGTCGCGGGTGTGATTCTCGCGTCGGTCAAGTAATTGTGCATGTGACTTGAATGTTTGTAAAACCACTCAAACTGAATAGTTCCTTTTAATATGTCTTCGTGGTTAGTTTATTCGCTAGGAATAAAACCTCCAAATTCTTTATTCTTGGACAAAAATTTAGATAAATCAAAAAAACTAGTTATTTTCAAAATTGGTTCAGAAGTTCAGTCGTTTGCAACAGACAGATAAATAATTATAATATTTCGTGGTTAATTGCCCTGTCAGATATGCCAGATGACTCGGGTCGAAACCCACCCAGAATAAAGATTTGTGTAATGAGGAGCGATTCGATCGATTATTTGGGCTGTGGCTAGGAGTAATTCATCTATGTATCATATATGTATGTATTTATTGCAATTTATGATAGACATGTGTAGGTACATACCGTAAACTTGAACACGGCGAGCTGCTCGGGAGTTTCTTGCATTGTTTCTTCTCTCGCAGCAAAAGCACTTAGGAAGCGGTGAAGGGTGGTCAAATTAGGGTGCTACCCAATACAATTCAAATCAAGTAACGTACTTATAATACAAAGCTTTGCTCAGTTTGAGATAAGATGGGTAAGAGTTGTGGAATGGTATAATCTATACTAATATATAAAGCTGAAGAGTTTGTTTGTTTGTTTGAACGCGCTAATCTCAGGAACTACTGGTCCAAATTGAAAAAATGAAGCTAGTGAAACATATTACAATAATAACTTATTCATTCAAATCCGTATCCCAAACTTCTTGGTCACCTCTGATGCTACATTTGATCACGTCTTAAATTAAATTTTATGTAGTTCTAAAAATGTTATGTGGGTCTATATTTTAATAGAAATTTAATGGAACATAAACAATAGGGTTTGGTATTACTGGGCAATAGAATTTGATCGTTCACTCACAATTTATTACTACCATTATTCAAAGAGAAAGTGTTATAATATTCTGCTATAAACATTGCTTTAGGTGATGCCAGTTTTTTCTATGTTCTATTTCCTAGACTCAATTTAAAAAGGTTATTTTAAATAGTAGATTTTAATAGATGAAGAGATGCATGAGTTAAAGTATACTTACTGAGGTAAGTAAAGTTGCCAAAAGATCTAAAGATGATGAAAACGACATGTAATTAGTACAAAAAAGCCAATGCCATTTTTTGCCATATGCAGAGTTTTTAGATCTAGCACATTTAAGCTCTGATATGATTTCAAAAGGTCAAAAATGAAATTGGAGCGCTCAAAACTAGAATTAGTACAAATTAAGCGAGGCAAGGATCTTCAGTTGGGTGCAAAGCTAGTCGGGCGATCCTGATAAATAAGCGTGAGAAACTCGTTGTATCATTTGAGTAAATCAATATTATATTAATATATCATTTTAAACTACTCTCCCAGTATTTAATTTAATTCTTGTGTCGCGGGGGCTTCCACAGATATATTTACACATGCACAAAGGCTCAACAGAGTTACGATAAGTTAAACTATAATTTTACTTATGTATCATGAAAAACATATTCGAATTTGCACATACACGTATTCCACGTTAACCTAGACTCATTTCTCCAATTCGGATCCAAGATGACGTCACTTAAAAATCGGACATAACCGTAACTACGGTAAAGTGCAAAGGCGTATCTACGTAACATACAGTACGATACTACCGAGATCATCTCCAGCTGCGCGTGCGCACGCATTCGAACGTCGCCAGACGCCGCGACCACGCGTCTCCCGCGCAACCCGCCATGTTTGTTTCTATTCGATTTAAATCAGTGTTGTGAACACATAGTGCTGTGTGATAATCGATTTTATTTTGGATTAAACTTTTAAGTTGTGTAAGTTTTTTTTTCAAATTGATTATTTTATTTGAATAGTAATGAATGCTTTTTTATATGGAGGATATATTTATGTTTATATGAACCACACTCTTTCGTTTGTAATGTGTTTATATTGTTATTTGTATTATAATTGATTCATGGCTAAAGTATCCCTTGCCGATGTGTCAAATTGATTTATTGGTGAATGAGTGAATAAAAATGCAAATAATTTTGACGTTAAGTATTGAAATATTGATACGATTTTGTGAACTACTATCGTTAATACTATGCAATCGAAAATTGGCGCCAAACAGTTGAATTGAATTGAAGTTTTTCAATACAAAACAATGAGTCAGAACTGATAGGTACTATCTAATAGCTACTGTTTGTCATATTCAAATTCAGTGAGTTTGTTCTCGTCTTAATGCCTTTGGTACTATTAAGATGTAAAATATCGATAGATTTGTGGATCATCACATATCAGATATAATTCAGTGTCATGTTAGATTTGTTAATTTTTATTTTTGCTTCACATACTGTTTTGGTGAGTTTTATCAAGTATCTAGGTAAGATTAATTACCTACCTTTTCTAAGTAAGCAAATTGAGAGCCAATATTATCGTTGTTCAAATATTCAGACTGATATTAGTCACACATCTTCATTTTGAAATCTAGACTTGTGAACATCCTAAACTTTCATTTTAGTCTTGAATTAATTACTAAGATCGTTGAAATACAATACTGGCCACGATATTTATTCCTAAATTCTAGTCTACAATACTTAGCACTTGTTTAAAGTTTTCTATTCTTGAATCTCTTTCTGTTTTATGCAAAGCTTAATGAAATTAGAATAGTTGTTTTTGAGATTAGCGTGTTCAAACAAACTCTTAAACTTTATTGATTAAGGCGCTGATGGTTATTCTATTTTACTTCTGACCTTTGATTGGACCCTGTGGGAGAAATACTGAAAAAGTCGCGGTTCGTTTTTTTTTTTTTTTTCAAAAACACACCTGCTTATTATCCTGTTAAAGAATTGTACGAAGCACAATCCTATTTATATTATAACCGTAAAAGGTTGGAAGTATGGATTGCCGTGTTTCTCTTGTACGCATAAACCACTCAACGGATTTGGAAAAAATTTGGTACATAGACAGTTTATAACCTAGATCAATACACAGGGTAGTTTTTATTCCTATTTTATATTACCACGATCATTTTCGATTTAAAGCGACTGGAGCCTCTGGCAACAGCTAGTATCTATTTTAAAATCCAAAACAAAGACCACCAATATATCACAAGATATAAGTTATAATTTATACCTGCCCTGTTTTTTTCCACATTTTCCATTGTATCTTCGCTCCTATTAGTCGCAGCGTGATGGTTAATAGCCTAAAACCTTCCTCGATGAATGATCTATTGAACACAAAAATAATTTTTCGATTTGAACCAGTAGTTCCTGAGATTAGCGCGTTCAAACAAACAAACAAACTCTTCAGCTTTATATATTAGTAATATATATATATAGATAGATTAGTATAGATTATAGTCAGCATAAAAAGTTTTGATCGAAAATCGAAAGTAGATACTTAAATTTAGCCGTAAATTAACGCGAAGTATAAATGTGTCAAACTTAACACCTGACGGAAAAAAAAAGCGCGGGAAACTTTCAAACTTGGCGGTCGCGGTTTTTTGGTTTCTTGGATAAAAAACAATTTTTTTGTATTTTAATCATTAGTAGTAGTAAGTTTGTGTACATATTCTTTCTTCTTAGTGTAAATATACTTTTATCTTCCATTGGTAAGTCTATTTCAACCAATTTCTTAAATTTAAAATGAACGACCCGCCTGACCCGGGGGACTTTGTTCCCCCGGCAGGTAATTTTGTGACCATCCAGTCCAATGAGTCTGGAATGGAAACTGATGGGTCCACATCGACCCGGAGTCTAAAAAGACGTATGCATGTGTGCAAACACTGCAATAAGCGTCGTCGGAGGCACATTGGCACTGATTCGGTTGGCTGCGGATGTCAAGATCCCCAAAGTTTTTCCGAGAGCATAAGTAATAATACTCCAAAGAACCCAGTCCTGGTTACTCCTCAAACATCCATAGGCAGAAAAAACTACGAAAAAACAGATAGTGCACCATATGTGATACATGTCCAAAAAGAAGTTACATCACCTAACGACGGCACCACATTGCATCCTATCACCTTCGGCAAATTTTTAAAAAAACATTCTTTCACTAACATAATTAATGGTAGCGTTAAGCGGATAGGGCGAAACAAAATTTCCATGGCTTTTTCGAACCACACAGACGCTAATAATTTTCTTACTAATAAGAGTTTAGAGGCACAGAATTTAAAAGCCTACATTCCGACATTTAATGTCACAAGGATGGGCTTAGTTCGAGGGGTCCCTGCAGAATGGTCTCCAGAGGAAATCAATGAAAATATTTCAGTACCTATAGGTTGTGGTCCTATAATTAAAGTTAGGCGTATAAATTTTAAAACATTCGTAGATGGCGCTATTACCTGGAAACCCACACAATCCGTAGTTGTCACATTTGATGGACAAGTTCTCCCAAAACGCATTTTTATTTGTTACAATAGTTTACCTGTAGATTTATATATTTTTCCCACAATTCAATGTTACAACTGTTGCCGGTACGGTCATACAAAACCGCAGTGCAGGTCAAAGCCCAGGTGCTTTAAATGTGGCCAGGGCCACACAGGGGACAGCTGTGATGTCGATGAAGACCATGCATCATGTTGTATGTGTTCAGGACATCATTTTGCATCCAACAAATCTTGCCCTGAATTTGATAGGCAAAAAAAAATAAAAACTTACATGGCCCAAAATTCTGTTTCATATGCTGAAGCCATGAAAGTCCATCCACCAGTAGGTAGAACGTATGCAGAAACACTTTTATCCTCTCCGTCGAAAAATTTTTCAAACAAGCCTGTAGTTATTGCTAATTGTATACCTAATACCACCACAAGCTATAAAAAAACAATTTTTATGAAACCCCGATCGCCACCTAAAACCACACAAGGTTATGACATTGAAGCACACAAAAATATCATTAGAGACTTCCAAGAACCACAGCCATCAAATGGGTGTGCTTTAACAATAAATGAAAATATGAATAAAAATGAAACTAATAGTAACATGTCTATAAATGATTTTATTACAGCTTTCTTACAACTCCTTTCTCAATTTAATATTTCACCGTCCAACGCTGCCTCTTTTCTTAATACTTTTACTCTTCCCACCAATCATGGACTGCATAATACAGTGGAATTGTCGCAGCCTATTGAGCAAAAAAAGTGACCTAATTTATTTACTGAATAGATATAAGCCTTCAGTTTTTGCTTTAGCAGAAACTTGGCTGAAGCCACATAATGTTTTTAAAATTAAAAACTATTTAATTATTAGAGATGATAGACTTGATGGGTATGGTGGGGTAGCCATACTTATCAAGAATTCTATCCCCTTTTCTATTATTTCCTTCCCTCCACATAGTGAGGACATTTCAATTGTTGCTATTAAAGTATACAATCTTTGCCTTGTCTCTATTTATGTTCCTCACCCTTCTTCTTCTTTACTTCTTGAGATCAACCATCTCTTCTCTATTCTTCCAAGACCTTTAATTATAATGGGAGATTTAAATTGCCACCACCAATCTTGGGGCTGCTCAATTTCAAGCAACTATGGGCAGGACTTACTTGACATAATAGACCAACATAATCTATGCATATTAAATACAGGTATCGCCACTCGGCGGTCAGCCCCTAATCAGAATAACAGTGCTGTGGATCTATCCATTTGTTCTCCTAACCTAGCTTCTTCACTAACCTGGAATACCCTTTCTTCTACATATGGCAGTGACCATTTCCCAATAGTTATTTCCAGTCCATTCTCTATACCAACTATTTCAAAGAGACGATCAAACCTGAAACATAAACTGCCTGATAGGAATAGCATTCATTGGGAAAAGTATAGAAGTAGTGCTGACACAAAGTTGTCTACTCTCCCGCCTATTTCAGATGGCAATGAAAATGCATGTGCTAATGCTTTAGTTAGGTTAATAATAACTGCAGCTAATGAAACTTTCCGTACTAAAAGTGAAAATGTTACTTTAATTCCTAAACCCCCGTGGTGGGACTCAGAGTGTACAGAGGCTGTTAAAAAACGTAAACAAGCTGAACTTAATTATAATCGTGATATGTCTGATATTAACTTTGAGGCACTGACTAATGTTATTACAGACACCAGACAACTTTTAAAGAAAAAAAAATATACAGGTTGGCAGAGTTTCTGCTCAACAATTTCCCCAAATACCCACCCTACTATAGTTTGGCAAAATATTCGTAAATTCAGGTCCGTTTTTACACAGCCGACGCCTGCTATTCCTGATTCTTTAGCCTCTGACTTCCTGGACCATTTGGCTCCACCATGGGTTCCTCAGAACATTTGTTGTGCACCGTGCGGAACTAATGCCGATAGTTCGAAACAGTCTACAACTAATACATTACACCTCCCGTTCTCCCTAAGTGAATTAAAGGGGATTGTGCAAAATACTGTAGATTCCGCTCCTGGTCTAGATGGCATTCCATACTCATTTTTTGTACATCTGAGTGATAATATTCTTAATTACTATTTGGAGTTGATTAATACCGTAATGACAACAGGAAACATCCCTGAAGAATGGAAACGTCAAATGGTGTTGCCATTCTTAAAACCAAACAAAGCGCCTTCTGTTATTTCCTCGTATCGCCCAATAGTACTGTCCTCAGTATTAATCAAATTAGCTGAAAATCTAATTAAAAATCGTCTAGAATGGTACATCGAAAGTGAAGGCCTTCTATCCTCTTCACAGTATGGTTTTAGAAAAGGTAAAAGTACTATGGACTGTTTAAGTATTTTAACAACTGATATCCGTTTATCTTTCTCTAATAACCAGTCTACAGCAGCTGTTTTCTTAGATATAAATGCAGCCTATGATAATGTCCTAGTTTCCGTATTACATACTAAACTAAGTGAGCTTCGAGTACCATTGAATCTTTGTAATTTTATTATTAACATTTTATCTGATCGTTCCATAGATATGCCCTTAGCTAGTCATAAATTATCCCGTAAGGTTTGGAGAGGCCTTCCTCAGGGATCTGTATTAAGTCCCCTTTTATATAATATTTATACATATGACCTGGATAAATCCGTAAACAACGGAGTCAAAGTACTGCAGTATGCCGATGATTTATTATTTTATAGTTCAAGTCATTCCGTGGAAAAAGCCTGTTCGGATATTACTTCGGCTTTGACATCATTATCCTCATGGTTACAGTTGAACGGTTTGGAATTGTCTACTTCTAAAAGCGCAAGTGTTATTTTTACACGTAAAAGAAATATTCCTCAATGTACCATTTCCTATAACGGGAATCCTATTCCTTTCAAAGACTATTTTAAATATCTGGGCGTCATTTTAGACTATAAGCTTAGTGGTGTTCAACATTGCGAACATATTATTAATAAATGTGAAAAACATTTAAATATGCTTAGGTGCTTATCCGGAGTTTGGTGGGGCGCTCATCCTTTCTCATTAAAGTTAATTTATAACGCAATAATTAGAAGTGTTTTAGATTATGGTTTGTTTACCCTTGTACCTGGAAGTATTATGGCTTTCAAAAAATTAGACTTAATTCAATCTAAGGCCCTCCGGATTATTTCTGGTGCCATGAAATCTAGTCCGATAAATGCCCTTCAAGTGGAGTGTGGTGAAACTCCGTTACACCTTAGGAGACAATTTCTGTCAGATAATTTTTTCTTCAGGATCCTTCAGTTCTCTGCTCATCCCCTTATTCCTAAACTACACCTTTTAATGTCTCAAGTCCAATCATCCAGCTACTGGTCTCATAAAACTGTTCCCTGTTTGGTCATTAGTTATCAGAAATTCTTATCCCTTAGTTCCCCTACACATCGGTCTAACAAACTCCCGTTATTTAGTGTTAGCTATGATAGCCTACACTTCTCACCTTATGTAGTACACGACATAATTAGTAAATCTGATCCCTGTCCCCAGTCGAAATTTAATAAGTTGCTCGCAGAACAATTTCATAATTTTCACCACTTATTCTCTGATGCAGCTAAGCCCTCTTCAACCGACTGCGTTGGTGTAGGGGTATACCACTCACAATACAATGTAGTGCAGAAAATTAGGCTTCCCCCAGAGACTTCGGTTTTCACGGGGGAATGCTTTGGAATTTTCAAAGCACTTGAATATGTAAAAATATTTAAACTAAAAAATTCTATAATCTTTACAGACTCTCTGAGCGCTCTTCAAGCTATTCAAAAATTTCCATTTCAACACAAAATTCAACTTCCAATCATTTTTCAAATTAATGAGCTGACGTATAAACTTAACACTAACAATTATAATCTGCAATTCGCTTGGATCCCAGCCCACTCTGGAATTCGAGGCAACGAATTTGCTGACAAATTGGCAGCTGATGCGGTGCAATGTGGTGACTTGTTTCCTTACAAAAACTTTTGCCAAGACCTTCTGTCTTTACCGAAAGCCTTTCTATTAAAATCATGGAAAGCTGAGTGGGACTCCAGTAGCAAACTTAAGGGAAAATGGTACGCATCAGTCCAATCCAATGTCACACTAAAACCATGGCTTTTTAGAGCCAAGTTTGGCAAGATGGAGACATCGACATTAGTCCGGATGCGCCTGGGACATTGCAGCTGTCCCATCCATCTGGCCAGATTAAAAATTATGTCCGACCCGACTTGCGGGTGTGGCAAAGATGTGGGTGATCTTAACCACATATTCTTCTCCTGTCCTCTCTATGACCATAGTTCCTTTGTAAATAGCTTAGTATCCATTAATATTCCTCTTCCTTCTTCCATCCTGTCCTTACTTCATTCTAATAACTTTCATGTATATAAATGTATAGCGTCATTCATTTCTTCGAATACCATAAAATTGTAATTTAATTTATCAATTTGTCGCTCCAAATTTATCATCCTTTTATGTATTCCTAAGTTTCCCTACCTTTTGTAAATGTTGTCATTGGCCAACACTAACCGTGAAGAGCCAGGAAAAAAAAAAAAAAAAAAAAAAAAAAACACCTGACGACGCATATGACGTCACTCTGAGTCCTTAAACAATGCTGTTCACATGCGTTACGTGGTAATGTAACAATACGTAACCGCCAGTTAATAACGAATTTACGATGAAGCTTAATTACTTGTTATAAACTGCACTGTGAACAGGGCCCCAATTCCGCTATTTACGATTGCCAATGATTTAAAGAAAAATGTGTTTTTTAAAAGACTTCTTTTTATTTCTTGTGACGCGGGGGTTTTACAAACATACAAAGACACCCAGACTCGACAGCGAGGATTGAACCCGCGATACGTCGCGCTCAGTGGGTTTAGCGTGGTGACCTCAACCACTCGGCTATGCAGTCATTAAATTGACACTATTCGTATTCTCTTAAGCATTTTTCTAGCACGATAATTGGATATCCAATACGGGGCGGAACACTCGCGAACAATACAATGAATTTCCCTGGGATGAGGACTGGGTATAAAAGTAAAAATCGGAACAATAAAAATTTACAAAGATACAATGTTTAGGACAGGAGCATGTGACGTAACGATTTTGTAAAGTTTATACACAGGCTCTTGTAATTTCATCATTTGGTGTTAGCAGACAAAAATGTAACGGTAACCTATTTAGCCACTGATAATATAAATGCAATTATCGATTATTTAATCATTATAATTTATTATTCTAAATTACAATAATTTAAGATTGCTTGTATGTTCGGATGAATGCGTATATCTCAGGAACAATCACTTCTTTTTTGCAATAGTCAATAGGATAGCCTACTTATCAAGAAAGACTGATGCTATGCTCAGCTGATATAGGCATACAACATCACCATAAAACCAGGATCAGATCAGAACTACGTATAAAATGTGGACTCAACTAGTCAATATCTCAATCTATTTCTCAAGTATCAAGACTACTCAAACTCCGTATTATGTTAAGCAGCATAACAGTATGTATCTTTAAGACGATTGTTCCAAATGAAGTAGCCAATTACCAGTACAAAAAAACTGAGTATTGCCAATTAATAAATCATAGTTGACGTGTTCAACGTCTCGTGGCGTTGATCCTCGTATCGACGTGGATTGTAGAGCGTGTTAGCTGATTCACTTCCAGGTAATACTGAGTCGCCATTTTGAAATAGATGGTTCATTTCTTATGAGGAAACCAATAAATAAAGTTTGAATTTGGAATTATTAGCAAGTAGAATATTAGAATATGAGTTATCATCATTATTGTCATCAACAGTGGCCAGTAACATCTTTGACAGATGATAAAATCAATCGAACTGAGAACCTCCTTTCTTTGAAGTTACTTAGAAACAGCAGTAGGATTTTTTTTTTGGTAATTGCACTTTAACAAGGTCTATACGGGAGTAACGTCTGCAGACAAACTGACAATATGGGTTATGATAAATGCGTGTTAATAAATAATTCGTCATTTTTTGGGCTGTGTGACGCGCAATTTTTATCTGTGTGTCTTGCAAAACAGCCTAAATTTGTTAACTCCGGTTGTTTTTTGAAACAGGTGTTATTATGTTTTACTTATTGTAATTTAAAGCAATCGACGTATTTTATGTTAAGTATAATATTTGAGCTTTTGGCATTTTAGTTATTTTTTACTACATAAAATTCAGTTTTTTACAAAACGCGAAACATTTGAAAACATCTCCCAGTTTTCGGTCAGTTGGCTAAGTAGGCATGTAGAGTAGTTAGTGTGCATGTGGTAATTTTACGTTTTAATTGTACTTTTCGGTTATGGATTGAGGTTAAACCTATTGGCTCACTTACGGTGATTTTTGACTTGTTCTGAGATGAAATAGTGTTTTATTAGCTCCTTTACTTGTAGTTCAAACCCTCCATCCTAAATTGCATTTTAGCTATTTTCAGCGGCCTTGCCCGCGTGAATGTCAGTTATACCTGCAAAACATTACCCACCTTTAACACAATCGTATAAAAGGAAGACGATATTAAACCAGGGTATCAATTTCCTTTACATGATGAATGGTAACACATTTTTTTGGCGACGCAACGGCACGAAAATGGGCATGACGACGCACGGTTCAGGTTTAGTCAATTAATGTGTGACGCTTCTCACACTACTCCTTTTTTCCTCCAAAAAAGCTGGAATTCCTGAGGATTTTCCCGCCTTTTAAAGACTGAAGAAGACAAAGATTAATCCAAAGTGACAAAAAAGGCTACTTTACTTTCTATGAAAACGTTTCCTGCTATCCTTTTCTATCACAAGCCTCTTTAAAATACAGCTCTAAGTAAATACTACCTACTCAAAGTGAATGCTCACAAACATTAAATATAACACTAGCACCCGTCTAGCAGAATTTCATAGCAATTAAACAAAGTACTGCGCGGGCGCAGCTAAAAACGTTAGCACGCTCCAGTTAGCGGCGCGTTCTGCGGCTGAACCAGCGATACGCGTTTTTGTATGATCATCTTTATGATTGTTCTATTTGCATGTAGGAGAAGACTAGTCAGGTAAAATAAGGAGTTTTGTGGGAAGTTGTGAGTGCCAGAAGCTTTCATAATTATAAATTCTGACCAAAAATATAGAAATTTTTGCTGCTATGATTGTTTGTTCGGGTTCCTTAAAAAGATAAAAGAAGCCCTTTATAAAGTCCCTCTTTGGCGAACCCTCTCTTTTGTCAACTCAGGAGCAATAAAAATGTTAAAGCCAACATTATTGGTCGTGGTAACAAACTAAAGTTTAGTGTTAACCACGTTCAGAACAAACTACAAAAATCCAAGTATTCATTTCATCCAGGGCACTCAGGGCAACTGGACCGTCCGAAGGGTTTACCGTGCTCCCAGTTAGCAAAGGGCAAAGGAAGGAACATGGGATTGTTTTAGTTAGAAGAAGTCTGAAGAAGTCTCTCCCTTCCGCTTAACCCAAAGCGAAAGGAGTCATTTGATGATTTCCCATCCGGAAAAAAAGCAAAAATAATAATTTCATAGCGTCACGGTTGCCGTAGCCGCGAACATCCAACGTGTAATCCCTTACCAAACATATTGCAGTTAATAATATAATTACTGCAAACACGAACACATTATTTATACTAATTAACAAACGTCTACACTATAATTATGATGTATTATTTCATAAACTAAATTGTAAACGGAATGTTACCTTTACATAAACCGTTTACTGTTTGTTGCAAAGGAAAAAAATCATTTTTTGGGATAGGTACGGAGAATAGGTGGGATTAGCAGGAGATAATAATGATTCTTCAGTCATTATTAAATGGTGAGAAGATAAGAGTAGTTCCAATAATTATCTTTCTCGGTGGCATTTTGACATGCGCAAAATTTCGTGGGTTCGATCAGCCTTATGTGATCCACGAATGCTTATTCTGGGTCTGGTTGTCTTTGTGCATGTGACTTGAATGTTTGTAAAACACCCCGCGACACAAAGATTAAATTCCTTACTGCGGGAGTCGTTACAAAACAAGCAAGGGTTGTGATGAATGGACAATTCCTCCCCATACGAGAAGATGGTTTTTGTCATTGGAACATTTGAAATCAGATATCATTCCACACATTGAAAAGGCTTCGGAATATCTGTCAACCTTGCTTGCCCTATTATGAAACAAACTTATTACTGTGAACTGATGATTGTAGACGAAAATTACAGATTCAAGGTGTGATTGTGCATTGTTTGTAGAAAGGAACTCGTGCAAGGTCACAAAATAATGCAAATTATTTGAAAAGTAGTTACCTCCTGTGAATGGGTGAATCTCTTGAACTTTCAATGTCGTTGCCTTAACACGTTGGTTTAAAGTGTTTCGGTAAATTTAATTTGTTTTTTTAGGGTATCGTACCTAAAGACTTAGCTGTCTGTTCGCTTGTTCGTCCGTCTGTCACCAGATAACTAAAGGACCGTGGCAGTTCGACGGTTGAAATTTTTGGACATTATTTATTTGTTTTAGCTTATAACAATCGATAGTAAAAACAAAAAATGGAGGTTGAGGAGCAGCGATTGTTAGGGTTATAAAGTGATGAGTGATTTCTTTTTGGTATTTTTATTCTTTTGCTTATTTGTACGTAACCTAAGTAGTGAATACGACATACACTTGGCAGGTTCTTTCTAGCAGTTGCCATTCTAAGATGGCAAGAACGAGTAATTCAAGGATATGTTTTGCTGATTCCTTAAAATATATGAAAATACATAGTTATCGGAAAGTATGTGGAAGGGACTGAAGAATGGAATAATAGATATAGTTGTGGGAGGGCTTTAAATATGTTCCTTATCACATGAAGAGCCATGGTATCACAACTTCTTTTTAAATCTGTATTGAAATGAAAATAAACGAAATTTAAATAAGTTACTTGCTAGATTTGACATTTGATAAGAAATGTTGACAAAAAAAAGTACGAACCAATTCGGAGGTCGCTATTGTTTTTAAGGCAGCTCTAGTCTTCGTCCACGTCGAGGGTGGCTTGATTATAGTTAATATTGAGCTAAAAATAATCTGTGTTAATTTATAAACCGCTGAAAACTACAATTATAAACCGTTCCAATTACAGTTTTACTTTTGAAACTAGGTTAAAGATATAAGATGGAAAATTAAAAAAAAAACTGTAGTTAAATTAATATTATATAAAATTTATACAGTTTTTTGTGCTACAAGAACTGGGATGCTTTGGTGTACGAACAAAATACACGATTATTGCTAATTTTATTGCCAATTACACAAATAATTTCATGATTTAGCTATTAAAAGTTTTTGGTCAATAAAACACGGTTTCTCAGTATTTATTGCGATTGCTCTACTATAGTGGCACTAAGCTTACGACATTTGAACGTAATGATGCTACTATACGGTTAAATCATCAATAAAATTATAAAATATGGGTCTATTTCGTGTAAACTTGTGTCATAGTAACCAGTTACGATTTTATATGGAGTAGGGAGCGAAAATGACAGCATATTAAAGAAAATTTTGATCTTATGTCATGTCATGTTATTCTAATGTAGCTCTTACGATTTCATAGAGAACTCATTGTAACACGATTTTATGTGTATTTTACTAATAAATGGGTAATATGAATTAATGTAATAATATGTAGAAATATTATTAGCTTTATGTGTGTAGAAAAGCACCAGCTTCCCGTCAATTACATTCCAAATAAACTTCTACAAATACTTAGTGCAAAAATAGAAACAAAATAGAAGGCCCCCATACAAATGGAGCATACATACAACAGGCTACAAATCAGACCATAAATTACTCATAATTAACTCAAAATTAAAGCAATCAAACCAGTTTCAATGTGAATATACTTTCATGGATTATTTCAAAGAAATCGTTGTTCTTTTGTTGTTAAATAAAACTATACTTTATGACATGGGATTAGTCGCGTGACTCGCCGCGATAATATGTCACTTTCGCCATAAAATGATGGAATGAAGCAGTCGTGTTCGCAAGCAGAGATCAAGCAAAAACCATGAAAATACTCAAGTTGATTACATAAGAACTGTGGATGATAGATTATTATGAATATATTATGGAAACTGAGGTTAATGTGTGAAGACTAATGAGTGACAGTTTTCTGCGTACATGCATGTTCGATCAAAATGCAGGCAGTACTTATAAACGGTACGTGATGAGCCAAAACGCAGGAGATGTTACACGGTGGTTCAAGTTTATTCAGTGAGAGTCTGACACTACATACGTCCTCCCCCGAGGAGGTGGGTAGAGTAATTGTGCAGTGCTCATGATATGGAATTGCCCAGCAGTCGGACTTTTATACAAGTATAATATACAAGTATATATTTATATAAGTATACAAGTAAGGTATAGAGAGACAGACTAGTCCTTAGTTATTGTCCTTAGCTTTTCCACTTTGCGACACAATACAATTACAATTACATCTCCTATGAAAATATCAACTGACTCGCAATTACGGTTCATGAGATGTAGCCTGGTGACAGACGGACGGGCGTGGTCTATAAATATCAATTTGGTTTTTATCTTGAATACCTATATTTTTGTCCCTCTGAGTTCTGAGTCGTAGTTACAACCTAGGTAAAGACGTTTGTCTTATTACCATGCACAGACCTTTTTGTTTCATTAAACCTGACATCAATGTTCCATGTTTTTGCGGCTCACGTGTGATTTCTATTATCACATAGTTTGGTTTATAATATGGGAAAAGAGGTTCGCTTTGAAGAGGTTAATGCCTTCATTTTGTCTAGTAATAGTTGTGTATAGTGAGTGTCACGTTCTCGTATATGATGTATTTAGTTGGACGGTACAATAGTTTAAATACTCAAAAACTGGATGAATAGATTGTAGAGGTATTAAATAAGTTAAAATGACACAAAAACTTTCGCAGTTCTTCCTCAATATATATTATCAGGAATATACTAGCTCACTGGTATTTTTGTTATAATTTAAGTTTATAAAACTAGACTTTTCAGAATAGATGACGTACATTTGTGGAAGATGTGTGTAGAGTTTTTTTTAACACGCAAGTTAAGTGTGGGTTTTAATCGTTTTTAGTTTTGTAGAATCATTTATGAACATATACCTATATATGCATATTTAAATGATTCCCGCAATAAGGATTTTAATCTTTGTGTTGCGAGAGGTTTCACAAACGTTCAAGTAACATGCACAAAGACACCAAGACTCAGGACAAGCATTCGTGGATCACACAATCGTTTGGCGGTCACAGGAATCGAACTAGCGACACGTTGAGCACAGTCAGCTTAGCATGGTGAACTCAAGTACTCGACTTTTCGTGCAGTCGAAGTCAATGTAAAATTATGTACACAACCAATTTTTGTTAGTTTTTAAGCTGCCAGAACAATCTCAAACATAGCTTTAAGACGCTTCTCTAAGAGACCTACAACCATTGCGTGTATAAAAATACATATATGGTGTATGTCTTCATAGCTGATATTAAACACCATGTATTAACGTTGATTGGCACATCATTGGCTACTGGTTTATACCGCAAGGAGGCCTGAATGTGGCTGTAGCGTTGGCGTGAGTGGCCAGTGTTCCATTAGGAAGGTAATATTTTACTGCCTTCGAACAGCGCCATCTAGTTTCAAACTAAGCAAAGCTTGTATTATGAATACTAGATAACTCCTTCCCATAGCTCTGGTTTCATCAGCTCTTCTTTCAATGTCCAAGCCGTTTTACTTTGGAACTCTCTTCCCCCCGAAATCAGGATGTCCACCAACCGTTTGGCATTTAAAGTAAGGGTTCGCAAACTGTTACTGGAAAGTCTAGCTCAGTTGTCCCTTCAAGCTTCATCTTCCTAATTCTTAAATCTAAGTATGTAATATATCTTACGTACGTAAATAAGTAAGTCTATATATTGCACTTTATGTATGTATAAATAGGATTTTATATTTTTTATATTTGGATAATTTTCTTGATTATATTATGACTTTTATTTATAGGTACACCTACCTCTTGATATCTCCGCATCACCCTCTGGTTGACTGGTAGAGAATACCTCAGGCATTAAGTCCGCCATTGTACAAATATTGTATAAAAAGTGTAAATAAATAAATAACTGACTATCATACTTTTATATTTTTAAATACATACATAATATAGATATATTATACTCAGACACAGAACTGATTTTTGGCCGCTTTCGTAAACATTGTTTTTGAAATGAGAAAAAATACGGTAATGATATTATGTAACTAATAGACGAATTAGATATTTTTGTAAACCCAGACACAGAAGAATTAAATTAATCACTAAGAATATGTGGATAATTATATAAAAATTCATAATTTTTAGGTACTTAAATAAATTTAATTATTTTATTTTTGCTTCTAAATGAATTTCTTTCCTGCCTGTAACGCAGATTGTGTAATATACACTATAGCTACTTAGATAGTGAAATTTTGTCAGAAGACGTATTTTCTATATCACTACAAATAACGCTTGGAACGGTCGTGAATTTGATGGGTGACCTATTTATATTTGACTAGTGGAAAATGGCCTACTGACGGGCAAACCCCTCCTCGACTTCCTTTAACTCTTATTAACATAAATATACATAATATTCATGTTACTTTGAGCCATACTGATTTCTTTTTGGCAAAGCACGAATTAAATCACCTTTTGTGCAATGCCAATCTCACAATGCTAACCAAAACACATTACCAATACACAATACCTCCTGAGGGTGCAACACTGTCTTCATTCAGCTTTATACTAAGCACATCACTAGCGGTATGACAGCCTTAATCGAGCGTCAATCTACAAGCTTGACGTTTGACGCTTTTGACGATATTGTCAACATGACTACGATGACACGTGTTGATGTATTGTTGTATGTGTTATTTACAGAGTTTTTATGTTGATAATAGGTATGTTAATAGATAGGTATAATGTTAGGTTTATAAAAGTGTCATCGCGTGGAGTTTCTTGCGCCGCAGCTGTAGCACTCAATAAGCGGTGGAGGATGGGTGATACGGGGTGGCGTTAACCTATTAAACCTATTAATTCTATTAATAAAATATTTAGTGCTATAGATAGATTTTTATGTCATCTACCTAAAAAAAATGTTAGAACATTATAAAAATGCTTTTTAGTACCGATTTCATCGATGCCACGCAATTTTTGGGTCCGGGCAATTCACCCAGGTCATAAATAACAGCAAAATTTTCTTAATATTATTCTTTCAATTTAATAGTCTTCTATTAGAATTTCTTCTTACGTCATTTATGAACCAGCCTCATGGTGTCATTTGGTTACTGTTCAAAATTCCTGAAAAGTACTTTACTCGTCTTTAATTTTAGTGCTTAAATGCAAATCCATAACTATGTGTGAGTGTGTCTTAAACATGTCTAGTTGAATAAAGCTGAAGTCATAATATAGTCTGCTGCCAAGCAAAAGAAAGATCAGAAGGTCAATCGAACTAGCTACTTAAGTTCATAGTCTTTAATTGCATTTTTCTTAAGAAATGTTTAACCTTGATATTAAACATAATTTTATTTTAAACCAGAGATAAACAACACTCATATACAGATTCTGTTTATTGTTGTCGTGAGATTTCTAAAGATGTTTTCCAATTCAAAAAAACTGTCTAGTCCCTCACTTTCATGGGCCATTGTAAATAACTGAATTCGGGCCCAGAATTACACCTCGTCTGCGAGAAATTCAATTCTCTAGCTATCACGGTTCATAAGATACAGAGGGACAAACAGAGGAACCTTAGAAATCGGGATCAGTTTTTACCTTTTGGGGTTCGTAGCCTTTAAAATCCTATGCTCATACAAATAACCAATTATTTTAAAATTAACCTTCTATCCTTCATATTTCATATGGCAATAGTTAACGCGTACGTCAATTTCACCATAACGGACGGTAATCGGTGTCTCAGTGCGCGCGCGCATTCTGGGGCATGCGCGGGCGCAGTGCTAACATCATAATGGCTTCCATGTAATACACCTGATCGGATCCGATGTGTTATGGAAATTGTATGGGATTGGATGAACAGTAACGTGTCTTGGATAAATACGTACGCTATTTTCTTATGGAGGTGTTTAAATTGGTTATTGTATACCCTCTATTTAGATTGTTATAAAACCTTTAATCATGATATTTACGGGTATCTTCAATAATCTCCATGCATGTGACTTAAAAGTTTGTGATAACCGCCCTCCCTCCCAACGCGACATAAGGAGTAAATTTGTAAAGACGACCCCTCGAGACACTAGGATTAATTTCGTTAAGGCGGGAGTAAAAACAGCTAAAGAAAAACCTTATTTACCTATGCCCAGCGGTGAGATGAAAAGACATTTTTAA
Organism: Trichoplusia ni; assembly: GCF_003590095.1. NCBI lineage: Eukaryota > Metazoa > Arthropoda > Insecta > Lepidoptera > Noctuidae > Trichoplusia > Trichoplusia ni. Next base: position 21,971,897 of record NC_039478.1, read on the forward strand.
CTAGGACACAAAACACAAACAAAATTTACCATCTAAAACATGTTGTACTGAAAAAAAATGAGACTAGATCATTCATAAACTCGATATTATACTAAGAATAAACGTAATCGTATTTAAAAATAGTGTAATCATAATTTATGTCTCGTGTAAACAAAAGCTTCTTGGCATTACTTGAATTTCTAATAATTGAGTAATCAAATAATTTAAGATCCTATTTGCATCAATAAGTTATGTACCAAATGGCTATGGGGCCGACTATAAATTACAAGAAAAAATAAAAACAGTAAACTAAATTCGAAGACAGACAGCAGCTGTCTGTCTGTCTTCGAATTTAGTTTGTTTGACATGTCTCTCTGTAGAAACATGTCAAACGACACTTTCTGCGTCAGGGGTAAAAAGCAATCTTTGGCATACTTTATTTTCTATGGTATAAAATTCCATATATTCCCAATAACATCATCTATGGAACCAAATTGGTCCATTACCTGACCGCAGCACGCATGCGCGGTAAGTACTGTGATTCCACTTTCCTGTGTATCTCAGATGATTTCCGCTTGAGAATTCTTTATAAACGATGACGGATTCCTCGTGTCGCAGGGTTTTGACAAACATTCCGATCTCATGCACAAAGACATCAAGACTCAGGACAAGCGTTGGTGGATCACTGAAACGCTTGTCCTACGCGGTGATCGAACACGCGGCACGCCACAAGCAGGTGACTTAAACCATTCAGCTATCCGTGCTGTTTTGTGGTATATATTTTAATGCACTTTTAACTATGAACTTTTCTAAAAGAAGCGCTTGTAATGTGAGACTTCAATTGCTTAGAGGAGTCAACGTTTTATATTTTTGTGTTTACTTTATCGGTAGACAAAATGCAAAGTTTAGCCATGGAAAAAGAAAGATTGCGTGGCATTAAACACGCAATGACTAAATAAGGCTTGCAATCAATCATGTCGTAACTTCGAAATTTAATCTGTTCAAAATTCACGTTTCCTTACGTAAATTAATTTATTAACTTGGTACTACACCCAAAATCTCACGCGAACTATTTTGATTAGCTATTTAAATGTTGCTCAACACCCATTAACTACAGAAAACTCGGCTACTGTACCTTGCTATAATTAACCCATCACTGATGATTTCCGTGTAATATGAATACTTATATAAACATCATTTATAACGAGAGATGACCCGTGACTTTTACTGAGTAGGAATCAGGCAATTATGAACCTTATTGGTTGATAGTGCGGTTGAAATTGCCTTGTACTGGTTATTCCAAGATTTATGTCTAAATAAAGTTTCACTATGATCCTTGGGTTAATAGAAGAGTGGACGCCATTTTGTTTTTATAGGTGAGACGTTGATATGTCTGGTAATTTCTCTTCGGATACTGGAATATATGCGATTTTCTTTTTGCGTACTCATATAAACACATAGGTACATAAAGTTTTTGAGCAGAGCTTGTCGATATTTAGATACCACTTTTCTGTCCATGGAAATAAACAATAACAAACCGTCAAACACCGGCAGAAATAATGACAAACCGTCATTAGTTATATCTTTGTTCCGGCTGGAGGTTTATAGAGTATCTAAAGCCTGCGCTAAAGCTAACTACGGGGACCATTTAAAAGAATGTGTTTGTAATACGAAAATTGTAACCAGATGATCAATATTTAAAGTATGAAATATTTGTCAACTAAGAGTCGGACTCAAAACACTGAGGAAAATCTACTTTGCAACAAAAAATAGTCACCATCACATTTATGTCCGTGTCAATCAATGATATACCTCCATGTTTTAATACATTATTTGTTATGGAAAGGTTAACTTATTAGTAATTATCCTCAGCGATCTCGCGAAGCCGCAGCACCAGGTCAGATCATGATAAAGAACGCCGGTTGTGCCTGAAACTAGTCGGGCGATCCCGATAAATACACGTAAATTAACCGTTCCTGAAATAAGTCACACTAAGTTCCGTGTAAACATTACCTCATAGTAATCGTATTATTGTTCGTTATATTAACTGTTACTACACACATTATAAAGGTTGCTGTGTTAAAATTGTTAGTGTTCATTCGGCAACCAACGTGTCTTCCAGAGTGTTTCCAAATTGCGCGGTAATTGGTGTATATTGCGTGTTTTGTTACCGCTTTGTTATAATTTATATCAAATTAAGTGCAGTAGAATTTTCCTTATTACGTTTTGCGGGAAATATTTTTTTTTGGTTTACGGATTTGTTATTAACATTCGTAATTGAATTGAGCTGGCCACTTCGCGGATGTGACCCACCCAAATTGTATGAGTTATGGGCTAAGCCATCAACACGTTGGGTGTTATATAACAATATGAGGTCCGGCAATTCCACTGCACGACTGATAGCTAAGTGGTTGAAGTCACCACGCCAAACCTAATGTGCGTGACGTGTCGCGGGTTCAATCCCCGCGTATAACAATCTTTGTTTGTGATCCACGAATGCTCGTCCGGAGTCTGTGAATGTTATTTGAATGTTAACGTTTATGGCAGGATTTCTTTTTTGAAAATAGAAAATTGTTAGGGGCTTACGATACCTTTATAAATTGTTAAAAGCAAATAAAATTACTTACCACATCGTATCTAATATCTCATATCAATAGTAATAACAAATAATTGTGAATACAGTTGTCAATAATACAGAAACTCAATACACGACGTAAATGCCATGGAAGTGGAATTGTGTCAATTATCACGAGAGCGTCTCTCTGGCCTAGTAACTGCTGATGCCGATTTAATAGGTAGCGTTATGATATTATTTGTTATAGATTACTTTTACAGTTAATATAATAGTTTAGATAATTGTACCAGCTTTTAGATGTTAAACTGCTGGGCTCTGATTCTGCTATCTACAATGTCCGACGAATGAATGAAAATTGCATTAAATTGGTCTACTCGTATTATTTCTAAGCATTTTTCCAGCACAATAACTGGAAATTCAGTACGAGGAGAAACACTCAAGATCAATAAAATAAATTCCCAATTATTGTATTGGAGAATAAGAATAGTTTCAAATTTAATCCAATTGCTATTCATTCGTCGGCCATTGCAAATAGCAGAATCGGGGCCCTGGCCTCTTCCAATATAAGAAAGGATTTGAGCATTGATTAGCACTAAGTTTGATCACTGCAGGTTTGCGATTCTAGATTCTAATATTGGAATCCAGGTTTATCATTGTTTGATAGCGATGTTTAAGGATAATATAAATTAAAAGTATGTATGACTTTTAAGGCACATTGGTATTTGCTTGTTTAAGAATCACACTTATAGATACGGCCTTTTATTCATTGATGGTCAATTTTCTAAAAAGTAATGTTTAAGACATTTTAGGACATTGAAGAAATGTTACGTTCAGCGTAAAAAATAATCATCATCATCATCATCATCTCAGCCTATCGCCGTCCACTGCTGAACGTAGGCCTCCCCCAAAATAATCATAAAATGTCTTAAATCGTTTCGCACATTAAAATTGTCATTGCAAAACAATTAAGCTAAATGATACGATAAAATTGGTGTGTTAAGTTGTGACCACCTTAATTCCAAAATCCTACCCTCGCATGTACAGAAAATGAAAGTATAAGACGAGGTTCAAATCAGGTTTAAATATATTCGACAAACTCCAAAACTATTACTTCCCTTGACGTACACACGCTGTTAACACATAAACCATGACAGCAGGTTAACCAACACCTTGAAATGAAACTACTTTTACGAATTTTATCGAGGTTTAATTTTAGATTTTAGTTCCCGACGTTTCGACAACTTTGCAGGTATCATGGTCACGGGCAGTCTGCCCGTAAAAGTAGTTTCATTTCAATGTCTAACATTCGCGTAAACCTAAGAAACCACTAATCAAAACCTTTTAAGTTATAATATGGCGTGGAAGCGTGACAGCGCAATACACGGTGTAGATTGGCATCTCTTTTCATCAACAACAATTAACTTTACGAGTATGTGGTGGACCCTAGGTGACGTAATTTGGTTGTAAATGTTATAAGTAAATATTGACTGATGGTGTGAGGTCCGAACCTTTAGAAAGCTGGTGTAAACAGGCAGGACAAGTCGCTTTCTTTGCCTTTTATGATGTTCGGTGAAGGTTGTCTTCGTACTTGTTGCCGCTGTTGGTTAGGAGCAAGAGTAATTGGTTTTGTACTTATGTTCAATGCGTGGGCGTTAATTGTACGTGATTTTTTGTAGAAATTTAATTGGACGACTTTGATTGAAATTGTCCTTTTGAAGTGATAGCGTTTTGTGGGATGGTAAAACGCTTCGTAACGTTACGCGTCACGTTACGCAGTAGGTTTTCTCCACCTTCCTCAGATTGCTTTAAGTTATCATTTCTATCGAATGACTAGAACGAGGATCGTAGTTGATTGTACTCTTTCACTATACCTTTTTGAATAACGATAAGCGGAATTTGAGTGCTTCCACCTTGAGCGGTTGCTCGAATCTTGACACAGAGCAACCGAATACACTTACTAATCCGATCAACACTCACTAATCCCTACGATCTAGTTGCTCACTGACCTGAAATTTAATATTTTTATATGATTTGTTTTTAACCCCCGACCGCGACACAAGAAAGGCGTGTTTTAGGTTTGACGTGTCTTTCTGTCTGTCTGTGGCATCATAGCTTATTAACGGATTCAGCGATTTCAACTAGTTTATTTCGTGTTAAAGGTGAATTATTTGCGCGTGTTTTTTGACATGTTTGGGGGGTCTGAAAGGGGGAAAGATTTTATCCGTCGAGGGTTGTATTTCGTAACAAATACATTCTCCCATGTTGGACAAAAGTATTTTTGTATTAAACTATAGCACTAGCGTGTTAGAGGATACCGCTACTGAGCTACCATCTACCGCCAGTAGTGAACAATAGTTACGGGCTATTGTTATGCGCGTGCGCAAGTTATGTTCACGCTCGCGTAACGCTGGTGTAAATTGTGTTTGTTTGTCTAATAACCGTTTGGTGGCGCTAGTTTGTTATTTGAGTATTTTTTTCCAGATTTTATTTTAAAGTAGTAAAATAAACTTTTTTTCTTTCTAATTGATATTTTTGTGAGTAAAAAAAATAAAACCAGATTATACGGGTCTGAATTAAAAAATAATAATGTGGCTATTAAGATTATCTCAATATATTATACGAAGCAAAATGATGTATTCACTTCAAGAACCAATAGGTTAGGTGGCTTAACCAAATTGAAAAGATAATAAAAAAAAATAACCAATTATATTACCCCTTTATTGATAAGGTATTAATTAATATCTGTAACTGAATGAAAGTAATTGAGAGAAAGGCTACCCTTTAAAGTTATCGGTCCTTTGAACAATACCAGTACGGGTTTTACCGATGCCTCTTAATAACCAAGAGTTTTAAAAGTAAAAGTTGCAAGCGAAAGTGACCATAGACGCCTGACCGGTCTTTATTTAATTAGTAGGTATATGCAGTTGTTTTTAAATAAATCTTCTTTTCGACATGGAATTTTTTAAGCCATATTGGAGTTTATCGAACTTGGGATACTAGCATCGTACAAATAGGCCAAAGAAAACCAAATCGGATCTGTATACATTAATTTGAGAGCTTTAGAAAAACAATAAAATTTACAACTTAACCAGGATTATTTTTAAGTTTTTGTCGTTGTAGAGATAGTACAAGTGTACCTACTTGTACCTCTTCGTCGAAAATTGCGAAAACTACCTAGCTATCTAGTTATACGTTCATGGAGTACAGCCGGAGCTCTTATTCCGGTATTTTACAATAACCGATCAATGAATGGATATTACATTAGATTTGACACTATTCGTATTCGCGCAAGCATTTTTCAACACAATACGTTTTGGAACACTCAGTCACTCACTGTCAAATTGTCAATACAATGAATTTCCAAATTTTTAGTAAAAAATGCTTTGGATAATACGAATAGTGTCGTTGTGTTATGCAATTTCTTTTCATTCATCAGCCATTTAAAATAATGATGCTGATTCGATGCCCTACGGTCCTAGAGACGGACTGAGCCTCAGTAAAAGGGTTCCAATTTTATCCTTTAGGTACGGAACACTAGCAATAATCGATTACGTATCTACCATCTTTTATTACGATTATCAACAGAAGCATTATGAAACGAAGAAGAAAAATTAACAGACACACATTATCCGCACATAAAACATGGTTCTCGTAAAAGTTGCTCTCGTAATAGAGTAACAATGATTGCGTAGTTATAACCGTTGAGTTATCTGCCATTATAACTGTCACATGAGACAAATCGATAGTTAATGACTTTTTATATAGCGTGACTTTAACAAATTATACTTTTGAACATGATTTTATATTAATTTATAAATGAATGTTAAAAAAGAAATATCGATTAATTTAAGATGGCGCTTTAACTGCATATTATCTAAACATAAAATTGAAAAAAGAAGTGCTTTTTGAAAAAGTATCTTGTTAAAAAGTTTTTTTTTATATTGAAAAATGTATCGAGGAATCTTAATTTCATTAGCGTATGATTTCTCGCGACGCTAGCGCCATCGGATGTATCCGTGAGCGACTCTTGCGCACGTTACTTGTATCTGTCTTGCTTTCACACGCATACTTGTTTACATCGATTCTATTATTGTTATATTAGTTACAGCTTACGTTGGTGCGATCGTTCCATTATTTTATCAATACAAAAATAAACAAAAACTAAAAATATCGTGTTAAAAACTTTTTGGTAAAATGAACAAAAAATAGTGGTTTTTGAACGTTTTTAAACAGATATTGTGTAGTGATGTGGTTTATGTTAACGCTATTGTTTTTAATATGGCTGCTCGAGGACTTCCGGCGGAAACACGCGTCTGCTGTGTCGCACGCATGCGTAAAAATGTTCGTATTTTGATTTTGGTTTTATAGTGTTGTGTATTTAGCATATTGTGACTTGTGCGCATTAATTTAGAGCTCATTTTGCATTGACAGTGTTTCTTACGTTCATTTCTTTATTGTTTGTATGTAGTATTTGAAATTGTTGCGTTCGGAACGGTTTTGTATCATGTCAATTGACTATCATGCCTATGTAAACAATAATATTGTAATTTGTTACTAGAGAGCTTTTCAAAATTAACTAGGGTTAGACTATAGCTAGGACCTATGCAAGTACTACTCTAGTCCGTAGGTATTTCTCATCGATTAAAATTTACTAAATACCATAGGTAGGTACAAAAAATCTGTGCTATTTCAGTTGCTAAGACTACAGAAAAAAATGCATATTCTGTAAATACACTACATGCCATGTAAGTGATTTTGAACTTTAGTTCACTCTCAATTAAGTAAAAAATCTGCTACAGCGAACTAATCTTAACAGTTTTATCACTAAACTTTGCAGTGACATTATTAACATCAACATCTGTAGATTTGGTGCAGGGCTTCCATTCCCACATTTCGTGTTTAGTTGCCCCACTGTGCGTATGGTGGTTTTGGGTGATAGTCAGTCCATGCATTCCTTTGTAGAGACAAAGACAGTTTCTTTACGGTAGTTTGTTACGCTCTTTTTGGGGGTAGTGCTCTTACCTATGTGAAAACATATCCAACAAATAAGAATTAAATGATGTCCTTGTTTGCAACAGATTTTCACGCTATCAGCTATCAGCGATCAATTCTCCAGCAAAAACTTATTCACTTCACACACTTCTAATGCTACTTACATCTCTCTTTTTAGGGTTCCGTATTCAAAGGCTGAAACGGGATCCCATGTCTAAGGTCCTGCTGTCTTTCTACCACTAGACTGTATCTCTGACCGTAAAAGCTAGAACAATTGAAATTTAAATGATTTTGAATAAATAATGTATGTTGCCTCGAATCAAAATGACTCGACTTAAAATCGGGTTTAAAAAATGACGAAATCCAGTTTAAACAATGATGAACTGTCATAATGCGGTAGTCAATTCATACCAAAATTTGTTTGTCTTTAGATTATTTGGACAGAACCCTGAGTATCGTGAAATCGCTCCTACTTGGCTAGTTTTTATATTCTATTGACAACATCTACTCAACAACAGCATATAAAGAAATAGATAGCAAATAGATAGATACAAATAACAAAAAAGTGAATTCGTACCATTGATATAACATGCTTTATTAATATTTAATGCCATTTGCTTTTTTCCGCGGTTTCTACGTAGTGCTGGGGTACACGACGCGCGGTGACATTTTATGCAATGATTTTCTGACAATAATGTTTTTAATTGTGGTATTTTTTAACTGTTTAAAATTTTTATGAATGTGCTAGAATTTGTTTAAGGGTCTAATACTTAAGGAAGACTATTTTATCTTGAGTTAGGGAATCTTGATTTGATTTGAATGTTCGTTATTCCCCGCGATACAAGTATTAAGTTTCTTAAAAAGGTGGCCAGTTAACGCAACCTTTTTTTAAACATATATCCTGTACCTACTACGGAATTCCTTCCTTGAATCGGGGGTTTCACAAACCTCCAAGCCACATGCACAAACACACCCAGTCAACTGACAAATCGATATTAAAATACAATTGTTTAAACTAATTAGTTAGTATCAGCACTCATGTGTAAGTACTCCAACATGAAAGTAGGTAGTGCTAGCACTAAAAACTGGGTTGCGATCGTTTCTAATTCATTGTCTTTATGCATTGTGTGTTAATTCTGAGAATCAACATGTGTCTGACATAACATAATACATCTTGTAGCAAATTGTTTGAAAGAATTATGAGTATACTAATTGTTGACCTCGGGCCCGCTCGCTAAATATGGAAAATGATTCCATGGAGACATATCGGGTTGATGAAAATAATATCACACACATCGCATGTGTTGATCCAGGTTATAAGCTATATGTGGACCAAGTTTCATCTTGATCCGTTCAGTAGTTTTTGCGTCAAAGAGGAACAAACATCCATACATACAAACTCGCTCGTTTATAATATTAGTATGATAATAGTTAATTAATTGTTTCACGGGAAGTCAATTAAAAATAGACTTGTTTATCTTAATATCTAAATTACTGTCCTTAGTTTTAAGTGTAAGTTTAGTTTGTAATTTGGAGTCACTTATTAATAGGCGTACTTTTATCAATGTGTTTGAGGATTAGAAATTAAAATTCAGTTTCTTTTTTAATGTTAGATCAAATACTAGATTAGTGGTTGCGCATACTATTGCCGAGCTAACAGTGCCGAAGTACTATGTAGAGCCCGAAATTAGTAAATATGGTTAGCTATTTTAATTAATCTTTTTTAATATAAGCTATATTAAGTGTTTCGATCAAATCAAATCAGCCTATCTAGGTCCACTACTGGATATTGGCCTCCCTCAAGTTGCACCACAACCACTGGTCGCATGCCGCATCTAGTCCAAGCCATATTTTTAGGTAATCGGTACATCGGTCTGGGGGATGCCCTACACTGAATTTTTCCATTCGTGGCCTACACTCTAGGATTCGTTTAAACCAACGGAGCGAGATAATGGCGTTTTGCTATTAAATGTTTAATAAGTAATTAATAATTAATTGAGAATAGCCCGTAACTGAGATTAACAATAAAAGTAACGTAACCAACGGTCTCAATGAAACTAGTTTCAGTTTAAACGTACAATAACTAACAGTTGTTTTATCATACAGTAGACGAAGTTAATTACAAAAATAATTAAATTATTCACTTATCTATCAATCTGAAAATAGCAAGTTGGCAGACATTCTAACGCATAAAAAGTCTCATTCACTTTTTAGAGATCCATCTTTACGAAAACCAACAAACATTAGTTGAATAGTATATAATAGAAAAAGTATATAATAGAAAATGGAGACAGCGAAAATTCAAGTGCAAACATAGATGGAATCTTTTTAAAGTATTAGAATTACTTTTGAGAGATTCACCTTGTGTTAACTTGACAATTTGTAAAATTGTTACACGTTAAAGGGCTAAAGAATTCGATTCGATATAAGACGGAAAATATTAAAGACTTTCTAAAAAAGTGGATTTAGATTAGTGCATCCGTTGAATTGACTGTCTAATATTAATTTTTAGGCCAGAAATTAAACGCTGGTCTGGAAATTTACTTAACTAAGGACTTAGACCGATCTCGATGACATTTCAAATTCAGATTCTGTGAATGTAAGAATAGTATACAAGTGATACTCTCAATTAAAACAAAGGCCTCAGAGTTAGGTAAAGAAAGCAATAGTCTCTTTAGACACTCTTTGAGGAATAAAACCTTTATCAAAGATTATGCCAACGTAAAGAACCCTTCTCGAGTCTCAGACTCACACTTGACCAACTTTTCAACCAGCCCGCGTCTGCGCATCGATGTAAATTTAACGTCATGCGCCTGAGTTCCAAGAATGACTCGCAAAGCGTGACAGTCTCAGACGAAGCCGGGGCATTAGCATAGACAGTCAGATTTACTTGTTTCATTGCATATGCCTAATTAGATAAACCGCATAATGATGCGTGCATCAATCAATAATAAATATGCAAAAATGCAACAATTTCCTAATTGCACGACACATTAATAAGATTTAAATCGGTATGAATATGGATTTGTTTGTCTGACGCTAAAAAGAGGCGTCTTTATTGACACCGAACATGGCAACATTGGTGAAGCCAGTTAGTTGTATCTTTTTATCTTCGAGTGAAGATATTGAAGCTTTTTTTTACGTTTAATCCGCAGGGTTCCAAGTTTTGTCAAATATTATAATTATAAAAAAAGTTATTAATGACAGTACCACAGACAGTACGATTAATGGACATTAAATAAAAATAAAATCATAAAGTAACTGTCTATTAAAATACAGTTTAGAACACGTAACGCAATAAAAGCAGTTTAAAAAAAAGAACAAGCGAACGAGACAAATATTTAAAAACATATAACATTCCATTTCTATTTTTAAAAACAATACCACGCCACCTAATTTTATTCTCGTCGCCATTTTTACATGGAATAAAAAGAGTGAAATAAGTAATTTGAAATTTATAAATGGCGTATCATGTTAATCGCGGCACGGAGTGATAAACATCATAGTAGGAAGTGTTACAGATTAACTTGTGAGGAAATTGTGATGGTTGCACAGGCACATGTTATGTACTTGCGCTTCTGGTTTTCTATTTCTACACACTACAGTCGACAATGTAAACAACATAACTTGTTAAAAAAAAAGGATAAACAGCGAAAAGCCTTAACTTGTTTAAAAAAAATTGAAATGGATATGTATGTGTTTAATCCGAAAAATCATGATATCAAAATAATTGTTATATTTTATTCCCAATTTATAGTTTATGAACTGGTTTTTGCCTAAAATTTATTTATAAAAGGCTGATAAAGTAAAATGTGTTCTAAATTCTACAAAATGTGATTGGGAGACCGCAGGGGGATACCATATTAATATTCCTTTAAAACAGACCCACAGTAACACAAACTTGAGTGGACCTTTTTCAACAATCTTTCAAATCAGTAAACAACAATTATGAATGAACGAAAGAAGTACAAGCAATGTTTTAATGAAAAGTAATCGATTTGTAGTGAACGAAATCTTCAAATAATTACCAATTATACAATTAAAAACTTGCCAATCACGGTGATTCCGTATTGAGAGCAAATAATTAGTGAGAGTTTGATACAAGTGCCTTAGAAATTTGACATTCTTTACAAACGAATCAAAAATATAATTAGTTAGATAATCCTTCTCATAAAATTAAATATTTTTTAATTTTGGTCAAAGGTTTATGTTGCTTATTTCTGTTTGTTTAATCTTCTTAATCAAAATATGAATATAAGAACAGATTTAAAATGTAGTTTCATTTTAGACGCGATCTTTTCTTTATCAGATGAAAATTAAGCTATCTCAATTTGATCTTAGTGGTAAGCTATATTAAAGTTATTCATATTGTTTAAATACTGTTTGAAACAATAATTTTGTGATCTTTGTAAATTAGTGTAAGGTAGGTTCCCCCTTTAAGGCTATCACAGCTATACTCAACCTAAGCCTACGAACAGATCTTTTGTTAATTTTCTGCTAGTCTTAAATCAGTAAAAGTGATATAACACATTAGCAGTATTTCATTAAAATGCCTTTAAAATTAATTGCGTAACATTCCATAGCTCAGTGAGTCATCGTTAGAAACACTTTTCCCAAATAAATTAGTGCTTGTTATACTTAACAAAAACCGCGTGAATACTTGCACGTGAACACGAGAGCTAGGTGCCTATGTTGACTTTGACGTATTTATTGTACTAAGTTGTTTCATTATGAAATTAATAATTGTCTAAATTAGACTTTATAGAATTCAGTGTAGGTTTATTTTTGAATGACGTTTCTATTGCATCCTCTACTGAGCCTACGTTTGTAATTGATTGTATATTTTTGATAATGTGTGAACGTTTGATGTAAAATAAATTAACTTTTTAACACATTATAAATCGCGATGTCTGGCGGCTGTTTGAGGGCTAAAAGTTGAAAAATCTTTACGGCTATTGACATTGCAACAATGAAACGTTTATTATTTCTTATTAACTTAGGTACTTCCAAAGAGTAAATCGCTCATCGATCTAATTATAATGTCTCCGGTCTAAATGTAGCAAGTACCAAAAGTATTTTCATAATATATTATTAAAAATATGTTACTGGTCCAATTAAAGCAATACTAATTAGAACGTGCAAAATAATATTAAATTTTCGAAATAAAACTTCTAAATTTCAAGACGAACATAATCATATGATGAAATGAATCAAATTCTAAACATTTTTGTAGGCTGTTATAACGAAGTATACTTAAGAATTTTCCATGCACTTGTATTTCTGCTCTAAAACACATATTTGCATAATATATCTAATAGTTACGAGTTAAGAACTTACGAGATTGTTGCGACACTAGCTCCATTTTGTTACCACAATCAACAACTCTATATTTATGATCAGCTCTACATTATCTATGATTCAAGCCGCCATTGTTGAGGCATTGTTATGTCAAAAAGTACAAATTGGTGTAAACTTTAAATGGCTTCCGTATTAATTAGTTTTACGTATTTTACCATGGTTATTTTATGACTAAAGCTGTAATTGATGCATTGAATTTTTAATGGCGAATCGTGGAAGGCATTATGTAAACGGGCCCATTGTTCCGGTTTTGAAGTTATAGGAGACCCCACCATAATTGGGTTTGGAAAAAATATATCTAGTAGAATTTATCAGCATTAATATTGCTAATACTTATACGGATAATATTTTTTTCACACTGGGGACTTTTTATTTATGCTAGATTTTATGTAATAATTTGAGTAATTGTGTAGCGGGGTTGTTTAAAACAATCAAACATCAGAATTTATGAATTGTGTAGTTACAATGACACCAGATTTATTGCTCTGATTATAAAATGTTAAAAAAGGATACATAAATATTTACAATATTGATATTTAGACTTATTTTTAACCATTTATTTTTAAAGTAAATAACCAATATTACTACCAATTGTCATTATGTCACCAGATAAAATCTTAACGGTACTTGCCCCCCATAAATTGTGGATTACAAAATACAAGTTCACCTCCAAGCTGCAATGTACCGTAAAATTATAAACAAGTGAAATTACCATTATTACGCAACGTTCAAGTTTCTCACAATTTTCACTTATTTTCGCGCGTAAACTTCTATTTGTCAAAGCGGGAAACCGGTTCAGAAATGTGTCATGGCGCTGGAGCGCGCCATATGACCGGCTGTGACAACTGTCATATTAGTGACAATGTACGCGCATTAATTGCCGTCAACATTGTGGATCATCATATCACTTATGTAGGAATGGGAGAAAGAGCGAGGCCGCTGGCCGCGGTGGCAGTCGCTCCACACGCGCAATTCGACATGGTCAACTGTACATAATTACGTGCACCGAGTGTATGTGATCAAAACACAATTGCGCGTATCTGAACGCGTCGCGTCACTCGAGAAAAAAAACGAAAACGTCAAAATTTCGCGCGCTTTTCGATACCATAGATTAAACATTATGATTTATTGGAACGTGTTTCGTGATTAAAAGTGAATAAACATTTTTTTTCCTATCGTGTTGAAGTGAATGTGAAACTATCTATTGCGTAAACGTTAAAAAATTGTGGAGATGATTTTTTGTTGAATTCTTGTGCTATTACGACTGTGTTTATGTTTTCAGTTATTGGTTCTTGACTTTACACGTAATTGTTTTATTTATTTATTTATAAACAACGGTGTATTCTGTAACACTTTATTGCGAAGCGAAATTAATTGTGAGTTATGGCCTGATTCCCAAGTTTCATCCCATTGTTGTATTCAATTTCTGTTAAGAATATTTCTTACAGGAATGAATGCTTATTCTGTAGCAAGTTCGTTCAGAAAACGTGAGTTAGATAGAAAATGTCTAGAAAAAGTTGGGAACCCAATCTGACGTAGAATCGTGATCGTATGCGCATAGTAATTGTTACCTTTCGTTTTACGATAATTACTTAATTTGTTGGACGCAGTTTGCATAATGAGTGAGCACAGTGATATTCTGCAAACATATGGCTGTATGGCGTAATTCCGGAGAAATTTTCGTGTTTTTAATTGCTTTACATTGATAAAGAACTCTTTGCTATATTCGTTCATACATAGAATCTGGTTGGCTTTAGTTTCATTATCTTCTTAAGATGTTAAGTGCTGTTAGTCAATCATTCTATCTTATTAAGTGCTAGAGTTATTTTAGTGATGTACTTATATAAATGTGTTGTCTCTTGCATATTTTTATATAAACGCTTGGTATCTAGAATTTCTAGTAAAATTGCATATCGCGACATCAATTAACATTTATAAGCAAATTATTATCATAAAAAAATAAAATGATCTTTTCATTCATAAATCAGAATGAATTCTGAGTCTCTGAGTTATAGAGCTATTAGCCGGATATATATAGATTAGCGGTCAAGGCCAAAAAGACATGTATTTAGGAATACTAACAATCTATTGACACACTTAATACAGAGCTTATCTAAAGTTCTAAGCTCATTAGTTTGTTGCTATCTTAATTATAAATTGTAAAAGCCCTGGACTTTAAAGTACGTACATAGCTATAAAGCTATATATATGTAGGTATAAGACGATACCCAGCCTGTCATAAACTGCTAACTCTATAATACTGCTAAAAACTTAAAGTTTTACAGTACACGGCATAATGCCAGTCTATTAGGTCGCACTACTGAGCTCTAGCTTCTTAATTCCCATATAGGGAAGGTTTAAGCATTGATCGCCACGCTTGCTCACTGCGGGTTGACAATTTGAGATTCCAATATTTTGTATCCAGGTTTCCTCACGATGGTTTTCTTTCACTGTTTGCTAATGGTATCTTAGAATAATTAAAAAGTATGAATTACAATTTCAAAAAGTCACATTCGTACTTGCCTGTATTGGTGATCGAACTTGCACCTTCTTTCATTCATATAAAAAGAAAGATACATAAAAAATTACCACCAGCACAACATTAAATACGTCAAATTTAGTAAAAAATATTAATGTTTAAAACAATAACAGAGGTATTTTACATCAATATCATATAAAGAGTCCCCCGTACATTAAATTTGCATGTAACATGACGAAGAAAGCGTTTTGCGCTGCAGAGCGAAACGCATTACTTGATACATATAATAAAGCATAAACATAACTTGTAGACGAGCGTATCAATAACTCTATACACGATAGTCTATGAGGAAGCTCTATGTTAGTTATGGTACGCACTTTGTTTTGGTTGGTTTTGATTCACGGACTTTTTACACTTGCTTAAATACCTCTCTGTAATTGTTAGTCTTGCCTTCCTTGCTTTCCTCCCTAAAAACTTTTGATATAAAACGTTGCTAAGGCGACATTATATGACTCTACTTTTCGAAAGGTAGAGCAAAGTCAAGTTTCGAACCCTAAAAACATATGTATGTAGAGTTAGAATCTTGACTCTACAAACCCTAACGCCACAAATTCTACAACTCTCTTGTTCAAATGTTAAGTTTAACTAACTTCATCATCACGCAGATGATACGAAAGTCATCAAATTTTAGATATTTCATATTAAATGTAATGCTGCGATTTAGCAGACTACACATTTGCCTGAAAACGGTTATAGATGAGGACAATTATAATAAATACTCATGCCTAAATCTGGCATGAGACACTTTACCTATCAAACATAAGAAGTATTGATTTAATTACGTATCAAATCAAGTATATTTATATCGTGTCTTGGAACATGTGTCTTGAATGTATATAAAACCCCCCGCGACACAAGGATTAATTTCCAGACAGTGGAAGCCGTTCCAAAAAAACAAACAGCTTTATACGAAAGGACAACTTTATATAATTCATACATAATGGTAGAGTTCAAAAAAAAAACAATGCTTATATTAAAACGAACACAACTTATCCCAAAAAGTATTTTCTATAGAATCGGAACATCATTCAGCACGGAATCAGATAGCACCCCATTATGTCTAGTTCCTACCTACTTATAGATGTCTTATCGTTTAATTTAATCGCGAAAATATGTAGGAAGCGCTCTTTATTTCGTGTCTCATGCTGAATACTAGTGACGGGCAATGGCCGACTAATGACCAGTAATTTGTTACTTTTTAACGCTTATAACAATTCATGACTAATTTTATTAAGTTCTTGTGACATCGATTTGAAGTAGGCATGTCTGAGGGGCAACGTCGAGTAGAAAAATGGAAATTACAGCATTTTTCGTTTGTTCAGACATTTGCTTTCATAGTCAGTGTAAGTTTAATAATGAAAGGGGTATAATTAGTTTATTCCGCCTTTTTACTTTTAGAAGATAATAGTATTTATTCGTAAAATCATATTATTCATATTATGAAAAGATTGTTAAGTAAAATTTCAACATTATAGTTTGATTTTCATGTTACCTATATTTGATTAGTTCCTAATAAAACTCATCAAAATATAAATATAAAGGTTAATATCCAGTAATTATATCAATTATCGATTGAGCAATCGATCAGTCGTAAACTGATATCCAAAGCGACGACTCGTTCCGGCCATAACTCGGAAATGCGCACACGTACTTAAAAAAATGCGACCTGCTTCTTCGGTCGAGTTTACAGATTACACAACGCCTTCATAACAATGAGATGAGAGTACGGAAGTGTTACAGAATACGGCCGTGTAACCAAATTAACCCTTGACTCGTAGGTAACAGTGATTTTCTGTGCTCTTACTTAGTAGTGACAGTTAAATAACGAAGGAGTTCTGCGGAGTATGAACAATGCCTAGGGAACGCTCATCAGACGGGGACTGTAACGCGATAGCCCGGCTCATCAAGGACTTCTGCAGCTGTTCCGAGAACGGCACGTGGTCGCCGGAGATGACGTCAGACCAGCGGAAGGGGCCTCTGCTCAAGAGCGAGCTGACCAACATGTCGGCCATGCGACGCCGCATCATCTCCATAGCGAAACGAAAGAGCAAAGAGGTCCCCGAACCGCCGAAGCTGACCTACGGCAACACGTTCCAAAAAAGTTCAGAAACTCTCACTTCGAATCTTATCAACACCACGATCAGTTCCCAAAACAGCACTCTCAGGCGAAACATCGACAACTTCCTCCTCTCCCGAAGGATGTTCGCTCTCGAAGAGGACATTTACGAGAAGCCCATTCAAGTGAAGAATTCGTCGTGCGGCGAAAACTGGTCGTTAAGCAAAGCGTGGCGGAACAACAACTCTGATTTCTTCAATCGCTCCCCTACCCTCGATTCTCATCGGTTAATTGAGCGGAACCACACCCAACTCGAGCGGATAGACGAGATCCCGCATCGGAAAAAGCGGAATAAGAAAATGAAGGAACAATTACGTTACGATAGGAATATTAAGCGGCATATTCGGATTCGTGTGATGTTGTCGTTGAGGATGCGAAGGTATATGAAGCGGAGGTTGAAGAAAGCGGGTCTGCCGGCGTCGCAGAATGTGAACGTGCCTCCGCGAAGGTTTCCTAGGGGGGCTTCTGTGACGTCGAGTTTCGGGACTCGGTCTTACAGGAGCGTGATGACGGACAAGTTGGCAGACGGCACCGTGCTCTTTGACATCCACGAAGCCCGGAACTCCACTATGGAGTTGTGCCACGACTACGAAGAGGACCTCGATACGCTACAGATCGCGTTACGCGCCGGTAACTTTAGGTAAATATTTTTGGATGCTCTAGCTTCATGAAGAGTGAAAGTGGTTTAGCTGTTATATTTCTTGCGTCGCGTGTTTCTACGTAGAGTAAATGTTAACACTTGGTCGCTATTTATTTTATGCATAACATTTATTAGCAGAAAGGTATGTTGTAATAGCATTGTCAGTGAGAAGTACAATGGAAAGTTATAATGAAGATTTTTTTGAACAGTTATACCCATGATTCATTCCACAATTTATTTTGACATAGAAACATGCTCAAGACGAGTATTTGTAATGTGTTCTTGTTTTTAAGTGGATAATATACTTCATTAGTTTATGTAGTAAAAAAGGTAAACAATCTTGGTGTGTCTTTTATACTTAATCATAACAAAAAACCAAACGACTGATATATTTCAGTGATACATTTGGTTTGTTAATATTTATATTTGTTTAACAATAGTTTTTTCAGTAACATTTTAACTATGTTTTTAATCATAAAGACACCAAAATTGTTAACCTTTTTGTGGTACCTACTCAAATGGAGTATAGATCATTATTTTGGATTTTTTAAGACTTTCCACAGAACTTCTACTAAAATTCAGTTATGGTCCTATTAAATTACTAAAACTCTAAAAAATAAATTCTTGAGTATGCGCAAGAGCCGCATACTAAAGTATTGTTTAAACGACAAATATAATTTTATCATTCAATAAATCAACAACACAACATTATTTGAGGTCACCTGTTCCTAAAGGTCACAATTTAGAAATTGCCCTCACACTCCGGATATGTGTCTAGCCTACCGTTAAGCCTTTGTCTGTCCCCCTGTACCGGTGACTAACACTTGTGTTATTGACATCCATTGTAGTTATATGGAGCGTCATGCGAAATTGTTTCATCAAAATATGTAAAGTGCCACTAGTGGCCATGTTGTGTCGGGTTTTGGTGCTCCTGTAACTGATTTTCCCCATAAGCTTGTCGATGCATGCCTGCTGGCACAGGCTTGCTGAGACTGATCCGGTACTTTCCGGTCTAGGAAAAACTCTAGCTGTTACTCGTGGGCCTGGCCACTGCGACCTGACCTCTAGAAATCGAAAATGATCCCACGGAAATATAAAATCGGGATAAAAAGTCTATGTGTTCGTCCAGATAAACTATAAGTGTACCAAATATTTTTCATCTTAATCCACACAATAGTTTTTGCGTGAAACAAACATCCATACATTCAAACTTTCGCGTTTATAATTTTGGTAAACTTATACTCGCATTTCAAAATTGCGTGGAGTTTATAAGGTTCGTTATCAATATTATTATCGCAGGTTCAATTCCCAAAATTTTGTTATTGTATTTATTTACAAATATTGTCTGATTCCTAGCACAAAAGCACTAATTATCTATAGCCTTTAACAACTTTGATACTCTGTTTTAGCAATAAATAGGAACATATTTTTATTTCTTTTAACTTTTTCACTAGTTTGCTGAAAAATAACTTAATGCTAAACTTTAATTTATTTGTATTTTTTAAATTTTCAAACTTTAAAAACTATGTATCTCAGTCGTTTCGATAGATGACCGATTCGTTACTAAAGAATAATTATCTACATAAGTATTAAAAATAGAGTCTTCAATGCTGTCAGAGATTCAAATCTAAATAATAAAGTTAGTACCGTATATTATTTAACCATAATAGCTTAAATAATAGTAAAAGAGCAGTTTTATTATTACTTTCTTTCACAATCTCGGCTAAGACGAAACGTTATGTAAATTCAGAATATTTTAACTTTAATGAATGAGAAACGAAACGGATCTAGACTAGTGAACGTGTGGGTTATTAGAATTTTTAAATGTCTTTAAAAATGTATGATTGTAGGTCTTTGTATGTCTGATTCTGAAGACTGAGACATTGCAATGTAGATTAAAACGATCCTTTTATTGGTGTAAATTGGTTGCCAGTCACATTATTATAAAATACGTGATTCCCACCGTAGTTAACGCCGATGTGTTTATCTCTGGTGTCAGCTAACTTATCCTGTAATTTAATCGAAATCGGTTCAGTCGGTTGTTGTAGAATATTTAGTTATTCATTTTAAACACTTATATCGGTCGATTAATTGCTCCAATGTCATTGGCATGAAGTTTATTGAACTTGTTAAGTATTTGTCACTGTGCATGCGGTTTCTATTTTTATCAATAGTTGTTACTAGCTGTTGCCCGCGGCTCCTCCTGCTACTTAGTCGAAAAGGATCCTTCGGGAACATACAATCGGGATAAGAACACCCTATGTGTGTTAATGGAGGTTATAAAATATATCCAATTTCGTCCAGTGGTTTATGCGTGAGAGAGTAACAAACATCCTTCCATTCCTTCTTTTAATATTAGTGAGATATCATTAAAAGTCATACAGATGACGCGAGAACATCGTACGAGTTGCAATCTAAACTCGCAATGATTTATCGCTTTCGATACCAGCCTCTCTTGAAAGAAGACATTTCTACCATGGTTAATAATCATTTATTTATCACATATATATACTCTCTACTAATATATAAAGCTGAAGAGTTTGTTTGAACGCTCTAATCTCCGGAAAAAATGTGTTGAAATTTTTGTGTTGAGTAGACCATTAATTGAGGAAGGTTTTAGGCTATATAACACTACGCTGCGACTAATAGGAGTGAAGATACAATGGAAAATGTGGAAAAAACAGGGCAGGTATAATATAACTTATATCTTCTAACCACGCGGACGAAGTCGCGGGCAACAGCTAGTGTTGGATAAAAAAAGTCGTACGATATTTCTCGCCTTGTCTGAAGGATTCTTTACGTATTATTATTTCATTGTATGAATGTCGTAATCGACTTGCGTGTTGGTATTTAAATAATTTCATACGGAACTTGACGGACTATTTCTGTTGGGACTGCATTGTAAGCAAATTGGGCGTACTTAAAACAGTTAAAGAATTTGCAGAAACATTCTTTGTTATGTAATTGTGTACTTTTAGAATTCTTCATTCTATTAAAGTATACCTAGCGGTTCACAAATAAAATTTCTTGTTACTATCTTTATATGCGCATTGCAAATTAAAATAAAAACAATCTATTTAGCACGAAGAAATAGTGTCATTATTTTTTTTGAGTTTAAGCGCTGGAGTCAAAAAAGAAATTAGTTTTTTTTTTCACACACGGTTATCTGATCCCAAGCTAAGCAGAGCTTGTGTTATGGTAACCAGACAACTGATAAACTTACTTATATATTTCTAAATACATACATATTTTAGATAAATTACACCCAGACACAGAACAAATGATCGTGCTCATCACACAAACATTTGTTCTGGGTGGGAATCGAACCCACGACCTCCGGTATAGCAGTCAGGGTCACTCACCACTAGACCAACAGGCCAGTCAAAGAACAGTCAGTTCAGCATAAGTAAATTACAAAATCTTTGAATAAATCACAAATCAACTTTCGTCCACACAATTATTCATTAAAATACACCGTATCCATAAATTCATCTTCATAAGCTCATTAAACATGTTTCAAATACATAAATATCTTACACATACATAATCACTTTCTCTACACATGTCAAGTAATGTTCAATGTTACACAATCTTTTGAAAAAACAAGGATTTCCTCAAAGAGTTCCGGGAAATGACTTTTATTTTCTTGCTTTTCACTGTTGTAAATGTTAGGTGGAGTAAGAAACTGCAGTTAAGATTGTCCAGTTAGTAATGAGTTTAAGAGGCTAGTGAGTTTGTTTATAATCTACTAGCTGTTGCCCGCGACTTCGTCCCCGTGGGTAGAAGATATAAGTTATGATTTATACCTGCCCTGATTTTTTCACATTTTCCATTATATCTTCGCTCCTATTAGTCGCAGCGTGATGGTTTATAGCCTAAAGCCTTCCTCGATGAATGGTCTATTCAACACAAAAATATTTTTTCAATTTGGACTAGAAGTTAATGACATTAGCGCGTTCAAAAAAACAAACAAACAAACTCTTCAGCTTTATGTATTAGTATAGATTTAGATGTCGTTAAAGGCGGTCTGCGAATAAGTAACATATTTATTGATTACAACGATAATCTGTACTATTGTAAGGCTAGAGAGTTTGTTTGTTTGAATACGATCGTCACACGAACTAATGCAATAATGGTCCGATTTGTGAAAATCTTTGAGTTTTAGATAACCCATTTATTGAGGAAAGACTAACGATGGATTGCTAATAGGAGAAGAACAGTAATTAAATGTGTTGTTAAAATGGGGAGAAGATGCGTGTATTATTAACGCGCAAAAATTTTTTTTTTAGTCAGCAACAAATAGTATTGCCTAGATAATACCAAAAAGCCCAGTCAAATTTGTAAAATATGTAGCTCGTAATAGAAATATGTGTGTCTGATATATCCAAACTATAAAATTATGGATTTAAATTCTAAAATGCTCAAAATTCTTCTGTAAGTCCTGATTGACGGAGTGTAAATAATATGAATTTTATTTAAATGATAATATACTAATTTGTTTTGCTAAGGTTTCTTCCGGCATTTTGGACTTATTAATGAATGTCGATAATCTATCATTCCAAAAATTTTGATTTATTTTAAGGTTAATTACTAAACTGACTGGTTTAGACAAAATTTATGGAATTGTATCGATATTTTGATGTAACTTAGATTAATTATGAAAATGTCAAGTTTAATGTCTTGTTGCGTTTGTTTATATAATATAATATTTTCATATATTCCACTGTCCGTGTGTATGTCACCGAAATCGCAATCTGTTTCGGCGAATTTCAGTTAAATCAAATCAAACTAATTTGTTACCTCATGTACGAAAAAAGAGATTTCCTTAAAGCGGAATTCTTGTGCCTAGAATAAATTTATTTTTGAAAAAAAAAATCAATTTCCGAAAAAAAATATCTCCTGCAAATGGGGTGGTATTATAATTGTAAGAAATATCATTCTAGATGTGCCATTAAATGTAGCTAACGTCACTTTAGTTCATTTGCACACATAAAAAGACAAATTTCAAAGTAAATTACGATGTGTGGTCTATTCTCATAGTCTGAATATAAGCTAGTTTATTGTGCGTCAAATTGCAGTCTCAAGATAATAACCGTCGTATTATCAAGATTAGAAAATAGTGAAATATTGTTAATTTACATATTAAAAGATAGTATCTATCTTCTGCTTGGTAGTTGTTTCTGCTAGTAGCGCCATCTATTGTATAGTAGGCGAACTTCGCGATTCGCTTTGATAACTCTGTTCCGCGTTCTTTATATCAAATACAATGGTTATGCTATTGTTCGCTAGATGGCGCGTATGTAACTCGAGCGCGTTGATGTCTTTTGTATGAGACTGTTGAATCAGATTGTTAAAATTCGATTGTGGTAAAATAAATTGATTTATATTTGAGTTACTATTGTCTGTCACTAAGTAAATACAAAAATGTTCTAAGATATACTGTCATATTTTACGGTATTGATAATATACAATCAATTGATATTTTTAGGTGATCATTTCTGTACTTCCATGAATTTGTAACGGTATATTAATTAGGTCATGCCTAGTTTATCTAACTACCCCCATAATAATAGGTACATATTGTTCCAGGAGCGGTCGTCTAGCTGTCGAGGGGTGGTGGTGCGGGCGCGCGATGCCGGGCGCAGGCGGGCGCGCCAACAACGGCGCGCTGGCGCTGCACTACGCGGCCGCGAGGGGGTGCCTCGACTGCGTGCGGCTGCTGACCAACACTACGCCCGATGTCTCGTGAGTAACGCTCCTTATTACTGCTCCTTATGGAGTCCTTGGCAATAAAATGTTTGCTATGTACGTGACAAATGGCAGTTTGCTAGGAGAGCGGATTTGTTTGTAGCGTTATTTGAGATCGTCAAAATATTATAGGTGTAATATAGGTACAGGGCATCGGAGGTATGAAGAATATCTAAAGAGCTATATCTGGAGAAGTTATTTTGAAAGTTTATTTTGTGTTCTAATTGAAATAAAAAATGTGAAAGAAACAGCCCCAGTAAGTGGTTAATTAATAGTTTAGGTGCAAAGACTAGTGACACCATAGGTTAGCAACATGTGAATACGCTATCATATCAACAACTGTAAATGCTAACTTCTAACTCTGTTTAAAAATCGAACCCGCAACCTCTAGTTAAGCATAAAGATTACTAAGCCAACATTATAATAAAAACTATAAAAAAGAAGCCGTCGCTTGGATTTAGACAGTATTTTCTAGAAATAATTCCCGCTGAAAAAATCACTCAGAATATTCTGGTTTTAGTAGATATTATAGGCAGACATATTACACCTATTATTTATATTCATCCATCCTTCATCCAGAACGCTTGTTCACAAGATTTATGTAAGACATTAACTTGAGAATGAGCATCATTAGGCGGTCGCGCATGATTGCGCACGCGCACATCTGGACCCACTCACCGAGACTTATCGACGATGAACATGTTAGGATTCTTTTTGACGAAATTATACATTATATACAATTATTAAATATTTTGCTTTTAAATGGAAATCATTGTTGTGTTGTTTTTTTTTGTTTCCGCATGCTTAGGTTACGGAAATGTAGGTAGTGCGTTCTGTTTTGCAAAATGTGTAAAATGCAAGAGGTGTTGCGATGTCGTTTCAAATACATAATAGTTCAGCGAGATTAATTCTACACCTAAAAATATATAGGTATACACACTATAGTAGTAATAATTTTAAACCAAATTTAATGAACATCAGAACAAATTGGTTCATCTAAATGTAAATTATATCTTCTCAAAGCTCTATTAAACCTAACTAGTCTTCTGCCACATTTTAGTCTTTCCAGCCTTTTTTCATACGGAACCATAATTCTAAACGCCACTGTTCTGCTCAAATAAACACTTTTTATTTATAAACTTCTGTGCGTAACTGTCCAGTCACGGGATGTAACGGCGCGAACTACTGTTAGCGAGCGTACCCGATGCGTACGCGCAACTCGCGAAGATCTAATCTGTGAAGTACCTGTGCTAATCATATACATGGTTGGAGAGGTTTTATGGTGTTTTAATAGCAATTAAGATGCGATCAAAGTTGATAAACTGTATCGGTATATAGGTCTCCAAATGGCGAGGTTATAAAATTAAAAACCCTTATTTTTTTTTCTCGTTAGCATGGTGGTCAACACAAGTTTTAATAAATTTATATTTTAGACAAGGCTACTCATGGCTAAGTTACATCTTCATAAGTTAATAGATCATAGGTTAAGCTACGCTTGATAAGGTCGTTCCGTGTATAGCTGATCATCTATGTCATAAAGTATTCCTCCGTGTTCAGAAGGCACGTTGAATTGTGGGTCCGAGCGGTAATATTTTTTGTTCCAGTTTTGGATACATAAGAGTCAGGATACTGAATTTTCTTAAAAAAAAATTGCGGGTAAGGAAGACAGATCAAAAGAGGTGTACGCGTGTTTTGGGGACTCAAGTTTCCACGACCTTTACTTTAAAACTAGGTGGTAGTCCCTCAGATCAAGATTAATTTAGTAATACCTTTAGGTGGCGACATAGAATAATTAAAGTATTTTATTATTCAATTAACATGATAACAATCAAATAGTCACGCATTTCTATAAAACTCAATGACTATAATTAAAACTTGCGCGTACGCATTCACACTTAGGAATGTCTCATTATGGTAAATAACATTGTTTTGCTATTTACTTACTTTCTATTAATTTAAGAATATATTTAATAACGATAATTTCGGTTCTATTGTATGGAACTTGTACTTTCTACGTATGTCGACCGTACCAAAGAGGTTGGAAGGTTTTAGAAAAATTGTTATGTGAGTTAATGTCAAAATTTCCATTTGCTAAAACGATGTTTGTACTATCTTTGTTTTGACTCTTAACGGGGTGATACATATTTTAACCTAAGACTTGATAATTTTAATTCAAAGATCTTTGCCAATTAGCGAGATGTAACACTAGACTAACAAAAACGCCAGGAACGAAATCGACAAACTAAAAAAACTCTATTTATTACACAGTAACTTGTCATTTCGTCCTGTCTTGTGTCACTATAACTACAGTTAAAACAAAAAATTACACCTTACCAAAGTAACGGTAGAAACCGACCTAAACACAAGGACTAACTACTTCACACGTTGTTTAAAACACAACGATTTCAAAACAACACACTCCCGCAACGACTCCAGTAAGACGGTGAGAGAAAGCGTTACCGAATTAATTGCACTTATCTGTGATCGGGCGCTTCTAGCAAAGATTGTTGATCTTCACGCTGACGCCGTCCTGGGACACATTTATGTCGGCAATCAAAATAGCTTGCCAGACTCACGCTTAGCTTGCTAAATAGGCTGTTTATGGAGTTTAATTAAAACAATGTTCCGGATGTAGACGTTAAATAAAATGTGGTAAATGTTTGGATTGTTTTAAGGCTTTTTACGAGATACCAGACCGATTGTTGTAGGTAGAGTTCTCAAATTTCATAGGTTAGATTGATACTGAATATAATGTTTCATTAACTAATTAAAGATAACAAAAATATTAAAAAAAAACGACTATCGCACTAAGGACTTCAATCCTTGTGTCGCGGCGTGTTTCACAAACATACAAATCTGTACAGTCTGGGTGTCTTGTGTATGTAACACATGACACCCAGACTCAGAACAAGTATTCGTGGATCACACAAATGCTTGTCCTACCCGGGGATCGAACCCGCGACACGTGGCGCACAGTGGGTTTGGTTTGGTGACCTCAACCACTCGGCTATCCGTGCAGTCGAATGATCAACGAGTCAACTTATATTATTTAAGAATGCTGTGTATTCATCTTAAATTATATTTAATAACAAATACTCTATTGATGAAAAATAGATCCGATATAATTGCCGTGGCCAAGAGACCTTTATTTGTGCGAATTATGGCACAGAAACTTTTTTTGTGTGTCAAAGAATCTTTACTCTTACAACGTTGGGAGGCAAAGTAGGGGGTAGAAAATACATCACGTATTTACATGAAAGCTGTATCAGCTCTTGATGGCCGCATAAACGCCTGTAACGACATTATTATATTACTATTTACGTTTTTATAGTGAGTGAAATCAATTTGCAATCGGTTTTATTTCTTGGAACCGCATTCGTTTCTAATTGTAGAAATTATGTTTGAAAATAATTGGGTTTCTCTCATTTTCTAGTTTGTTTCAGGAATTCGTTAAAATTATTATAAAAATTGAAACTTTTTTTTAAGTTTATGAATTGAAAACATGCAACCTTAGAACCTTTTTCTTTGTTTTATGCTTTATCGTTCATGGTTTGAGAACTACTAGCTGTTGCTCGCGGCTTTGCCTTTCTGAATATCCGTTATAGCTGCAGAAACATTACAATAATTTTATAAATTCGGGTAACTAATGTGTCCATTCGAGGCGTCAGCTCGGATACAAAATTTCATTGAAATCGATTTAGCCTTTTAGTGGGAAGAGGTAACAAAGATACATGCATTTATAATATTAGTGATGACAGAATTATAAAAATTTTAACCGTCACCTTGATTTTCAGTGTCTTGGTTTGATTATTGATAATCAGATTATTGCCAGAAGTTGCAATAATGGTAATGTGTGGAAGTTTCGTTTATGGAAAAGAACAGTATGGTCTTTCTTGCTAGCTTCCATAAAAGTAACAAGTTACCAGGCAATAAAATATGCTTTGTGCTGGATTTGAATACAATGTATAGATTTAACACTTTCTATAGATACTTAATACATTTTAATAGCTATCAACCTTTCTAAGATTTTACAATGTAATTTATAGTGCGTGATAACTCATGTGCAGAATAAGGTTAGTTCATAAAAGTATAAAAGTTAAGGCCTACCTTATATGACCGGAGCTCTTAAATACATCATTGTTATGCATTATCATCATCAGCCAGGCCTTTTCACAACTATGTTGGGGTCAGCTTTCAATCTAATCGGATGCTGACAAGTACTAGAGCCACTGCCTATCTCATCTTTTCAACTCAGTTACCTGAGCAAGATGATACCCCTTAGTGAGCTACGAGCTATTGCTAATATTTTTCTATTGCACACAAAATAAAATCTCATAGCAATATACTCTACGTGCAAGTTTGTTGCTATTTATTTCTGCTTCGAATAATTTCGCGTGATTAAAGAACTTCAATCCAGAAAAAGCCACTGGGGTTCAGTACTCAACTTAGGGTTAATACTAAACTGATTCTGGAAGTATAAAATTAAACTACATATCGTCACAGAATATCTCTGCCTGTTCACTAAATATTGAACAACTAGCTGTTGCCCGCGACTTCGTCCCCGTGGGTAGAAGATATAAGTTATGATTTATACCTGCCCTATTTTTTTTCACATTTTCCTTTGTATCTTCACTCCTATTAGTCGCAGCGTGATGGTTTATAGCCTAAAACCTTCCTCGATGAATGGTCTATTCAACACAAAAAGAATTTTTCAATTTGTACCCGTAGTTCCTGAAATTAGCGCGTTCAAACAAACAAACAAACTCTTCAGCTTTATATATTAATATAGATATGTAAGCAGGATAAGTCACAATATTAACACGATTCGTCAAGTATTAAGAAACTGCGTTTATAATTTAATGCGACCACCATACGTGATAATGTTGTAAGTCGCAATTACCAGCAATTTGTAAGGCCTGAGGTTCCATTGGGCAAGTGAATGCCGCGAAATATCCGGAGCGAGGAGTTATGCAACGAATTATTAGTCTTATTACACCTTATTATCAGTTTTGTGCAGTTTTTAGGACAGTAGGCTGACACGGTTGAATGTTTTGGTCTTTTGAGCCAAATGTGCAGTCGCTAGGTACTATGTTTTTTTTAAGATGATAAAATGTATCGGATTTAATTTCGGGTAAACTTTTTGTAATTAGCGGAATCAAAGACTAAGCCCAGGAATAAAAAGTAGAAGTGTAGATATGGTATATGTTATTTATTTTGATTTACTATTAGACTGGATTTTAGCAATTAAATAAATAAATATTTAAGTATTTCTTAACTAAAACTAGTAGTTAAAATTATTTCAACAATTCGTACCAATTATGTAGAGCGTAACATTTTCTTTTAAGTAGAGTTGCCTATTTAATGTAATTTTGCTAACAGTATATTATTTTCCAGATAAAAAAACCGTGCTTTTGTAACTGATTAATCGCATTAACATTTATTTGTATCGCTTCCTCATGTGGTGAAATAACGGGCTGTTTAAGGAAACCCGGCGGAGTGCAAATAAAAACATAATTGTATACAGCAAAGAAAGCAGCCATAAGTAAGTCGAAGTCGGTCTGTTGCACTGATAAGGGTGCGGGCTTAGTGATAAAAGACGAGATGTTATGAAAAAGTTAAATAAAAAGTCCTTCAAGAAACATTCGATTATTTTTAAATTTTTATTATGTTTGAATTTGAACTCTGATATCGTCCATTTGCAGTGACAAAAAGTAGAGATCGTAGCTGTATTCTACACTAAATGTGAAAAGGCAGTCAAGTACAACAGCATGCTGCAATTTAGAGTAATCACTAGATAAACCTATTTTTTTTCTAAGTCTAGAACTTCAATGAGGTCTAAATTTAACTTAAAACTTCCATAAATAAAATAAGTAGGAGACATTCAAAAATTTCTACAGGAATGTGTGTCTATTTAATAACATATTTTACTTTAAATAGTAACATAAAAAATAAGTAAAATTGGAGGAAAAGCTTCGAAACATATGGCTCTACAACTCTACAATACCGATTTTTTTCTCAAAGTTCTAAGTCCGCTACCCGCTCCGCTTATCACAATACACCTAGCTCATAATAAGTAGAGCTCCATATTACACATTAGTAGTAATTCAGTCAGTTGTGTGAGATGCTACTCCGCGTGTACTCGTCCGGAGTGCAGTGCGCGTGAGTCGGTATCGCCTACGCTTTTCATAAGGAATACAAGTATGAAAACATAGTGATTTGGTTCGTGAAAGAAATTCGTTGTGAAACGTGGTTCTGTGTGCTTGGACTTTTAATGGTTATTTCTCTTTCGGGATGTGGTGGATTTTTTGTAAATATATCTAACAAAATATCATTAAAAATACATCAAATAACTAGATGAAAGCGTATAGGTTATGGGTCCAGTATATTTTGATACAAGTTACCGAAATTGCAATGCTTAAAATAAATGTACATTTTGAATATCGATGTTTCAACATATACTGGTCATACTCGATAATAAAGAGAATGATTCTCTCGATTTCTGAAAAGAGACAAATGACTTAAAGCCAAAAAAAGCAACAGAGTTTTGACATGTGATTAATTATTATGTTATTTATGACTATTCAGAAAAAGGTTGTTTTTGAATGTTAAAGCAGCAAGCTTGCTAGCGTCCTCACTTCGTTAAAAAGCATTTAAACAAGTATTGGGCTTAATATAGTCTATAACATATAAGAATAACGTGGCTTTCTATTGTAAAATAATTTCCAGCATCAGTACAATAATTCCTTAAAAATACCTCTACAACCTACCTCGTAATGATATTAGACATTTAAGTGCTCCGTACAGTTAAAACTTATCCGGCGAATTTCGCTTCGGCTAATCTAAAGTTAAACCTCCCAAAACGCAACCCAAACCATACAAAAAATCCATTCAAATTGGTCCACGCGTTTAGGAGCTAGTGACATACAAACTTACAGCAATATTATATTTATGACTGAACATGACCTGACCTTGACCATTTAAACAATGAGACAATATTGAATCAATTTCCACAGCTGATTGATTTGTCGTTGTTGATTGTCAGATGTTTTGAGGCCATTGTTCCTTTGGATGCATTGTATTTGACCTACATTGTAAAGAGTACAGTATGTAAGGAAAAATGTGAAATGTATATTGTATACTATGTATATCCATCAGTCAAATCTTTCGAGAATGAGTACTAAGATAGGCCACTTTCAAAGTGAACTACAAGACGCGGTCTTCCTTTTTGCGAATCTAGTATGATCTTATTCTGTGCTGAATATTTTCTTAGCAGATTCATATTTTTAGCAGACCCATTTTTTTCTTGTTGGAACACATACCGTCATAAAACTGAAGTAAGTTTTAAAATGTTCAAGCAATTTAATACCTACATATCACAAATTAATGTTATTTATATTATGTGTATGACTGAATTAGCTAACTGTAAGATGAATTAGTTTGTATCAGAAATTTGACAGACGGAAAGACAAATACAAAAGCTGCTCAATGAAAATGGAGATTGAATTGAATCACTTTTAATATGATGTGGAATAAAAAAGAGATGAAATATTTTTTGTTTCTCGGCTGGTTCCATGTGGCCCAGAACAGAGAATCGTGGAAGGATTTGGGGGAGGCCTTTGTCCAGCAATTGGACAGAGTGGGCTAGGTAAAAAAAATGTCTTGACAGTTATCTGAATCGCGGCTTTCAAAGAGTAATGTTAATTTTTATTATATTACGGTGAATACAGTTTCCAGCACTTTATCGACATTATAACTATTAATAGCTACTAAAAAAGCATTTAATTGAAAATATAATTAATCTCGATATATATTAATTTTCTCTGTTAATGAAAAAAGAGAGTCTATATATAGAGAGAAGAAAATAAGCTATTCCGCTTTCGTCATGGACAAGTTAACGTGTTTACCGTTTGAATTTATAATTCTATCGTTATCTGGTCTTGCACTTAATAAAGCTGTTGTTGGAGCGAGATGCCGGTATACACTTTGCAGTGCTGTCTCACTTCTACACTGCGAGAGTATGACTGATGGATGATGGTACGCGCCTTGCTAGCTATGTTTCTTTAATGAGGTGAGCGGGATTGTAAGCTGAAACCTAATGCTGTGAATAGCAGGTTATGGCTCGTTTACTCTGAGATAAACTTGACTTTTCTTCATCAATTTATCATTTAAACTGAGGCGGAAAGATGTCTGGCTGTCACTTAAAAACTGTTGTTTATTATACTTGTTGACGATATTTCCTAATAAGAAACGTTTTTCTCGTATTTTATCGTGATTTATTTTGAAAAACTGCACGATGTATATTTTTTTTATTTTGACGACCTTCAGTTCCAGTTATCTTTAGCCAACTTTAATTAAATAATTTGTTTCTAACATGTAAAAAAAACACAAGAAAACAATACGGTTATGTCATTATATAATTATTTACAACAAAAACAAAGCACAAACGACTGTCTAACAAGACGAAATTACAATTAATTTAATTTAAGAGTCTTTACATCCGAAAACAATAAGCCAGAATTGATAATAGCTGATAATAATACACGTTTATTTTAAGAGAAACTTCTCCTAAACACCTAATTGTTGATGCAATCAAATCCGTCTCGGATTAGCATATTCTCAAAACTCTCAGAATAAGAAAGCGAGACAAGGAGAAGTATTCTTATTCTCGTTTGCTTAACAAATTCAAGTAAAATTGGGCCGGTTTTTAGAGTTCCGTAATCAAAGGTCATAATGGGATTATTGCTGAAATTCTTATGAGAAATAAATCCTTAAAACCCATAACCCTAAATCTTGCTGTATTGCCCCTGGATTGCAATGTCAAAGATCGTTCGTTTGAATCCCGGTAGTTAGTAAAACGTATTAGGAAAACCAGCACAATTGACATTTTTCAAAGGTGTTATGGCCACTTCAGTAGCTGCGACTAACTCGAGTAAACTCACCAGGTTGTACTTCGCCCATATGATAAAAACAAGAATACACCACTAAGAAATCCTTATCTGTCTCTTATTACCAGGCTGTATCTCATGAACCGTAGTAGCTAACAGTTGTATTTTATGTATTTTATGTGTATATTATGTATTTACGCCGTAACATTAAATAACAAAACAGAATGCAATAAATATTGAAGCGTTCCCTTATAACGGTCTTAAGTCTTAAGGCTTTTATTATACGGAATTCTTCGCACGCGAACCTAATTCACACTTGCCCGTTTTTCTGTAATTGCATGCTATTTGGCTACCGCTCATAAGTGCGTGTATTAATACTACTATCATACAATGCTAATGTATTGTGTATGTCATTTGTTTCACTAATTTTACTTTTAAGATTCTTTAAAACTCGTGTTAATATCAAATGTGTCTAAATTATTGGTTATAGCTGGTTAAGTATCGTATTTTATCAATTCAAAAGCCTAATATAGTTCTGTGTGTGTAGGGTTACATTAGAAACACATTGTAATGTCAATTTATATTAAAATGTAAGAAAGCGAAGATGGGGACTTAATTTTTGGTCATAATTATTAACGTTTTGAGACGACTGTAAAATAACCACGTAATGTTCACTAAAATACAAAATTTAAGTTTATTATAGAGTAAATCATATTCGTAATACTTTGCAATTTGTAAATTATATTCGTACCTACTCAAAAATGCAGCAGCAAATTCAATAACAATCTCATAATACTTAACATGATAAGACGATAATTGATGAAAATGTTATTTTACATGGATTATAACTACATGCTTACAAAATGCATACAAAATTGAATGTTTAAAAAAGGATGGAAACACAACAGGGAGGCTTAGAAATTGGTTTTTTATCTAGTGCACTGTATCTCACTACTGGGCAAAGGCCTAATCCAAAGCCTTTATCAGTTCTCCATCCTGGGCCACAAGGAACCAGCCCACGGGGAATAACTTTAAGATCGTATAGAAATAAAAGGAAATCTCTCTAGCCACCACTCTAAGTTCAAGAAATATAGCTTGGTGATGACGGACAAACAGCGTTGACTTAGTAATATATATATGCTGTATATGTAAAAATATGCGCAAATAAATCATTCAGTCATAAAAATAGATAACTTGCTTTAGTTCAAATAACATAGATTTACGTTACTCTGTAATAAATACAATGATGTCAAAACTAGAATTGTTTATGATTAGATTTACGTATTCTTACTACTGAAAACATTAGCATGTAACTGTACTGTCCGGTGAAGAAATCGAAGAGGATGCATCGGCTTTGAATACTGTAAATCATTTTTTTAAGACTCCCGTACTAAGATACTCAATGCTTGGCAAACAAACAAGCTACGCCGTTTTTAATTGTCGAGTAGCAATATCATAACCGTAAACATTTAATTTTCTATTATGTATGGATAGCTGAGTGAGGGTCACCAAGCGAAATCAACTGTCTGCGACATGAGGAAGGTTCGATCCTCGCGTAGGATAAGCGTCTACGTCCACGAATGCTTGTGCTGACTCTGGGTGTCTTTGTGCATGTGACTTGAATGTGTGTGAAACCCCGCGACACAATGATAAATTAAATTCCGTAGTTCGGGAGTCGGTATTTTTAACGTAAAAATTCTCTAGGCTTTTTTGTGTCGAATAGGTTTTCTAAGACAATAAATCACATGCGCAAGGCCACTCAGACTTATAAAAATGAAGGGAGATCCAGCATAAATTGCTATCCATGGATTAAAACTGCAGCACGTCGAGCACAGTGGTCCATGGCGTAATCTATACTATTTGGCTGTCCATTCATATCAGTTTAGCTTTTTCTCTTTAATAATATATCCTGAGACAACTCACACACGGTTATCTTATCCCAAGCTAAGCAGAGCTTGTATTATGGTAACCAGACAACTGATAAACTTACTTATATATTTCTAAATACATACATATTATAGATAAATTACACCCAGACACCAGAACAAATGATCATGCTCATCACACAAACCTTTGTCCTGGGCGGGAATCGAACCCACGACCTCCGGTATAGCAGTCAGGGTCGCTAACCACTAGACCAACAGGCCCGTCAAACGTTTTGACATTTCTTTTTTGTATTTCATCTCTAATGTTACCTCAATACTTTCGTTTTAAAACTGACCTTGGCAATAAAGTATATGTTTCATTATTAATTTGTGCATTTAAAACTGAATGACTCTATCATGCGAAATCAAAATTTGAATTTTAAATTTCCTGTCGTTTAAGTCAAATAAATAAACACAAAAACTTACTTAACTGCTTATGATCAAATCCGGCTGAGTATTTAAATGCATTTTTAAATGAAATCGTCGTTAGTTTTCTTTTTATTATAGATTTTGTCTTCAACTTATTTCTAAAAAACATAATAATGAAACGGGTTGAATGCATTACCAATAAGTTGAAGGAAAACGAAAAAAAACATAACGCATCAAATTGACTGTACCAAGTGTTGCTAGACTTTGATTTAAATCTTATTTGTCGGTACTGTTGGTAGTTATCAGAAATACATCTTCTGTGAAAATTTTAACTATATGTTAACCGTTCTTGGGATACAGCTGAGGATTAATATGAAACTTTTGGTTTCAGTGCCTAAAAAAAAACATACCACTTGATAATACAACTAAAACTACATAGGTCCAAAAATTGATAATAGATGTTATTCAGGTATACACGAAAAGAAAAATAATTAACCTTGTTATAAATAAGTGTTACATAACCCAATATACATAATAATTAATCGTTAATGTAATAGATTGTAGTTCATCCAAAAAAGGTGTGAATGTATTCCGGTGTTAAAACATATCTTCCCCATATACAGCAATGACTTTCGCTTATGACTAGCATTTTGTATTCAAATCCATGCAGCAAGTATTTACCATCTACTTTTAAAGACGAACTGCTGTTTAAGAATGCACGGATAGCCAAGCGGTAGAGGTCGCCGCGCCTAACGAATTGTGTGCGACGTATCGCAAGTTCGGTCCCCGCGTAGGACAAGCAATCCACGAATGGATGCCGAGAGTCTGGTTGTTTTTTTTTGCATCTGACTTGAAACTTTGTCAAACCTGTCCGCGATAAAAAGACATTCAGACAACATTTATTAGAGAGGGAGTCTTTTTTTAAATAAAATAATTGAATAAAGAAAACAAGAAAATTTTTGTTAACCGATTCTACTACATTCGATATACTTGTTTATTTGTAAATAAAATATAGTTCCTTTAATTCATTGCCCGTTGAATCATATTCTATAAGCTTATTCAGCAAATAATTTTATAAACAATACAAAATACGTTTCTATTTGCTCCACCAATAATATTCAACCTATTTCACATAGCAATCATTTGCAATAATTATATAACACTATTAATTAATTAGATTTATAATGATATGCATGAATAAATATTTGTCGGCCTAAAACTAAGTCATATGTAAAACAGAACAAAAAATATGTATGACATAATGATCGTGTTATTTCGAACTAAGATTTAGACACAAATATAGCCTCTATTTTATTTTCTGTCTAGAATTCCGTATCAAAAAGGTAATAAAGGAACCCTACTACTGAGGGTACGTCCTCCGTCTGTCCATCCGTCCATCAGCATAATTATGACAGATTTTTTAATAGGGATGATGACTGGGTATAAAAAGAAAAAATCTCATTAATCCCTCAGTTAAATAATTGAAAAGTATGAGACACGTATTTTTACCTTTTTCAGAAAAATTATAGTTGACAAAGATTAACTGCTTTAAAGTTTAGGAGAGGGGGGCGTAACGTAACGATAGAATAAAATTTATACTCAATCGTGACGTCACGCGTCACGGGACAAATTAAAAAAATACGTATCTATTATAATACAAAAAACTACAAGAGGGACACTGCAAAAAAAATTGTAATCATCCCTATTCTATCTGTTTGTGAAGATAACTTATTATAATTATTATACTTTAAAGTAGAATGAAATTCTACTAATAAAAAAATCTGTTCAATAAACTCACTGAATAATTTAATTGAAATCTCAATAAACCTTGTTTAGATCTATAATTAATACATCAAGATTCATAGCTAGATCATTTCCTTTCATACAGCAGTCTCAGAACGATCGCGTGACGAAATGCGATGGTCTCGTAAGAGATCCAAACGGTGAGCTGTCAATGAGCAAAAACAAAGATATTTTTCGAGAGCCGATAATTTGACAGATATAATTACTGGTTCTCGTTTCTGGTACGTTTCGTTTTTTTTCTTGAATTATTTATCTTTTTAATACTGTTGAGGCTTTGATCTCTTATTTTGCTTGTGGACTATAAACATATCATGAATATTGGTGAATTATCGCGTTTCTTACGAATGAATTACACACGTGATTTATATATTCGTGCATCCATTTTGCAACCTCTAGTGCCTAGTTATAGACAACCTCAGTTTCGATATTCCTTTCTACCACGTTTTTTCTTGCGATGATAAAACCTGATGCTGTATTAAGAGCTTATAATGCAAGTTTTAATCATGTATAAACTCTATCTTTAATACTTCTATCTATATAGAGCCTACAGCTGAACATATGCTTACGAATAAACCAAAAAAAATAACAAAAAAATATAACCAAAAATGCAGAACCTTTTTTAGTTGAAAAAGTTTCAATACAATTACGAAAATCGAACGAACTATGAATTAAGTGGACAGTGACATATAAGTGTGGACCTCTTTGGTGGAAACAAAGATGGCGACGTGTCCAAGGCGGGAGCGGCCGGCGAGGTCGGCTTCCACGAGACTCAAGTACTCGAAGACGATACCTGCGAGTACTATCAGGTGAGAACATTATACTTTAAGTGGTCACCTTTCTGCTAATATTGTAAACGCGAAAGTTTGTATATATGGATGTTTGTTCCTCTTCCACGCAAAAACCGCTGAACGAATTTCGACGAAATTTGGTATTTAGATAGTTTATACCTGTGTTAGCAGTTTTTATTGCCGATTTTATGATCCCGTGGAACCCTGCAGATCATGATAAAGGCCTCCGGTTGCGTATTATCTTTAAGAAAGCTAGTGCAAAAATAAAGTAATCTAAATTATCGTGTTATGGACTGAATCCGTATATGTATCCATCATTCTGTGTCGCTGCTAGCCTGTAAAGATGTTTTTCTATACATTAACGTTACAAATGATCTTTAATAAGCTACCACGTCACTATCTACCTGTAAAAGCAGAATCGTTGACCATGTGAGAGCGAGATACCGATATCCATCATGTAGATCTATCTCTTTTCCACAAAAGCGACAGTTGCGCTTACAATTTATAAAACAAGTGATGATACCACGCCAGATTATGATGTATTATGACGAATCGTTCGAAGTATTTAGCTCAATGGAGTGCACATAATAATGATCTGAGGCAATACACGCCATGGTAACGGACCGTTCCGTTCTGAAACCAGCGACTTGTTCGGTTTCAGTATTGCGTTTCGCGTTTTACATGAAACGATTTAATCTAATTTGTTGAGTTTGTTTTTTTGTGAGTGGTAATTGTTAATGGAAATTCTTCGAAGTCTTGGAATACTGCTATATGCATATATGCTTAATGCATCGATGAAGAAAATAGAACGTTAAGTCACAGTTCTGCTGGCTTACATTGCTTTTTTCCAAATTTCGAAAAGGAGTAGGCACTCCAATTGTCAGTATTTTGTTTTTTTTTATGTTTGTGACCTCTGATCTGCGGACCTGATGAACCGATTATGTTGGTACTGACGTATCTAAGAAAACCTATAACCTATTCAGAATTAACAAGCACAAACAAAAATCCTACTAATATTATAACTTGTAACTTTGTGTTGATGAATGACTGTTACTCTTTCACGCAGAACCAGACCAACAGATATTAAATGATGTAACGGTTTACTCACGCGTATTTATCGGGGTAGCCCGACTAGTTTCGGACCCAACCGGAGTCCTTAATCATGAGCAGACGCGGCGGGATCGCGAGTCGAACTAGTCGGGCTACCCCGATAAATACGCGTGAGTAAACCGTTACATCATTTAATAATGAATCAGTATCACGATAGTTATTATAAAAAGACCAACAGATAGTTAATAACCTGGATTAACCCTTAATTAATTTTTTATCCAGTTTTATATTCCCGTAGGATCATTTTCCATTGAGCCTCTGGTACCTAATAACGAGTCTACCTATAAACGCATCTTCTCAACTTTTAATACATACCTACGTAACCCACGTTCTCATAATCTTCGTATCAATGCAAAGTTTTCCTGCCACACATCCAATTATATCATTACCATTCTTTCCGTGGCATCTCGCCTGTCAAGTGACATGGACGGGATAATCTCCACAATTTACTAAGAGAAAGTGTTATTAAAGAAAAATATATATGTTGTTTACAATGTAACTTATTACATGGGTCTTATTTCTTGCCGTGTTTCAATATTTAATATTTTTATTTATTGTGTTTTATTATATGATATATCATTTCATCCATTTTGCAAGGAAACAAGAGAAGTGTGCCAAGCTACCTGCCAACTATCGGAATTTGAAGAGGCAATAAAAAAATGAATCATTAATTGATAAAAAAACGCCAATAAAAGCCTTAAGTCAGTTACTCATTACTCAATATTAGTCCCGTACTACATCACGTTTCTTGATCACAAGTCAAGTTTTCAAACCTCATAATCAATGGGTTTTTCGGTGTAATAAAAGTTGTATAAATATTACATACTGTCTATTCAATTGTTGCGCAAGTAAAGTGCAACTAGTTATTTTAAATTGACACTGTTTTTAATTATTCAATATTACTTAAGCAAGTGAATGTATAACCTGCAGTTATCAGACCCATTCAATTTAAAAAACATGTGTTCTAATTAACAAAGGTACATAAAAGTAGTTTACAAAGGAAACCGTTCGTACTTCCTTTTAAATATCACTTAATATGCTTCCAAAACCAATTATAGTTATGCGATAATGATTGAAATTACGCAATTATCTTAAAAACATTTTTAAACTTCCTAAACAGAATATTTCTTATACAATAGAAACTTATTAATGGTCTATGTAGTTTACAAACTAGTATATGTAGTCTATTTACATAAAATACTAAACTGAACACCTTTTTTGCGAACCATAATTTCTTAAACAATGAAAAGTTTTTGCAGCGCCATCTAGTGCCGAGTAGGAACAATAGCGTTGCAAAAAAACGAGATTGTGTTGCATGTTGTGACAAGATTTTCTCTCTGACAATAAAGTGATTGAGCTTCATGTTTCTGACCTTGATAGACATTTTCTATTAGACAAAGTATCGTTTAGTAGTCTGCTATAAGAAGTACACTTACACGCAAACTGTGTTTAGTGCACTATTGTGTTAACTATTTTGATTGCGCTTTAGATAATATCGATGTTTTATAGGAAGTTAGTGAGAGTACTCGTGTCTTATCAACCTACATTATTCAAATACTTTTCTATTAACCCAATACATAAACCATCTTAGAAATATTTAATATGACTTGAACGATGTTAAAACGACCCGTAACTGATTTAAAGACTATGCGTCAAGCGGAAAAGAAACAAAATGTTGTTTATACTAATGTAAAAAAAACATAGGTAACAAAAATTACTTACTTTTATAATCTAAACTTACAATTGACAACGTAAGATCAATAACACACATGAAAGCAATACATCTTAATCCCTACTTTAATATTATAAATGCGAGAGTAACTCTGTCTGTCTGTTACGCTTTCACGTCTAAACCACTGAACTGATTTTAATGAAATTGGGTACAGAGATAGAGTTGACCTTGAGAAATAACATAGGATAGATTTTACCCCGGACTTTTGACGCGGGCGAAAAGCTAGTATTCTATTATTAAATCCACTTACAACATACTCAATCAGAACTCCTAAATTAATAATTGACAGCGGTTAGACAATCACACACATGTGTATATCCTACATACTCGTAACAAGAGTACATATGACCTATCACAAGTGTATAACAGTGGTCGTTACGTGTGGGCCGTAGGTGGCGATACACAGAGCGAAAGTGTTACACGAAACTCTTGTCATATCACGCCGACAACGGCCGTTCTGGTGAAACGAGGTGTGGTGTATGTTATAAGCGGGAGCGGGGGTTTATAAGCTGATGACAAATATGGCGATTTTTGTTTTCGATTTTTCGATTTTATTATACGATATTTGATCGTGGTTTTATATAGAATTGGTAGTCTATGAGTTGTGTTATGTTGTTCTTGTTAAACGGTGTTAGGATAAACTTTTTGATTATAAATCCCTAAAAGAATATCTTTGACCAACATTCCTTGACCTATTGATAGGTACAATTTCTGACATAGAGGGTATTGTTATTGTTCACTACATCGACGTGGGTTTTAAATAGAGTAAAATTAATTATTATGGTGTAAATATACCTGAAAGACATTTAAACATCAAGAACGCGTTAAAGTTAACGTAACGTATATTTTATCATGACAAAAGATTCAGTAGAACAATTACTTTCAATTTTCAAAACAACTGAGAAATATTTTCAAGCCTGCATTAAAATACATAGACTGTTTTTTTATAGAATCGCTCTTTATTCTCACCTTGTACCAAACCTAATTGAAATGACATCGCGACACGTAATTACATCCAGATGAAATAATTGCGGCATCCGTGACAGTTAGCTATGAATTTGCATCACGTTCACACACACTTGTTACCGACAGTTAACACTACTTTCGATTTATTATTTGGTAATTTATGACGTATAATTGTTTTAATGAAGTGAATTTGTGTTTCTTATTTAATTACACAATTGTTAGTGATAGTTGTCGTGGTGGCTTTGGGGTTCTATGTATGGATGTGTATGCACGAGTTGTACAGGTTCGATCCCAAGGCGGGAAAAGCCAATATATACTTTTTTAATTAATGTAAAACACACTGCAGATAAATTGGCGATTTGATCCCCGCTTAGGACAAGTATTTGTGTGCTCCACTAATGATTGTTCTGAGTCTGGGTGTCTTTAAGCACGTGATTGTTTGTGAAACCTCAGCGAGGCAAGGATTAAATTGTTTATTAAATATATATATATATCAGACTAAAAGTAGCTTACTTTGGCTTCGAAATAAAAGCTTCACTTTCTACGTTTTATTTGTAAAATGTTTGTAAACACGGATCTTATCTTATCGCCAAAATCATTATGTTCATCTGACGTCGAATTAACTTAAATGGAAATGTGTTTTTCAAAGTGCAGAGTTTCAAAAGACATTGTCTTCTTCATGTTATGTAATACTTGAATACCTGATTAAAGCACCTGAATTTAAATATAATGTTATCTATAGTAGTAATTTAGTAAGATAACATGTCCGCTTTTAAAAATGTTCACTCTCTACTTATCATCAATGGATGTGGATCCACATTTTAATATTATAAGTTATAAGCTAAACAAAAAAAAAGTCCCACTTACCTAATCATTTCCATTAAAACCTTTGTAGTTGGAAAAATACTCCAAAAATGAATCGCAAATTGAATTTAAGAAGCCTGTCTATCGCACGTAAGTCTTAAACAGCAGATAGGTACTTCACGGTGAATTAATTGTTTAAAACTAATTGTTGTTTCATTGTACAGCCATCAATCTATTTATAACTACATATAATACTATTTAAGCTCCTAAAATACACATCCACACTCAAATAAAACACATACACACCATAAATAATAACAACTCACATCGATTTATAAGCCTGCTTCACAATAGCCCGCACTTTCGCTGTTTTAGCGTGGAAATTGAGCGCAAGCCTTAAGCTCAGTTACAACTAAGCTATCGCACACGGCGCCCGCGCATGTCAAATCGAACCGTTCGAAATTCGAATTTGAAATTAAAATTCCATGTTACGCAACTTTAATTTAACGGATTGTAATGTGTTTGTGCAATGTGTTTCCGGGGTATTTGAATTAAGAAATCGTTCGGAATTTGAGATTACTTTTTGAGTTTTTAAAGTTGTTTTTTAATTTCGAGGTTTTGTTTGAAATGACTTTGAATCATGGGATCCCGCCTTACAGTCGGGTGACGAGTAAGTTCTTTGGGAGGAAGAACAAGAAAGGAAAGCGATTGAAAAGTAAAGCTGGAACATACGCGGGAAGAGAACGGTAAATACATTTATGTAAACAAGTTAATGTGTGTACACAATTATGAGTAAACTTAGCATTGTCCAGACTACAGGTGTATAAATTGGAAACTCAAAAAAATATTTCTAAAACTTTTAAAACAATTGGTAAAGATGAATGAGTCGGTTTTTTATAGGAATTTAAGTTGTAAAATGTATAAAACCTGTAGCTATGAAACCATGTATTGGACAATGTTACCTCATTTTGAATTAATTATATACTTTTTGGTCTATATGTCGACCTGGTCCATTT
The DNA here is from genome assembly GCF_003590095.1 of Trichoplusia ni. Lineage (NCBI taxonomy): Eukaryota > Metazoa > Arthropoda > Insecta > Lepidoptera > Noctuidae > Trichoplusia > Trichoplusia ni. The sequence continues at coordinate 22,015,242 of NC_039478.1, forward strand.
AATTCCTACTATGAATAATATCAACCGTCCCATGATATAAATGTTTAATCCACAACACCACGCCATTTAGTCTCAAACTAATTTGTCCCGTGTGGGAATCGAACCCACGACCTCAAGTATAGCGGTCAGGGGCACTAAGCACTAGACTAACAGGCCAGTCAAATAGTTAGACTAAACTTCTTAGAAGTCTTTTAAAGTAAATAAAAACCATGCTGTGCATTAAAATTCATCTTAACGGAACCAATTAAAAACCATGAATCGATAATTTTGATTTATATTAAAAAATCATATATTATGTGAACTAGGCAATATTATAATATGTATAGGCAATAAACCTCAAGATTGCATCAAAATGTCGAAATATCAAAATTCTTATTTCTCATAAATATTTATCAAAACTTTTTCTTTCGGTTAAACATGTTATATAAACCTAATCGCTAATGTTATGTGAACGAAACTAAGATTTTTAAATCATCAAACGACATGAAACTGGTTTTTATACGAGTATGTTTATTATTGTTTCTAATTTCTTTTCTTTTTGAGACTTTTCACAAGCTCAAAATAAAAAAAAAAAATTGAAACAATACGGTATGTTGTTGAACGCTGTAGTTTCCCTGGAATTAGACAAATACCCTTATAAACGCCTATCTAGCTTCCACAACTGTTTCAACTAGAATATACAGTACAATAATGTTGTTTGTGTGTGACTTTTTTAATTATTCCAAGATACCAATAGTCAGTTAAAGAAAACTGCTTGTGAGAGATCTGATTTATAGTGAACCTGCGCGATCAAACCTTACCTATATGATAAAAGTAATGCGGTCACAAATGTGACATTTAGAGGCCGGAATTATTCTTTTAAAGCTTATCCAATAGTAGATAACACTGGTTGTCAGCGAAGATATAGATTACTAGCTTTTGCCCGCGACTTCGTCCGCGTGGTTAGAAGATATATTATAAGTTAGGAATTTTTGAACGAAAGCCCTCGAAGATTAATATTTTTCCCCGCTTTTGCCACATTTTTCATTGTGTCTTCGCTCCTATTAGTTGCAGCGTGATGTTATATAATTTAAAACCTTCCTCGATGAATAGTCTACTGAACACAACAGATTTTTTTAATTTGAACCAGTAGTTCCTGAGATTAGCGCGTTCAAACAAACAAACTCTTCCGCTTTATATATTAGTAAGTATAGAGTATAGATATAGATTCAAGTCAGTCGAGATCAAAGTTTTTTTTAAACACCACCTAATCTGCGTACTAGTTAGGCTGGCAATGATTGTGAAGTTTCGTTTTTCTATTGCTTTAGCAACTGTACCAAGTACTATCGTAAGGGGTGAGCAAGATTCAACTGCCCTGAGTAACGTAGTGACTATTAAATATAGTCATTTTCAATTCATTAGTCAATTTCATTAATGTAGGTATGCATAAATCCACACACGGTCTATTAAAGATAAATAAACTGTTGCCAACCAATCTTCTCTTCATTATATAGGGGGTTAGCTTTAGTCAAAATGTTTGTAGCTAAGTACAGGATTTTTGCAAGGTATTACTGCCTATCTGATCTCAACCCAATTGCCTAGGAAACTTAATGCCTTAGACTGGTTATTACAGAATTATTTAAAATAAATGAAGTGTAATTTATCAAATTAAAATTCATGAATTTTTATTATAAGTAGGTACATATGAATTGTTTAATACCTAATGGTTACAGTCCATTCAACCCAACCCTACACGAGTCAGACGCGGTTGCCTAGCAACGCCGCAACTAAGTGAAAAGAGAAAATAAAAGTGAAACGTGAGAGATCGCGGGATCGATGTATTGCTATAACAATCACTTGATCTAGGTACTTATATACTTATGTACAAGGTTGTCTGCAAGTGCTGTGGAAACTGACAATATCGTTATGTTTAAGACGAGATAAATGATGTATATGCCCGTACAAGTTAACGAATAGAGAAGTTTATATACTGGTCTGCCTTAATTTATTTATTAGGAGGGTGACAAACTACAACTAAATAGTGAAAAATATTACGCTGTTGATGGAAGAAGAAAAAATGATCATTATATTATTGCTTTTTCGTCTGTCTTTGTTTCTGTCTGCTTTTGTGCGCGGTGGAATCAACAACGGCTTGTGCGATTTAGTTACGGTTCTCTCTGATCTATTTATGTAAGCTACATTTATCATTTAATGTTTGGTTCATGTCAATTGGTTCATGTGAATTGGTTCATAAAAAAAGTATTTGCTAATTTAGAGAAGCACGTAGACAATGTGTTCAAAAGATAAATCCATAAAATACTGCCAAAGTCACTTTTGAACGTAAACGAAGTCGCTGGCATGGTTGGTAGAGAATATAAATATAATAAAGCTAAAGGGAGAACAGCGAACAAAACTTTACAAAAGATTAATTCGAACTAATCTATACTTCTATATCTATACTTCTATACTAATATATAAAGCTGAAGAGTTTGTTTGTTTGAACGCGCTAATCTCAGAAACTAGTTGTCCGAATTGAAAAATTCTTTTAGTGTTGAATAGACCATTTATCGAGGAAGGTTTTAGGCTATAAACCATCACGCTGCGACTAATAGGAGCGAAGATACAATGGAAAATGTGAAAAAAACAGGGCTGGTATAAATCATAACTTATATCTTCTACCCACGGGGACGAAGTCGCGGGCAACAGCTAGTCTTTGATATTCTAAACAACTTACAAATCTAATAAACGAAAAAGCCTCCAAAGGCAAGATCTAATCTTAAAACTTACATAACACAAGGAAATTCAACATTAACAAATACTTAATTTAGGCTTAAAATACAAATACCCGTTACAATATTTAATTACAACAAAATTGTTTACTAAAATTGGGCCGATGACCTCATCAAAATACCAGTTATATAATACTATGTAACTGATAATAGGTACAAAGTATTTCATTATACCTGTTATTATAATACATTTTTGGAACAGTTACCGAATCTGTTTTAGGCATGGGATTAAAACACAATAGGCGTTACGGACAAAATAATTTCTTCTCGTTGAAAAGGTTTATTAAGATTGTGATAAGTTTAACTAATTGAGGTAACATGCTGTATTTTTGTGTTACTGGTTAATTGAAGATGAATATCTTTTGAATAGCTGAAGTCTATGTAGGTTGAGGTTGTGCTGTCACTAAATTTGTTTTGATAATGTGTTTGGTTGGTTAAATAAATAATCGTGTAGAGTTTTGCTAACATCATCGGTTTTAAGCAGCTTTTTAAATAAATTTTTGATAATTTAGTATGATAGAGTTAGAATTTAGGTTTTAAGCGACCTTTTTATATTTTTGCTAGAAATTGGAACATAGTATTTATGAATATTATCTATAGCTGTCAGTCTATACAGTGTCTGTTTGTAACCTTTCAATAACCGTCTTCTCGTCTGTTTGTTCCGGCTAATCTCTGAAATGGCTGGACTGATTTTGACGGGACTTTTATTGGCAAGTAGCTGATGTGTTTACGTGACTTGTTACTTATAGGTTCTATAAATTAACCTCAATAGCCAACCCAGTGCTTAAAAAAACTTTTTTTTACATCTACAAAGAGTCATCTTAAACAGATTTTTTTCAGAATGTTTGTTACGTTATCAAACACAGGACAAAAAAATACATTCACATCATTGCAGCAATTTATCTGACCTCAGTTAAACCTTACTTCACAAGCGTGAAGAAACTTGCAGTCAATGCAATTCGATAGTTAAACCAAACATACCATTTGATTATAATCTTATTTGTAGAGACGGCCTTGGGAGATGGTATCGACACTCGTGTGAACGAAAGAAAAGTGAAAGAAGCCGGGTCGAATGTTTTCGATTCTAATATTTGAATAAATGATTTATTATGTTCCTAGGCTGTCTGTAGCTGTGTTATTGTGGATTTGCTTTGTAAATCTTGGTTGTTTGTGGGTCGTTCCGGTTGGATTTTTGCAACTCAATTTTGAGGCACTTCCCGATAAGCTGGCAGGCTGAATTTTTCAGGGTTCAAATCCTGTCATCTGTTCTGCAATGCAATTTACAACTATAAAAACGGCTGCACCGATTTTGATAAGATTTGAATGGAGTGACATTGAAAAACGATAGTTTTTAGATTTTGAAAATCGATTAAATAATTATCTCCAGGGAAAAACTGGGGGCTTATTACCGAATCTCTGCTGCCTGTGTGAAAAACAGTATTTTGCGAAACCGACTCGTACTTGACTAGCGTTTTTACAGCTATTTGTTTTTTTTACAAGGAAAAGAGCAACGTATACTTTGATAATAAGATTCTCGTTGCCTAGATGACAGTATATTGAATTTTTGATATGTTGCGGTCTCAGACTGCACGAATAGCCGAGTGCCATTTTTGTGATCTCCGAATCTTCTCCTGTGAACCGCACGACATAAAGAATCAATTCCTTGATGCAGAATTCGTAAAAAAAGATCTCAAAACGAAAAAAATGCATGTCTTCTAATCGAGTGCTTCATTGCTATCGGATTTGTTGGTAGTATTTCGAAAGTCGTGATATGGAGGTCAGAACAGGTCGTCTTAGAGACTTTGTAAATCTGTATTTAGTTACGGTCCATCGTTTGGTAGTGGACTTTGGCGATAAGAGCTAGTTATGTGGATATGCAGTGCTTTTCATGGAAATGTTAATTTATAAATATAATATTGTTTTGTACGTGATAAAGGTGTAGTGTACTTGTGGCTTGTGTATGATTTTGTGTTTTAAAGAGTGTTGTAGTTTAAGAGAAATATTGAGTCAAGGTTTAAGTGTTGAGTTGTATAGAATGTGTTAATTTTATAAGTAAAGTTAAGGTAATAATTACATATTGATATTATTTTATTTATTGATTTATTTAATTATCACACTAATCTTCCACTACAGGTTACTTAACCTAATGCGGTAGCTAGGACTAAACAAAGGTCTAAGTATTTTTGTAAACTATATCATGATTTTAAAGTAATTATAATGATTAGGAGATTTTTATCTATTAGTGGTAGTTAACGGCTGTACAATGAAATATATAAAAATGCAGGATAGCAAGAATGTTTCAAAATCATTCGTTATTTGTTTAATCTAATTGAAATGTATAATGAAGAGCGCTTGTTTTACCTTGATATTAAATAAATATGACGTGTGTGTTATTTCTTCTAGAAGTGCAATATTTATGCATTGAATTCTGTTTGTCAGAGATATTTTACAGATACAAACTCTGTCAAAGCGTGTATTGCAAAGTACAAACATTTTTAATCAAATTTAACCAACAACCAGAGTCACTAGAACTGTAATAAAACGTTTCTAAAGAACATAAAACACACAAGTATATTTGCATCTGTTCCTCCATATTGGTCTGTCGGAAAGACTCGTTGCTCAAAAATTTCTCAAACTATTGGTCTCAAAATTTTACAAACTTCCGAAACCACCGAAAATTTTATTCTCTACTTGCAAAATGACTTAACCTTATGAAAAAATGCCTAAACCCTTCCTTTCTGCCACAGTGCCAACACGGCGATGGATAACGACGTGACGCCAGTGTACCTGGCGGCCCAGGAGGGGCACCTGGCGGTCCTCAAGTACCTCGTGCTGGAGGCCGGCGGCCGGCTGGACGCGCGCGCTCGCGACGGCATGCTGCCCATACACGCGGCCGCACAGACTGGCTGTCTTGATTGTGTTAAGTGGATGGTAAGTTAAAAGGAGTAAATATACTGTTTTAAGCATAGTCTTTGATTTTTATGTTGGTTTGACCTGTATTGTGTGGGACGTGTCGCAGGTTAGATCCTCGCGTAGGACAAGCGTTTGTCTGGGTGCCTATGAGATTGTGACTTGTGTGTTTGCGAATACCCCCCGCGACACAGGGATTAAAGCCCTTAGAGCAAGCATAAAAAAGGAGGTTATTATTACCTTCCCTTTTTGGCTCATAACATATAATACAAAAGTAACTTCCTTGTTCATATAATACATACAGCTGATGTGATTTATTAAAATAGTTTTGACTGCTTAGGAGTCTCTGAACACAGCCTTTATAAGTTTAAACCAGGACTTTGTCTTACATCTGTTTACCTCTAGTTAAGGATATGAATTACCTACTTTTATTCGTAGTTTAAAACTCTTGCTTTATCTATCTCTTGCCAATACTGTACCAAAAAACATTGAAAAACTATATAAATCAATGCCTTAAATTTACCAAAAGTTTACCAAACACTGCATAAACGAACACAAATCTATAATAATCTGATATCATATACAACCTCATAACATAACGCAGTCACAATAATGTTCTCTACATTAAGAAACAAGTGAAAATCATTGCCAGGTTGAACGACCTGCCATTCGCCACTGCCGGGGAAACGCGTCTTAGTCACGCAGATCTGTATTCTGATCAATCATCTGTGATACGAATTCCTAGTTCCTATAGTTTATAATAGTACATATGATATACGTTATAGTTATAGGGAATTTGATTGAGAACATTTTTTGAGAATTTATGATTTTAGACTTCAGATGAAGATAACATCAGAAAATTTTCTTTAAAGAAGAGAGGCGAGTGGGTTGAAATATTTTCTTTTATTTTGGTCTAAAGTTAGACAGCCGAAAGCATATAAATACCAAGGAAATTGTAAATTTTGGGTATTTCATCTTTTTGAAAATACAATTTAAACTGTTTATAGGCCGACAGTGAGTCAGTTCAAATAACAAACTATACTTGTAACTTAAACGCGGCGTAGTTAACCTTATATTACATTTTACTTGTATAATTGTCGAAGAAAATGAGAGTCGAAGTAGGAGTTACATCGATGTTACATTTTTGTTTTTTAAAAGAACAACTCCCGCACTAAGGAATTTAATCCTTGTGTCGCGGGGTGTTTCACAAACATACAATTCACACGCACAAGGACACCCAGACTCAGAACTAGCATTCATGGATCACACAAATGTTTTTCCTACGCGGGGATCGAACCCGCGACACGTCGCGAAAAGTGGGTTTGGCCTGATGACCTCAACTAATCGGCTATCCGTAAAGTCGGTGATCGAGACATGTAGTAGTAATATTACCAGTCTGAGATATCAGTTTCTTTTTCCTGATTCAACATTATACCTAGGAGAATCCCAGAAGTGGGCCAATTACAGGCACTGGTCAATGTTTTAATTATTTTCGTTAGGAAGGCCAAAGTTATTTTTAAATAGGATTTTCACATAAAACGTAACTTTAACTTTGCGCTATATTATACCTCGTAAAATACCTTCATTCACCTTTTTTCCATCCATCAGCCGCTCAAGATTTCTAACAGCGACCCTTTTTATAGTAATGACATTATTTTGACGACACGATCCATTATGGTTTCCTTCTTAAAGCGCCCTTTAAGGTAAAAAGTTTCGTGTAATTTAGAGTCATTTCATTAGGTATATTACGGCCATTTTATTTGGAACTTTGGACGTATGTCTATAAAGGTAATAGTTTCGTTTTACTGAATAATTAGGTTGCTACTTGGCAAACTGCCATTTAAATTAGACAAAACATAGCTATTTCAAAGCTGTTGACATTAATTGGCTAAGTTAATTAATTGAACTAACTGAGTCCCTGATAAAAAGTGATCAAAAGCTATGCATTTTTTTTTTTAATAGGATAATAGTAACATGATTGGGAATAAACAGTTTTCACATCAATAGTACGGAAGTAATAAGCATGGTAATGGAATCGAATTTAATTTTTACACAACCTTGCAGAATGTCAAACTATACACGATAGAACCGGACTGACGTCCGTAAGTCTTCAAAAATAATAAATTTTAGATAACTTAGATACATAAGAGATATACTAAAGAGCTTTGAATCCATTAAATGACCAGCCTGTTGGTCTAGTGGTTAGTGACCCTGACTGCTATACCGAGGTCGGGTTCGATTCCCACCCAGGACAAATATTTGTATGGTGTGTGTGTGGCTCTCATTGCTTGTGTCTGGGTGTAATTTATCTATAATATGTATGTATTCAGAGATATATATAAGTGTGTTTGTCAGTTGTCTAGTGGGTACTCATAATACGAGCTTTGCTTAGTTTGAGACTAGATGGCGTTGTGTGAAAGTTGCGGAATATTAATTATTAAAAATGTCCTGTGAAAATGTAACTCATTGTGCTGTACAGCTTCACTTGCCTTGTTTTTCTTCCGGCATAATTTGGGTATAATGTCAGTATATTACTTCTCTCGCAAGATTCGCTATCAAATCCAAAAACTTGTTTCCAAATATGTTGGGTAGTTTCAGAGATTAACTCATTCACACAAACTATTTATGTACCATGTATGAATGCATGCAAACATTAGCATATAAGTGTAATTGACGCCAACAAAAACATAGATTATGATCATATGTGCATATAATTATATGTTAACGTATATGAAATATGTGTGTAACTAGGAATTTCACAGAAGCACAGTTGTGTGAAACTCGTTAAAACTCAAGGCTAATTTTCCAGCTAAATAGCGGTTGATGGAACTGGTTAGACACTTAGACATATAGCAGGTAATGAAAGAAGGACAATTCTGAACATAGAAGAGAAAAGACGGATGTTAGAAAGAATTATCTAGTAAATAGCTTCATTCTTTGAAATTCTATTTCAAATTTATTGAAAACCTTATAGTTTTTTTTCTCTTTATTTTATTAAGGACTTATGTCATACAACATGCCAGTACATCATAGGATAATAGCAATGTATTCTAAAACTGGTAACCTACTACCATTTTAAAATGCGAAATGGATTTAAAGATGGAATTAGCCTAGTGACATTATCAAAAGCGTTAGCTTCAATAGGAACTCAAATCGCAACGACATTTCGTTTCGATAAATCACGTGATTTTGACCAGTTGTCTCCATACATTTGACGACCTCCGTGGTCGAGTGGCGTACGCACCGGTTTCATGGTGTCGCTAGCTCTGAGGTTCCGGGTTCGATCCCCGGTCGGGTCAATGTAAAAATTCACATTTCTACATTGCCTCGGGTCTGGCTGTTTGTGATACCTTCGTTGTATCTGAATTCCATAACACAAGTGCTTTAGAAACTTACTTTGGGTTCAGAACAATGTATGTGATGTTGTCCGCATTTATTAATTTATTATTATTTGAGCTTGGAGCAAATAGTTTTTATCAAGTTACGGTTTGTTTGAATGTCACATGCAAAGAAGCACGCTTGGAAAAAAGTTTCGCTTAATGTCATATAGAGCGTCACGCTTCCATAACTGTCAAATCTTAAGGAAGTAAATTAATTCAATACAGCAAGCTAACGTACAAGGAGAAATTATTATAGTATTAAGGCTTTCTTAGTTTCCTAACGTTCCAAGCAATGTAAACCTTCTTTCAATATCTACAGTGTGGTCAAACATCTCGTTGCAAGACTTTCATTCGAAAACTGCAGCTTTGCTGGTGTTTTGCTAGAAAACTGGCTGTGTTACGTTTTTATGACTATAATATACTAACCAGTTAACATTTGATTAGCGAAATCTCTTTTACGGCTGCGTATGAGTTGGAAACTATCTGACATTTCTTAATGGTTATACGAATTATGACCGTTAACGTCTTGTCAAGTGAGGTTTACGGTGATATTAATGTACGGTGTAATGTCACTTAAGTCATTATTTATTTACACTGTAAATCAACGAAATCCAGTTTGACAGGTGACGGACTTTCTTCGAAGATAAAGGAAGTTTTTTAAGTCAATAAATTTTGTTTTGTATTGAGCCTCGGTTTTGTTTTTTTGTAAATTCATATTTTTTTTAGCTTTTATGCTCTATAAAAGAATCATTAACAACATTAAGGTAGTTTTAAGATTTCCGCTTAATTTTAGGACATTTTTTTGGTGACGGGGTTACACTATTTTATAATTTACTTATGTTGTATAAGTAAATTACACTAACATTTGGAGAAATATTTAACACACACCAACATATGCACCATAGACATTTCCAAATGGAACCATCAGGTAATCGAATGCTGTTACTAATTCCCTATCCTCATTTTATAGATTGTCGAACGAGGAGTTGACCCAAACGCGAGGGATGGTGATGGGGCCACACCACTCCACTTCGCGGCCTCTAGGGGTCACCTGAGCACGGTGCGGTGGCTGCTTAGACACGGCGCCAGATTGCACCTGGACAGGCACGGCAAGAGCCCCATCAACGATGCTGCTGAAAATCATCATTTGGAGGTAAGGCACTAAGAAGTATATCGTCAACAAGAAATATAGGAAAAAAGAGTAAAAGTAAAAAATAGTAAAGTATAGGTTGTATCGTTAAAAGTCAATTGTCAAAGAGAGATGGGGCTCTACATCGTACATCGTTCTTTCTCGCTTTCGCGCTGCATTCTTGCTTGCTTCCCACAAGACTCATATATTCCCCAAGTTTGACACAATATTTGGCCTGAATTTATGTATAAAATTTAATGTCAATGACAGTTAGGAATAGGTATTTGAATCTAGCTGTATCCGGCACAAATAATAATTTTGTATTAAACCAGTGGTAGCAGGTTTAGTCTCAGGAACATTTTTTTCAATACCTGTTCTTTTTGAAGATTTTGTCGTTTTTTTTTTCAAAGAAACTCTTTTATGTATCGTCCAAATAGCAAGATATGCATGCAGAGAATGGCAAGGTTACAACAAGTAGTTTTAAAGCTGAATTTATTTTAATTATTTAGTTTTGCATCAAATAATCTAGAAGTTTCCAATCATGCGAGCTTACCAAACTATGCATGAACTTAATAGAACCACAAAATTGATAAAAGAAGCTCCAGCTCCAGCTCCAGCTGATAGAATAAGTTTTTAATAAATTTTATATTATTTATAGTTAAATTACCGGTAGTGAGACTATTCAAGTGACGGAACAACAAAAATAATAAAACAAAATTAATATCCTCAAAACAATAGCCCAAATACCCATATTTACCATAATTACAAACATTATAAGAAAAACAATAGCTTAAACAAAAGAGCACGCAATTGACGGTACGTCTCAACATTACACAACACTAGGAAACGTCAGAAAAATCATAAACAAAGAGAATTAATAGCACATCCCTAGCGCACTGTAATTGCAGCTAATGACTGGTGTGATTGTATCACACTTTCTATGCGGTACAAGGATAAAAAGTTGCAAGAGATTATTGTTTTATCGAGCATATTCCAGTCGCTGGCGTATCGCTAGTCAGCTCATGATTAAGGACTCTGGTTGGGTCCAAAATTAATCGGGCGATAAATAAGCGTGAAGAACCCCATTCTTAGAAAAAATAGTTTTAAAACACTGATACTCTAATAATTTAAGTACCTACTTAAAAAGGTAAATAACTCACTGAATGAAATAATTTCCCAATACATCAATTTGAATACTATTCAAAGACGGAACGCAATGTATGCAGAACTTTACTGATTATAATATTTGTAATGTTCTATATTACTAGCAAATAAAGAATAATGTTACATTACCTAGCTGTTTAGCCTAGCAGTTAATGACCAAGACTGCTACACCAAAGTTCCTGGGTTCGATTCCCACGCAGGACGAATGTTTTTATGATGAGCACGATTATTTCTACTATTTCTGGGTGTAATTTTTCTTGAGAAATGTATATCTATGTTTATCAGTTGTCACAACTTTGCTTCATTGAAACTAGATGGCGCTGTATTCAAGTTATGGCATATAACACTACAATATAACACTCCACTGCACTTATCACTGCATTTACAACTAAGAAACAATTTCAAAGACAAGTTTACCAAGACTCGTAAAATCATCTACTTTCTAGCCACGCAGCAACATGGTCATACACCTCAAAGCTCACGTTTTGAAAGTAATACTTTTCACCGGTCACACTCCGATGCGTTGTTTTCGACGAACACATGGGCTATTAATTGTTCAGTCTTGATACCGGTCAATGAAAGTAAATGTGGTAAAACTGTGTATCTTGATACACATCTAATATATTCTAGTTTTCGCTTTCCGTTTCGAGAATTGAAAGGGCTTGTGAGGTTCGGTTGGCTTACGCGTCATAATGTGTTGTAATGATTTTTATAACGGTTGTTTAACAATAATAACCATTTTTATTACGGAGATGTATTAATGATAATATAATAATATTCCACAACGCCATCTAGTCTCAGACTAAAGCTTGTATGAGTATAAGACAACTGATAAACATACTCATAAATTAATATTAATTTTTAAACCCAGACACAGATCATGCTATAATTTCGCTATTCACACAAACGTTTGTCCTGGGATGGAATCGAACACACGACCTCTGTTATAGGGTCACTAACCACTAGAACGAGAGGCCAGACAAAAATATTAATCCAGTCCATATGTTGTCATTTTAACTAGGCTTCGCATAATTTGAACCTAGAAATCTTAGTAGAATCTTTTTGTTCTTCTTTATTAGTTATGTATTCTAGTATTTATTCAAATTGATATGCTGCTATATAAATTGTCGATTCAGAATATTCAGTAATTAAAATGTTAAGGCTATTTAACGCGAGTTTCAATCACCAAGGTTGTTGTTTATCAGTTTCATAAATACCAAAATTTATTTTTAAAATAATTTAGGAGACATTTTGTTAGTTTTAGTATGATTTGATAATACTGATATTAGACAACCAAATGCCTCGGTAATCTTTTATCTAAATATATCCACCCCTTCTGATGATATGCCGGAACTAATTAATTATCAATACACCAACAGCATTTGCGAACAAAAAAAAAACACCTGTATGTGTTCAAAATACGGCAAACTGATTTAATTTTAATTATTTAGATATTGAAATAAAACTACTGTTACGGATTTTATCGCTTTTTTATTTCATTCGCGTAAACCGAAAACACTATTTAGATGTGATAATAATAAATAAAAACTTTTCTTATTGTACAAAGATAAGACAGTCCATTCATAGTCCTGTATCCGCTTGTGGTATTTTAGTTTTTTAAATAAAATCCATTATGTATGCAGATTTAGTTATAAAACAATGAGAAAGTGTCATTTTACACAAGCTCCCGACATCCGATATGCTCTCACTTTCTATCGCATTCGATTTACATTTAAAACTTGCAATATTATTCAAATGTTAACAGTTGTGTGCAGTTTGTGATGACTTCGTATAACTTAGTAGCCATGTTTATTGATAAAATCTATCGAAATTTGATGCAATATGATTATTATCTGGGATGGCATAGTTTTGTTTGTTTATGCAGTATTATAGTGCAGCATTTTTTATTTTATTATTTAACTGTCAGATTATAAATTATGAATATCCATTAAATATACACTGAAATAATTGTGCTTTATTTTTGGTTTAAAGCCGTCATGCGACAAGCTTTTGTGCGATCTTTTTTAAATATTGGTATTGGTCACAAGCACCAAATACACGAAGTGTCCAGGTTTCGATCCCCGTGTGGGAGTCACGTACACATAAGTCCATAATTATAGTCAATGCAAAGCTTCCATGATCCATCAAATCTTAATACCACAACCGCTATCGTAAGACATTATTTTGAACATTAATGCCGGCAATTCCACGGGTCACTGAAATTGACCTTAAGTGACCTCTGCCAGCTGAGAGCGTGAACAATGGTGCACCTACAACAATGGGGTCTAACCTGTATGTATGTATACCGAGGTCAGTGTCATATGGTACGACGAATTATTGTTATTCAATTTGTTATTTTATACATATATAATATCCAGGCACAGGACAAATCATAGTGCTCATTACACAAACTTTTGTCCCGTGTTGCAATCGACCCCATGACCTCCGATATAGCGGTAAGGGCCACTTACCAACAGGCCAGTCAGTTAATATAACAGATTTTTTTAATTAACCAGAATAATTCTTGTATATAGAGTCGAATCACATAGTTCTCGGTAAAAAGTTAAGGAAGGAGAGTAAATAATGAGGCATACGGGGCATAACTCTAGGTATACTTTTTTTCAGAGAGAAGACCTTGATGTATTCTCCGGGTGAAAAAAGCGTTTCCGATGATAATTACAGTTATCAAAGTTTTTTGATGCAGTGGTCAATCCATCTTCACAAATGTAACATTTCTAAATTAATCAATTAATTTTGTATTTGGCAGTGTTTGAACGTGCTGGTAGCGGCTGGCGCGGCGGGCGCAGACAACAAACAGCTCTCTTCATACAAAGCCATCCACTCCTGCGCATGTGCCCCGGGAGAGGCACGAGTAAGTATCTAACTTATATAGTTAAGTTGTAACTTATATAGTTATGTAAGTGTAAAAGGGAATGAACAGGACTGGCGGGGTAAATAGAAATGGATTTCGTAATGCTTGTCAGATGGTCTTTTTCATTTAAAAACAACAATAAGGAGTGAATTTGATCCTTTTTTCAAAATTTACATATACCCCTGATTTTTCAACGAATTAAAAAAAAGTCAAAGGACGAGCTTGGTCCTATTATGATGAAATACATTAAAAACAAATCGAAAGTATGATTCGCTTCCATTACAAAACTATCATAGAAAACTTGAGTTAAATATCGTTATGTAACAGACACTCACTATTTTTGTATGGAATTTGATCTTTTGACCCGAACGAATTGTGCTGTTGTTTCACTGTCATTTGTTTCATTTTTTGTTAGCAGAATACTTTATTTGTGAAAATACAGAAGTATTATTAGAAATAATAACTTTTGTGAGGCGGATTCATTATTATTCATTTAATAACGGTTCACTCACACGTCTTTGTCGGGATTGTCCGACTAGTTTCGGACCTAACCGGATACCGCAATCATGTCTTTTGATTTGCGACGATGCTGTTGCATCCTATCATGATAATAGACTCCGGTTTGGTCTGAAACTAGTCAGATTATCCCAGAAATATAGATATTAATAAGTTAAAATCTTATTACTAATTTTCTATTTAATCTAGTTCATGAATTCTCTTGAATATTACACTTGTGAACAAAAATAAACTATAGGTAATAAACTTCTTCACCGGGAATTTCATACCCAAAACAGAAGTTAAACCAACAAAGTTAACTCTTAAACCATATTATGCAACGCCTAACATTTTACGACATCTATTACTAACAAAACTACCAGTTTTCTATCTATTTATGTTAATACCTAAGTAATATCTGCGCAATGCAAAAGCTCTAAAACACCTACTTATACTTAGATTGCGAAAGCTCAATGATTACAGCTGCGGGTTGCAAAATATGTTCAGTGTAAAATTGAAAGCTAGCAGCTACTTTGTTACATTGTAGTTGATTATATGATGTGTATAATATTTATTGATTTGAAATAAACACTCTAAGCACAGGCTATGGTTCTTAATTTGCATGAGCAAGTGGTTCGTTTTATACTTGTGAAGAGATACTTAGTAATAACACAGATACAGAATGAAATTTTTTATGCCGCAAGCCTCTATGAGATAAATTCATATTTTTCTACAATGGGGTTTTCTAGCTACGCGCGTAAGATCATCAAATTGGCTCACGAACTCAAAGACCAATATTTGATACGGTGTTTAGTAGATGAAGATATTATTCGCCGCAGTAGGCTATAAGCGAGATAGCAGTCCTTTAATTCCTGGCTGTTTTTCTTCTCGCATATTAGTTAAAGGATTTACGTAACGCAATGATTCTGATACTATTATTATTAAACAACAAAAACCATTTTCAAATTCCAGTGCGCTCTCCCAAACTGCATAAACGCGAACGGGACTCGCTCCCCATTCTACCTGCACGCCCCGGAACGAGAGCGTCGCAGCTCAGTGCAGGAGAGGCGAGGGTCCCTGCCTTCCACCGCCGGGTCCATCAGCTCGGCGCGGTCCGGACCGGCTGACGGGCTGTATGTGAACCCCATGCAGAGAGCCGTGTCGACCAGCGTCACGCATCACAGTTCCTCAGGAGAGGAAAGTTCAGGTTAGTTGATTGGATTTCTTTGGAATGATTTTTGGAGAAGGGATTAGTAGATATCGGGGTGAGAGCAACTTCGATAACTCAGTTCAAAAGAGGAATAGGGATGACGACTGGGTATAAAAAGAAAAAATCTCATTAGTCCCTCAGTTAGATAATTGAAAAGTATTAGACACGTATTTTTTCCTTTTTCAGAAAAACTACAATTGACAAAGATTAACTGTTTTAAAGTTTAGGAGGGGGGAGCTTGTGACGTAACGATATGGTAAAATTTATACACAATCGTGGCGTCACGCGTAAGTTTAATTCACTGTAATTTGGTCAATTTATGTTTGCGGGACAAATTAAAAAATACGTATCCATTATTATTCAAGAAACTACAAGACGGACACTGCGAAAAAAAATTGTCGTCATCCCTATTCCTTGTGATAGGCAAGAGGCAGAGGATTGAGGAGTGAGGCGAGAGGGAGGTTAATTTTCTGCACTGGGTTATAATAAAGTTGTTGAAATATATAAAGGATAATAATTAATAATTAATCATAGAAGGTATTGCAAACGACCATGTCAATGTAACCAAATACAGGTAAAATATAAAAAAAGAGTATTTTACCTAGACCATTATCTAAGCAAAAAAGTAGGTGTTCATTCACATCACTCACTCATATAAATCGAAACACGCATGCTATTAAATAATAATATTAAACAAGTACTCAAACTAGAACATAAGGAAACCGATACTTCGTATATCAATATTACGTTCCTAAATTATGCATTATACAAATGCGTCAAGTAAACTAAAAGCTTCGGATCCCAAACGGTCGTAAATCTGTAGAACACTCTTGCTTTCCAATAACAGATGAGTTCAGATGAAAGTAAGAGTGGAACCGGATATCTTGCGCTAGGTCGCGTCGGCAGTTATGTTGTTATAGCTACAGGTACCGGTGGATGGATGACGAAAAAATGGTGTGTGAAGACAGAAATGTTATGTTCTAAATGCGTACGAGTATGCGTGGTCTTTAAAAGTAATGCTCTGCCGAAACTCGTATGTAGTTTGTTCAAATAATATAGAATATAATAAATATACTTTCATATCCTCGAGGAAAGATATTTCATAGCTAGGAAGCGGTGACAATATAGGTATTATAGTAGATTCAAATTGGCTAGAAGAACTATGGAGTAATTCAATTATAATTTTTGGGCTTATATGAGTTACATAATATATTTTTTTCTATTATTACAAGAATTTATATATGTATTTCGGTGACAAAATAATTTTTTTTCGAACTTTCTGGAATCATCCCTTGTGGGTGCCCCTTTAAGTCTTTCCACGGACTTACCAATACTTCTTTATCATAAACAAGAATAACAAACAGCATCTCAACAATGATGGGTTCGGTTTCCAGTCTAACCGGACGCAGCCAAGTACTTGTGTTCCACGATTAGAGAGCTCCTCCGTGCGAACAGCAATTCGTAATAATTCATACATAGATCATTCTAAAATCTGTAATTTAGAGAAAATACAAACACACGTACATAATACTCAGGCCTCAGTAACGGTTTCATCGCGTAACACTTTCAACGCCAATAAATAACTATACGCAATCGAATAATCTAATCCGATAATAAAAGCATTCCGTTTCACGTCTCTTTGGTTCAGTAGTTTTAAGTATAATTGCGATGCGAAGTAATTTGGGTTCTATCTTCGGTACAATTTCAATGATAAAAACTTTTTTTTGTTGAAATTGTACCCAATAGGTTGTATATGTATTTGATCTGAATGTTTTCTTATGACTTGAATGTGTCTTGGTGTCTTATGCGACGTGTGCGACATGTCGCGGGTTTGATCCCCGCGTAGGACAAGAGTTTGTGTGATCCACCACTGCTTGTCCTGAGCCTTCGTACAAGAGACTTGAATATAATTCAAGGAGTAGGTTATATAAGGAAAATGACGGCATATTTAATTATCCAATGCTGGTCAAAGTCCCCTTTACAAGCACAGCAAAACTAATTCTGACTATTCTACTCGTAACTACTGAAAATGTGGATGATAATTTCATCGACATCATTGAAAATCAGCGAACATCGAACAATCGCCACCGACCGGTCGTAACCCCATCATCAATGGGATACATGGCATGACGGCGCATAATCACACCACACCATTACATTATCAAAGCAAACGCGTGAAAAATCGACCGCATCTAATTGTTTCAATATGACGGAAATGAATCGTCAGGAAGCGCACGCGCAGTTTTAGGTAACTGATGCACCCCATTGAGCAGTTGCTTTCCCGACGCCGCCGCGAGCAGACGTACTGTGCGCTTTAATTATAAAATAAATATACTAGCAATGTGTAATGCACATCGCTAATATTTTTATTAATTACTAACGAGTAATTTCATGCTAGGAATAATTTTAGAATGGGTTTAAATTAGTTTCAAGTTTAAAATGGATGTGGCTAGAAGATCTGTGATACAAGATTGGGTGGATCTTGTTGATGCTGAATATGGTGTGTTGAGTGCTTTGTTTTATGTAGATGATAGCGCTTGATTAAGGATACAAATATTAGGTATTGTACTTTCACGTTTTTTTTATTGGCGCCCCATCTGGGGCCAGCTTTGTATAACTGCAAAATATTTTTAGCAATCTTTTGATTGCGCAATGACGCAAATTGTTTTCGGTTCCATTTACATATGTAAATGGTTTTTGCTTTGGTTCTTAACATGGACATAGGAAGAGATTATGCGGCTGAGTAAACAAAAACTATAGTTTCCGTTTTGTTGCGGAAATTCATCGGACGACTAGCCAAGGCATGTACAGCTAAGAGCATTACGATGTGATCCAAATTGAAGTACTATTGATTCTTTTTTAAACCTAAATAAACCGAATTACATGGAGGGAAATAAAAGGAAAGGTACCTACACAAAATTGACTAAAAAAATCAATTGAAAACTCTTGCGTAGCATTAAAATATTTATATTTAATTCCTTGAATTGGAAAGAAAATAAATTCAAACACTCAGTTTCAAAAAAAGATACGGATTTTACAGCCACACTGGGTAGCCGTTTTTACTGAAATCGCGAATAACACATAGTTCGGATTAAAGATATCTAATTTAATGCAATATAAAGAGAAATAGTTTTATATCTTTATGATTCGTGTCTTGTCTTGCATGTAAGATAAAACATGAACGAATAAGTAATACGATTTCTGAAAAAAGCACTTGTGAACATGCGAAGCGACCAATTCGTATACTTTTATGGCACATAAAATTACACTTTCTACGATGTCTCGAATACCTACTAGAACTGTTAGCGAATGTTTTACAAAACGTGTCAAAATTGAGATTTAGCGTAAAAACAACGGGTCCACGATGATGAAATATTAAGCAAGAAAATCATTAAGACTTTTTAAGATTATCATTAAAAAAAAACATAAATAATTGCCGAAAATATATAACCTGAAACAGGACTTGAATACTGGAATTGCAATTGTGAAAATTACCCACATTGCATGCTTTTCTGCGTTTAAAATAAAAATAAAAAATGAAAAATGGATCTTAAAAAGTAGATATAAGACTGAAATTTAGAAAACTCCGTAGTCATAATTTCAAAAGTCTTCAAGCAATACAAAACAGAAGAAATTCTAAAGAACCGATATTTTTTCTTCAGCTCTGATAGTCCAGATAATTGGCAACACGGAACAAATATAGACCTGTCTGTTCCGTGTAAGCTATTAAGCTATTATAGACTTAGATAATACACTAATTAAGTAACGTTGTACCACTCTTCATTTCATTGCAACGCCTAGTAAAAAAGTTTAAGGGTAGGCTTATTACGAACGCCGACAAAACTACTCTAGAAAAGTTCAACCCTAAATTAATATTTCATAAATTTAGGCTAATCCTCAAATTTATAGAAATTACATCTAGTTCTTTTTTTTGATTTTAAAGGAATCCGCATTGAAAAGTAATCCTTGTGTCGCTAGATGCTTCACAAGCATCCAAGGCACATTCTCAAAGACACCCAGACTCGGGACAAGCATTCGTAGATCACACAAATGCTTGTACTACGTGGGGGTCGAATCTCAGCGCAGACTGCTGACGACAACCACTCGGCTATCCGCGCAGTCAATTCTTCATTCTGACAACTCACGTGTCTTTGGCCTATCATGTCCATACATTCGAGTATTTTTAATTGACATTAACGATTGTAGAGATGTCTCTTGGTTAGTGGGTGTTGTTATCACAGAAATGTAACAAAATCGTTGCCACAAAGGTGTGTCTGTTTCCACCTTATTTTTACTTCATAACTAGTCTATAATCTATAATACTTTACGATTGGGTATTACCAGTTTCATCAATAGCTTATGCAATATTTGGTGTTAATCAAGATTCGGTAACTAACTCCAACAATAAGCTGGCTATAAATAACTACATATAATACCGTATGTAATCATATTGCAACATCTCAATTACGCTCACGTGAGCTAAGTGTGAAAATAATTAGGCTTTGTACCTTTCTTTTTTACAATTCTGATGCAGGTTTTGAGATGTCTATAGCTTGTCTATAAAACATCCGGAAGTTGATGAATGTCTTGCCTTGATACGCGAAAACAATTATCTAATTAAAATAAAACTCATTACGATCTTAGAAATGGTTTTTGCAAAATGATTCTATGAAATCTTTCAGAGATTAAAAAAAAAACCTCTATTAAATGTCTGAATACTGATTACCGTATTAAAAGAGATTTAGATTTTAAATACTAACAGACTTTTACAAATTAGAAGAAAAAATGTTCTTTCTGTATGTTTGTAATCAGACAGACAGACAAAGGCCCTGCTAAAATTTTATATCACCAGTGCAGTTGGTCTCACTGAAGCACTTCCTCTCACCTCTATATTTAAAGACTCTTTTTAAGTATGCTTTCATTAAAAAATAACTATTAATTAACTGTCACATCTCTTGTCACCAGCGTGTTCAGCATCGGACGCGGACGTCAATGCTGCCGGTGGCTGGTTCCTCCACAACACGAGCAGCTCGGGCGCGCCGGCGGCGCTGTACCAGAGAGTGCGCGACCTGTTCCACACGCGCTCCTCGCCAGGACCCAGGGTGCCTGCTGAAGGGCAGGAGGCTCCCGCTATGACTGGTAAGAACCTACATAGACAGTTTAGAGAAGATAACCTCTTTGTGCTGGAGTGCCTACTAATACAACTAACTTTTACCTGTACCTAATAGATTTTGAGACGAAATAAATGACAATAGGAAGAATAGTTATTCCACAATTTTCACACAGCGCCATCTAGTGTTAAAGTAAGCAAAGCTGTATTGTGAGGGATATATATACAACTTACTGATAAACACCCTAAAGTATTTCTGAATACATCAATGTTATAGATAATACACCCAGACACAAAACAAATAATCTTGCTCATCACACAAACATCTGTTGGGTGAGAATTGAACCCATGACTTGTAGCAGTCAGGCTTACTTAACCCTTGACCAACAGGCCAGTCAAAATGGATATCTGAATATACGTGAAAAGCAAAAGTAAATTGGAACTAAGATTTGAACAGCAAAAAGTATTAACTAGACCAACAGGCGACGGGCCTGTTGGTCTAGTTGACCCTGACTGCTATACCGGAGGCCGAGGGTTCGGTTCCCGCCCAGGACAAATGTTGTGTGATGAGCATGATCATTTGTTCTGGTATCTGGGTTTAATTTATCTCTAATATGTATGTATTTAGAAATATTTAAGTAAGTTTTTCAGTTGTCTGGTTACCATAACACAAGCTCTGCTTAGCTTGGAATCGACTCATACCGTGTGTGAGTTGTCCCAGGATATTATTATTATATTTTATTCACATACACACTTCACTAAATACCTAGACATACATCAATGGATTTTTAAAAGCAAGCATGATTAGTTCGAATGCTATTCTCCAGGGTCGAGGCAGTCGGAGGAGCCAGAGGACTCTATAATGACTGGTAAGGAGTCACAGAACTGGTCGCTTACATTCACATGCCATTTCTGTTACTTCTGCTACATATAAGCTTTGACGATACTTATAAATTCTGAAAATGTATGTTTTTAATAAAAAATATATATTTTCGGCTTTCGCAGCATAATCGCGCATATTGTTCACAAATATCACTATCATTTGAAACAGAACGCCGAACGGCTTTAACTTGGTCACACCTCTAATTTGAATACTCAGTGCAGCACCGCTTTTTATTCAAACCTTTTTAAAGAAAATGAAAAATACATTTCTACACACGCTACCAATTAAGGATTTAAAAAAGGCTTTTATTTTTAACCAACTAATATACATTTTTGCAATAATGTGAATTTTCAATTCCGGCAGCTTTTTTCAGCTTAGCTTCATTTATTTCGACTTCCTACCTACATGCTTAAAAGTGAATTTTGCGCAGTGAAAGCAGAGATCCACGGCTCCGCTGAGGCGACGACTGCGCAGGAGCAGTCTGACAGCGACAGTGGCGCCGAAGCCACGCGCCGGGATCACCACTACGAGGACATCTACATGCCCCGGGAGGAGCATCAGAGACGAAGGTCAGTACACCAGTACAATATACAAGCACCCAGTCATAATAACCTTGACTGGGGAAAATTGTATACCTACTGAATGCAATAGGTTAATATTGATATAGGTTTTTGGAGATCCTAGTCGGCTCTTCTCCACAATAACATTTTGGATCCGTGCACCTAGAGTCAGTATTGTAACGTTTTAAAAGTGCCTGGGAAAAACCTACTTGAAATAAAAACTTTTGATTTTGGTTATGAGGTCAAATATTTGACACAAAGTTTAGACTGGAAAAAGAATGTTTTTTATGTATGGCACATTTTGATTTGAGCGATAAGCTATAGCACCGGATATTTCTAATGTTTTAGTGTCTGTAGAGTCAAAAATTGTTTGGATGAAGTTAATGTGTGTTAATTTTTTCCACTTTAGGAGCAGTTCTCGTGACTCTGGAAGCCACAGCAGGCCTGGCAGCGCCGCGCTCGTCGTTGACTACAACACGAAAGATACTACAGACACGTAAGCATTTTTATTTGAAACTTTCTTTTCTTCAAAGCAAATACTTGATAAATAAATAAACTATTTTTTTATACTTAAAGTTTTGTTAAAATCAAGCATCTACTGAATAAACTATTTTTTCATCTTAAAGTTTCATATTCCAAGTCATTTTTTTCCACCTCATGATGAAAAATCTAATCAATTTTGAGCAATCTAACATAAATGCATACCATCTCTTTGGTACATACTTAATTCCAGTTCTATCACGTAGTTACACTAAAATCTAGAGAAACCAGGGTAACTTAAATCAGACAGAACGAGGGTCAATCTGGACAGGAGCAAAAATCTAATGCTGAATGTTTTTCCGTACAGTGCAAGTAAGGCATATGAAGAGGTGACGCCGGTATCAGAGGCGCAGGCCAAGTCTTCGATAGCCACAAAACTCGCTGCGCTCACACATAAGGCACAGAACTTTGTAAGTTCAATATCATACCTTTAATTATAGTCCTCCAGACTTCCAAGATACTTTGGACGCCATTTACAAAATATACTACCAGATTTCAAATTAACTGTCAGTTTGAAATCAAGAGGTAAGGATAATGGGTAAAGGAGTTCATCGGGTTTACGTAAAACAAACGCAAAAGTCTGCTAGAGGTATATGTTCGTTTATCTAAAAAAAAATACTTCCAACTACCTATTTTGCTTCCAAGGTAAGTCTAGTACATTAACCATTAACAGAACAAATTAGCAACCCGGTGTGAAAGAGACATGTTCGAACAAAGAACTACCCATTTTGTTGGTTCTAAGTCCAGTCCCTTTCCAGGCCAGCCGTCTATCGTCGGCTGCAGGTAGCCGTCGGGCCTCAGTCTCCGACGAGGTGGCCACAGTCCAGGCCTCGGCTTCGTCCGGCGTGTCCTCTGGCGGCAGTTCTGGTGGTAGCTCTGGAGATGAAGCTCCTCCACCGCCACCACCGCCTCCCCCACCAGTAGTGCTTGAGGAACCAGCTCTCAAGCCTTCGGAGTTAAGGGGAAGGATCGGTGAGTAGTAGATAGTTGAGGTATTTTTTTTTCAGGTTTATTATAAATGTTTTTTTTTGGATGGATGCGTTTTGTAGCCTCGTTTGTTTTAAGCGTCTGCGTTAGTAAGTGATGATATACGACGATGATATATGGCCGAATAGTGAAAACAATATAATAAGTTTGAAGTCGCTGGTGATAAGTCGGAAGCACGTTTAGATCAATGAAAATGACAGCGGACACAATTAAATAATCTTACCTTACCCTGGTGGCTCACCAATTCATTACCGTTTTATCTATTGTGTGGAATGAAAACGGTGCACCACACTCTTCAGCCACTCGTTCCCTTTCAGAATTTGTTGTAAATGCACTGTATACCGAGACCCTATGCCTAATAGCGATCCCGATAAATACGAGTAAATCGCCCATCAACACTTATAAATCTTCCACAAGTTAACTTAATAACATTTTCTTAACACCTACATCGTGAAATTAACTTGTAAACTCCACGGAATTTTTTTTTGTATAAAATAACAAATGACTTTCTGACTATTAAAAACTCAGCCACCGGTACAGAAAGTATAAAAATAAAACAAGCACTAAATCGTATATCGTGTTTGAATGCGGCCATTTTGGTATTAAACTTATAAATTTTATGACTTTTTAAACAAAATTAAGACGCTCTTTAATTTAAAAAAAAAATTTTGTTGAATGAACTTATATCTACATTATTTTGTACTTGCTTTAGAGACATCTTTATTTTTCTTAAACAGAAAAAGCCCAGGCTTTGAGCCAAGTCCCTCTTACATTCGTTAACGTATATAGAAAATACTAGAATCTTTAGAGCGGGCTGGTCTAAGACACGTGGTTTATCGAAACTATATTGTTGCATACAGTTATAGATTCTATTTTGCTCTTTACATAGACAGCAATTACCTATAAAAGTATGGGAAAATTCCTAAACCTTATTTAAATTCAATCACTATACAATACTAAAAAAATCCTAACAGTAAACCGACCAAAAACGAACCCAAACGGCTAACACGATTAGCAAACCGAGCATTTCCCTTTCATCCTAAAACAGCATGAAAATCACTGAAACAAACAAGACGAGTACACCGAAAAGAATCAGCATAAACTCGACTACCTAACCCCGTCTTAATTAGAAAATTTGACATCGCCTATTAATATTAATAGAATGAAATTATCATCGCGGTAATGAAACGAATGTTCACTTTCTACCGGCTTAATGGGCGGTTAGTAACGTTCTGATTATAAGTCGAAATAATAAAAATAATACGAATCGCATGAAGACCTGTGTAGCTCTGTTACACTTTCCATTTTAAGAAATAGTCTGTGTACTTTTTTCTTTTATTTACTCCCCACAGCTGGGCAAACACCACCCTTCCCACCCGATCTATTGCTTGGTCGTCTATTTGTTGTTTTCATCCAGTTTATTGCATCATCTAATGCGTATACTGTATTTAGACAATGAGCATGGCAACTTAAATAAGATATAACTAACAGGTATGATTTCTAATGTATGTAATTTAATATTATGCTAATCATCACAGATAAGTGCTACTTATCTACTCATTGCAATCTGCAAAGAGTCTGCAAAGAAGCCTTTCTGCGAGACAAATACTTCCGTCATATTTTTAAATTCACATCCTAACGGTAAATTTGCTTAAAAACCCAAAAAGTGATGAAAGCGAAAATAAATTAATTCCTCATGCCATAATTCAGTACGTTATTTGTCCAAAACTAGCTGTCTCGGCGAACTATTTACCGCCCTACAGTCGATTATATACATGCAGACGTAAGTACAAACATTTCGGTACATCTTACAAATTTTCCACATTTCATCACCATTTAAAACCTTCGAATTTTAGCGAGACTAACGAACAGCTATTCATTTTAATATATAGAATGCATTTTACAGTACCTGTCTTCACATTCACATTTTTCTTTATAAAATAAACTTAAAATAATTTGGTCCTTTCGTCCTTATTTCTTGTATGATTCAGGTCCTTTGATCCGCCGATCCGTCAGAATTCCCACACACAATTGCAACCTCACCTAGCTACCTGTATCAACGTGCATTCAGTTAGATGTCGAAAGTGGTGGAAAACCATTAATTACACGCGAAAGCTAGAAACGCGTCGACCCATTAAGACTAGACCGATGTCTAATAACTCGAAACTAGAATTAACTGTGATTTAACCGAGCTTTATATTTAACAAGTAAATTAACCGCAGTTACATGGTTTTAGTATGCTTGTTTTTTAGTAGGTCAATGGGTTAAGCAGCATTTATGAATGAACTGGCTAATTAATCAATGACAGTTAAATGTTATGACGATTTTACCTTTACTTCTTATTTGCCCATACTTATTAGGTGCTTGTTTAAAATTCAAATAATTTTCCATATTCAAACTGACCTAGATGACTGCACAATGCTTGTTCTGAGTCTGATTGTCTTTGTCCATGTGAATTAAATGTTTGTGTCACCACCCCTCCGCCCTTGTCCAGATTTTTTATCACTTTCCTCATAAATTAGTTGGTAATAAATTTAGAAGAAGAAAAAGCACGACAGTCGACGTATTTTCAGTAATAGGACCCCTATGTCCCCTATTAAGCTTCGTAAATTTTTGCACCGCTCTCGCTCAGCAAAAAGAAACATTTTTATCACAAATAAATAGTAATGGATTTATGTCTCTAAAGAAGAAACAT
Source organism: Trichoplusia ni (assembly GCF_003590095.1). Taxonomy (NCBI): domain Eukaryota; kingdom Metazoa; phylum Arthropoda; class Insecta; order Lepidoptera; family Noctuidae; genus Trichoplusia; species Trichoplusia ni. The sequence continues at coordinate 22,041,945 of NC_039478.1, forward strand.
AATTGCTGTAGAAGATAATTAATACGACTTAAAAACAAAGTGATGAAAGCAAAGAAACTGAGTGACAGATAACAGCTTGTTCATGAATAAAACTGTAGGATTATAATTGTCTTTCTTTTCAAGATTCTAGAGCAATAATGGTCAATATTTGACGGGCCTGTTGGTCTAGTGGTTAGCGACCCTGACTGCTATACCGGAGGTCGTGGGTTCGATTCCCGCCCAGGAGAAATGTTTGTGTGATGAGCATGATCATTTGTTCTGGTGTCTGGGTGTAATTTATCTATAATATGTATGTATTTAGAAATTTATAAGTAAGTTTATCAGTTGTCTGGTTACCATAACACAAGCTCTGCTTAGCTTGGGATCAGATAACAGTGTGTGAGTTGTCCCAGGATATATTTATTTATTTATTTATTTAATATTTATTCTTGCGTTCGTACTTAATTATAGGTATGTATTATAATGCTTACTGTTAACATATATTTTATATGGATTTAATGTAATTTATGAAACTTGTAACATTTGTTGGTCTACGCACTTTTAAATTATTTTCAGTCTATACTTTTATGGCTAAATAAGTCCAAAAGTGAAACATTTTTATAATAATCAAATTAATGTCAGCTCTTTCCATAAAGAGCAATAAATCTAATATATATAATTCCCATGTCACGATGTTAGTTACCATACTCCTCCGAAACGGCTCGACCGATTTTTATGAAATTTTGTATACATATTGGGCAGGTCTGAGAATAGAACAACATCTATTTTTCATACCCCTAAGTGATGAGGGTTGCTCACACTAAAAAAAATATATTTTATTCTTTGGACGAAATTGTATGTTTTTATTTTTTTATAATGTGGCATTAAAAATACATACAACTAGAAAAAAAATATTCGGCAGAACAACGTTTGCTGGGTCAGCTAGTAGTCTAATAAAATTGGCTTACAGTAAGTTATCATCATCATCTCAGCCTATTTCCGTCTACTGCTGAACGTAGGCCTCCCCCAGTAAGTAATGTGCATGACAAACTATTAGACCCAATTTTTAATTTAAAAAACATTTATTTTGCCATTGACATTTCAGCAAGGTAACAAAAACGTTGTATTATTGTAACTTAATTATAAAATCATATTATTGATATTAAAAACTGAATTATTTCCTTTTCAATAAAATTACTTCTGGCATAAATATTTAAATCATATGAAATGAAATGAAATGAAATCATTTATTCTGTAAGTAGGATATATCGTCACTTTTACATGTCTTCTTATTTTTTTGAGAACGCTGGAGTCGACATTTCCTATCTGACTACCCTGAGAAGAAATGTCGAAACAAACTCAAGGGGTCACAGTCTCTTTTAAAGTGCATAAACATGTAACCTGCAGCATGCCACGCACAATATCATCATCATTTTTGCATTGGTCTTTATTAAAATATCGACATTGAGGCGGTCGCAGACAGAGACGACTCGATGACCTAAATTTATTTTACCAAAAAAACGGGGAAAATTATTCATCTTCGAGGGCTTCCGCTGCGTGCGCTGCAAAATCGGTTCAAGATCTTCTAACCACGTGGACGAAGTCGCGGGCAACAGCTAGTAATAATATATTGTGAACGAAGCTTCCATAGACCAACGGAAGAGGATGGCACGTCTCATTTTAAAATTGAGATTCTCAACCCCTTGGCAGGTCGGACCTATGACCCCGTGTACTTAAGCCTTTAAAAAGACCGGGATTTCTTCGTTAAAGTTATCCCGTGAATTGAAAGGGATACATTGTGTATAAAATACCATTTTTTTTTTACACTTTTTGGCTATTTTCTTGACGGCAACGGTGCTTTACATTTAATGTAGTTACCTCATTATATTACGCCAATACTTGTGTCACGTATATTCCATAAACTTAAAACAATAAAAGGCATTTTTAAATAATAAAGTCAAGAGCTGTTTCGCTGTCGGCCACTTTCTACCAACGATTTTATTGCACCAACACTCGAATATACTTCGTCACTGTTTTTTTTTAGGGTGTTGAATTTTTGCACTTTTAAATATATCACTTAAAGTTGATCCATGTGGCATGATTGTTTCCGAAAGCCCTCGGGACACATGGATTAATTTATTGAATCCTTAAGTCGCTTAAAACAGAAATAAAGAAAAAGCCAGAACCCGCAAAAGTTAAACTTCTAAAGCAAGATCAAAACTAAAATCCTCATTTTTTTAAATATCTGAACAACTAACTCAAAAATAGCAAATAAATAATATGTATCAGTACAACAAAAAAATTAACTAAAATTTAGTAACAACACCATGTATAATCACCATGACAACTATATTATATCAGTACGTGAAGGCATTGCACATTAAGCCGTAAGGCGGATATGACAAGAAGAATCAACATGTCTGAGAACGCATTGCAGGAGAAAAACCAGACAAGTCCTAAACAGAATTTAAATTTCCAGTGGTAACCAAAAAGGTTAATTTATGGTTCCTTCAGTTCCTATGAGGTCACGAAAATTATACTTGTAGAATTAGGCAAGAAAAATCAGAATAAACTAGGAAAACTAGGAAACTTCGCTTTAAAATGACCTAAAAGTGTCATTCTACCATATAGTATGGCAGAGATGAAAATAACTTTGAGCTATTAAGTTGGCACACAGCGTCGAGTAATAGTCGAACTTAAAAGGCGAAATAACTAATCTGACATACTTTTACATGCGTCGATGTATAAAGTGCTATAAGCCAAAGAATCAAGATTTTGTATAAAACAATTGGAAAACATTTCCTTAATTTCATCAGTTGGATTTTTTATTGTAAAGCTATCGATTTCTTAAAGTGCCAAAGTAATTTGAAAATCACCTGACTTCGTAAATCCGAATTTTAAAAACGTCGTTTTTATTGTATTTGAAGCAAAATCTGTAAGTCTTTTGACCGTAATGGTAATTTTAATAAAGTTATTTTAAAGGTCAATAACTTCTGGATCAAGGAAATAAGGGAGAGGAGAGGCTTGGTGATTCCAGACTAGTATTATGATGAAGTGTGCTTTGGAAGGCGATTTTAAGAATTTCTGGAAGTGAATGGATGCCCAAAACAGGGACAGTTCTCTTTGGGTGAGGTTGACATCCAGCAATAGGCATCAATACGCTGAAATTATGATGATCCTGACTAATTTGTTAGTTGACAACTCAGCTCAGCTTACCGTCGGCGGTGAAACCAACGCATCTAATTAGCGAATCAAGGCACTTTCAGTAAACAGAGTGAAACGGTTTCAGTATTAACTGAATGTTTAATTATCTTATGTTTACTGTTTTAACAAATGAATTACTGGAATATTTCTCGCGTGCTTTCTAATCGTAAAGGTGTTAAACAAATTGGTTCAAAAATTATAAACTTTTATGAGATTTTTTGCTAGTTAGGTATCTTAATGTAGTTAATTCATTACTACGCTATCTACTATCTAGTCTCAAACTAAGCATTGTATTATAAGTGTTCGATGCAGTAATTGCATTCGACCACGTTTTGCTGACTTAGCAATACAATGTCAATGTGGCCGCACTAAGTGCGCCGCGAGCTCAGTGCAGAACGGACAGCAACCGGGTGCATTCATATCTATCAGTCCGTCACTTTAGCGATAGCTTAGCGTAAAAGTCAGTTTGTAAACTCTCTATCAGCAATAAGCCTTTTAAAGTCATTTAAGTGTCTATATTAGCAGCGTAGCGAATACCCACCAAGTGCCAATTAGCTAGCGTCCCCGACACCAAGATTGTACCAGACAGCTAAAAAAAATACTTATCTATTTTACCCAAACAAAGAAAAAAATATTTTACATCGTTGAGAATCGAACCTCCGGGATATCAGTCAGGCCTCGTAACTACTAGACCAATAGGCAAGACGATGATGATGTTACAATTGAATGTTTTCTATAATTTCAATATAAAGCGACCATTCACTTTTATTTCAGAATAATCTTTCCTATTTAAAAAAAAAGACACTAATGTACTAGGATTGACCGATATTCTATTAAAATTAATTTCGTGAATTCAATTCGTTACATTTTTCCTTATGATAGTATCGTGCTGTCTATTATATATTCGTTTAAAACCTTCAATAATCGTATTTGTTTGCTATTGTCACAATCAATGCCTACAGACTAAAACAAATCAATTCATTTTTAATATAACAATAATTTCCGGGACCATTCATCTCAAAAATCAATTGCAGAATTGATTAATGTATAATTTCAAAAACATCTTAGTGCTCTTACTTAATATAAATATTATAATCGTTACATAATAACATGAATATTAATGATCTCGATAGTTGCTATTGTGTTTGCTCAATCTATTATGACAGGCGTATAAGAGACGGTGCACACAATACGTAGAATCGATTCACTGTTTGAACGTATCGCTGAAAGATTCAGCATTGTTCTGCAAAAGCAGTTTTATTCTTTAAAAAGCAGTTTTATTCTTTATTCTTTACAAATCGAAAATGATCCCACGGGAACACAAAATTAAGATAAAACTATCCTATGTGTTAATCTCGGTTATACACTATCTGTGTCCCAAATAGTCCCAACTTTCGTCTAAATTCGTTCAGAAGTAGTTTTTGAGTTAAACAGAAACAAGCATTTATACATGCCTTTTGCGTTTATATACGTAATATTAGTAGGATGGTCTTTTTTAGATGACTGTAGGTGCGCGGTTCTAAATGTTATCCTAATTATATAGGGATTTACCCTAAAGTAAAAACAATTGCGCAGCATCGCGATCACTTTAGGGTGAGTATTTATTTAGTCCAGACAGTTTTGCCAAATATAGACAAAACTGGTTTGTTTTAAATTAGCTCGTGTTGAGACGATTCTTTCGATTGCGCCCGTCTTTATGTATTTCGTAAAGAAATATTCTGTTTTAGGACTAATTTGTCTCAAGTGAGCATTAGCCCTTTACATCATTGCTAAAAGTAAGGTTTGCTTAGAGAGTACGTAACGTGGATCTTACAGTACTTTTTGTTGCGAAAGTCCGCGTTCGAGTATCTAAGGAGCGTTTTTTTGACGCGCGATCTGCATAACGCGTCGCGTGTACCGGCTGTAATTTCTAATTTTGAATTTGAGTAAATGTAGTCGACAATGTTTCATCAGTCATTCCGTTGTGTTAACTTTTATTATGTGACATGGTTTTTGAATAAGCTCTCATTTACTGCGATGTGTGACGTAATATACCTACCTACACGCCATAGACTATTTCTATGTATTACTCCGCAATAAGTTTTTTGTAAGCGGCCTCTGCTGTAAGCTTGAGCGCAAGCTTGGCTGCTTATAAGCTTGGTAAATGTTTAAAAGATGGCACCGACAAGAGTAGTGTTTGTAGTTTATTCATTTATTCCATGTAACAGCTTTTACTGAATTATAAATAATTTATTTCCAACAGGCTTTCTCAAACACCTCTTAAATCTTCTTTTAATTTTGAAACAAATAAAGGGTAAACAACATCATTAGGAGCAAATATTCACTCTTTTCCTAGGAGTCCTGGTTTATAAAAGCCCGATTATTAGTAAATTTTAGGTTTTACCAGTGTATCTTAGGGTCCACCAACATGAGTCCACAAAAATGTAAGAAGAAACGATTAAATCGACACTTACCATTAGAATTTAGCTAAATCCAAAGATTTATCAAGGAATGGTGGTAAACGTGGTTTCTCAGAGTGAGCCCGTTTAATCTTAGTGTTCACCCCATTTAGCCGTCTTCTGCAAAGTAATCTTGCTCAGAATTGATTTTTTTGATACAATATAATTCTATAACACCTGATTCACTAACAGTTTGTTAAAACCAACATAACCTATAACAGCATCGCTCAAATGTTCCCAGATTAACACATTGTCAAGTGATCTACCTACACTTGATCGGCGGCTTATTCAATTGATTCTGAGAAGATTTTATCATCAACTTCCTATAAACATAACAACCTTTACAATTCAGTGAGAAGTTCTGTGTTATTTTAATTGTTAATTATCGTGTTTGCTTTTCCGCGAGAAAATACGTCTCACTTACTTGTAACTTACAATACCGCTTTTAAGATTAATCGTTATATTTGTAACACACGAGAATGAACCTTATTGCGCTAATAATTGACCATAGTATAGCCATTGTAACACCGATTTTACTTATAGTTTCTCGGGGTATTGGCATATTGGTACAACTGTTTAAATGATTCTGCTTTTTGGTATATAAATCACGAATATCTATGTAAAAATAATTGCTGTTCGTTAGTCTCGCTGAAACTAGAGAGCGGTTCGAGGAAGTTCCCCGGTAAATTAGTTTTAGAAGTGAGTTCCCTTGTAAAATATTCTAGGGCATAGCAACGTTTGCTGGTTCAGCTAGTTAAATATAATTTCCATGACATTCAGTAAAATTGGTTCAGGTTATTTTAAAACGCCTCTCGTATTACTAAAATTAATCCTTGTTTCGTGGAGAGTTCCAAAAACATTCAAGTCACATGGAATAAGACACCTAGACTCAGCACAAGCAGTCGTGGATCCCACAAATACTTGTGCTATGAGGGGATCCTCTATGTAACGTTTAGGTGGCACATATGTCCTATATGTGACACCTAAACGTGTCTTGTAGACTCTTTCACGCAAATTACTACCAGACTATGTTTCATGCTTCTAATCTGCTCTAATTTGTCAACTTCACGAAACTATGATAGGTAAACTAATACGTTTGTCATCCTACGTGTGTTTGCCCGTCAAATACTGCATATTTTTGTGTTCAATACGCGACAGTCAGTTCCGGCCACATATTAAAGTGGAATGCTATTCACAATACAATGTACGGTAAACTGATTATAATGATACGACTCGATCAGTCTTTCCAAGAAGTTCGAACTGAATACATACTATTTACATAATTATACAATTAATAGAAATCGAGTTACTGAGCTGTCTTGAACAATTAAATTGTGTTGTGAACTATAACTTTGCTAAAATGGATATAATGCCCAGAAATCATAAAATCTCAAAAGCGAAATTATTTAATAGACAACAGTGAAAATCATGTTCCATGTAAATCATCACTAAACGACTCCACGCTATGGTATTAGGTGCGTACATGGGTATCGGTGCTAAGGGTACTTACACGTGCCAGACGAAAACAATGTAAGGCAAGTAAATTGTAATAATGTGCCATCACACACGATTTAGAAATTCACGCAACGAGCGATTTGAGACGCGCACCGCGGCGGTAATGCTCGGTGAGTAACACAGGAAACACGACGTCGTATATCATCACTACACTAACTATAAGAGTTATGGACAGTACAAAAATGTTCCGTACACAACGGAAAGCATTTCAGCAGTTCCACATCCGCTAATGTTAGACATCGATCGTAAATCGTGGTGCGTGTACAATCATAATCGGAACCATTAATAACAATACCACATGAGATCATACTAATTAATGCAAAATTAAAACGTTATCCAAATATTATCGGATCGATATGAAACATTCGCGGCCCCGAGTGTACACGCAGCGCATCGCTCGTCCGCGGGGTGCGTGCGCGCCGAAGCGCGGACTTTCTCTCCCCCCTAACGACAGCCATCTTGAAATCTTGCAGCGGGGCGACGCGGCTCGGCGGCGTCCGCAGACGACGATAGACCACGCGGGCCCAACCTCGTCAACAAGCAAGCGGTGCTCCCCTTCGTGCCTCCCGCGTTCCCGCACAACGCGCCGGACCGTCTTATCAAACCGTCGGAGTATTTGAAAACAATCACGGCGCCTTGCAAGCGGGACGACGGCCCGGCGGAGGAGCGGCCCCCGCCGGCGCCGCCGGTGCCGGCCGGCAGCGTGCCTCCGCCGCCGCCGCCGCAGCCGCCCGCCACGCAGCACCAGCAGCCGCTGGCCGCCATCAGCAGCGCCGAGCTGTCCGCCGTGCGCCTGCGGACCCCCGCGACCAAAACCATGTCCGCGCCGCCGCCCGCGCGCTCCGTCAGCCTGCAGTGCCTGCCTAGTGCAGCGGAAAGTTACAAAAACGCCAAGACGGATTTGATTGAGGAACTCAAAATGTCCAAGGATATAACTGGAATCAAGAAGCTGAAAGTGGAACGTGCGCGTCGCGAGAGCCTTCAGGACAAGGAGACATTCACGGAGTTCACCAAGAGGTTCACAGCGGAGAACTTTGTTGATCAGGTCAGTGAACTATTTGCTCATTAGATTAAGGCTATTTAGCATTGCAAAATAGTTTATAATTTCTATTAGATAGTTGCTTCATTAGCAAAGTTTCCAAGCTAAGCTATCTAGTTACAAATTATTACTTTTCAAATGAATTCTTCATTAAGTTCGAATAAGGTTCGTGGCGCCAATGACTAATGAATCTACAAAGCTTTAGATCGTCCATCTTTCTAATGATTAAAATGATAGAAGATCTCGTTCACGAATAAATATCAGATATACACATCAACATGAATAGCCATGAGATAATGATTGCATTAGTTAAGCATAACAACTACAGAGAAACAAGCTTATTATATCTTATTCTCAGACTTGAATCTAGAAAGAATAGAAATCTAATTAAAACTGTATTTTCAGTCATAAATTGAACGATCATTTTCAGTGAAAGAATAGGTTTTAATTAAGAAAATTTCTTTAATTAATTGCATCATTATTTATAGTAATTCTCGCATTCCAGTTTAAATAAAATCTTATATTTATTTGCAGTAAGACTTGTGTTATTACACAAATTTTGTGAAAGACGAAATGTCTGCCTTGTGTCACGGTCCTTTCATTTAAACCAAGTAATTGAGAAAGTTTGTTTATAACTGACCAAATTATCATAGAGTTAACCTAGAATCTATTGACCATGACCAAAAGTTTAGTTAACTATCTCAGGCAGTAAACACTAACTGCAATCTCTTAGTTCGTTCACCTTTCATGATTTCAATCGAAAACCTTGAATTTTAACTTGACAAAAACCAAAACTTTTTGGGAACGTATCGAAATAAGATTAAGATTTCCTTTGAGATCATCTGAATTCGATTCTTGGTTGAATTACTCAAAGTAGTAATCTAATCCTTATAGAATTAAAACTATCTTCAAATAGATTCTATCGAGGAGTTTTCGTGCTTAGCCATAAGGTTTGCTGTTGGAATGGCATCTGATAACATAACCCATTTAATTTCAACGATCTCATCATTCACGTATACCGAACTGATAAACATAGCCCCCATTTTTCATTCAACATCCTCTACCAGAAATATCCTATAGCTCAAAAACTATAACAATCTCCATACATCTATATATATCGTCAAAGAAAACGCCTCGTACATACGCATTTCCCCGATGCGGCTGCATCTTGTGGTAACCCAGTAAACTACTTCCCCCCCCCCCCCCCCCGCCGTAACTATCTCTGCAAACGCTTTGTGTAACAGGCGTGAAATGCGCATGATTCGCGTTTTGACGAAACTCCGTACAGTCGGCAACTGTAATTGTTCGGAATTCTATCGAGAATGAAGAATGGACAATTAGTTGGTACTGGGAAATTGATTTTTTATTGCTTGTAAATAGGTCAGACTGGATGCCATTGATTTATAGTTTTTAGCTTAATCTGGTGTGTCATATCCTCCTCCTTTATTGGATAGGGTTTTGGGATAATCTTGATTGTAGATATGAATTAGAAGAAGAAATCAACATGATTGTTTTTGTGCCTTCCTTCAACAACAAAACTTAGGGGTTAGATCGAAAAATTAATTTAAAACTGAATATACATTGAATGGTTTCTTTTCGTAATTAACTACTTAATGATCACGTTTGTGGTTTATATAATATTTACACAAATGTCTTAATAATATTCGATAGATATGTACGTCATAATGATATAATTTTTGACCTTTGAATTTATTGCAAGCCACAAAATAATCTTTGTTGTGTTGGCACAACATTAACAAAATTTCGAGTGTTTGCAGTAACTTGCTGACAACAAGGCTTGCTAAGGGGTAGCATGTTGCCCAGCTAGCTGGGTTGAGGAGGTCACATAGGCATTTATTCCTTTCAGTGCTATCAAATACAGACTTTCCTTTGAAAACATTAAAATTACTTGTTCTTTTCATTACTTTCGCAGTTGGACTTAGTTACGTTCCTTGTGTGACTCGTTATAAAATTTCTGACGTTTATAACTTCACTAGCTGTTGCCCGCGACTTCGTCCTCGTGGGTAGAAGATATAAGTTATGATTTATCCCTGCTCTGTTTTTTTCACATTTTCCATTGTACCTTCGGTCCTATTAGTCGCAGCGTGATGGTTTATAGCTAAAGCCTTCCTCTATGAATGGTCTAATCCACACAAAAAGAGATTTTTCAATTTAGACCAGTAGTTCCTGAGATTAGCGCGTTCAAACAAACAAACAAACAAACTCTTCAGCTTTATATATTAGTATATAGATTAGTAGCTTTAGTAGCCTCATTTTAATTTCTGTACTTTGTCATACAATAAACTGCATAACATACAATGAAATTAAGAGTCTTTAAAGGGAGAGCAGTCAAGCGTTTCGGTTTCTTTGTACTTTGAAATATAATTAACGATTATTCTTACGTGTAATTGGCAAATTAGTGTGAGTAAAAACTTTTTGCGGAATGTTTAATTACTTTAATACTATGTTACAAAGGGTTGTACCCTCAAAAGGGGAAAAAATGGAGTTTTTGTATGGTCTTTATTATGAACTAGTTGATTCCCCTTCGTCTAGTCTTTTTCATTTCGTGACACAAAAAGTAGTTTCATTTCTTCTCAAATTGTATTATTTATTTCTTATTCGTGTTCAAGACTGTAAATAAACTAATTTTGTTTCCGATAAATGCTTTTTTGCCCTCGAATATCAAGGTTAGTTAAATTTTATAGATATACTTTTATTGTATCAACCAAATGATCTTTTGTATTTAATTAATTCTTATTTTTGCCAATTGGTTCAAGGTGTTTAGCGCATACAGCCTTGTTTTTTTACATGTTTAGCAACCTAGGAATATCTGAGTGTATTTAATGTTGGAACAACTCTTGTAACTTTTTGCACAATGCCTCATACAAGTTAAATAAACGACCAACGCTGTGTTTTAAAATAGTAAATGGACACTTAGATATTTATTTACAAGATATTCAATGGCGCGGGAAACATCTTATGGTACTAAGCTCTCAACTTTTTACGTTCCTAACTTGAAGAGAAATACTAAAATACATAACAGTTATTTTTCTCCAAGATGTAAGTTCTTACTTATGTAATGAGTGTTAACTTTAGGAAAATTTAGCGAAAGTAAAAAAAAATAAACAGTTGACTGTGACGCCAGGACACAATAAAATATGTATCGATATTAACAAATGTTGATACATTAATAAAACATGTCGTTACGTAATGAATTAAGAAACATGCTTACTAATCAGTGGTATCAACAAAAGAGGATACGAAAACAAATGCCTGTGATCTTATAATTAATGAAAATAATTATCAATCAGTGGGTTTATCAATAGATATGCAAGAATTTTAAACACATAAAGAAATTCATAAATGAAAGACAAATTAGAACTAGAAAGAAACAAGAACTAGAACTACCTTCCTTGAAATTTGCAAAAAAGCTCATTCATTTATTCAAATTAGGCTACTAAGTAGCACTTTTTGAAGGTCAAGTTACATTGGACAGCACCCAGTTTCGCCCACCCTTCACCCAGGTAAAAGAACATATGTCAGTATGTTCTTTTACCTTTTTACAAAATACATACATTTCTGAAAACATTGAATTTCTGTTTTCGTTCACGTTATAGTGTTTTCTTTGACCAATGCCTGAGGGCGATATACCGTTCGGCAATAAAGACGCGATGTGAATTTATTTAGAGCACGAGTTTAAACTTGTCGAACTGTGAAATTTGACACCGATTCCTTATAGTGACGTAACGAGATTGCATCGAGTATTTGCATCGATAAACGATCGATTTGTTAAATTAATTCCAAAGTTGCAAGAGATTAGCATTAAGTGAGGTGCAACTTTGTAGTAGTAGTGGATTTTTGACATCACTAACTTATTTTAGTCGAGGATTTTTGTTATCGAGTGAAAAATGACAGCCAGTTAAATCGATCGCAATCGGTTTAACTATTTAGGAGTTTTTGATAGTAACTATCGTGAGAATGATTCATTACAGAATGATGCAACGGTTCACTCGAAGGCGTATTTATCGGGAATGCCCGACTAGTTTCGGTACCAACTCGCGAACAGTGACATAAATATATAAATATATGCGGACAACATCACATACATTGTTCTGAACCCAAAGTAAGTTGCTAAAGCACTTGTGTTATGGAATTCAGATACAACCAAGGTACCACAAACACCCAGACCCGAGACAATGTAGAAATGTGATTTTTTACATTGACTCGACCGGGGATCGAACCCGGGACCTCAGAGCTAGCGATACCTTGAAACCGGTGCATACGCCACCACGGAGGTCGTCATCTTCTTAGTTATGGAAGGAAAGACAAGATCCCAACCTTTTCCATGGACTTGAAAAAGGATTAAGTTTTCAATTCGTCTGTATTTTTTTTGTCTGTAACTCATGACCTCGGACTGAATGAACCCATTTTGTTTGCAAAACTGCAGATTGCACAAGCATGAAAATGAAGCACGAGGTAGTGACTTTTATGATATTTGCTACTTTGGGAACATTTTACTAATTTTATTTAAATAAATTAGCCCCTATTACATGTATTATAAATTGGAGACGTCTAGAACTTGCATTTTGTAACAAATCATTATACAAATACATATATTGATATAGTTAAAATTGATGTTTGGGTTCGTTTTTGTCATAAGTTGCAATGTTTTACATAATATATGTAACATATTTTACCATATTTATTACGTCAGTAAAAGAATACTTAATTTAAAGCTGCATCGTTGTAATGTTAAGTTGCACAATGTGAGATTTTTCTTGTAAGATCTTTAGTGTCTCCTGTCACATAATTGAAAGTATTAAAATCATAAGAAAACTTATTAAACTTTCTTCACAACTGCATCATATGATTTATTAAAGCATAGTACCTACATGATCTTTCAGGGCCATCAACCATTACTTTTTTAAGGATTTGCTGAGAAAAAGAAGGTGATATCAAGAACTTAATCAGTTATTTTTTGTCTTAATTTTCCCAAAGCTCTCCAAATAAAGCCCTCTGTATCGCAAGTCCGGCTTGAACAGATTTTTTTGTCTCTATCCTTCTACCGACGCTACTTATACAATAGGCGATTTTAAATACTTTTATTATAACCCGGATCTAAATACACTTTCGCTACAATATTGTTTTCAACAATAAGGCTACTGATCTGCTAATTACCTTCCAAGAGACGTCGTGATTAGTTGAGAATACTGTATTGTTGTAAAAAGGTCTTATATCACTATTGAAATGACTCTTCTAAACAGATGTTATATCATAGTCTTCATTTTGCCCGATGAGTACTGCTTGGTACTTTTTTGTTGTTGTTTTTATGGTCTTCTTTATAAGATCGGTCTAGGAAATAATCTGCATATGTTTTTACATTTATAATCATATATTAACAATTATTGTCTGGCCTTCCAAAAGAACAGCTATTAGGTGCTAAGTTCGTTTCGACATTTCCTCTCGAGGTAGTCAATCAGACAGGAAATAGCACAGTTAAAAATCTATTCTCTTATCAGTCTCTTAAATGTGGTCACTTAGGTACTACAAACCAGCCCTTAACGGTGTACCACCGAGTCACAGATAACCGCGACTATTTAATCTTATCTCTCGCCAGAATCGCGCGAAACAATTACATAATAACTAATGTGTTATGTGCGTATTGCGTAACGGGTTGCACAGAATTTCTAGCTTCTAAATGTTTAAATTCTTCTGTACCAAGAGATCATAAACTACGACAGTTGGTATTGTTAAAGGGAGACAGCGCAACAATCGCATAGCTACATCTTGCTTCCACAACGGTAAAATTATTGTAGTAAAAGCTCTTGGTACAAGCGTAGTTCTTTACGGGATAAGCGGGATTCTAAACGGTGTAGACTAGATGAGTATCAAAACCACAATGATTAATATAATTTGCGGTTCTTGGTCTAAGTTTAAAATTACTGTAAAACCTTAATAAGCAGTTTACAAGGCATATCTAAACTAAACATTAAGTCTGTAACAGTCTCATAGTGGTTACAAATAAGGTTATTTTTACTCGAGACCACGCAACTCTGACACCTGATAACTTTGGTCTAGAACATAACCTTGAAATATATTCAGCCTATATACGTCCCATTGCTGGGCATAGACCTCTTCCCTTATAGGACAGGTTTGAGCATTTGATCAGTACGCTAGGTTACAGTTTCAGATTAAAATACCTGACATAAAGGTTTCCTCACGATGTTATCCTTTACCGTTATCAATGGTGTCTTATAATAATTAGGGATTCGACATTGATTAACATAAATGCACTTTTTAATACGGCACGCAAATCGTGCCGTAGTAAAAAAATCAAAATAATATAAATGCGGTATATATTAGGGGATTATTTATGGCCTCAAGCGATGCATGGTTAGCCATCCTGCATTTTTTTGTTTACACAAAAGAGCAACGGACGAAGCATACTCAACGTTGCTATATTTTTTCAGTAAAGAATAAATTACTGCAAAAGAATGTGCGTATATCTAACTCACTTCAAGTAGATCAGCCCCTATACTATGTAGCTGTTAATGCAGACTTTTATCGTTGTGGAAGGGAGATGGCGCTCTACACTTGCATTAGCGGTGTCTCGTTTTCACACGACGAGTATCTCTCGTTTTAAGAGATTAAGAGCGCATATTACGGGGTCGATCATTAAAAACTGAACGGATCATTTATTAGTGTTTAATTGATAGCGACATGTTAGTTTCCTGTAATTATATACTTTGTTAGTTAACACCTTCGTATTGTGCTACAATAATGCGAAAATTTAGACTGGTGATTTATTGTCCTTTTTTCTATACATTAATTTGCAATGAGTCAGTTTGGTGCCTTGGTTTTCTTCTCTGTATCGTTCTTATTTTAATAAATGTACTACCGAAGACGTAGCATGTAGGTTTTTATCGTAATGTGGGAAGTTCAATACTGGCTATTAGTAGTTAGTAGTTACGCCAAGTATTTTTTTATTTTGTTTGTGCAAATATCACGTTCGCGAATACGATTGGATTAAAGATAAAAAGAATTAAGAAAGCACTCTACTTTTTCTATTATAATACGTTTCATCCAAATGTATATCAATTAGCAAGTTTAAAATGAAAAATTACAATATTTTTATAACAGCTGCGCAGTGTATAAGTTTTCACGCTTTCACTGCGCGCGCGCCGCTCGTCGTGCGCGGTGTCACGTTTTATATTTAATCTTTTGAAAATAACGTTAATAATAATTAGTATTTGATGTAATTTCACTTTCCATAAAAGATTGGATTTTAAATTCGTTAGTGATTGAAATTGTACTTTTCAAAGTGATTTCATTGTTAGTTATTATAATTTATTGACGGAACTTAACATCAGTGAAGATTAATGCGCCATGCAGTATGCCTTAGGTATATCTTTGCTCTACTGCCTGAGCTATTACTGGCTTGATACAATATTTTCCATATGCAATACAAATGACCTACTTATGATATTGCAAATAAAAAAAGGGAGTAAAAAGTCATCATATGTTTTTCAACTCTTACAAACATGCTAAAAATCCGAAGCATTAGTATCTTTATACATCACAAATAAGAAGAGCCACGTACAAGTTTTGTTTGTCGCGTCAGTGCCTATAATTTGTCTAGTTCTTTCTTTTTATTTACGAGCATGCAGTTATTAGAATGTATCTCAATCATTGAGTTTCACACCCAATCTATCGTCGGTGTGACGCTACGTGCAAACATGTGTGATGATGAGCAGTATCTATGTGAGATTGTCAGATGTTTTCTAGCATTAGAACTTTGTGGAATGTGGTGTGCTTCCTTTATGAGAATTGGAATTGTGTCATTGGCTTGCTGCATAAAGGCTTCTTGATTTAAAAAATGTTTTAAGATGTGTTATATTTTGTTTTCTCTTCTCTTCATTTATCGTTATTGTTGCTTTTGTATATAGATTCAATTTTTAATATTGAGTGTTTGCTTCGGTCACAAATATTTAACTTTTATAAAATTTGTCGAATCTTTATAACTTAGTTTGTTTGCTTGAGTCCAAATTGCACCGTTAAAAATTCAATGTTTGCACGGATAGCTGAGTGGTTGAGGTGACCTCGAAAAACTGACTGAGTTCGACGTGTCGCGGGTTCGATCCCCGTTTAGGACAAGCGTTTGTGTAATCCAGGTATGCTTGTTTTAAGTGTGGGTTTCTTTGTAAATTAAATTCCTTATTCCTGAGAACTAAAGAAAAGAAGTGGTACATATTGCTTATTTTACCCATTTCGCATAACATATTCCTATAAATGATTTCCGTCATATTCTTGCTATATTTTTGTACAAAACCATCTCTACAATTCACAACATTGAGCTTTTTCATTTCAAGTAACGTTTTTCGAATATTTCGATCAAAATTTATAGGCCACTTGTTTCATTGCGTCTCGTATTGCAGCTGAGGCCAAATTGCGAGGCTCTCTGCAAAATATTTATAAGCACATTGGCAAAATATGCATCCGAATCGTTTTTATAATGGCGTCCCACCTGGGGATTTAAAATGATTGGCATTTTGTCTTTTACATCTGTAAATATTTAACTAGCAGAAGCCCGCGAGCCCGCCCGCTAAAAATCGAAAATTATCCCACGGGAACATAGCTATGCTATGAATGTGAATGTATATGAAGTTTCGTCTAAATCCATTCAGTGGTTTTTTGCGTAAAAGAGGAACAAACATACATACATACAATTTTCGCGTTAATAATATTATTACTTTACTTGTAGGAAACTTGCCTTAGCTTAGTGTCAAAAATATAATTTACAACATTTTGGCTTTATAATTTTGTTAACCATACGCCTGTTTATTCGATTTCAATCCATTATTTTGTTTTAATCTGACTGTATTATCCATCACGATATAATTATCTTTTTTCGAACATCTTAATATTCTTGATAATAATGATGATAATTACAAGATCTAATCTAAGTAATCTTGCATTCTTCCCCATTTGCAACTAATAATCGGATTGTTTACTCCTAATTAAGAGATCTATGCTAATGCACATTCCGATCTTCACTGAATTAATGATTTCTACACATAAACCGTTTGCGTGAGGATTTTAGAAGAGACATATTGTGTTAGATAAGCTTGTTATACGGTTGGGTAAATTCTGAAGTGGTTATAATATCTTATGTTAATATACAGACATAATGATATGGTCATGAAAAAATGGTGACGTGTCCTTGGAGATCTGGGTCTCTTCCGATTTCTTCTCCTTTGGTTCTGAAATTTGAGGTCTGCGAAAGGTTTTCTTTTCTTTATCCCTGCGTTTGTCTCATCAGCAGTACTCCTTTCTTTCTCATATCATAGGCCGCGCAAAATATTCGTTTTATTTTTCTGGGTTCCTGAGTCAGTTGATTGCACTGCCTTACTAACTTTTTTATGAAACTTACATCTCACCTTATTAAGTTCTAATACAATAGTCGTATACATCTACCATTTAAAGGTGTTATTTTGAAAGTTAAACTACTGCTTCTGTTTAGTTTTGGAAAGGCCAAGCAGGCCAAAATGTGCGACTATATTTTTTTATCTCTACTTTAAGTCTATTATAGAGTACAATTTTAATACTGCCTACTCTCTAAAAGAAATTGCGCTTGAATATATGATTAGTCCTCAAGATGCGAGTTCTATTTTAGTCCGTGTTACACAAGTGTTTGTAAAGAAATTAAGTAGCCAAATATGATAAAATGCTTCGTAATCGTGTTAATAATATCTCAATGATTTAATGAAAGTGAGCGGACATAACTTTAGAAATTATTTACTTAAAACTAGGCAATAACGTGTCGAGTGGGTTGTTTATTAATAACCGTCATCATAGGAAGTCCGATAGATTTTGTCAGGAAGTGAAATGAAGATTAATGTTTGTCGCCTGACAGTCGAGCTCATGAGCAGAATGTGATGATTATCGTCGGAGGAATGTCGGTTCGGTATATCTATATTGACGGCTTGTTTGGTACTCCAAACACGCCTGGAGTTAACCTGTACTCAGGGAGGGGTCGAGAAACTCAAGCCCCTAAAAATATCTAACTTTTATGGGCAAAAATAACAAGTTTGTGTTATATTACACATTTACAATGTTTTTATTACAAATTTATCTAATAACCATTAATCGCCCTCATCAAAGAGTTGGTATTTGGGTAAGCTTTTAAAATTTTCATGCACACAACAATTTTCGTCAATATAAGTTGAAAAATGATGAAATTTGACAGTTTTGTTTATTGCCAACTAAGCTAAAATCACTCACGGTGACGTCAAGCCAAACTAAAATCCCAGATTTCACACGGAAATAGCAAGGAGACCGTCAAAAGCGCAACCTAATCTTCCTTCAAAGCTAAAAATCATGTTATGAAGACTACAGAACATTAAACTACCCCTAGACATCATAAAGTAGCATCAAAACGTTACCCGGAAGTATCCGAGTCCCGTTAGAGTCACGGTCATCGCGTAAGCTCGCGTGTTATGTAAGTTACTTGTTCAAACCGCCACAATATTAACTTGTTTATTTATTGTAATTAATTGTTAGATAAGGTTTTTTAATTGTGGGTTTTTGAGAATTTTATTGGTCGTGAAAGATTGAGAAATTAATGTTGCCAGACAATAATACTGATGTAGAATTATATCAGTATTATTCAGCGGAGATATATTTTTGAAGAAGTCTTTCTAGCTGAAACAAAAGAAAGAAAAATAATATAATACTAGCTAAATATAGTACTAAATATTATTATGTAAATAATATTAAACCGTAGTCTAGCTTTATTCTATATTATTTCTTTGCTACTTTCTCATAAGCTCTAGTATTTTTTATTAGACTAGACATAATCTGATATTTTAGACTCAAAAATGTTTGACCATTGACTATGGTTTCATTGCTTTGTCCAAATTCATGTCTTTTAAGGCAATGAAAAATTACCAATTTCACCCGACTGTGATTTTTATATTATTTAGATTAATTTATCTGTTCGTAAGATGTATATTTTCTGGCATTTGAGTAGGTTAATTCAAGAAGTATCTTCTGCGATTTCACCTATACAGATTGAGATCATTTTCCAGTCTCAATACACGCTACGAACCTATTCGAATTGGATTTTACTATTATTATTTTGGACTATACGAACTCTTTCCTGGATACTATTAGTTAAACTTTACGGTTTAGGTATCTTAGTCATACTGACTTTTTAAGAGTAGGTTTAGAGAGGCATGGGTTGTAGGGAGTTAATTTTTAGCTCTAAATGTTTAACCGGCTTCAATTTCACAAAAAAACTAAACCCGTTGAAATCATGGAATCTGGGCTTTTCATCCCTACCCAATACATGTGACCTTATTGGAGCGAAAAAAAGAATATTTTGTCCCCTTTATATTCCTCCACTTAATTCAACTTTTAAATATTATTGAAGTCGGTTAAACAAAGCAAGCAAGCACAGTCTAAATAACGCAATAAAACTTTTATTGCTTAACTTTTTTTGTAAAAATCAAATTAAAACAAAAAGCTTTTTGCAAATTTATACCTGAATAAACAAATTATAGGTCTTTGGAATTGAAGATTGAATGGTTGATGGTATCTTTAACATTAATTTTCTAGCATCCCTTTGCTTTTTTGGATTCCAGAACTTTCGCAGACAAAATCGACGCGTAAGGGAAAAATAAATCTTAAATTAAAAATACAGACTATTTTTTTTCTATCAGTTTTCTTCCGGAGGAAGATAAAAGATAACGTCGCGTCTTCAATATTATTGGAATTGTGGAACCGTGACACAACTTCAATAATATTACTTTAAAATATAGTGGTAGGATTTTTGACCGTTTATAAATTAAGATTTATTTTATTCCTTCAAGCGAACTTGATTTGGGATGCAAAGCTACTGGATAAAGTGAAGATTACATATTATGACTTAATACCAAACCATTCTTTAAATCAAATTCAAAAACCGTATACGATAGACTGTGCAAGCTTTAACCATCCAAAACGGCTGGTCGATTGGCAGAGGTGTGCGCAGGTACCGGAGCGGGATGCCGCGGGGAACGTGATCCCCGCGTGGAAGCGGCAGATGCTGGCCAGGAGGGCCGCGGAGAAGGCCCGCAAGGACCTAGAGAGGGAACTGGCAGGAGAGGCCGAGAGGAGGAGGGCGGCCGCCGTCCCAGCCTGGAAACGCCAGCTCTTACAGCGGAGGGAGGAGGCAGAGAACAGGTTGAGGTCCGTTTTGTATTTGGTAGGGTGCTGAATTGGTTCGATGCCAAAAAAATGGATTTCGTTGATTATTTGATGCTATTGATAATTTAATTACCCCATCCGTGTATAGTCAATTTATTGGACGTAGTTCTTTTTTAGTTACTATGAAAAATGTTCTGTCTAGCAGTGTAATTAAATAAATATCAATAAAATACGAGATCTAAGATAATAAATGGGCTGCAGCTGAAATGGAAACTTCGTTGTTTGATACGAAAATATATTATAAGAAACATAATTTACGTGTTTAAACCTAAGCTATACTTACCAAACATAAGTTGAAATATCCCTTACAACTATTTAACCACAGCATATACATATTCCAGGCAATCGTTATACACCCCTAAGGTTGAAGAAACGAATGGTCAGTCCAACGGTGAGTGGCGGTCGTACCCCAGCGGGACCCAGCGCGCCGTCTCCATAGACAACATCTCCATGTGCTACGACACTCCTGCGCAGCCGATGCGCGCACCGTCAGAGGCTAAACTGTCCAGCGATCATTGTAACGGTTTGTGTTTTATTAGACGTTTTTTCAGATACATCATGTCTTTTTGAGTTGTTTTTTCTATCGGGCTTTGTGAACAAAGTGTAAATAAACAAAGTCATCGCATGGCGTCGGTCACCGATGACCGAAAAAGGATAACTATAAATTTCTTTGAAACGGCGACAAATTGTTTAAATATAGACAGTGAATGCGATTTTTAAGAATAAATCAGATCTTGAATGTTGTATCTAATCCGTATTGTATCTAAACGATGACATTTTACAGGTCATTCGATGACCAACGGCAAGCACGAAGACGAAGAAGAAGAAAAGGCAAAGATCATACCATGGCGGGCACAACTACGCAAGACCAACAGCAAACTGAACCTCCTTGAATAGACATTGAGGAGTAGGAGACAAGCTCCGCCCACCTAGTGAGGCGCCGCGTCTGGACCGCGCGGCTGTATCGGGCCCCAACCATAGGGCTGTCAATAGTCAAGCAATGCTCAGAAAATCCGACGGAAAAACGATTTAAATTATAATTTATCTAGGTTAGTTTTTGTAATTATCGCTATTTATTATTATTTCCTGAATAATGAGCTTGCCTGAATGCTGAGCAGTCAACACAAGCCCAACGCGAGTAATGCCGCGCGGTCTCACTTGCGGTCTAGAGATATATTAGTAAAGTTTATAACCCAAGTCGTCAAGCAACTCCCAGTTGAAGTATATTCGTTGTTTGATATAAATATAAACTTGATTGTAACGAGTCCAAATAATTGTAGAAGTGATTTAAGCGAAATGTATCGTATTTAATGTGTAAACGACATTTATGATAAGGTATGTAGATGGAATGAGTTTCTGAGTCGATTAAGTAGATTTAGAATAATGTAGTAACTTCAAAATTAATTTGTTTTTTTAAGCATTATGTTATGAAAATTTGTTTTTTGTTTTATAATTGGACGTTAACTTTTTTATTATTTTTCAACTAAATTTTCATACGTATCTGATAAAAATAGATACGTATTTTAAATTTAGTATTTAAAATTCTGTTAACGATTATGAAATTATGATTTATGTAGGTACTTATTTTTACTGTAGTCATGTAAAAATGTAAATCTACTTATAGATGGTTTTTAAACAAGTTTTGAATATTCTAGTTGTAATCGATGTTAAAAGATCTTGTGCTACTTATTGTAAATCTTTACGAAAAATTGCGGGGTTCGATAAATCGAATTAAAGTTCGATTTGAAAATAAATCGAACGGCGTGCCTTTAACTCGACTTCGATAAACGTTGCAGAACTTATAAGGGGCCTCTAAAAGAGGCGCCATTTTTGCTCAAACTAAACAATACTAACAAATCGCTAGGCAGAAGCTAGTTTCAAAAATATCTTATTTCCAGCCAGGATAAGGAGATAAATAACGAAAATATACTTTATTAAAATGTATTTAAGGTTTTTTTTATAATGCAAGTGATACCATTGTTGCAATATTAGTGTTTAAGCTTAAAAGTGGGCTTTTGCAATTTCGTGTGACCTACATAATTATGTATATTACGATGTGTGTTGATTATATTCAGAACTTCTGAATCTTATTGTAATGTTGTTAAATAAAATGCTATTGCTTAAGAGTTGTTTTTGTCAACCCTACGTGAAATAAGGCATTTGATACTAATGGCCCGTTTTGGTAGCTTTGAAACAATACCATCTGTAAATAGTATTTAATAAGTAATGAATATCAGGGAGATATGGCCCACAGTTGGGCATAGGCCTCTTCCCTTACAGGGAAAGTTCATGGATCACCACGCTCTCAGCGCGAGTTGGTGATCCTTCTAGGGCGCACACAAAAAGGACTTACAAAAATCCATGTAAATCGGTCCAGACGTTTAGGACTTCGGTGACATTCAAACTTACAGAATACAACTTAGAATATAATAACTTTTGCATTACATATATTATTGAATATGAACACACATTTTCCCTTAAGATGATAAAAATATGTATAATAATATAATGATCTAACGATGAAATTAATCGTTACCGTTGTTTGTAATTGGTCTTCACTGTCTCAATAAACTGAAATTCGTCAAAACTAGGCAATCAAAACACAACACAGTAAAAGTCTATCTATTATCTAGACCGGAAATAAAATAAGTCTTTAAAATTAAATTTCCATAAAACTACGGAGTCGCAAATTGTAAGAGCGCAGTAAAATGCGCCGTAAAATGAATTGGAAACCGATCAAGTTTTAGTCATGATATATTTTTTATCGACGTTAAAAGGTAACGAATATTTTGTTCTTTTTATTCTCTTACAAATTCAAAAACTTCAAAAACATTCACATTATTTGGCCTTAACTGCTCAACTGTATGAAAAGAAACGCCTGGCAAAAAAAAAGTAAAGAAAAGATACGTAAATTCTCCAAAAATTGAAACCCGCACAATATGTAGGTATTTTGCTATAGTTCTATCGTTTTGTTCACAGTTCAGCTTTTAATATGGACCTTGGTATACGAATCATCGAATTCCGAAAGCATAAAAGGCCACCTACCGGACATAAACGTAATATCACATTTTCTAGAACAATTCCTAAAACCATACATACAATCCGTAAAACTTAACAATGGCTCCCCATTTCGGGCTAAAGAAGAAACAGCCATAGAAAAAGCAATCAGGAAGAAAATAGCCGGATTAAAACCTTACCTACATGATGAAGAGAGTGAAGAAAATAATCTTCGAGCTACAATAAATGAAACGGACGACAATCTAGCATTACAAGGAAATGACGAAACAACAATCATAGAATTTGTGCCAAAACAAAACATGAAACGAGATATCAAGAAATACAAAGGGAAATCTGTAATGAAAGCTGTCAATGATGACAAGGATTCATTCAGAAAGAACATTAAAAAGTACAAACAGTTGAGGGAAACGATTAAACATTTACTAGACAAGGAGGGAGCTGGGAGTAAGACAAAGAAAGTGATAACGCGAACGCTGGATGACATGCTGTCACAGATGGTCGAAAGCCAATGCACGTGGAAACCCCCAGAGAAGAATACGCAGAACCACGTCTTCAGAACACAGAAGAGCACTCACAAGTCTCTGGACAAGCTGCACAAACTGTCGAACCAAGAGTGGAAGAACTTGAGAAAACAATATCTAAATTTCCTCAAGTTCAGAAAACATCACGAGGACTCCTTCATAAATCAATTCCACGATTTCTTCTCAGATATGATGAACGACACATGGTTCCTGTCTTCCCACTATAAGGTCAAATGTCAGCTAGTCAAAATAGGGGAGGACACAGGACAGAAAATTGTCCTCAGACAAGACCAATCTTTAGACAAAAACAAATGCGAAGGATTCAAAATTTGTTCCAATGAGCTGAAGGAATTCTTGACGAACTTCTATAAGTATGTCAACGACACGGCAGTGAGCACGTTCAGGAATTACGCAGCCATGTACATACGTGACGTCAACGTAGATTTCGGTCTAGACAAAGATATCGTAGTAACGGTCATCGAGAATCTAAGCAACACGGTAGAGAAGAAAGTAAGTAAATTATTCAAAAAGGAACTCGAGAAATTTACTTTGGACGAAGAAAAGAGAAAGAATGAGAATATTCAGCATATCAACAACTTCATTTCTGCTATCATTGACCGTGCTAAAAAGACACTTAAAAAGAGTCTAGATGGTGAACTAGGAGCGATGAAAACTAAGCTCTTTGTCACTGTAAAAGACGACCTCAACGTCAATTTGAAGGTTGACATGGATAACCTACAGAAACTCTTCGTAGACAGAATATGCACGGTCTTTCTTCTTTGTAATGGCAAATACGCAAGTAGAAGACAACAAAAACCATTTTCGTTTGGCAACAAAGACACGGACAACATTTATGTGAAGGTTCAACTTACACTGGACGATGAACTGAAAGATTCGATAGCGTCGAGCGGGTCTTTGGTGCAAGCTTGGGACGGAAAAGACATGACCCACAGGTTATTCAACAACTTCAAAATAGACGTGAAGAAATACGATGGCTTAAACATAACCAGGACTACGATCTCGTCAAATGCGATTACTCATGGGAAAATAATAAAATGAATTGAAATCAATATTTTAATGTTTTATAAATATTTTTACGTTTTAAAATTACAAAAATATCAGGCAGTCTTATTACATAATTTATTTTGACTTAATATTATTGTAAACGTGCCTTTAGGCTATTTCTATGTTGGTTTCTTGGCATGGTTTGTACAAAGTATTTTCTATTATTTTAACTAATTGTCCCTTACTGTTTGAACATTAATTCTATTGATTCTATTGTTCATGTTACAAAAAAATGGTTTTAGTTGTACAAAAAAATTAAGGTTCCAGAGTACTTTTAAAAAGTTTAAAAATAAAAATTTCAACCTATTATACCTATAACGCATTTGAGTTCAATTGGCAAAAATATTTTACTTTTTAACTTTTGACAAAATGTTATTTTTTTTGAAACACAATATTTTTTATTATTACCACCCATTACTAAAACTAATACAAGGACAAATTGTTATTACACATTTTTTTAAAGCTAATCATAATTAAAACCTACTAAAATTATACAAACTTTTGTCAAATGCGTTTAAATGTAAAATATACACACATTTATATCTTTGCCCATAGACAAGTGACTTTTGTACAGTCAACAGCAAAAGTAGATGAATAAAATCAGTAATACAACATTAATGAACGAAGTTCACATCTAAAGAGCTCTTTTTCGGCTGTAATGGGCTGGATGGTATTTCGGTTCGCCACACTTTGATCATCTACTTTTAGCTGCGACTGTATGTAGCTGTAACACTAATCATAATTTGAGAGCTTCTATCTTACGTCGCTTTTCAGAATGCATCTCAAACATACTCCATTTATTTACGTACTCAAAAAGGCAAACAATCTCGGTGTAACTTTCATACAACCACGAATAGAAAACCCATAAACGACTGTTATATCTAAACGGTACATTTGATTTTATAATTCATAAATTATATTGTTTTTAGACATTATTTTTTACTTACTTTTTTACACTGAGTTTTTAGGCAAAAGGAGTCACCAAGATTGTTACCTATATTAAAGTATCTAATCAAATGGAGTATAGATCTTCCAAAATCCAACTAGTCTACAAAGAGGTAAGTATCAAACAGTATTGATATAAATACTTGTTTCGGTTCAGTATCCATCAGTGTATATGATCGGGAAGTGCTGCACTCTGCCGCTGGACCAGGCGATTGTCAGACAGGCACCTTCCGGGAAGTTCTGTTGGAAAGCCATGGTCGAGGGGATCTCGGCTTCGATACCGCACACGAAGCAACTGGAAGTAGAACGGAAAATATTAACATTCTTCTTGATATCTTATGGTAGATGTACATGTTAGAGTTTAAATACATATAGGCACGTAGGCTTGAAGTGGGTTAGACATATTTTTTGTGAATTTTGTTATATTAACTAATAACATTTAAGACAAATGGTGCAGCGCACCACACGAAACCCAATCGACAGTCGTCGTCAGTCGAAACCTGCGACGCGTCACGGGTTTGATACCCGATTAAAATCTCTTTGCATACAATAAATATGTATTCACTAAGCTTGCATTGAAAATTAATGAAACACACATTCACCTAACTATAACTTACACACCAACATACATAACAATAAACATGAAAACACAACCAACTTACCAAGGAGTAATTTTCAGCTGCATCATCAGATGCGTGGTACAGAACACCGCAACTAAATGGGACTCTTCAAACAATAACGCCAAGTATTTGCCGCTGGGGTCCCAGCACATGTCCAGGATAGGCCCTCCTACTGCTTCTCCGGAAGCCAGCTCGACCTTCGTCACATCAAGGACCGGTAAAGCTTTGCTGGTTTGAGAACCTGGAAAAGAGAAGGGTATTTAAGTTTAATGGAGGATTGTAATGAAAGCTCAGAATAATGGTTGTATCCATGTATGTATACTACCATATTGTGTCTTGATGCAAAGTGGAGCTGGTTAGTATCTGGCTTTTTGATTTGAATGACTTACAATGTTACTTGGATAATCATAAAATATACAAATACGCGACACGTTATTTTAAATCAACTCAGAAACAGCTTGATCAATTTTAATCAAATTTTAACAGTTTGACTAAACTTTAAAGGTAAGAAAGCTTACAACTCGATTTATAATCAAAGAAGAATTTTCATGCCAATTATTGGCACGCTAAACTTAGAAATGTTGTAAAATGTAGGTTACGAGTTGCTGCTAATATCTTTATACCATGCGGCCGAAGTCCCGGGGCCACCGCAAGTATTTTATATACCAAAGGTTAATATATATAATACCTAATACCTAGGGTGTATGTCTTCAACAAAGCATACACAATACAAACGACAGAAAACGAACAAGACTCCTCGGGAACACACGAGGTACGCGTCTACACAGAAGGCTCAAAGACGGACTCAAGCACAGGCGCAGGAGTATTCTCAATGGACCTGAACATCAACATATCAATACCTCTGGGTGCAGACAACTCGATCTTCCAATGCGAGTGTGTAGCCATCACCCAGGCGGCCAGAGCTATAGAAAGGAGAGGGGTCCAGGACCAAGCCATCAGGATTCTCTCCGACAGCATGGCGGTTCTTAAGGCACTGGACAACTACATCATCACGTCGTCGCTGATACAAGAGTGCCACCAAGCTCTCGAGCGCATTGCTGTGGGCAACACGGTGACCCTGCAATGGATAAAAGGCCACAGCGGATCTCTAGGAAACGACGCTGCTGATCAGCTGGCGAGGAGGGGATCGGACACGCGGATTTTTGGCCCCCGGCCATATCTGCCTGTCCCCTTTGGCCAGTGCAGGTCATGGTTAAGGCGACAGACTACTAACAACCACAACGACCGCTGGGCCACGGTAAACGGCTGCAGACAGTCAAGGGAAGCGGTCCCTATCCGCTCACCAAGACTGTCTCGCAGCCTGATTGGGCTAAAGCGAGTCCACTTACGAATAGTGGTGGGCTCGCTGACCGGGCACATTCCACTAAATAAACACCTTTTCACCATCAATGTTACAGATAGTCCACTATGTAGAGGCTGTCTTCAACATGAAGAATCAGCGGCACACGTGCTCCTGGAGTGCACGGGGGTCGCGGAATGCCGGGCAGGGATCCTCGGTTCACCGAGCTCCGTCACAGAAGCCTGCGAACGTCCCAGGAGACTTCTGCGCTTCTGGAGGGAGTTGGGATGGCTGGACTGACAGCCTCCCAAAGCCACCTGACGCACAATGGGCCGACTTGGAGCCTACGTGCGGAAAAAGGAGCCCACCACCAGTAACCAGTAACCAAAGGTTAATACCACTTTTATTTATTTAAATTTAAAACACGTAGCTCAAAAATCCTCACCACTCATGAGTCCTGTGTTAGTTAGGGCATAGATCATCGGTTCTCCTTTAGCTGCAAACAGCAGGAGGTCTTTAGGCCCCCAGCAGGCAGCCACCACGCGTTGTCCGCGCGCACACCACCGCTCCGGCTGCCATCTCTTAGTGTCCCATACTCTGAAATTCAAAAAGAATTTTGTTGAAATACAATTACGCTAAACAATGTACATTTTGTAACTCAAACAAATAAGAATAAAACTATTTTGAACAGATTCTATCAGTTTTTTTATTAAAATATGATTTCTATAGACGATTTAAAACCTTAGCTGAGCTTCACCAAAGGAGGTGGTATGGTGTATATGTATTATTTTGTATATTTAAATAGACAATGGGTCAAATATGTATTGCAATTGGTATAATAGTAGACAATTAACTGTTTTGTAGAGTCAATGCAATTATTTTGATGTTTCTGTGTGTATCTTAATAGATTAATTAATTGATTCTTTTACTTACCTAAATATAATAGAAGAGGTAGCAGCAAAAACTTTGCTTGAGTCAAATGACCAGCGGGCAAACACAATACCACCTCCAGCCACCCTTCGGAGTGGGACCGCAGTCTCCATGGAGACATCCCACACTAACATGGACGTGTCTGCACCAGAACAACTGATTAGAAGATCACCATTCGGGGACCAACTTACATCGGTTACTGGGCTGTGACCGGGCCTGAAATTATGAGTAAAAGAGTTTGTGTTACAAAAGCATATAGATAAAACATTTGTATATGAAATTAATGTTGTAGTTGTAATAGTAAAAGTCAGGATACATAAATTGGTAATGTTATTAAAATTTGGCAAGTGCAGTGTTAAATCTTTTCACTGTATTTAAAAAACTACTTGGCTTACAAATAAAATGAAGTTTTGAATGACCAAAACTTGCAATAATGTTTTGATTTTCATGTTTGATACAGCATGAGACATATAGATTTGTATTTGTGATCATAAAATACACTTAACATACCTTTTCAAAACAACAGCATTGCTTGATGAAGGCTTCGTAAACATGGAATTAGGATCAACGGTCCACACAATTACACCTTGCTCACATCCCACTGCTAGCTCTGATGCTGAGTACGGTCTCCAACTGAGCGAGGACACATGCCCTTGAGCCTTACACTTCAACGTAGACACGAAAGCAACTTCAGAACAATATATCCGCACATTATCATCAACTGTAGCCACTGCCATCTTTGTGGTATGAGGATGCCAAGCAATACATTTTATAGGACTGTGACCCCAATTCCTCGTTCTAGAATAATTTGCCACAATTTTAGGCCCTATGTCTTTCAAATGCGGTTGCAAAAAGTATCGGAATGCTGTGAACACATTTGCTACTTTTAACACGTATGACGCGGCGACAGCTAGCACTTGGCTTTCTCTGTTTACTGAGGGATCTGCAGCTACACCTAGGGCTTCAAGAAAACCTTGTTTATACCACACGCTGGTTATCTTTTTGAGTAAATTGTCTTCAACGTCAATGTACATAGAAATGTTTTCGTCTGTCGTCCTGTGGTGATGTATGTCCCGTGTCACGTTTATCACTGGATGTCCCTTCGTCTGGAACAACATAAACTCTGATATCATTGCACTTTTTACAAATATTTACAAAGAAAAGAGGTTAACCTTACCGAATTGGTAAATGTCGATATATTTCCGTATTGTGTGTTCCCACAGCAATAAACCTCATTCATTTTGCAGAAAGGGACTTCGTCTGGTCCCGGTAAGTTGGGGAATCCATGAAATGCCGACATTTTCTTTATTTAAATTGGAAATATTTAGATTACAGTAAACGACCGGCGCGCGAGTAATATTCAAATATTGATGACGAGACGTCAGTGTCAATGTCATTTAAAATATAGTTTAATGTTGCCATCTTATTTAATATTTTTTTCAAATAAGAAATTAGCATAAATAAATAATTCGAAATATAGCGGAGTTTATATTGTAGACCATTTATAAAGGTAGGTAAAAATATTTAGTGTTCAAGGTCAATTTCGAAACCGCAATAGCAGCTGCAGCCAATACTTTTACTAGAACATTTTTATTAGAAAATATAATTTTAAATATCTGCGTGAGTGAAAGAGTTCAGTCATAAAGGTAAAGGACAGCAAGGCACCGCTAGGTAGCAGGAACCTTGTAATGGTCGCTGCACGCTGCTGCTTTTTAGTGGGGATTTAGCCATAGCGCAATATACGCAAGATATTTCGGCCATAGATTGCTTGGTTTAGATCCTGGTTTAGACAGAACAATAGTATCACTACGTCTGAAGCATTGAATACTGATAAAGGTACATGACAGTGTCCTACCAATAAGGTTTGAAGACATATTTCTCTGACAAACTGATCTTCCAATTTATGGACGAAAACATTTTAAGTTAACTACGGTATAAATTTACGATTTCCGCATAATTCACGAACGTTCACCTATCTTCCTCAAACAAAGAGTTTGGAATTAAAATTCCAATTTTCCTGAAAAATATTCTACAAAACGAATTGGGACAAAGATAAAAGATTTTCTGCTTACGTATTCAAAGTATAATAAGGGTGCTTGCAGAATTTACTGCTTCACAGCCGAGATTTATGTAAATTCGTGGAACGGGGTGAGACATTTGGTAATTGATTCTTTACTTGTAAATGTTCAATGGAAGAACATAAAAGTGCGTATGTCTGTGAACTCGGAGATTATTAACCTGAAATAGGTACTCTTATATTTTTTTTCTTGTTTTGGGACAGATTTTTTACTTAGAAAAATTTAAGTGTTTTCTTTTTACTGTATTTTGGCTAGAAATTTATTCAAATATAGTTTATTTGTTGTTATCATTTTGAATACGACTCATACTTCTTTTATGTCTCCCGCACCAAGAAATTCAATCCTTCTGTCGCTGTGGATGCCACTCACATCTGGGTCTGGGTGTCACAAGCCACATGCCTTGTGACACCCAGTCTCAGAACAACACGTTGGTAATTGTGGTAACAAAGTAGGTTTAGCTTGATGGGCTATGTTTCATACATATGAACAGCGGAACATATTTTTAAGGTCAATCAGTTACTAGGTATAAATTGTCGTTATTTAAAGGCATACTTAAAATTTTACTAAAGACATTAATTAATATGCACTGATAATTGCTTCTAATTTAAAGTTCATCAGTCTTCAGTGGTATTTGGCAGACACCTTTCGCACCATCAATTTTGACACTGGCAAGAATTTTTCGTTGATGACGATTATTCTTAATTCTTTGACTTACTTTTAAAAGTGTAATTAGCACCTCGTTCTATAAACACTTCTTTTAAAATACAAGTACAGTTTTTTTATACTTACCTTCTTTTTTTCAGGTAGGTTGTTTATTACTCGGAGTAAGTAGGTACCTACGTATGTACTGTAGAAATATTTAAAAATTCAAAGTATCAGTCGTGAAGTTCAGGAAATTGGAATGTTCCGGAAAAATGAGGTCATACTAATGGCAGATTCTAACAACTAGGCTTCATAAAATAAGTCTACTTGCTAACTTGGATAATATTTTCTTGGTCTTGTTATTTTTTATCGTGACTTATTTTCAAAAGGGAGATTCTCAATTCGTTTGTATTCTTTTTTTTTATTTTCTCTGAACTTCGGACTTTATAAACTGAGTCTGATGATTCAATTTTCACGGTACGTAAAACAGCTGTTTTTTCTTAACATGAAAATGTTTGGTTCAGTACATTGTTTTTAAACAATACGCTTAGGAACTCACTTTTACTTCTTAATGAAAAAAAAACACGTTAAAATCAGGTTATTAATCAACCATTCGAAAAAAAGTTCACAGTTACAGGCCTAAGAGGTACCGCTACTTTTCGGCAATTATATTAAAATCAATCACACATCACATACAAAACAGGAACCGTCTTGTTGTATACAGAGTCAAAGTCCTCAAGATTATAACAGTCTCCACACTCCTCAACGTTTCCAATTTTGAGATTAGTTTTCGCGCAATACATCTAAGAAACTTGGAACTCCGAAGGGATGTCTTCTGCGCTACCGAAATGAGATTGGCTTTTGTTATATCTATGTTGGTGCCGAAGAACGTGTCAAATACGATTGGTAAGTGCTTCAAGTTGTTAAGAAAATAAGGCATTGGATTTTGGACTTTCATGTATACTTATTAAGTCTGAATTATCAATGCTAAAAGGACTAGCTTCGCAAGATCATCGGCCTAGCCTTTTCCCAACTATGTTGTAGTCGGCTACTAGCTTCGCAAGAAGTTAAATCTTATTTAAAAAAGGGTTCATATCAAAATAACCTTAGTCGTTTGACCCTGAAGTGGTTTCGTAATTAATATTTAGTTAGACGTAATTGAGCATTATCAATATTCAAAGTCTAAAGGTACTTCTCAAATTCCATTATATCAAGACATGAATTTCAGACATAAAAGAAAATTGGAATGGCCTTTTCTGCTAGAAATATTTCAGTTCACTTTATTGATAGGTACTCAAAAATCTATTCGTACTCGTATTTTCGAAGTGAACAAGCTCACTTAGTCTTTAATATTATATTTATCCTGGGACAACTCACACACGGTCATCTGATCCCAAGCTAAGCAGAGCTTGTGTTATGTTACCAGACAACTGATAAACTTACTTATATATATCTAAATACATACATATTATAGATAAATTACACCCAGACATCAGAACAAATGATCATGCTCATCTCACAACATTGGTCCTGGGCGGGAATCGAACGCACGACCTCCCATATAGTAGTGACCAACTAGCCCGTCGTTAATGAATTGAACCAATTACGAGAGTTGCATCTGTAAGGGAATGGCTAAAACTCGATTTAATTTCATGTCGATTGCTAGCTATTGACTGAGATTATTCATGCGTGAACTATTGACAAACATGCAGTGCCGTATTATCCGTAAGGCACTTTAGGCTAGTGCCTAGGGGCCCACTATGACCAGGGGCAAAGTACTCCCGATAAAAATTATATAAAAAAAATAGATTGTGTGGTAATGAAACCATGGTAGAAACCGAAGTAAAAGCCCACACTACAAGAGTGTCTTGTGTCTTGCAAAGAAGGCATCAAAAAAGCTCGATTAATTTTTCACGAATGAAAATAATTTGGACAAAGGGGGCCCCCACTCCTTTGTTGCCCCAAGGCCCCTGGTCCGCTAAATCCCGCCCTGCAAACATGCAGAGTTAATGATGGTATACCGCTATTGCAAATGTGTATCGGGAATAGCAGTGGGTTTCGCCTTTTGGGTAGAATTTGGCATTAGTCCGAAATTGCTACTGAACATTGGACTAGGTACAATACATGAGCGAATTTAAAAAAATAGTATTTTTGTGTTGACGGTCTGAGTCCGGTTATTTATCTAGAATGTCCATATGGATTTACAGTAAGAAAGAAAAAACAAAGGTTCCTAGTCAATAAAATAAAGGTATAGGTAACTCATCAATTCTAATCTAAGATGTTTCGTTATAGATAATGAATTAATTTAATACAGTCTAAATATCTATATTTTCAACGGTGGTTCGTGGAAAATATCAACCAACTCAAACAGAATCCAACAAAAACACCAAAGCAAGCGAAAATATCGTAGAACTCGAAGCGAATTTCCACTGAATATGGACTAATTGAAAAAATTGCGCGACTAATTTGCTGCGGACGACGTAGCTTGCACAATTTGGAGTTTAATTAAAACACACACATTCG
This sequence comes from Trichoplusia ni, assembly GCF_003590095.1. Taxonomy (NCBI): domain Eukaryota; kingdom Metazoa; phylum Arthropoda; class Insecta; order Lepidoptera; family Noctuidae; genus Trichoplusia; species Trichoplusia ni. Next base: position 22,076,008 of record NC_039478.1, read on the forward strand.
AGATTTTTATGTTTTCCCTCCATGCTTATCTATGTGAACGTCTGTATCATTGGATGATATTCCTTTTTGTTATTTTTTACGGTAACTGCAATAATTTTGTTTGGATCACGTTGGACAGATATTGGATCGAAATGGATGTTATTTGTAAGTATATAATTGGTGACACAGTTCTACTTGTACTAATTTAGGAGGAAAGATAATTGAGGCTTATTTGAGACACCAAAAACCTTCAATTGTCGTTCGGCTAGGAAAGTACTTCTTTAAATATTTTTAACTGAAATTCCCCTACCCAGAATTTAGAGATTGGAAAAGAACGGGGAAATTAAATATAAATGTTTTTTTTAGAAATTTATGGATCGACTAACAGAAGCATTCCTTTTCAGGGATAGCTGTGACCTTATCAGCTCTGTTTACATATACACTCTGTGACAAAGAGATTTTAGCCGTGGAAATGAATATACCGAATCTGTTTTCCGGCATGACAGCCCTAGACACAGCCTTTAATAGCTTGCGGCACGGCAAAAAATCAAAAATGCCCCCTGGACAAATAATAGCGCAAAAACTTATTTCGAAAGTAAGCGAAAAAGTCCTTTGTAACATTATTCAAGGTTATTTGTGCTGAGCGACTTTTTTGTAGGATTATTGTGATAGTTGGACATTTAATTAAATTATTTTATACTCATGAACACAACTTTTAATAAATTAAGAGCATCCTGAACTATCACTCCCATCTTTTATAAAAAAACAGTCATTATTTTACTGTTTAAAAATATGTACTATTAGAAATTACTGGAGTTTTTTTTTGTATACCATAATAGGAATAACGACAATTTCCTTTTTTATTGTCCATTGTATCGCAACAGGTTTAATGAATTATATTACACATTTTTTTTCTTTTGACCTGTCTGATGGACTGATTATAATTTTTTATAGTGGAAATCCCTGGATTACATACCTCAATTACACTTGCATTAAATAAACTGTTTTTGTGAACAGATAAAGAGTTTTACGGCATTAGTTAAGATGCTGCATAGACGAGCGGCGGACCAGATAAGGCCACATGTTCAGTCATATTACGGAGCGCCTAAGCCAGCAATAATGAAGTACCCTAAGGACTACTACGTGAACCGATTGAAGATACTCCTCAAATTGCAGGAAAAAGAAAATCAGAGGAACAAGAATTTAAATCCTGAAAATCAGTAGTAGGTATAGAGTACCAAGATTGCTTAGCATTATCGTTTATTAATATTGCTGCAGTACCGGCTGTCACGCTTCCAAAATTGCAATAATATTCTCCGGTAATTACGTAAGGTGTAACTCGTGGTCACGTCTAACATACCACTTCTCTTAATAGGGCAACTATTTGACAAAAAAAAATTTTGTCCTTCAGACAGAGATCCTAAAAATATTGGATACTTATTTTATCTTTTATCTCGTCAACGAAAAATGAAGGGGATACGGTGATTTAAAACCTCGTTTGACGTCACTTACAAGTAGTTACAAGTACGCTTTTTACTAGCAAGTGTACTAGCCCCAACTACCAAACATTTCGTCTTCTCAAGTGCTAAATCTTCTTAAGTTAAAGTTCACAATACGTGTTCAAAATTATTTGGAAATCTATCTAATGGACTAAACATATTTTTACAATTGGATTTAATCAAAAACCCTATGTCGTGAAATACCGTAAAGTAAATAAGCCAAGGTCAGCTACTCTTCCAGTACTATTGATTATAAGAAACTAAAAGTTCACTATTATCGCCAATCAACTGTTTTCCCGCATGGTTTTTTTTTCTGTATATTTGTATATCGTACTTTGGTGAAGGATTAGATAAAGAGCCCTCGATCTCGCCATCTTTTGAACTATTCAGATTTCATACATCCACCGCAGAAAAGGAAAGATAAATTATGACTAATATTAAAGTTTTAAGTTTAGGGATATTATGTTCATTGCGAGTTACTTTAGAAATGAAACGCAGGTTTGTTTTATTAAATTTGGTTGCTTAAGGGTGTTGTTATTTTACGATCAGATCGATCTCCCTTGTTTTACCAATTTTTAATGTCAACATACATATTTCTAACCTGTGATGATACTTCTCGACTATTCTCTAAAAAATAATAACTGGAAACAGATCTGGCTCCATAGCCAGCATAGAAAATGCTGCAACATATGGAGGTGGCCGGTTTTATTGCTGACTATTATTTGACTTGCTATTATACTTTTAGTTTTGAATTCTGTGGTCAAATAAACAGGACAAATACTGATGGTAATTAGTTACGAGCCATGTGTGCAGCCTTTGTTGGAGGCCCACAAATGACAGGTCAAAATCACGAATGAGAAATGTGATTTCTAGACAATTGTGCATAATCTGTTCTTGGCTAGGGAACAAGAAGAAAAGTTTCATTACACTTTCTTGCAAGAAAACTCGACCTGAGCTGTTCAGAATGAACTGTGGTTATTAATATCTTTGCAAAGGTAAGTCCTTTAATAAAATTCTGCTATAAGTTGGCAAGTTAAGCTTAAGGACGACTATTATTTAATGCAAAATCTGCATTTTACCTCCTCGTAATTACTGCAGTGTCACTATCTGCGCGGTAGGGAGACTATGAGATTGGTATAAGAAAATAAGTGAGATCGGTGTTAAAAGCGAAAAGAGATGTCACATTCAAAAAATAACTCAAGTATCGATTTGATGTGGAAGGTATTCATCAAGGAAGAAAATTGAGAAATAGGTAATCAATATTTAATAAGATAGGATACACACAATAATCAAATAAAGTAATTAAAAAAAATCTCCTCATGTATAAGAAAAGGGCGTTGTCTAGATTCAAACAATTACAAGTCAATATTGCCAATATAGCGCCATTCCATTGACGGAATCTTGATTATTAAAGCTCACACAACAAATCATTTTTAACAGAGTGGCGAAGAGCATAGATTGATTAGATTGATACTCTCACTTGACCGTCGGATTTCTTATCCAATTTTCCCACCTACAATTATCTCATCGAACGAATATAGGAACTTCCCTGATTAAGTTTTTAATATTCTATTTCGAGTGTATTCATAGACATTCAGCTATTCTTCCCCACAACTTTTAAACAGATTTATACTAAAGAAACTAAATTAAAAACGACCAATATGTTCGGGAACATACGATGCCACAGATAGATAAACACTCTTCTTTTTACGGCGGGTTTAAAAAAGCCATAAATTTTCCGTATTACCTCCAGCTTGGTGACTCTACTGCAGGTGTCAGCGGCGCTCTAGACACTAATGTGATTAGCGCCGGAGTCTAGACATACCCGCTGAAAACCGAGCGCCTGAAAAGCATTCACTTCCTTTATCCTAAGTCTTCGCTTTTGCTAAAGATGCAGTTTGTTTTAAACTTGTTCTTGTAAATTATTATGACAGTTACTGTTTAGCTGATCGAGCAATGACTTCTAAAAGGTGGATAGGGTTGGCTGCATCCTGAAGGTGGATTTATAGAGTAGAGTGGAAGATGTTATTCTATGGCTTCTTTATAAATGCACCTAACTTGTCAGAGCAAGACAGTACTATGTGACGACTACGAGTTGAAAAGAGAAAATGTTACACAAATATTTAAAAGAAGGCGCGTTAGGTGAGTATAATGTCTTGTTAAAGAAAAATTAATAGTAGTATTGCTAAACCGGCACCAAAGTTCAGTTTTTGACAAATTGACGTAAAATATTCAAGAAAACACTATCAAAATTTTACTCTTCGTCGAATTTACTGCATCACATTCACCTCTATTCTATTCACTCTGGCGTATTTTCACTGACATATTTTTTGACAAATTAAAAATTGTGTAAGTAACATGACTATTTTCAAAATCAGTCTTTCTCCATGTTTTCATAATTGATTACGTCCCGTGATACAATTTTCTCAAATTTGACTGTCCTTAGTGTTGTTAAGAATGCTTGAAATACACATGAAAGCAAAATACTTAAGTTAGTACAGCTTCCGTAGTTCGCTAAATAGTTTCCACCGACGTCACTTGGCGTGTGGCGATCGGGCTAAGAAAATAGTTTCCTACCCTCAAGTTGAATGGATCCCCTGAGACGCAATACCAGAAGTTCTAATAAATTTACTTTGTTCAGTTAGTCTCAGATGTAGAGGTTTGTTTGGAATTCATTTAACTGATTTGTGGTGTATTTTTGTTGTAAAGTTTGTGTGCCTCGTTGGGCGCCAATAAAATTTTCTTTTTTTTTTCTTTTTTGTGTAAAAGGTGTTTGGAACAAGTAATTGTAGTTTGCAGTAGTGAGTGGATTTTATTTCTCCCTAAAGTAAAAATTGTACAAAGAAAATTTGCAGATACCGTTTATAAATAATATATTGTTATTAGGTAATGTCCGTCCCTTCTGTGTTTCACCAGTCTTTATCAGATTTTGTTTCGACGTATGTTTTTTTTTGTTATCTTTAGCCTATTTATAAGGAGTTTGACGACCAGATCTTTTCAATATAAAGAAGTTGATTTCCCAGTGGCTTATTGTTTCTGCTAAAAAAAAAAACAAAATTAATGTGAAATGAATACAGTTCATCGTATTATTTTAATCCTCTACTGGATACCGTGACTTAATAGAGCTACCAAATTTAATTGGACAGAAGCATCAAAATGTATTCATTAATTTAAATACCATTGTATACGTCACGAGTGGCTTATAGTAGCAAACATCGGATATACGAAGTCGCGTAATGAATATCAATTATAGAATTTGTACCCACGGGAAGACAAAGATTATGCCAACAGACTAACCGGGGTCAAAGCTGATGTTTTGTACCTAACGTCATGTTTTTGGTAATAGGTTAGAAGTTACAATGGTAAAATTTATGTATGTTACGAAAACAAATAATCGCACATTTTTTTAAACGCAAAAGCGTGTGAGTTTTTGTATATGTGTGTTTGTTTGTTGCCCTTTTATGTCAAAACGGCTTGACTTATTTACATGGTAAGATTGGCGATTACGATAAAGACTGGTGATTTACATGTCATTAGGTTTTGGTAGAAGTAGCTGACACTTAGAAGATAAGTTTTTTCCGACTTCGTTAAAGCGGGTTATGTTTCTCCAGCTACATATAACTAACCTCAAGACCAGAGAGGACGCTTGTAAATGCCAGTTGTTTATATTGCTCTAATGATGGTGTTTGGTTGAAATATTATTTTTCAGCCTTTAAAGTGGATATAGAAGACCTTTGGGGCTTTTGTATGTAACTATGCTAATGCTATGTAACAAATAAATAGTCGTCAAAAAATAAAAGAAAGTGAAAAAAGATACCTTTCTGATTTAAGAGTGCTTTTGCAGTAATTTTGTAATTAATTGGCACGACTATTCAATCTGAAGAATTAATCAACTCTGCATCATTTTGGCGGCTTCTGATTTTTTTAATCATGCTCTTTGATGACCGCATGTCACCCGGAGATCCTTGGAAACTATAATTTTATCGTCATTACACATGACAAGCGTATTCAGCGGACATGTGCACCACACGTTAACTTCAGTGCTTATTTTTAATTATTTTCCTTCACAATAGCGCGGTATAAAACGAAATCCCTGGGTGATCCGATCTCTAGTCCGATTTTGTTCGCTTCTAAATTAAGAACGCCTTCGTCTGGCCTCGCACGATGCGTGTGCGCACAGCAAACGTTCACACAATAAAAACCAAACGTAGTACATATTATATTTTTCTAACGAACCCGACTTAACCGACATCGCATAAAAAATCACGTGAATTTTGTGATACGATTGTATTTCGGACATTTTAACGTAAAATGGTAAGTTGATTGTGAGAGTTTAGAAGTTGTTTTTGAAAATCGGTCATATTTTTGTCAATCGTCTTAAAAATGCTCGCGTAACAGCTGCGATGGGCTGGACTGTGTTCTAATTGGCTTTCGTCTTCATTTTTCAGTCATTAAAGTGAAAAATTGTGAAAGTAATCGTGAGTTAATTAGAAGAAGACAAAATGAAGTTCACTATTGACGTTCTGGGGATTTTTCTAAAAGTCGTTGTTAAGGTGAGTTTTTAAATTATATTATAACAAAAATAAATTTTATATTGTGTATAAATAAAAAATAAAGAAAAATTTAACTTGAAAAGTGTTTTTAAAATGTAGAAGCTAAAGTAAGGATTAATTTTAGAATATCATGTAGGTAAATGTCTGGGCAACTATGTTGGCGACATGACAGATAATATACTAGTTCGTTTACCTAATTGCAGTGTTTTAGATTCTTGAAAATAAATTATACTAAAGTATGTTTTTTTTTGTGTTATAATGTACATCGATATAGATGAATATTTTACTGATACACAAATATGTACCTAATTGTTATTTAAATTTCATTTAAAATTAATTTCACTAAGCCACCAAATAAAACCTAAAGCAACGAATCAGGACTAAATCTTTAGGTTTTTTTAAAAAATCTTAATGTTATTTATTAAGAAGATATTTCTTCCTCAAGAATATACCTAACATTCAACCGACTTCAAATGAAAACTGCAGAGCAAAACTTGATGAATTTTCATGGATCCAAATGACAGCTATTCCACATTGAAGGAAAATCATTAAAATTAGTTCATCCAAGCCGAAATTCGGAGATAAAAAGCTTAAAAAAAATACAGACAAATTAAGAACGTCCTTTCTAAAGTCGTTCGAAAATAAATCGATGAGATGTGCAATTAAAATACACTCCGTCACCGACGTGATTTGTATGTGTTATAACAGCGGCAAGTCAAAACATTGACATTATACCGTGTTTACTGCTGACCTCATTGTGTAGCTAGCGTAGTGAGTCTTTCATTTGGTTCAATAGTATCAGCCAATTGACTGGCGATCCGGCCGCAATGCAGTTTCAACTGATACCAGTGACAACTCATTCCACGTTGATAGTTCAAAACTTTTTGGTTTCACAAACATGGGTTGGGGGCCAATTAGAGCGATTGGATAAATTTCGGACTGAACATTTTTAAAGAGTTTTCTTTTTAGTTAAATTTTGCGGAAAAAAAAACTGTTTTAGACTTGGATTAAGACCGCAAAGACCATCAACGAGATTAGCAACTGAAGAGTTGTCAAGTTGTCATTACCATACATTTAATCACAATAAACGCTTGTGGAAATATATTTCGTATATGGCGGAGTAAAACTTATGGTGCGGAAGCTTTTTAGGTGGTCTTTTTTACCAATTAAAAAACGGCTGAGAAACACCAAGTGGCAAAATTGTACCAGTTATTTGATCAAAATGTTTGCTTTATGTTTATCTATTCATAAATAACAGACGCAAGGGTTATTAGGGCATCGTAATTTAGTAGGAAGGGATCCTTGTTCTCAATTAGATTTTATCTAGTGGCCCTGACTTATCATACCTTGCTACTTATCTAATACAAACCGTTCCAATTGATTTAAATAACTCATAAATACATGATTTTCAGAAAAAAGAAACACAAGTTAGGGATGTCACGTAATGACCGATGTTTTTATTGTCCGGATAGCTTATTGTTATTATCAACTCCCGCTTTGGGTTGAGCGGCAAGGAGTGTCAGACTTTTACTGGCTAAATTCCATCCATGTTCCTTCCTTAGCGCTTTGTATGAAAACGGGTTTGCGGTAGCCCTAGATAACAATCCCGCTCATATAGCGGATACCTAGGAATGAAAATAGGATACTTTTAATCCTGCAATGAATATATATTTAATACTGTAAGGGCAATTGCTTTTTAATGACTAAACCTTGTCCTTCAACATTTTTTTATTTAATATGGTTTTAATTACAATATGCATACTTAATGCCCAGTAACATTATGAGTAGGCAAACCAGTTTAGGTCTTTTATTAATTACTATAACAGATACACCTGATACACTATATTGGAGTTAAGAGTTAGCTGAACGTAATAAATAATGTTATATGTAAAAATATTGTGACAATTATGGATCCCGTCTGGAAAAATATCCTTGGAAAGAAAAAAGAAAGCAGTAGTATTTGTGTTTTAATAATACTAAGTTTAATATTGAATTTGACAGCATTGCTTACGTATTTAAATAAGGTTGGTATATTTTTTATTAATTTTTAAGTTGTTTGATATCATTATATTAAAAGTAGTAATTAAGGAGTGACTGCCTATCTGACCTCCTCAACCCAGTTACCTAGACTACACGACACCCCTTGGTTAGACTGGCTGTCAGACTTTTCAAGCTTCTGACTACCTGTAACGACTGTCAAAGATTTAGGAATAACAGCTGGGACCCAAAATTTAACGTGCCTTCCGAAACACGGAGGAACTCGCTAAGACAAAGATGGTCACCCATCTACGGACCAACCGCGTCAAGCATAGCTTAACCTGTGATCGAATCACTTATGCGGTTATAGCTTAGCCAGGAGCTCCCCTAATATCTTCTTCTTCTAATACATAAAATTCCCGTGTCACGATGTTAGTTACCGTACTCCTAGGAAACGGTTCTACCGATTCTTATGAAATTTTGTATACATATTGGGTAGAACTGAGAATAGAACAAAATCTATTTTTCATACCCCTAAGTGATAAGGGTTGCTCACACTAAAAAAATATATTTTATTTTTTGGACAAAATTGTTTGCTTTTTTTTATAATGTGGCATTAAAAATACATACAACTAGAAAAAAAAATCGGCAAAACAACGTTTGCTGGGTCAGCTAGTAACCATATAAGAATACACTCAAATCTCGTCTCCAATCGTGCAGTAGCCGCTGTCTTGCATTATATGCAAAACTGATCCAATTCAATTGGCCGACTCATGCCGCACTCAAACAATAAGGAAACACTCATTCATGTCTAATTGATAGAACAGTTTACTCACGCCTTTTTATCGGTATGTCCCGACTAATTTCACACGCGATCCAATCAACAAGTGGCCTTTTCGTCACTTAAGTAAGACATCGTTATATTTGATGTTTAAATAACTATTTCACAATAAATAATGTAATCTATACTAATATATAAACCTGAAGAGTTTGTTTGTTTGTTTGTTTGAACGCGCTAATCTCAGGAACTACTGGTCCAAATTGAAAAATTCTTTTTGTGTTGAGTAGAAAATTAATCGAGGAAGGCTTTAGGCTATAAACCATCACGCTGCGACTAATAGGAGCGAAGATACAATGGAAAATGTGAGAAAAAACAGGACGGGTATAAATCATAACTTACATCTTCTTCTACCCACGGGAACGAAGTCGCGGGCAACAGCTAGTATTAAATAAAGGTAAATATGACCTTTAGGTAATCATACATTATTTCCATACAAAAGAGGTCTGTTTACCTCACTAGCTTGTCGCGCACCGCTGACCTTAGGCCGGCCCTGCATTGGTCCGCATAATTATATAATACGAATACTGGTATTAGTTGCTATATAGTCTGCTCACTTGTAGTTTGAACTATGGTTAATTTTATATCTGAAAGTGTGAATAGTTTAGCGGTAGACAATTTAGGTATATATAAAATCATACACAGTCAGATTTTTTATACCGTACTTTTTTATCTTACGAGAAAGATTCGAATCTAGTATCTAGTCAGTACCTAAATAGTATATTTATTATTACACTCAAAAATATACGTTATAGAAACGGTTTATTCACATTTTCACAAGTATTTAAAGTGATCGCCCGACTAGTTTCGGCACCAACCGATCTGTAATAATGAGATGACGCGACTTTGGGTTCACTGGTCGAACTGCAACAGTATAGAATCTACCTACCTACAGTAAACTATAAAATCTTAAATGTAAGTTGACTGTGAGCTATTCTTTGATGTTGTACAGGCATTTTTTTATTAAACTGTTTTTTTTTTCTAATGGAACAATACTGAATATCTCAGATCATCATTGGCCTAGCCTTTTCCCAACTATGTTGGGGTCGCCTACCAGTCTAACCGGTTTCAGTGAGTACCAGTGTTTCACAAAAGTTTTTTCTTGTTGCCAATCGCTTTTAATAATCCTCTTTTAGTTTACTATTTTAATTAACTAGGTACTAGAGTTTCATTAATTGTGTTATGAATTTTGTTAAATAAGTTATAATTGAGTTATAGTTCTCTGGTTACAATAGAGTTTGTTTATTTTAAAACGTTTTATAAAAACTAGGTTTTTAAATTGTTTTGTTGTAGTGGACTATTCGGTTTAACGTAATGCATTTATTATTAAATTTTTAAGTTGGGATTTTATATTATGTATTATTTGTAATACAAATCTTTTAGAGTTAACGAGTTCTAATTCACTAAATTAGAATTGGTATTCGAAGGTAAACTGGTCCCCAGTGATTTCGTAGAATATTTCTTATTACTTTTTGACATAAACTATGCCGTTGGTCAATTTGCAGGTTTTGTCCACTTCAGCATACCTTAAAATTACCTGTCATCCCACTGCCGGGCTCAGACCTTTTTTTCTCTGTGATCTCTAAGGCTTATCAACTATTTCTTACTCCTTTATTCAAAAAGGTCCATTCTAGAAAATAGTTTTCATATAACATCCCAAGAACTGGCCTATTATAAAAATGTTTGAGCCAACACTTCAAACTTATACTTAGTAACAACATCGACACCTGGGTGTTTAAAACATGTTTACAATACCAAACGGTAGATGATTAAAAAAACATTCGTTGTCTTCTGTTTGGCTGCCAGTCTCATTTTAGATCGCTGTGGGTGTTGCGATGCTCCCTTGTTTTCATCTAGTAGTGTTTCATCACTTCATATAAACTTAGTTGCTAAGATCAAAGCCAGAGCCGTTAAGTCGAGTCTCTGTCACGTTACAGAGCAAAGTAGAGACAGAGACATTGCTTAGTGATGGGTTGGAACTGACGGAAATCAACTATTTGCATGCAAACAACCTCCTATTCTTAAGAAAATCTCTAAATAAAAAGATAATCTTGTTTCAAACAGAATGATGTGAAATGTTCATGTTACACACGCTTTTTTAACCATCATGGACCTTACATCCATATCTTGGAGTACCTAACATTAGGGGCGTGGAAGAGAGACGATACTTTTTGCCGTGTGGTGCGCTGTAATGTTTGAACAAAATGTACGGCACAGCTAAGAAAACGTCAATCAAGCTATCAGCACGGATATCTGACGAATTGATCACAGTACTGTTTATTATTGTGACGTAATCAAAGCAATAAACTGTTCTATTTATTATAAACGAAACGTAGGTACAAGTATACATTTATTTCAGTACATCGCAATAAATAAAAATACGTTCTGATTTTTCAGCTATTTATAGAAGTGATTTGTTTATCAATGTATTTTTAAATTGGCTAACGTAACACATGATGTGTTAAAATACGTAATAGTATATTTTAGCTTTGTGAAGTTATCTTTTAGCTCTACTTAGTATTATGAAAGGTTTCAGTGATTAGTTTTTAAAACAATTTCGTTGTATTTATTTTAAACTTAAAAGCGTTTTGAGCAAAACGTTCAGGTCTGATCTATGACTATATTTTTTATATAATTGAAAAGTGCGTGGGTCACAGAACGCCTCCGTAACGGCTGGACCGATTTGGTCGTCCAATATGTTTAGAATGCACAGATTAATCCGGAAAATCGAAGATCATCGCATTAGATAGTTCTATTAAATTAGAAAGAAGAAATTTTTGTTTAATATATTTAACTGTCGTTATAATACAGTTCTCAAAAAGGCCTAAGCATATAATAATATGACTTGTGTCATCGTGTACGCCTTTAATAAGGACACGGTTTCTCATCACTCGGTTTCCAAAAAGTTATCCCGTGAATGAAAAGAGATAGGTATATTAAAATAAAACAAATTATATTCCTCATTTCAGTTCCTGAATAATTTATTTACGAAATAAATTTAAGATAGCTAAGTGGAAACGAAGAGAAACATTCAAAATATTTCGAAGCTACTAATTACAAGCATCCATGTAGTTTGGCGAAACAACTTTCGAAGTTGTCGAGAAAGCATTAAAATCGGATCGACTTCAGAAGTAAAACTTAAAGCCGTTTCAGTTAAATTCAAAATGAATACCTGCACTTCAGGTAGCCTCAAAGTTATTAATGTAGCGAAAGTTTCTGAAATTCAAACCGTTGGCTATTGTCATTAGGATAAACAAAAGAAAAATGGAAAAGTGTGAGCCATTCTCGAGCCACTCAGAGTTCCGTATGGTCACCTGTTAAATGTGTGCCTTACCAGCAGCTGCTTAACTTATTTCTTAGAACGGTAACATAAGTACATACGTCTGTCGCCAAGAAGGACAAGCAGACCGACAGTCATTGAAATTGCAGCTATCCATCAGACAAAGAATTTTCAAAATTGGTTATTTCGTTTAGTCCTCAGAATGTACAAACATACAAGCTGAAATTCTCATTAATAATAGTGAGGGTTACACTTCACTGTAGGGCCTAAAATAAATTAAGAAATCTTGTTTGAACTTAAATTAAGGAATTCCAATTTTAATCTTTGTTTTCTGAGATTTAGCGCCAGTAGGTACTAACCGCCTAGTAACGTATTTTGTTTAAACGAATTTACATAAAATTAATTAATTCGATTTAATTTACATTCTAATTTAATTTCTGTAATCTTAAATATTTAACAAAGGCTTCTAAGAATAACAATATTAATGCAAATCAAGTCAATTTATTACGTAAATATATTTATCTATATATTAATTGTTGAAATGTAATACGGTTACCCTACAATATTTTATTATATAACTATCTCTTAATAAAAATATAAGACGGACACACAGCGGATTTTCAGTAAAAGGGGTCCATTTTTACAGTTTTCGTACGGAACCCCAATAGACAGAAAAACATCACGACCTCACCATATTATTTCATGAAGTCTAAAATCTGTGCCTGGGCTTAGAGAGCTTATTGCTTTATTAATGACATCTTCAAATATCTGATCCTAATTGGACTTAATAATTGAACCCAATTCAGCAATTTTATAATTCCTTCCTATTGCATAAACGATTCATGACGGCGTATCAATTGGCGACGTCACGAACCTCACCTATCCCGGTTTTAATTACGAATTAATACAAAGCCTTCACACGCATGCGGTTCTATCGAATCAGCTTTAGCATGCGATCCAGGATTGAGTACACTGGCTCTCCCAAAATAGGGTTTGCAAAACATAAAGCTGTTTTTTCTGACCGTACACGGAACAGAACGTTCTGAGTGGGCTTAGCTAAATTGTTTTCGTATTTGAAAAGACGAAAAAGACTTCCAAATGGACTTTTTGAAACTGGTTAGTGTGGTGTTGTGATATCAGGTCCGATATTTTTGACAAATATTAACGCTTTGCCCTTTTTTTACTTAGTTCAATTGGAAAGCTAATTTACCTGAGTTCTAAAAACAAAGTAAATAAATATCTGTATGCTAAAAACAAAGAAAAAACCGTTTTCATAAGTTTTAATTTAGATTCACTTGTCCCTTTGTCTGTCTGTTAGTTAATTTGATTCACTTTCCGATATTCGATAAAGCTGAAATTTTGATAGCACGTAGGTACTCACATTAACAATGCAATATTATGACATGATCTATGGCCGATCTGATACTGGAGATGGAAGGTGGCCATAGGAGCTCCGCTAAAAACAAAATATTGAGTTTAGAGTCGTTTTAACAATCTGTTAGAGTACTTTGAATGTGAATGTGATAGCTTAATGTGACAGCTTCCTGAATGTGATAAAAACTAAATGGGATTGCCCACTCACATATGTTTTAACCCAGAGGACTAAGTCTCTCTGGACAATACAATATTAATTGTTACCATGTTTTTAAATTCTATGTAGTTTGGTAAAACTTGTAATGAACCTTTGTTGTTTTTAAATAAAAAAATATTATTATTATTATTATTTGAGTCCAAATCCAAATTAGCTTATTTTTAGAAAAGGCTCTTGTTTATAAGTTTGTTTTGATAGATTGACATTGTAGTACTGTGAAAAGTTTTCCAATATTTCTGTAACACAGTTTTGGAAAAACAAGCTATATTAAAACGATATTTATTTCTAATTTTGTAACTGCGATTCACTTTGTGACTTTTCTTTTTTGAAACTCATCACTTTGGTCGGCCGAAGTTTTTGGAAAATATTTTTAAAATTAGGCTTTATTTAGTTCAACGGTTACATTTATAGTGAATGGTGGATGAAACTGGATGCTGTCTGCTGCAATTTAAACTTCAAAAAGTGCTACTTTGTAGTCTAAGGGCCTGTTTCACCACCGCCACATAACTTCCCGTTAAATTACTTGACAGATATTTTTACACAAGGAATGTCAATTGTTTCAATTTATCTGACAGATAGGTGCTAATTTTACTTTAAACTTTAATTTTGATTTTGACATAGTAAATTGATGAAAGGAAATGCCATTTCAGGCTTTTTATTCCAAAACAAAGTAACATAGTCTAGACCCAATCAGACGTTCTTGTGAACACTCCACTAACGAAGAAAATATTATACCCTACTAGTATTACAACGGCACCGCCTGCAATGTTAATCCGTATGTCATCGTCTACATTTTGTCAATCATTCACCTGGATGGTAAACATACTCAGTGCGACTGAAACTAGATTTGTCAACACGATACACTGCAACAGATATAGGGACGAAGCCAGCAGACGGGCTGAGGTTAGTCAACTTCGAAAATCTAGACTAGAGGACTTCGGAGGACATTTTCAGTGCGAGTTATGTTGGAAGGATTTAGAGAATTTAGTGACGTTTGTTGAAACGTGTAAGAAATAGGACCAGTGGGTTGATGGTGGTGGCATGATTTATTTCTCAACACATTTACTGCTTTTGTTTTTTTTTTTAAATGTCATGATAATTAATTAAGGGTGAAAATACGGCGTTCATCCTGTTGTTATTATTGTTCCACTGTTAATGTGAACATGTAGCCAAATTTGTCAACACCAGAGGATATAAATGAAGCCAATGATAACAAAAAAACAGTTATCTTTATCGTTGCTATTTTTTCTTAAAAAAAAAAGATGTTGCGGGGTTTCTCTCACACATTTAGGTCATATGCACAAGATACCCAGACTCAAAACAAGCATTCGTGGATCGCAAAACGCTTGACCTACTCGGGGATTGAACCCGCGACACATGCCACGCACCGTGGGTTCTTCCTGATGACCTCAACCACTTGGCTATCCGTGCAGTCATTGACATTGTAAATAACGTTTTGAATCAGAGAAAATACAGTCATTTAAAGTTTCAAAAATGCCTGATAGAGTTCTATTTCAAATAAAAATATTTTGATTTCGTTAACTCGGCCCCGTTTTCAGCCACTCCAGTAAAGTTTTACCGTCCAAATAAAAAGAGGAAGGTTGGGAACGTACCTGACCAATGGCAGTACGAACTGTTGACTGTGCCCATAAAAAACGATTCCTTTTAGATTATTTTTGCCTCTACGACGACTACAGAGTTTATAAAAAAGGATGGAAAACGTTTGCAGTGTTTTTTTAAGTCTATTTCTGCTATCGGTTGGTTTACTGATGAACTTCTCGGTTTTTTTTTTATTAATTTGTACCTAACTGTTGTTTTTGGGCTGGAGATGATTCTCATAGATACATTTATTATTTACAAGTATGATACAAATATATTATCTTTATTTATTGCATATTATACGGTAAACACGCTTAATTGGACTTAATTGGATAAAAATGTTTGAAGAACACATTTCATCAGATTATCCTGAAGGAAATTCTATTACCTGCATCATGTCTCAATCATCATCAGCCTTGGACAAGCCACTGCTGGGCATAAGCCTCCATTTATATTTGCCATTCTCCTATATCTATTGCCCCTCATCCATCCAATTCCAGTCTTTTTTGTATTCTGCCTATTTCATCCTCGTCATCTCCTACATCATGTAAATGCGAAAGGACAACTTTTCTTGTTAGGTTTCAGAAACTTATTTGTCAGACTCAAAAAGATAATCTAGGTTACGGCCGGCCTATGAATTATTTAGGAGCTGATAATTAGTTTTGACTCACCAAGAAGTTTTTTGGACAAAATTAACTTTGAAATATGTTTGTTTTTGGGCGTCTTAAATAGAGGCTTCTTATTAGTTTTGTTTTTATTTATGGATAGGGAAAATTTTAAGAGAAATCCTTATCATATTTATATTACGAAAACTTCACTTCGCCGTCGCAAGTCCGACTCGTATTTGACCGGTCATCGATACATTGAGATGAGGGCCCGATTCACTTATATAATGCTGTACACCAAATTATTACTATCGTAACCTTAACTTTTAACCATTATTAAATGATGCAACGACTTACTTACGCGTATTTATCGGGATTGCCCGACTAATTTCGGACCCAATCGGAGTACTTAATCATGAGCATTTCTAATGATATTCTCACGAAAGTTACCATAAAATTTAACCCACTTCACTGTTAATTTTTATCTATTTTACAAATTTTTTTTAAATAACTTAAACCGTACATAGTCTGGTTTAGTCTAACAATATTTGTCGGTAGGGGTCGCCTCCTAGACACATATTATTCATTCAATGTTTATCGTTCTGTCTCCAGGGTATTTGCAGTTCGCGTAGCTGGTGTACTGCTCACCCATTATTTATATTGCCTTTACTCCTTGTTTATTTGGTTGCTATGGCAACGAGTTGTTTGCACATGACAGCAGATGGAAAGTTTTGTTGCTCTACTCGAGATGGTAACTTGAATGATCAAGTGTTTTTGTTTGTTTAGATAATCACTAGATAATTTAACTTATTTATCCTCCTTTTTTTAAAGATATTTAAAGGTTTAACACTCTTTTTCTCTGATATCGTCGTTTCTTATAGAATAGACACTTAAAACTGCTGTTGGAAATCCTAATTAAGTTTGCTGTTTAGCTCAGAGATTTTAGTTTGCCTGAAATCGTAAAGGCGCCATTCTAGTGAAAATAAAACTCGTAACTCGTGTGCTGTAAAAGATGGATTTATAATCGGTTAAAACTTCAACCGTCCAACTATCACGATCCAGGACATGACAAAGAAATAATAGAGCTTTAGAGATAGACTTCCGTTTTGACCTTTAAGTAAACTCTAAAAAAATACATTTTTAAATTAAATTGGCTGGGTGTCGGAGACTATACGGTGCTTTGAATTATTGGCTCACTAACTGTTATGTGATAGTCGCTCTGTATGGTCATCGATCCCGTAAAACATATTATAACCTTAATGACCAAACAAACTCGAGATATTCTTAAGCAGATGTGTTTTTGTTTACTTCGTCCTTTGTTTAGACAATGACGGATAACCGTCGCGGTAAAGATCAAAACTTTTTGGATACTTAAGTACTTTCGTAATTTTTCTTCGTCTTTCATCGGTCACTAGGGAATTTAGTCATTTTTTTAGATCTTTGGCAGATTAATTTTGATAATATTGAAGTTGAGGTTATTAGAGTTATTAGAGTTGACTTTTGCTATTATTTTCTCGATAATTGCGATGCTATTGACATCGAAATGCCTTCTTTTGCTGCGCCCTAACAGGGTTCATAATTTTGTATCTAGCTCTAGCCTCTTTAACATCTATTGTACCATTACGGAATGCAAATAAATACATGAATATGAATAAATTTTCCTACTTATTTTACGAAATAAAGACGTAAAATTAAAATTAAAAATAGTTGTAAAATAGGTCTACTAATAAATTAATTATTTAATAAAATAATATTTATTTTTAATAATAAATAAGTATTTAATAAAAAGTGCTAATAAGTGTTTTTGTCAAAAGCTCTATACAAAACGTGTTTTCTGTAACAACAAAATACCTAATATTATGAAACAACGCCCTCGTGTTTGTCATAACTTATCCTGAAACCTGAAACAAAAACTTGCAGCACGTACTTCAGTAAGTTATTAACAGTTGAATAAAACTTAACATTACAAAACTTGAATGATGAAAAACTTCAGTTAAGTAATAAACGTGCTTCTTATTAAGCTGTCTGTATTATAACCGATTTCAAAAATAAAGAGATTCCCTCTTCTAATGTATTTTTAGGGTACTGTACCCAAAGTGAAATAACAGAATTAATCAATTTTCTCAGAGGTAGAATTGATAACTTTAACAACACCTAATTAAATTAAATAATTAAAATCAATACGTTTTTGACACTACACAATAATTTCAACCAATTTAGAACTTTTAAGTTTAATTTGTCATGTTTTGAACTTAACAGAACTAGACAAAATTCAAAAAAACATGAGACCTAAATCAATAATATTTTTGGGAATTTAATTATTCTTTCAACGAATAAATTGAAAAAATCAAATTTTAAAACCACGTGCTAAAAGTAACTTAACAAAGTGTTAACTGTAGTAATTTAATAGTTTACTACAAAAGCGTCTGTCGGAAGCTGATTGTTAACGTCGTTTGCAGCGTCAAACAAAGTCGGATGTGACGTCACAGTGGACGGGGTCCGCTGACGTTTCTATATTTAACTTGATAGGGTTCAGATAACTGTGTTATCGGGTTCTGTGTGACTTTATCTAGCCTGGTATCTCTGTTTGGGTAACCTTTACCTTATAGTTACTATGTGTTCTACGTGAGATAAGAAAAAAAGGATACACTGTCGATTAAAAATATTTATTGATGTGAAATAAACTCTTTTTAATCAAGTTTGGTCTTTGAGTGTTCCTTTTCGAACAACTTTAAAGGAGGAGGTTCTCAATTCGTGTGAATTTTGTTACCTCAGAATTTCGGACTGGTAGAACCAATTTTGTTGATTAATTGTCCTTTAACGCATAATAGCTGTGATTTGGACCCATAAAATCCGTTTCCTGAAGTCTGGCTTGGTAATTTTTAGTTGAAGTCGTATGTATGTATTTGTTAAAATAATATTATCATAGAACTGTCGGTTTAATTTTGTGACAAATGTATTTTTTCTTTAAATATACACTATCGCATAAAATAAAACTTCGTCGACTTCGGAAACAAAAACCATAAAGAAAAGCCAGGATGTCTAAAACTGTTGTGCGAACTGCCTTCACTCGAACACTTATAAAACTAACATCCCAAAATGACCTCCAACCTCTTTGGTTCCAGATAAACAAAGTAACATTCGCACCCTTGGTCGTGTCAACTCTCTTCATCCTCCTCACATCACTGCTCGCCCATTGTGCAAGGAGAGTCGTCCAGAAGGTTGTCAAGGAACCCTTTATAAGGTTACTCTTTGAGGAAGCGATAGCCGCAGCTGAACTATGTGGTTGCTGTTTTGAGCTGATTGTGGGTAAGTGGGTGGTAATGAATCATGGTTAAGAATGGGGGACTTTTATTTAGTGGTAATTAATTAACCATTCACCTTCTATGATAAATATATTCTTATCATACGAAGTTTAAACTAACTGGATGTTTGATATTCTCGTCTAAGTAATTTTACTGTTCGATTTAGGGTCTAATGGATTTTAAAGGGATATCTAAACAGGAAGTTTAAATTCAAGACTTAGTGCCGAACTTATTACATTTGGAATTCATTTAATTTATATTTGGACCAACGGGCAGGAGTGATGAAATTAATTTCTTAGCAGTTTGATCAATTAAATGAGCTATATTGAAGTGATTTTGTTACATTACATTAAAATTTATTTTTGGTTTCTCCAGTGGCGGACAATTTCGGTGTGTCAACCTATGCGATATTCCTCTTTGCTCTGACGATCTGGTGGTCGCTGAACTGGGGAGACGCTACTGCCTGCCCCTATACACACATAGAGGATATCATTGAAGGTAAGCATAATTCGGCCCAAAACTAAAAGAAAGCTGTAGAAATATGTCTGTTTCTGGAACTCCAACAAAGAATCAGATAATACCAAGATATTATGAAACCAGGTGGTAGACTAGACGTCTATAGATTGGAGAAGCTGAGAAGAGGAGTACGTCTAAAAATGGGATAAATATAGGATGATTACAAGTACCCAGAATGCACCAAAGCTGAAGGCTAAGGTGGTTGAGCCTTAATATTACGGTTTCGCTTTTATCATTTAGGAGTAGAATCCTAAAAATTAAAACACTCTACTGATGATTCTACATAAAATTTTCAGGCAAAGGTGACATCCGCAAGGCTCTCTTGAAGACTTGGGCTGAACTGGGAGGTGGTCTCCTGGTTTTCAAATATGTCCAAATGTACTGGGCCCTGGAGATCTCCGACACACACAAGGACAAGGCGTTTGAAGACTGCAAAGCTGATTTGCAGGTACATTATTAAATTGGTTAGGTTAGGTTAGGTTATAATGCTACTGTAAAAACTAATAGATTAAATAATACTTTATCACGAAATATATCTTACCGATATTTTGTTTTCTGACTAGCATCTGACAAGCAATGATAATTATCTTTCACAACTTTTACACAGCGCCATCTAGTGTCAGACTAAGCAAAGCTTGTGTTTGTTAAGTGTAACATGATTTACGTTACAAGGGCATTAACCGGACTGATTTTGTTACATTTCATTGCAATACCATTATCTTCAATAAAATACATTTTTATAGGCACATCACACAGTACTTTATCCTAAATGGTAGAAAATCGGTAACATATGGATGGTCCATGCAAAAACGTTCGCTTTGACCTACATTGAGACAGACACAGCTGTTACGTCAAACCGTAACTTCCTTTGGTATCTCGTATACAAGATTACGGAATATAAAGCCCTTTATACACGAGGCGACGTAACCGATATTCGCTGACGTATGCAAGTTTCTTTGTGTCTGCGTTCTGCCCTTTGCATTGTACAGGTGGCGACAGAAGTAGTTAATAGTATCGAATTTAAAAAATAACTGTACACAATCGAATTCAAGGAGTAATATTAGAATTAGTTTAACGACACGATGCAAAAAAAAATCATATTCAGTCAGTAATCTCAGTAGATTAATTGATAAAGCGACTGATGCGTATAGCGAGGAGTTGCAGGTTTCTCATTGCAGCATTTGTATTTATTTACAAATATGACCCGATTAACAACACATTCTGCATATTAAAATAGCAAAGTTAACAAAATGAGCTCGAAACCTAAAATTAATCACACTTAATTGAAGTATAATAATTTACCTATAATATGTATGTATTAAGAAATATATAAGTTTATCAGTTGTCTGGTTACCATAACACAAGCTCTGCTTAGCTTGGGATCAGATAACCGTGTGTGAGCTGTCCCATGATATACAGAATATACGATTTTTTATAATTCACTGGAAATTACTTGTTACGGTAAATCTGATTGTCTTAATATTAATATGTCGCTTTTGCTGCTGGTTGTACGAAAGGCAAAATAATCTTTTATTTGATTTGCATGCGTTCTATTGGTTTGTTTGTCGGTCGCATTTCGCGTTTGTTTTTGTTTAATTTGCCATTAATATGAGTTCAAATGGTAATGAGGTTTTACACCAAATTAGAGCGTACGTATAATGGATTCAATACTCATTATTTTGAATAATTATGATAATGTTTTGCTGTTATTGAATACTGAGCTGATGAGTTCAAATGCACGCGTATTTATCGGGGTTGCTCGACTATTTTCGGCCTCAACTGGAGTCCTTAATTATGAGCAAACGTCACAGGATCGCGAGTTATCGGCACGAAAGTAACTATAATTTTTTTTGCCTTTTAACTGTAAAAACTGTTTCTCTATACTGTAGATATTTACGTAATAGTTCGTTTTACGCTTTTTATAGTTCTATTTTCTATCTTAATGCGATTGTTGGCCATAAATTCTGTTCATGATGTCAACTATCTTGGTTCAATGCCAGCATTTTTCCATGCAATCTTTAGTTTTCTTTTAAAAAATGCTTTTTGTATTTATATGGGATTTATACTTCCTCTCTGGCTAGAGAGGTATATTCTATAAACGTTCAAACCCACATTACGCTTAATGTTACATACAAATCCAAGACAACTACGCATGTTTGGGGTACTTTTACTTCTAAACCACTGAACAGATTTTAATCAAATTAGGCGTAAACTTTCAACTAAGGACAGAATCTTGCATATACTAGCTAAAATGAAATGTCTCCGTAGTCAGCCGACCGTTAAAGGTCGCCACGCCATATCCTCTCCGCGGGACGTTTCGTAGGTTCAATTCACGTAGGACAAGAAGTAGGTAGTGTCAGTCACGAATACCAGTTCTGAGGCTGGGTGTCTTTGCGCATGTCATTTGAATATTTGCGACATTCCAAACAGAAACACGGCACAAGAATTACAGTGTGAGTCGTTGAAAAAAATGCTTGACTCGGGCAAAGTCGACTGCTGAAGCTAGTATACGTCAAGATGTTTTATTTTAGAAACATTTAATTCAAAACACTGCTTCTTGTATAGCTTCAAGTATTTCCTCCTATCTTTTAAAACCGCTATTCTTGGAACAAGACAACTGACGTCATAATCATAAACCAGAATTTAATTAAGTCTTCAAAACAATATTCTTCGGTAAACTAAACAAACTTCAAGGCTTTACAGTTAATTAGATGAAATATTAACTGACGGCTTTCTTAGTACGATGTATGAAGTCTGGCAGATGTTATGCAGAAACTACGTGCACGATGCAGTGTGGAATAACCGCGAAACGTACTCGCGTTAGTGGATTAAATTGTCTGAGAATCTTCAGTATTAAGATTGGATTAAGATAATATTCGAAATGGGAAAATATTCTTGTGGAATTTAGACTGGAATTTTGAACTTGGGTTTTGTATAGATACTGTTTATTGCATCGTTTTATGATGTAACCTTCTCAGATAGCGATAATATGCTGTTTCTGTTGTTAATGTCGACTTTAGGTACTTGACCGTCTTGTCAGCATTCAGCCAACTTCGGGCAGAGTCATTTATCACTCTAATATTATAAATGGATGCAATGAAAGAATGCCAGTGCCTTTGTACGTGTGTATGTTTGCAACCTCTCTAAAGGCCATTCATTAAAAATAATACCTAATAAACTAACGATTAATTTGTAAATGCACCGGAAAACAGATCGCGTTTAATATTACGTTGATTTGGAATCAAGGTGCTATATCATTATCCTACCCAGACAGGGCTGCATTTCTATAAATGTCAGTACTAGAGTCCGTTAGGTGACAAAAAGGAATTATACGATATTAAATATAAAGGAGAGCATCTATGCCATACTTTTAAATTTAAAAGACAGTGTTATACTTTTCATTTTGCCGCTTATATTTTGCTTCCTAGCTGAAAATTTTCCAAAGTTACAGTTACAACTACCCTTTCTGTTTTTATTTAATTATCACAGTTACGCTGATAAAATTGCATACTACTTTGGCTAAGTTATATTAAGACTTATGTCCCACGACATTCAGTTCAATTTCATTTGCATAACTTTCAGTCAACAAAACGAATGATTTGTCCAATTCTTCCAGGTTCCAGTTCTATACGGTGCCGTAGTGGAAGGCATCGCCACCTGCCTCTGTCGTTTGGCGTCTAAATCTCTCGGTGACCTGAACCCTCGCTTTGCCACAGCCATCGACTCCTTCATCGGAACCTCCTTGGTTGTCGCCGGTAAGAATAAAAAATATTTATAGATCATACTGTACATTTTTTGACAGTCCTAACTCAATTGTCCAACTCACACTGAGGTTTAGGAACATACCTAATTCAAAACATCCAAAAAGTTTCACTCCCTGTTTTTTTTTTATCCTTTTTATTTGAACAATTTTCCTACAGAAACAAAACGTTACATAGATACATGGTGTTTGTCATAAGCTTACCTTTTAACACGAACACCCCGCTGCCACTTAATCACTACAGCACATATCACCCGCAGGTCTATTGGCTATATCGCTTAAAACGTTACACTGATCTGTTGAAAAAACCGTTTTATATTTGTTTTCCGTCTCGTGATTATCTCTTCTTATATTTTAAGCTATGCCTGAATCTGAACTTAAATATGTACGGACCGCTGCCAAGTAACTTACTTGTTCAATAGAAAAAGCATGAATGTTTGTCGATGACAGCTCAAAGACACGTGATTTAGCGAAACGAAAAGTCTTTTCCATACATTTGGGCGTTGTTTATAGACATCATTTGGCTTGAAAGAAGGGCTGCCACAATGCATAGAACCAAACAACCACGCCTACAGCCAATAAGCCTGCAATACACCAATATCACTCACATACTCACGCATAGCTATCAATGTTCCAGGAGTCCTCACTAGGCACACGGTATTCGTCTACCGCTATCAGGACAATAGTGCCAATGCGGACCTAAGCGTGTCCATCTTTTGCAAAGTACATTTAGGAAAAGGTACATACTTGTATAACTAAATGTCCACTAACGTTAATACCATCGGTCGCTTTAATGCATGGATCAACATCATTTTCTGAACGATCTTCTAGGATCATTATCATCAACATAATTATCACTGTACAAAACTACTTTCCATATCATTTTCTTTTTGATCTTTGTAGGTTAGCTCTGGCTTTTGTAGTTCGTATATTTATACAGAAAAAGCTATTAAGGGATAATAATGACTTATCCTATATCCAAAAACAATTGAAGGTCGCACTGAAAAGTCCTTGTCATCAAGTCGAATGTTTATAAAATGTCATAAAAAAGTCTACGTAAAACCTTATTTCTCTTTGCAGCGTTTGATTACTCCGGCGGCTACTTCAACCCTGTTCTGGCGACATCACTGAAGGCTGGCTGTGAAGGTCACACGCTCATGGAACACGCCTTAGTCTACTGGATAGGAGCGTGTGCTGGGTCTATCCTATCGGTCTACCTGTACAAGCTGCCCGCCATCCAGAAGTTCGTCAGAGGTTCTGCAACCAGCGAAGCAAATGGCGACAGCATTTGGGCTGATAAGGAAGACTAGATTTTTATTCCCATTCTAAATCAATCTGGGATAATGCTGCAATCTTTTCAGCAGCTCCAAACAGTATTTTCAAGTATCCACTGGTTTCTGAACGAAGAACTGACTGATTTACGTTTAACTGAAAATATAAATTCAAAGAAATAGTTATATTCCGAATTAATTGTTGACTCAAATCAGAAAAAAAAACGTTAATGAAAGTGAAGTGAAACACTTCATTTAAATTCATCGAAAAAGTTTTAATATCGACATTGAATATTATATTACATACTTCGTTTCTCGGAATTCAACTGCAAATGAAAATTATTGAAGGCATGAATTGAATTAAAATGATTCGATCTTTACACCACTTTTTTCAGTAACTGTTTTTACTCTAAAAATAACGCTATTCTAAAAAATATCAGCTACTATACTGAGAACTTTAATATATTTTCGTTCTCGTTTTAATAATTTTTTCGTTCTCGCTTTTGCTCGTTCAGTTCTTGTAACGTGATACCCAAGATTCTAGTCATTTTTCTAAGTATTTCTAATTAAAAAGTTCGTATTTATTAGGCCACCTCTCATTTCTTTTGTTTTGTACTTTGTAACAAGATCAAGATGTCTGTTCTAACTATTTAATTTACTTTATCTAAACTTATCTTTTGCCCTTCAAGAAGAATGTGTCTTACCAGATGAGCGTTTGCCCAAGATAAGTGGCACTTCTACAAGTTCAACTACTATAAACCTTGGATTGCCAAGTCAAAACTCGTATTGTTATCATGTGTTTATATCGAAGTAATTATCATTTGCTGAAACGGTGAAGGAAAACGTGTGAAGAGAACCAGCACAGCTAAGATTTTTAAGGGCGTGTTAATCGGAAGGAATAATGCAAATTCATTGTATTGAAATCATCAAATGCCTCCTACATCTTTGGGTTGAAGGGAGAAGAGGGAACAGAAGGGGGGAGGAATTGTTGACTTATGTCTGTTCCTTTTTCCGGCCTCGGTAACCTTTTAATGCAATACTATTGGTTCAATAGAACGTTTTTTGCATCGCGTATCGCAAGTGCAAACGCTATAACCTTAATCTCATTACTCAAATGTAGAGACATAACAAGTGGAAGTTGAAAAGGAATGTCATCTCTTTACATTTGACCTATCATTGTGGAGCGCTTGTAGAAGTGTGACTTGTGCAAGAAAACAGATGTAACCACCTTTTGTACTAAGCTTTGAGTAAGCGTTAGATTTTATATTTTTTCTACCCTCGTTACAGTTATGTGTTTTGTTGAAGAATGTCTCCCAAAAATATAATAAGTGCTACGTTCTCCCGTTGTAAATAAATGTTTAATTTATTATATTTTGTTTTGTTCACATTACCTATATTTGGTTTTGTGGTTATTTCGAAAAGAATATTTGGTATCTAGCAAAACGCGAGGCAAATAAAAAAATACTAGTATTTGTGTTAATAAGCCCTGAAAGACTTGGTAAGGCCTTGATAGTGCTAGGAAAATCTTAAGCCTTAGTCTTTCATCTTTTAAACGTCTCTGATTTAGCCAAAATACTCTAACATTGTCGCTAAAAGTATTCAACTGGTTACTACATTTTGGGAAGTAATGAGAAAATATCAAAAGCCTGTTCACATCTACATTATTTGCTAACTGCTGATGTCGGTTATAGATGCAAAATATTATGAAGATAGCCTATGTGTTAATCCAAGTTGTCAATTACATCCTGATCAAATTTCATCGAAACCAGCCCAGCCGTTTGAAACAAGACACACTTATATACTTTTTAATTTATAATAATGTGATCAAACAAAAACCTGCAATAGATTTTCTTCCTTACGCACATTTAATTACGTATTACAATCCCTTGTCTCCACGACTTACCTCAAATAATACAGGACGCAGTGAAATGTGCAATGATTTAGTATTCTGGAGAGGTATTATGATTTATGCCGTCGACTCATGAAACACGAGCGTCCCGAGAGGCAGGCTGTGTAGCTAATTCACTTGTAATGCGAGACTGACATATGTAAGCTATTATACGAATTGTAGCTACCCATAGGAATATGTTTGGAGGATCTATCATCATTTTACAGGACGCAATTTAATTGGACGTAAGTGCACATGCAGAGCAGAAGATTTTTGAAACGCATGCCGCAGGAGAACGTGAGAATAATTTGGCTCGTAGTTGAGGTCACCTCACCACCTCAATCAATTATGAAGGAAAACTAGAATTTAGGAAAACCTTCTTTAATAAAATTGTGAGTTGTTTATTCAAATATTTTTCCGACAGCGTTCTGCTTGGGGCTCTAAAAATATTTATTTAATAAAACAAACTGAGCTGAAAATATGGAATGAGGAATTTCATCGGTTTTTTTTCGACTTTCAACAGTTTTATTTTTAGAGCTTCAGAATTGATCGAAAGTACACGTCAGACGCAAACTCCTTTTACTTTCGTGGAAAATAAGCAACAATTTTACTTGTTTTTAAGCAAAGACTCACTAAGTTAAGTTTTGAAATATATATTTTTGAGGAACACAATTAAGTAAAGGCAAATTAGGTATGTTCGGCTTTGTGTAAGTAAAATATTAATACTATTTTTCCTAAGAACTTGTATAATTAAGTTTGATGAATAACACAACACAAAATATCGACATACCTATCACTGCACTTTCATCCTGAAACAAAGCAAACCATGACTAGACTCACACAACTTCATTAATATAAGTTCCCATCATACAAAAAATCTGATCTATAGACAAACCTGAGTACCATGAACTCAAAGCAAAACTGTTGTCATTGTGGCAGCGAGACAGGCACTACCAAGCATGCGGTGTAGTGTCGACATTTTGCTTACACAGCAACAACTTATCGAAAGGAGTATCTAAGATATCATGGTACAGGCACAGACATCCACAAAGAAAGAAATGATTAACTTAATCAAAAATGTAAGCCGATCGGAATTTATTGCAGATCTTAAAGAAGATTTCACTTCATTGCCGCTATGATCTTGAGAGGTTAATTAAAAAGTTACCAGCCCCGGGTTAGAATGGAATATTAAATTTTATTTCTCCAACTTTTTCCTTTGTACAATAATATTGTTTTGTTATGATGAAAAGAAGTTATTCTGTTCATTTTGAGAGGCAATTGTTTGTAAATGATGATCTTTGTCTCTTATTAGTTGTTTATTAGGTAAGAAAGTTGGTGATAGTTCACCAGTTCGATGGATCGATGATGTTCAAAGGGCTCGGAATGGATGCGGAAGGCGGAGGACCGGGTATTGTGGTGACACTACTAGTATGTCTAGCAATGGAATGCTGCAGGCTAAGTTGATTATTTTGCAGCATGATAGTCGGCGATATTTTTGTAAATACTAGAAAGCTTATACAAGTATCATGGTACCTGAAAAATGAAAGGACGTAATATTGTTTTGGAACAAAATAATTGTTTTATACCACGCCAGCCTACTGTTTACATGTCGCGGATTCGTTAAGCGTTTTTCTGGTTCTGGTTCAAGCTTGTCCTGAGTCTGAGTGTCTTTGCGCAAATGACTTCAATGTTTGTGAAAATCCCCGCTACACAAGGATTCAATTCTTGAATGCGGGAGACAGTAAAAGAAGTTGAAATCGAAAATGTTTCAGTTCGGAAAATACCTAGGGCAAAGTGATGGTAACAATATGGGTTATTTAATAGGAATATTGACCGCAGAACCATTAAAAAGGTTAAAAGTGTGGGGTGAAACAAAATTGATGGGACTATACATAAAAAATGCATTTACTGTTAACATTGAGTTTAATATCCCAAATGGACAATCATCATCAAAATGTAAAGTATAAAAAACAGTTAATGTCAAAAAACATTTTGATTTTCATTGCGTAAAAGCTAAAATTGTTGTGATTTTCTGAATCATACATTGTTTGAGCGTGGATACGCCTGTAGCTGTAGTTAATACGTACTTAAATTATAATTTTATTTATAATATTTTGTGTCTCTGCTTCAATATTAGTTACAACTTTGATTTTATTTATATTCTCTCTTTTTTGTGTATTTGCTTCAATATCCTATTTTTACTGTTTTATTTTTAAGAAAAATTGAATTCTAAAGATAGAAATAAGAAATCATCAACCTTCTGGCTAGCGTAATTGTTAATTCCTGACTTATTAACAGATCGAACTAATAAATCACCTGAAATTCATGTCGAATTCTTGCTCTTCTTTATATAAATTCTAGAAAGTTTCATAATATTCCAATCGCAAGGACAAACGAAAATCTTATACATGTGTTTATTGTTCTGCGTTAATAACATGCTCCGAGTAGCGACAAATGGTAAATACGTGTTCAGGTAAAAAATAGAGCTCATTAACGTTTAAACAGGACCTATATAAAGAAAATTTACAAAAACAACTTCAGAAGAAAGCAAAACCTAAGCAACAGTTACAAATAATTTTGATGATGTGGAAGCTATTAATCTGTTTCATATTAAATGTATCCTGTTCTCATAGAGCAGATGGTATATATTTAAAAAACGAAGTCGCAGTAATAAATGAATTTGAATCTATAACTGAATGTGTTATAACTTTGAGTGGTTTGCTAAATATGAGCCCGACATTTACGATACTCAAACAAAAAGATGAGGATAATAAAGAAAATGAATTTATCGAACAATTGGTGAGAAGTCTAGCTAAACACAATACACCTCAAGCTATTCTTGAAGATGTTACCGACCACGATGAAGATAGCCATGATTTATACATCAACTCATTAACAGTTGTTTTTTTCGGTTCGTGTGAAGAAGCAATTCAGTTTGACTACAAGAATGTAAACAAAATAAAATACCTCATCGTTATATCTGATCCTACCAGCAATGACTGTGGAAAAATACTTAAAGCAATAAAAGAAACAGTTGGTGAATTTGACGTCACTTTTATTATTCAAGATTTTTCTAGTGACATCAATAAGATTTACACAATATTTCCCTATAAAGACATAAACACGTGTGAAATGGTCCACAAGTTGACGCACATCAATACTTGTATCAACAGTACTTTAGAAACTCAAGAAGTGTTTCCAATGAAAACACCCACGAATTACAACAAATGTCCTCTTAGGGTAGGTATGGCAACACTTTTTCCATTCTCCACAATTAAAGATCATAATTCACTTAAATCTTATGATCCACTCGAAGAATCACAAATTAAAGGATCAGATCTAGAAATGCTGAAAGTCATCAGTAAACATTTTAATGCATCTTTAGAACTACATTATATCAATAGAAGTGAAGAGAATCCGTATGTGGACACCGAACTTCTGAAGTTCCTTTTTAACGACAGCCTTGATATATGTGCTGGGGGCCTCTACAGAATATACGGAGACGTAGTAGCATACTCAGGGATCTACAGCAGACAAGACGTTCTATGGATTTATTACGGTCAACGATCAGAAAGGTCTTGGGAGAATTTAATAAGAAAAATGTACAGCAGTTACATCTTCATCATATTCTACTTTACCTATTCCATTATTTGGTATTTCATTTGTTTATTCGATGGGAATTCAGTTTCTTTTACGAATACGTTGTTGTACGGCTGGGGAGGACTCGTAGGTGCAACATCTATACAAGAACCAAGATCAGCAAAACAGAAAGTGATAAACATCATGTATTTAATCCTGTGTGTCTTCTTATCTGTATTTGTAAGCATCCAACTGTATTCATACTTGACCATACAAGTGCCGCCACAATTATTTAAAACCAACGACGAAGTTATGGAGTCAGGGAGAGTAGCCTTCTTAAAACCAATAACGAAATATTTTAATAGGGACGAGAAATATTTGAAGTTTGCAGATAAGTCTCAAGACTGTTCATCGTTCATGGATTGCTCGAATAAAACTATACAGTACAATGGTTTGACAATAGTTCTGCAGAGTTACTTCTATATCATCCAAGCGATGACAACTGTCGATGATGAAGCTAGAATACTAAGAGCTTCCGAGAATGTTTTGACAGTCTTCAATGAAATGCTGATTAGAAAGAACAGTTCACTTGTAGTGAAAATCCAAAAAATAATACCAAGATTATTTGAAGGTGGTATTACAAGAAAGCAGTTTATTGAAGCCATTGGTCTGTCTGTGGTAGATAAGGCAGGTATTGCTAATGCTAACACGATAACGAACAGTTATAGTTGCCAGGCTGGGTGTAAGATCACGCTCAAGCAGATAGCTGGAGCCTTTCACATTTGGCTCTTTGGATGTGGTCTATCTTGCTTCTTTTTTGTCATTGAAGTGCTTAGCAAACGCAAAATAAAAACAATATAAATGTGAAAAAGTAAAAGCTATATTCGATAAAATTTTAGTATATAGCTATATTTTTATAATAACTATCGTGAGACTGATTCATTATTAAATGATGTAACGGTTTACTCACGCGTATTTATCGGGGTCGAAAGTCGAACTCGACTTCGACTCGCGATCCCGCCGCGTCTGCTCATGATTAAGGACTCCGGTTGGGTCCGAAACTAGTCGGGCTACCCCGATAAATACTCGTGAGTAAACCGTTACATCATTTAATAGTATATAGCTACATTAACCTTTAACTTAAATTAGATCTGATTGGAAATAATATTTTTGAGAAATTTGCGGTTGAAACACTTGGGATATGGAACTCATGATGTGGAATCTTTTCTGTTTTTTTTTTACACGAAGAATTGGCAGTAAAATTCAGCCTCCGGGGCATATACATATACAGTGTCTCATTGGATTGAATTTTTTGACTGTTTTATTAGTGAAATGGTTTAATTAGTTATTCAAATTGTTAGTTAGAAAATTACTGGAACTTTTTCTTTTGATGGGTAGTTATTATAAGAATATGTATCGAAGCCTAAAATAATTCTTTCCCATCAAATTTCTGTGGAATGTTTTGGGCTTTCTAAACTTTAGCGTGATTGATAGATGTGTGTAGGTATATCAAATTCAATTTAACGGTTATTGGAATTAATACAGTAATGGCTTCTGATTACTTTTTTTATTAGGTTTCAGTTTTTGTTACCTTTGAAACTTGAATATTTTGATTGGTTCTAATAATAGTTTGGTATATTTTTGATAAGTGTCTGTCTGTATTAATCTGCCGACATGATAAATGATATTTGTTATGGTAGCTTTAAATTAAGGTATTTTTTATACAACTTTTTGTCAATTTATATTTTAATGCTCTAAATGCATATTACAGTAAAAAACATCATGTTTTGTTTTATTTGGACTTAAACAATATCGAGCACATTCCTCAAGCAGTTAATTTTTTACGACGAGTTCTCCTTTACATTAAATGATACCTTTTTAAACTCAAAACAATCGCTTAAAATCTTACTTTAAAAATAGTTAGCTATAACCTAAAATTAGCCTAAAAATCCTTGAATTTTCGAATATTATTGAAAACATAGTAAAACTCGTCACTATGTAGGAAATACTATAACAATTTTCAATCTTGCTTATCGGAAATGTAGTTCAGTATTGGCTCTGCATTCTGCAATGTGCGGATCAGTGACCGTTCAGTTTATACGAAATATATTCATTTTCATACGTAAGTTTTTTGTTTATAGTAAAACATTATTTTATCTTAGACATATTCTGTTGTAATTGCGTTTCTGAGACTCCATCTAGAGTATTGTTTAAGACATTGACAATAAGTTCAATTTATTGTGTATAATATATGATTTTAGTGAATAATCAATAAGCAAATATGTTTGGATTATTGTATTATTAACAACACAATTTTAAACCATGTTTTAGTCGTTGCAAATAAAATATCTTTATTTATTTTTATTCAGATCATTTTCTCACAACGCTATTTCAGGTAGATGGCCAGTATTGATCAGTGGTCAAATAAGAACTGATAACTGCTATTTTTTTAATGCTAAGTTGATTCGAATTATTCGAATTGATCGAATTTCGAAGAATCAAAGGGATAATCTAATCAGTCTTATTATTTACGATAATTACGATATACTGTGGCAAGATTTTTATTGATTTAAGGACATTACGAATTTGGTATAAAAACTCAATTTGTTTACAGTTTACCTACAATTCCAAATATCAGTGGCAAGATCATTCAGCAAGCAGGATATTATAAGAAAGAGGTTACCAGACCCAATGTTATTTTTTCCTGCTATACCAGGAAAAGGGCCCTTGAAGAAACAAAGGCAAGAACTGCGTCAACACAAAACAATACACCCAATCAAACACGATGTATCTGTGATCAAAAATGATAAATTCAAGAAAGATAATAAGCAACCATATGTAGCCATTTTCCGGCAGGAAAACCCACCGGTCAAAGGAAAATAAATTACTTTTGTGTGGAGAAAATAGTTTCAAAATTTAACGGTTTGGTAGAACTTTCGTGGGCGAATTCATAATTATTTATTGAATAATATCAAGTCAAAAGGTATTCATATTTAAAGTACGGTACTTGAATGACACAACGGTTTACTCACGCATACTAATCGGGATCGCCTGACTAGTTTCAGACGCTCTCAGTTTCAGTTGGACCCTTAAAACTTACAACAACTTGGCCATCGAAACGTCAACTCATGATCAAGATCTCCGGTGATGTCCGAAACTAGTCGGGCTATCCCGATAAATATGCATGAGTTAACAGTTATATAAAAAAATGGTTTAAAGTCAATTGCAGACTGCAGCAACTTTTATTGTGACACTTGTTTGTTACAAATGACATTGCCATGAATACGTTAACGTCATTAGAAAATGCCCAAATGTATGAAAATTACATTTTTAATTGATCACGTGATTTAAACCTTTCATAATACATTAGACTTTAGAATATATATTGACGTTAACGAATTTAGAAACGTCATTTAGCTAGGCGTGTTTTCGACTCCGAAAACAAATACTTTAGAAACTTCAGACGTTCAGTAAACATCATAAAAGTATAAAAACAGAACGCAACAAAAATCTAGTTTAAAATAAAAAATAAATTTAAAATATGTGTTATTTAGTTTGTAAACGAGAACTGATAAAATATTCAATTTAGCTTATCGAAAATGTATTTTCGGGATTGGCTTTAAAATGTTCAGACTGGCTACTCTAGACACTATTGGAAAGATTTTTGTATTATTGTGTGAGTATTTACGACTACTATACCATTTTTTGGACTATTTTCTCACCTCCTCTGTATCGTTTTTTGCGTCATTTTATAAGAATCTTGATGATTTTACATTTCTTTTTTATTTTTACACCTATATCTTGTTATTTTTGTATCACACTATGATTAATAAGCGCAGACTGTCTCAGGCATTAAGTACGATTTTATGCATTATTCATATATGAGAAATATTAATAAATAAATTTACGTAATTACAATCTTTTCATTCCTTGCTTAAAATTATGAATGTTTCGTAAATAGGCCGAAGAAAACGACTGAACGGATAGCCGAGTGGTTGAGGTCAATACACCAAACCCACTGTGCGCGACGTGTCGGGTCGATCCCCGACTAGGACAAGCATTTGTGTGATCCACGAATGCCTCTTCTGATTCTGGGTGTCTTTGTGCATGTGATTTGTATGTTTGTAAAACCCCCGCGACACGGGGATTAAATTCCTTACGGCGGGAGTCGTAAAGTCGGAAGTCTTCAAAAGAAAAAAAAAACATAAAACATTGGATACCCATCTTCGGATAGGAGTAGGGATCCATTTTTACGCTTTGAGTAAGGGTCTCAAGAAAGAGTGTGAACCCACTGGGGAGTTTAAATCTGATTAATATTTTCAGTGTTCCTTCATATCCAGCTAGCTCATTCAGGAAACCCAATAAGAATCGTGACATTCCATTCGCACACTTTGCCGAAGAGAAATGAATATTTATTTAACCTGTTCCCGCATGATAAGCCTTTGATACCAGGAAGAAGAGGGAGAATAGATGCTGACACGCAGACATCATCACAGGAGAGGCACGAAAGGGAAAAGAATGGGCCTCATGTCCTCTGGATCCAACCTCAAGACACTTAGGAAACTTCAAGCTAAATACTGAAATATAACAAACACCAGGCTTCAAAATCAGAAGTAGAAAGTAAAGGTCTTAATAGAGGAAATGTTATTTTAAAAATTATAACTAATACTATTATTAAATTACTTAACTGTTAAATAAATTATTTACAGTACTTATATGTTAAATCAAAGTTAAAAATTAATAGATTCAAAAACTCTAAATATCCACGTTTTTAAATATCACTCCATTCATATTTTTTCAAAACCGGTCTAGCCGTTTTTATAGTTGTAAATTGCATTGTCATCCGGTTTAAAACTACCCTGAAAATTTCAGTTTGCTGCAAAAATCCAACCGGAACGACAAACAAACAAGAAAGTGAGTTTATATAAACGTGGGAGTGAAGAAGGCGATATGTTTTAAAGTCTTTTTAATAATACCCGTTTATTTCTCTTATTTGTGCTACTGAAGAAATAGCTAGACAGAAAATATACAGATGCTCTCCGGGTTCGTCATTTCTTTACTGAAAAGCTAATAACAACCCACGCCACATACACGTTGATATGCCCTCTTTCGATTCTAACTCTATATCTCTCAAATAATAAATGGTTCGGATTCATTTATTGCTTAGTTTCTCAAATAAAATCACTTCGTCTTAAAACGTCAAAACTTAGAAATTTAAACTAAACGAAATTTAGGATATTATCAAAATCTTTGCATATTAAACTTATTCAGGAAAAATCTGATAGATTGCTCTTTTATGAATAAGGTCCTAAGACTTGCTTTAGCATAAAAACGGTTTCACAGTAGGTATAAGGAACTTACTAAACACATCCTTACATTTAATCAAAAAACATTCAAGGAAGAGCTGAAGTTTAAATTAAAACTATTTCCACTCAAAAGCGAAAACGGAATTAACGACCCGAAGGAGTTTACTTATAGGAAAACCTTTTTGATACTTCCATAAAGAGGCTTTTCAGAAAAATCTCTCGAACTTTAAAACTTTTCAAGTTAATTTACAGTAAACGTAAGTTGAAAAGTGTGTTTAAAAATATATAGGATGATTTAAATATTGAAGCAAAAAGGTCACACGATATAATTTTTTGAGTTTAGTCATTTTCCTATGCAATTCAATTGACTGAAGGTATATATTACATTCTAATCCAGCCAGCCTAACATCACGAAAAATGTTTTGGCCATAGCCCGAAGCCCAAACATTGCAATTTTTCAACGAACTTTCAAAATTCAAAGCAAAACTGAAACAACAGCGAATAAAAATTGTTTTGAATATTTTTCAGTTCAAAAACTAAAAATATACGGTTTCATTGGAACTGGGCTGAAAACGTTCGTAAACATTTATTGCGTTTGCGAATCGCGTTGCAATATTATAGCGGTATGTATCTGATACAGTCTAGTTCTCACAAATGCGAGTACAAATACGTTTGTTTTGTGCATGCATTATTAAAACTGCGAGGGAATATTAAGAATATTTTATAACTTTTATTATATTGACTACCAACTCTTTAGACATACAAAGCATAAGTGTAATTTTCAAGTGACTTGTATCCTAGTATGCTGGAATGGATGGATGTTTGTTACGCCTTCACACAAAAATCACGAAACAGATTAGAACAAAATTGGTACAAAAAGATAGTTGAAAACCTAAATTTAAAACAAAGGAGTTTTCATTCCAGTTTGTGTAGCAGTTACCTTTGATTTTCTAATGTTTTAATTTGAGACAACAGTGTTGTGACCCTAAATATGGCGATTAAACCCCATCTTCAGTTATTGTATTTGGTGTTATTTAGAATGAAAAATCATCTGCGGAAAATTAGATCTGTCCAGCTAATAGCTACCACATTTCATGACATTCAGCCTGGTGCCGTACCGACGGACAATGAAAGGGTTCCGTTTCTACCTTTTCCGTATGAACCCATAATAAATAGCAAATAAATAAAAAAACCAACTATACCATCAAAACAGCAGACAAAGCTAAATCGGAATATAAAAATAAAACATTTCTTTGAAAATAATATCAACATATTTCTTTCACACAACGACACACATTTAATTTCATCTACATACACAACACAGCGTCACATCAAAACGCTATACGTCTCACAATATTTATAGCTCCCATTTGTACCCGGCAGCTGATTTTAATTAAACCTAGTGTTTACATCGCACATGTTGACACTCGTAAATGGCCCGGTTGATTGGAAAACTACTAACATGAGATGAAACTTGTGTTGCGGATTATGAGCAATGAGACCGGTTGTGTGGAGCATGTGGACCCAATAGGAGACTGCGTGGTTAATCAAGTGACTTTATTGAAAGACGTGGTTTAAGTATAAAATAATATAAGTCACTAACATAGAAATGGTTTGGATTAAAACAAATCTAACTTCTAAGAGATTTCTTTTTTACATAAAAACCGACTGCCCCAGTACGGAATTTTCGCCTCGCGTCACCGGGGTTTTCACAAATATTGCGTGCACAATGAAACTCAGACTCAGGACAAGCATTCGTGGATCACACACATGATTGTCTGCTGATTGGACCCACGACACGTCGCGCTTAGTAAGTTTGATGAGGTGAACTCAACTACACGGCTATCGTGCAATCAAATCAGTTCATCTCTGTGTAAGCTTTCGTAAGATCCGTACTAAAACGATGCAACGATTTCCTGATGCTTTTTTATCGGGATCACCCGACTAGTTTCGGACCCAACCGGACTCCTAAATGAGCTGTTGCGGAGGCGTGGTGGGGTAGCGATTCGATTGAAGTCAAGTCCACATGAAACTAAGAGATTGTCAGAAACTAGTCGAGCGATCCCGATAAGCATATTGACTACTTATATAATTAAAGTTCTGAATGTGAAACATTAATACCTATTGACTTTACGGACTTGTTACAAAGAAATACTGATCTTTTCAAAACAAGAAGCATTAAGAAGCTATTAAAAGATATAACCATTGCCGCTAATATACTTCGCAAAATAAAAATAAACTCAAAGAAAAGTCAAACTTTAAGAAACTCCGAAGCAAGTTTTTGCGCAATTTACTCAAGTTACCTTTAATTACAAGTATAAAGCTCAAGAAAACGGCTATAACTTACTTTGTTATGTAACACATAAATAAAGTTTATGTTAAGAGAAAAAGAGGAGCTCGTGGCTAGGCTATAACCGCATAAGTAATTCGATCACAGGTTAAGCTATGCTTGACGCGGTTGGTCTGTGGATGTGTGACCATCTTTGTCATAACGAGTTCCTCCGTGTTTCGGAAGGCACGTTAAATTGTGGGTCCCGGCTGTTATTCCTACATCTTTGACAGTAGTTACAGATAGTCAGAAGCTGAAAAAAGTCTGACAGCCAGTCTAACCAAGGGGTATCGTGTTGCCCAGGTAACTGGGTTAAGGAGGTCAGATAGGCAGTCGCTCCTTGTAAAACACTGATACTTACCTGAAACCGGTTGGACTGGTAGCCGACCCCAACATAGTTGGGAAAAGGCTAGGCCGATGATGTTAAGAGAAAAACGGAAGAGGATTTTGATGATTCTTAGAAACAAATTAGATGTATCAAAAGGATAGTACTCTAGATTCCGGCCAGCGGGATCGTCTGAAAGGGCGGAACCCCGGCCCCAGTACCTAAAACGTAAATGAAGGGACACGGGTGGGTTTTAGTCAGTCAAAGTCTAACATTCTCTTCCGCTCAGCCCAAAGCCGTTAGAGTCATTTGATGACCGTGAAGACATGTTACATTTCAACAAACCGTATAAATTTATAAACTGACAAGACATACTAACATCCTTTGTTAAAAAGTAATGTCATTCCCAAAGATTTGAAATTTTCTTTTCGATTTACACCAGTTTACAGGGCTGTAAGTTTACAGTTGATTTTAGTTATTATCTCGACCAGACCTTTAAAATAATAGAGGCGGTTCGAGCAGCGATCTCATTCGCCATGCTTACTCATTGGCAAGTTGGCGACTCCAGTCTCTTTAATTTATGAATTGAATTTATTTCATCTTTTTATAATCAACCGTATGAAACGCTACGTCCTTAAAAAAAATGATATGTTTAAGCTTATTTTGAGCATTTTGACTGTAACAAGGTTTAGTTAATTCGAGCATTCAATTCGAACCTACACTAAGGTTATATTTAGACCGCTTTAACATTGGTGACGTTTATATGTCTCATAATATTTGCTTTAAGCACAGCTTTCGGTATAACCCATTATTCCTCAAAAAATTCAAGCTTGCCCTTATTGGACACATTATGTATAATTAACACGACTTTAAAATTCTCCTCACATCATTAAGCTAAACGGCAGACTCTTTAAACAATTGAAACCTGAAGCCTTTTTTGGCTTTAGAGTTAAATTGAAATATTCCGCGTTTTTACCGCAACAGACTTTAATATTGCAATTAGCAACTGGGATGCTTTAATTTTGCCGGCCAAGGTAATTAGCATTTAAAACTACAGAGCAATCAAATTCCATTAAGTGGTGGCTTCATGTGAATTTTGATGGTGCAATGTTAAGGATATTTTTTGTCTACAATAAATTTTGTTCCTATCTCCTGGAACCGT
The DNA here is from genome assembly GCF_003590095.1 of Trichoplusia ni. Classification (NCBI taxonomy): domain Eukaryota; kingdom Metazoa; phylum Arthropoda; class Insecta; order Lepidoptera; family Noctuidae; genus Trichoplusia; species Trichoplusia ni. The sequence continues at coordinate 22,115,370 of NC_039478.1, forward strand.
TAAAATGATATGCACAGTAAACACCAATACACAGGTTGGTTTCACAGTTAAGGTTTACACTAAGGAACGGAAAGACAAAATCATAACTCAAGAAAATCGTACAACCACACGGGTTGGCTCACACGAACCCGCTATGAGTTGAGCCTGTCGAGATTTTACTCTTTCATCATAGGGCATCATCGCTTCGGGACACTACTGGCCACGCCCGTGCGTCTCTTCTGTACAGTCACAGACAGCTGTCAAACCTGCCTCAGATCAAACAATTGTGGATGTCTTAGACTCCATCACGCGTGAGGATCGCATCCATAGCGAGAAGGTAGCGTGACCTAGTGTAGTTACAATAGTACGTAATCGGTATACTCCCTAAAACCGTATACCTTTTGAGTCTTTTGTCTTCGGGTTTTAATTGTTTGGTACACTGGAGTTAGTAATAACAATTCTTCGGATGTTACTTTTTGGGGTGTAAATCTTTGGAGTGGCGGTTTTTTAGGTGTCGTTCTCAAAGGAACTGTTTTAACGGATACCGTTTGAGGTCGCGGTTTCCGGAATTCCTGTTTCACGAGTACCGTGTTTTTTGTAGACAGTTTTTCGAAGGCTTGTCTTCGAAAAACCGTCTGTTTCGATGTTCGCACAGATCGTTCCGCAGGCACATATTCTGTATCCGTTGTTCTAGTAGTTCTTCTTGTAGTTCTTCTTGTAGTAGTACGAGTAGTTGTTGCAGTAATAAACGCCCTGTCAACTCTTGAATTGGTAAGATGTCCCATTGGTGGTAAGGTGGTAGGGAATTTTTCTCTGTCTCCTTTTATCCATTTCCAGTAACGAGGTAATATTTGCCCAAAGAATATTTGCGCGCCCATGGGAATATGGTGGGGTAGGCCCACAGTTGGTTTGGCCGTCAGCAAGGGGTACTCGTAGTCCCTTATGTAGTAGCTGTCCACCCATTTGTAATGTTGGGGCCCGCGGAGTGCGGGTGGCTGGTTGCTGGGGCGTATCACACTAGTTGTTCCAACCCGACCCAGAGGATTTGAGTTCGTTTCTTTTGTGAAGTAAACTGAAATACAAAACACATTGACACTCGTAAGCCGTATTAAAACGACACGTGACTAAGTGTTGTCGATTCCATAAATGTTTATTATCGGCATTATTTTGAGTATGACTATCAGAACTCGTCGTATTGTGCCTTGTGACCGAAATACGTTTTTATTAAAAAAAACACACTTACAAAAGTATATAAAAAAATGAAAAACATCCATATCTCCAATATTATTAAGTCCATAAAATATACATTTTATGATCGTGTTATTTTTTGTAACGTTTCAATAACTATTACGTGAACCTATTTATAGTACTCGTAAGTATTAGAAAATTTTATGTTTTCGATTTCAATATATGTATAGACGAAAGCGAATTCAATGGAAATGCCAAGAAAGGTGTAAAAAGACGAGAGAATGTAAATGTTTTAAAAAGTAGTAAGCTGGAAGTGCTTAAATATTCGTTTGATTCTGTGTTTCCTGTCATTGTTGCTATAGCAGTAGTCGCATCAACGTTTCACCCTGGAAAAAAAAGTAGTCGCATCAAGGTTTACGATACACAGCTTGGTACACACCTATTTTTTTGGTTTTTTTTTTTATAGACCACGACAATGGAACCCCTTCGTACAACAGAACGACTCGCACTTGGCCAGTTTTTTTTTATGTTCGTACCATTATTTATTAATAGCACCTATGCTAGATTCCATTTTTATTCAAATAGTTTTATGGCACGCACAGCATGATAAATGAAATGAAATTAGACTTTATGTTAGATTTTTCAACAAACTTTTTATAGTTTTGTTTGTCTGGCTGATTCGTGGGGTCTAAACCATCCAGGCATACACTCAATCGCATACAAAAAAAAACATTCAAAAGTCAAAATAGTTTATTAGAACAAAAGTAATAAATAATATTAATGATGCGTTAGCAGCTACATTCGTTCATTAGACCTAATAACTAATCTTTGTTTGAGTCAATCAAAAGGCTTCGTGCGATTTGAAAATGGCAGGACTGATTAAAATGGCTTGGTTAAATATAATATATTATTATGCAGAAAAATACTAATAACGTTAAAATTACTAAAGTCGCATACTGTTGACTGCCAAAACTAAGCACTTCACTGAAAACTGATTAATTTTAACCAAGGTGCTAAAGGTTAGCTGCGCTGTTTTTTTTCTTTCCCTTTTTTTTCATAGAGTAAAGAAGAAACATTTTGGAATCGGTTAGGAAGCAGTAAAAGGTCGGCGATCAGGACGATTCGTCTGTCTCTGTATTACTGGCCTAATTTAAATGACCCTGATTTTTATGCTTTAACTTAGCCAGCTAAGAGAATTAGCGTGTTTAGATCCCGAGCAATAATATTGTATTAAAAAGCAATTATTAATCTCGACCTATCGTGGTCCCGACAGAGACCTTCCTCAAGTTGCAGCACAACAACGATGATATTAAGTGTCGTATTTATGTGAGTTCTGAAAAAATACACGCATTTTTATGATAATTTTTAACTTTAAGTGCATGCTTTTATTTCGAGTATCAGGATTTTAATGAGATTTTAATCGTTGTCCAGATCTTCCTTTCCTTCCTCGTTAGAACCACCAAAAGCACATGAGTATTAACACTGCTTACAATGCCCAGTGTTCACACAGATGTCACTCGCAGGGGGAGTCGGCCACGCGACCCTGCACTCCGTGCAGTCAAATTTGTACGTACTCTATGACATATTTAAAATTCGAAATCGCTTCTGAACTTTTCCATTTAGGTTTTTAATTTTTGGATATGGAGTTCGGGGTTCCCATTTTTGCATTGTTACGTTTTGCGGTGTTGATTTTTCTAGTCCAAGTTTTCCATTTAAGTTTTTAATTTTTGGATATATTGGGGTTAGGGGTTCCCATTTTTGCATTGTTACGTTTTGAGGTGTTGATTTTCCGAACATCTTAGCTGGTATCCAACGCTGCGTTTTTACAGATACCGATGTTTGAGACAGAGGTATAAGGAATACTGGTTGCCCGGAAAATGGTACTCGGTGTTTCGGTTTTCTAGACACCGCTTTTCGGATACCCTGTGTGCTGGTTACCAGTTTTTGTAAAGCACGTTTTCTGGAGGTTCGTTTTCGCACCGCCTGTTTTGTAATAACGGGTATTCGCCATTTCTGCTTTCCTGAGGCCCGTTTTCGGGATACCGGCTTTCCGAATACTCGTCTTCGGGGACTCATTTTCTGTCTTATTAGATAATTATTTGCGTCCTGAGTATCAACATCCGCAGTCGTAGTAGACTCTGTAGTAGTCTTTGAAGGCGTATTAGTTTCAGGAAGCGTAGTAGTTGACGCCTCAGTTGTGTCTGTGTCGGGCGTAGTAGGGTCAGTCGTATTTGTAGAGTCAGTCGTATTAGTAGTGCTCATAGTAGTAGTGGTGGTGGTGGTGGTGGTAGTGGGGTATTTAGTTGGTATGAAGATATATGGTACTGGCGGAAATGTGGTAGGCATTTTGTCCCTGTCCCCAATTATCATTTTCCAGTACCGAGGTAGCATTTGCCAAAAGAGTACTGAAGAACCGATCCCGATATGGCTCTTTGGCAGTGGGGTCTTGTGCGTCAACACGGGGTAGTCGTAGTCAGGTACGTAGTAGCTGTCAACCCATTTGTGATTTGGGGGAATGTAGTCAGCGCGCAGGTAGTCCCTTGTTTCTAATAAACTAGTTGTTTTACCTTCATCCAGATTAGTTGGTTTCGTCTCCTTGGTGAAGTAAACTGAAATTCAAAGTTAGTTAGTTCCTTACCCATGACATTCATGGAAATAACATGTTTAAGTGACGTGATTATCCAAATGAAATGCTTTTTCCATTCATTTGAGTATTTTCTTTTGAGGTTGATGATAATAGTTTTATTAAATATTATTAATTTTGAGAAATGTTATCTATATAGACAAATTGAGGGTAAATCTCAAAAAGATAGCCCTTTTTTTTAGTAATATAATGCAATGTAAACAACTCTAGATTTGTGACAAAAATCTCCTTTTAAATATAAGAAAAACACTTACGAATGAATACTAAAGTATATAAATACTCCATTTGTTCAATATTACAAAATATTTATAGTGTTATAATCGTTTTATTTTATAATGTTACGTACATTATAAAATAAAACGATTTGAAAACTGTAATATAAATATATTTAAACATACTTGTTTTATAGCGACAATTTCAAAATTTAATAAAAATATAGAGAAAGGTGGTGCATTAAAATGGTCACTATTTTCTTCTTTTAAAACTGACCTCGCTTAAATAAGAGATAATATCCTAATGCTGATAGGAGTTTCACAAACACTGAAGGAACATACACTGAGAGTAAGTATAAGCTGATCATACAAGGGTTTGTCCTAGCGGGTATCGAACCCAGGACACGTCGCGCACAGTGGGTTAGGTGTGACCTTTCCACTCGGCTATCAGGCCAACGCGACAAGGGAAAACAAATGGCATGACGAGTTTCAGCAAATGGAGGGTTTTCACTGAAGATTAACTTGTGACAGAAAAAAGACCTCCTTCGACTGTTAAAGGAAGCCTTTTCTAAAAGGCACACTGAAACAAACAGTTATCAAGTAACAGTACATGCAACAAGAAACAATTTAGTATTAATGGCAGTATTAGTCACAATACCGACTATCAAATTTTGGGACAATACGCTTTTCACATGTTTGTGGTACAACCCAGTGTCAAAGACGCGTTGTGACACGTGTTCAGGTTTCCTCATTAAGTGAAATGAAATCATTTATTCTGCAAATAGGATATTTCATCACTTTTACATGTCTTTTAAGAGAACGCTGGAGCCGACATTTCCTATCCGACTACCCTGAGAAGAAATGTCGAAACAAACGCAGGGGTCGCAGTCTCTTTTAAAGTCCAGACAATTTTAAAATGCGAGCAAAGTGTATAAACTAATGCAGAGTGTTTTAATGGAATGTATAATATACCTGCTGGCTAAGTTTCTGACACTAATCGCTTTCTCCCCAAGGAAGTGTTGATTTTACTGTTGATTTCATCACAAGAAGTGATTTCGCAAGACGATAGGCAAAGAGGGATTTCAACCTACGGCTTTTGACGCAGCTGGCTAACGAATGTATAACTAGACTATCACTGCCGAGACATTTTTTTTTGTCGTGTATTACAAGTGGAATAGTGTGTTTATTGTCTGCATATTATTCGGTTTTCTGCATACGTAAAAGATCCGGCTGTCGTGGCGTGTCTGCACATTCATATATAGTTAATCAGCTATGTAAAGAAAAATAATCTATTGTCTACTTAGACAACATGAAAAAAAAAACTTAAATATCGCGCCTGTTTTGTGGTTTTCTTGTAAGTTAGCTTTTTTATGATTTCAAACTTGTCCGAAAACTAATATTATACCAAAACGAATAAATCAAATAAACTGTTATCTCTGATGGATGTCACGTCATATCTCATCCTGCTTGCAAACGACATGAAAAATTATAGCAAAAATTAAAACTTTTAAATAAATCATGAAACGAATTTCAATAACTAAACATTAAACGAAAAGATAATTATAATCGTCAAAGCATCAATTGGGTGCAAGGCGGTAATACTTGAGACAATTTTTTGCCCTTAAACAGGTACCTCTCTTTATTGTCAGACGTTGCGCCCCAAAAAGGGATGCAAAAAAAACCCGAGAATTTCGGAACAACTATTAATGGTTGTGGGAACTAAGAATTAAAAGGCGATAAAAAAACTCTTATGCGAACAAGTTGAGACAGGTTGGAATTTTTGGGATTTGTTCAATATGTGCTGAGAAGAATTTGTAGTTAGATTTAGTTCTATTTGTATCTTGTTTCAGCCTTCGTCTTATCCCGTACCTGTTGATACTAGAAAATCTTAATAGTTTCTGTTAAAACCATATTTTGATCACCATGTACGAAACCAAATCTATCTATGTATAATCTTGTTAAGGGCCAATTTTTCAATCGCCAAATTACATTTATTCGACGAATATGTTTGACGTTTTGACAGCTTCCTGAGATAAAAGTTATCTGACGATTGAAAAATCTGGCTTAAATCATATGACCTTGTGGTTTGCTAGACTTAACAATCCAGAGAACCGAATGTCTCAACTGTGCGAGATTAGTCTTAGTCAAAAGTACGTTCAGAGTTCATCTATGGTGACTGCATGGATAGCCGAGTGGTCTAGGTCACCACGACAAAACTGCTCCTGTGGGTTCGACCCCCGCATAAGATAAGCATTAGGTGAAGCGCAGATGACAGACTATCTGTGACGCAGTTTTTAATCTGTGAAAATAAAACCTATGCAATTATATGCAGACTCGACGAATGCTTGTTCTGATGACTTGTGCATATGACTTGTGCATATGACTTAATGTTTGTGAGACCCTGCACGACACAAGGCCTAACTTCCTTATTGCTGAAATCGTCGATCGTGAAAAAGTAATAAATAATTTGTTTCAATACACCAAACGAGTAATGAAACTCTACTCCAAACGAGTCGAGTCTGGATGAGGCTAGCACAGGACCGTAGTAATTGGCACGAGAAAGGAGAGGCCTATGCCCAGCAGTGGGAGGATGAAGGCTGTGGATGATGATGATGACTACTCCAAAAACAACCATTCCATTTTTTTCAAAATTGACGTCACAATAATAAACAATTCAGGAACGTTTTCCTTTAATAATATGATACTTGAATAAGTAAGTATATAAACAAGGAAAAGCAGCGATATTACGTTCGAACCATGAAAGACAGTGCAGCATCGATAAATTCTTTAAGAGCTAGAAAATTCAATGCATGTTATAAAAGTCAAGATATAAAATATAGCATAACATTCTTCTGTCTTGTTTAAGGCTTGGTTTAGGTATTGTTTCCGTAAACTTTTTGTTCTGTTTGTGTAATGATATAAACAGCGCATGTATCAAGTAAATTGATTGAAATTTTATTAATGAATAAGAAGTTATTTGGAATATTACATGGATTGCTGCTGCTCAAAGGAGCGTTCTAGTCGTGGGTTCTTCAAAATCATTGGTATAATGTCTTTCGCAATGAAGAACAATGTCATGTACGACTTAGAATTGTGACTATGCGGTTTCTCTATATATATTTCCTATATACGATTTGATTATTTGATTCTATAGTAGCATTAGAGTTATATGATACACATTCTAAGTTTCAACTATTTACTTGTAACGGTACATGAGATACAGCTTGGTGACAAATGAACAGAAAGATAGGTGTAGATAGAATTACAGAAAGCGGGGCCTCAGTAATAGCGATTCATTTTTTGCGCTTTGACTATGGAATCCCAATCAATTTCGTTTGGACTTAGAGACCTTAGTTAATAACCAATAGACACACTTATCAATCAGTTCAAGAATTCTGACATTTTTTCATCTTTTTACTTCTTAATACTCAAAAAAAAATATGTTGAAAAGCATCTTATTTATTCAGCCCTCAAAAAGTCTTATTTCAATTAAATTAATTAAAGAACGCAAACTAAACGAAAGCCACAAACAACCTTAAAGGATTTACTTGTCAGAACGAGAGCCTTTCGAAATTCTGTGTAATCCTCACTTGTTCTTCATGCATCTATTTTTATGGAGCTTAATATTTTCCATTTCTCAATATACCATCTTGGTAAACAAATACATTTTGTTTTGAATCCTCAGGGAGTAAGGATGGCTGCTAACAGGAGCCTGAAAGCCGCTTCCGAACAATGAATAATGATGTCCTCCCTTTCCATCGTTAAATAAACTATGAGATCGCTTGCAGTCTCCGATACTCACTATTGTTCTGATGCTGCGCTTTTGCTGCAAACTGAATATAAAAATTTCACGCTCCAATCATCTTAATGTCGAAATATACCCTTCTCTTTCCTTCCCCAACACGTTTGCCACCCGTCTCGCTCTGTTTGGAATCCTAGACGCAGCTCTGATATCGACGCAGCCTTATCACTGCCACGCCTACATTTAAATTTTACCTTTATTCTTTAGCGTGTATAGTTGATTTTCGTTTGCAATGACCCCATCTCAGAGGTTGTTCACATACCTGAATGGCCGTAGCGTAGTATTCGAGAATGGGTCCGCTCACATTCACAACAGCAAAGTCAGTGTCGCTTGAGACTCGGTGGCGAGTGGACGTGTGCGTTAATTTTCGCCGAAAGCCGGCGACCGCGTGTGCGGCAGAATCAAAACGAGAGTGACTATCTATCGACAGTCGACTCACATATTTAACCTTTGTAGTGAAGTTTAAAACATGTGTGTTTAGTTTATGTGTTGTGATCGTTGTTCAACTATCGGATATCTGTGTCTAAGGTATGTCGACCAGTTCTGTTTAGTTTTTAATAATTACTAGTAAGGAACGTACAAGACTGATTTCCTTTCTGTATGCAACAACCGGTTTTTCGTCCGGTCAACCGTGGGAAGGTATTTGGTTTGCAATTTTATGTTTGATTGCGTGCATTGTTTTGGTAAGCTCGTTAATATTGTTTTCACGGATTCCGCCGAACATTACATGAAAACCTTGTTTGTTGCCATCCTATTTATTTACGATGTTAGTTCTGTCACGTTTCCAACAAACTTTGTGTTTTGCTTACAGAGTTTTTCAAGAAACTCCATAATTTAAGTTTATTTTGCGTCCGCTGTGATTGTATCATTATTTTGTGATTCATATTGTGTTATTATATTCTCATGTACTTTGTAATTTATTGTTTATACTTGTGTTTGAGATAATTATATAGTTATTGCTGCTATTTCTGGAACGTTCTTTAATCTGTCATCATCATTAACATTATGCCCAGATCTTGTTTTAATTGCTGTCGTCTTGGTTTACGCTTCACTCTCCCAAGCTAAATTACACCTAGTGATAGCAATATTTTTAATTACTTAAAAAACGAAGGATGGAAGATATTTATAGAAATCTAAATCTACAAGATAAAGTGGAAAGTTCTTGTTTGTTTGCGCGGGTTTCGTTAAATTAATTCGAAGGATTCTTGGTTCAATTCTGTCTCGGTCGGGGGTCGAATACTTTTCAACTTTGACAATTAGAGGGGTCAGTAGAAAAAGAAAGTTTGTAAGTAAATAGTTGATAAATAATTTATTTGATATTGTTAGGCTTAATAAATATGGTTATTACAAACATAGTGTATTATAATCTACCCCCATATTTACCGTTTTGATTTATGTGGGTATTTGCGTAGATTTTACTATCTGGAGATGTTAATAGATAAAAACGGGGTGAATAGAGGCATTTTCGAGGCGGATAAAAATACTGTTTCTAGATTTTAGTTTAATGATGTAAACGCATAAGAGGCCCAAAAATTTTTTTTCCACCCTTTTAGAATTCTATTCACCCCGTTTTACGATATTGTACCAGTGTACTCTAAACGAAGGCATTTAAAACGTCTCCCAAGAGCCAGGATTAATATTCCAGGTATGAAAAATCAGGTTGAATTACAAAATTAGAATAGCAAGTGTTTTGCAAAAAAATGTGTGACATATTTTTTTTCTTTTGAATACTTTTGAAGACAATATTAAAGTATTTAAATAACATACCACTCAAAATGTACATTCAAAAATATATACCTACTTTCAAAATACCAAAAATGTTAGTAAATAGTGTTTTTTATACTGAATACTGTAGGACCTGTAGATATACCTGATAAGTCACGAATTAAAAGTATTTCAACGTACATTTTGAGCTGATATTTCCAAAGCACTCTACAAATTATTCTAGTACCTACGAAAGATATTAGTTTGCCTTTATAATCTGAAAATAATTTTCATAATAAATAGGTCCTCAGGTGTCAGGCTTCCGAAACCATCATTATAAACTACTTCGAAATGACAAATTTCGTAGGCTAAGTGCGTGAGTAATGATTCGGAAAATTTACTCTGATTTACTAAAGCATTATCTTAAACTAATACACTGTCCGAAATTCTATTGTTGTTATTCTTTTGCCTTTGTGTTATTTAAAAATCCGGCCAAATTGGATTCCCGACGTTGAGGGACTATTAAATAGGGTAAAAAAAAACAAATTTGCAACAAAAATGCCATTAGTGCCTACCAATTGCAGATTTATCTCGATTTAGTTATTTATTTCTACATCGTAAACAGAAGTAAATGATCGGTGCAAATTTCAGCAGTCTTGCTATCATGGTTCATGAGATACAACCTGGTAATAGGCCGATCGACATCGACAGTCAGAGTCGTATGAGTAATAAGGTTACGATTTTACCTTTTTGCCTGGAACTTTAATAATTTTGACGACATGTAGTGATAGATAGACAGTTACTTTCACATTAATCATGTTAGCAAGTATGTTTATTCTCCCTGTATAAACAATAAAATAAGTACATTAAATATTACATAACCACTGTCTCTAATATTAGCTACAACAAAGATATTTTATAAGCAAAGAGAGCTTATCAAAACAAAACGTTATAACATGATATCACTAGCACCCACATTGTAACAATTAGACGAATATTATCAAACTTCCTCCTATCAGACCGTGTACCACGGCATCTTACGATTAAACTGTCAAACGTGGAAGCGAGAAAGCAGCACATATCGTAGAGCGCCATCTTACTCGCACACATGCATCCATCTAGATTTAAAAGAAAGTGGTAGGATGTTTGATAACATAATCATTTAAACCTAATCTTATTTGATAGCGTCAGTGAAAATAATGTGGATTTAAAATCGGTTATTTTTATGACGTTTTCGTCAATTAGGTTACACCAATTTATATAGGTACATTAATCTGTGCTATAAAAGTTGTTGCGAAACTGATAAAATTATGTTACCTGGGTGTGTTACTTATCATATACATTTTTGTATACATACATTTTAAGATACTGTGGTAAGGAGTATAGGGCCTAATAAGTCATCTTGAAAATGGATACTCATGAAATTTTGTGTGCATATTTGTTAGGTCTGAGAATAGGAAAAGTGGTCTAGCACTTCTTCACCAGATATTCCCTAGAAATAAATTATGTGGCAAAACAATTTTTGCATGGTCAGCTAATAAAGACAAGATATGTATATCTAATAAATAATTTCAAAACTGTTCACAAGCTTTAATACCAGGAACAAAGAGTTCACAGCTAGCACATTCCGAAGTATAATATGCAGATAAACTCTAGTACAAATATGTAATAGCTAATCAAAAATAAAATAGTCTTAGCGGGAGTTCTTGTACAAATATAATTACTTAGTGTGGTCTGACCTAATTTCACACGTGTTCTTATCGACTTATAAATACATTAAAACAACGTAATAGTTTAGTATTGTTGTATTTATTGATTAAAGTAATATATGTAATTTATAAAGCGGTTTAAAAGTCTATAAAATATCTCCTTCTCTCTCCCTCGCAGGGGTATTATTGTTGAATTATTGTGATAGCAATATTGCGGGTATAATTGATTTCTAGCTGTAAGGAAAAAAACATTTATCTTTTTTTTGTATTACTCGCGGCTTCAGCCGATTGGACATAGGTTAAAGCTGTAAAAACATCATTCATCTTTAACGAAGTCGCTACTTCCTTACCACATTTCATCGAAATAGGTCTAGCCGGTTGAGCGTAAAGGGGTAACAAACCACACAAAAAATATAAATTAACATTATTATGAACATTCGTAAATATATATCTATTATATAACATCGGTATGAGAAGTAAGTAAACATATTGTTAGGAAAACCTGTCCAGTAATGAGTAATAGATCCGGTTTTTGTTTAGTGACAGGTGAGGACATAGGTCAGTATGACCGCTGGCCCTACTGGGACTTACTATGAAATATTACTTTTTTAGCCTGTGACATGTTAACTACGGCTACATTGGATGGCTTTTCCAGTGTTTTGTTTTTTTGAAGGTAGAAATAAATAAAATACTTTACGTTTTTATTAAGGGTATGAACACAAAGAGTAAAACGGAGGCTATCACTGAGGCAACGCCGTCATCGGTCTGTATCCCATGGAATGTGATAGCTGGCAGTAAAAAAAACACGAAGTATAGCAATGGCTTGTTACGGTTATAAATTTGAGGGGATACGCATGAGTATGAAACGCACTTGACCAGTTAATTTTGTCAAAATTGTTGACACCTATTGACAATGAGTTATACGGACTTTAGATACTTGACGTATCGTCTTAATAGCCTAACAAACTATTATTGTGACAAAACAACACTTAAGTTTTGTTTATTTATTTTCTAACCTTGTAATACTTAAGAGATAATGCCACCTATAAAATGTTGAAAATAAACATCGATATTTAACGATTGCAATACTAAGCTTCTAATTAACAAATCAAATGATATTAACTGACATTTCTCAGATAGACAACTCACTCCAACTAAAAATTAATGTATGTTAATATTTTTTTAACAAATAAATAACTGGAATTTTACTTGAATTCTTAAAATGTTGTCCATTTGTAGCCTTTGTCCAATTATCACAATTGTAACTTCTGAATTTTGGTGTAAAAATCTAAACATCAGCGGTGGAATCAAGGCAAGAGAAAGACTGCACCGATAGCCTATGGTCGCCGGTTTGAATCCAAAGTGCGCGGCGTTGTTCAATAATATGTGTGATCCACTAATACTTGTTCTGAGTCTGGATGTCTTTGTGCATGTGACTTGTTTATGAAATCCAGTTTGACATGCCAATGCTTTGCAATCCTTCATACATCGACTGCGGGCTTCCACCGGCCAGTAGTGTCAGCCGGTGGGTCATTTCTCGTGTTGTTAAGAGCGTCGGTCTCCTCGCCTCATATTGGGACCACATCCATAGCACCGAATGCGGCCCCCACCATGGATTTATGACACCCCTTGCGACACAAGGATTAAATTCCTTAATGCAGTTACTAATCAAAAGACAACTAACAAAAGGTTTTAGTATTTCAGTACTATAGTTTTCTTTTCTCTGAACTTGTCTCATAGCTATAGAAAGTTAATGCGGAAGTGTTTACTATAATAGGTATTTTATACTCTGTGTACAGGATGCTCATATCGGCTGCAGATTAGTTCCAGACAAATATTTGCCAGTTCCACCAGATATGTTAGTGTGCTTATCGCAGTAAAATAAAATAAACAGAAGTCCTGCTTGATAAAAAAAATGTGAAATTTTAAACAGAAATATTTTTATTTTATGTTGGTGTGCTCTTGTACACATATAGAATTATAGAATATTTATTTTTATAACTGTATTTTCAGGGTTTCAAACCCAAAGAGTAGAAATGGATCCCTATTACTGAAGCTTCGCTGTCCGTCCGTCTGTCTATCCGTCGAATTGTTTGACTAGCTACCACCTGGACAAAGTCAAAGTCCAATTACTTTTCAGTAACATATGGTGACAAAAGTTCTTTAAGTTGTTGGTAAAATAGTTAAGCCATCTTAATCATAACATAATGACATTCAAATTCATTGCTTTATTTTTTAATAGCTCCAGTTATCTCCACGTACACCATTATTAAACCAATAACTATAAAAAATGTTAAAACTAAAATCTATTTCAAGATATTGTTTTTTGAATCGCATACGTCATTTGTTTGTCTTAAACAGTACAAACACAGGAATATCTACTTGAATACAATAATTTTATTTATTTATCATCACGTTTCTTATCACGCATTTCATTGGACCTTCTGCATCGTATCTTACAATGGCAGTGTTCAACTGTTTGCACATTTTGCCGGCCGTCTCAATACGAATATTATAACCGAGAATAGCGAAATGCTTTTGTTTAGATCTTATCAACAAAATACTTGTTTACCTGGTAAGCTAAAATGTTTCTGCCGAGCTATAATAATCCGTGTTTCGATGGACAAGAGTTTAATTTCGTATGATGACTCAAATTTTGTTGCAGCAATAATTGTAATTAGTTTTGCAGTGTCAGTTGATACTGTTTGTTGCTGAGTTGCATTTGTTTTGACGCATGCATGTAGCTTACTTTCCTTGTTTAAATTGTAAATATCACTGCTGAATTTGAGGTCAACTAATTAGAGAAATCCTAGCCTTTTTAAAAATTGCTAAGAATAGGAAATATTAATAAAGATGTTTAATCGAGTTTCGTGGGTGTTAGACTTTGTTCAGAGAGCTTACTATCACCTCTTGAAGGATCTAATATTGTTGCGGATGTGAAAGGGATGTTACTCTTCGCCGAAAGTTAGGGTCTACGTTTCCACACCCAAAGCAGTATTGCTTTGGACTTTGGACGTGGTAGTAGACTCTTAGATAAACCTTTCAAGCAAATCAAATCAATGTTTCATTACTTCATTTTTATTTTCATATAATTATGTATACATATCATCATCGTCACCACAGCCTTTGTCCTCCACTGCTGAACATAGACCTCTCTTTTTTTCGTACCAATTTCTAAGTTCCTGTGCCAGCCTCATCCAGACTCGACCCAAGACCTTTACTATGTCACCGACCCATCTTACTCCTTTAATACATATAACCAAACTTAAGTGTTCCCCATAAGTACTTAAGTATAACACACCTAGCTTTCTTTTTTCGTTTTCTCCACGTCAAAATGTGATCGATTGCCTAAATATTATGGTAATTTATCACTTCATAGTTGACGTTTGACTTGGCAATCAGGGAAGGCGTATTGCACGTAAATGTTACTATAAATCTAAGGTTTTGTGTATAGTGAAAGGGGTTGAAATAGGGCAGATCAATCTTTGATATTTTTGACAAGAAAATCTTGGGAAAAATGTTTAAATAAAAAAGATTCTGACATCCATGTTTATAATGAAGATGACTTCAAGTATTATATTATTAACTGTGCTACCCAAATACTATTTGTTAAGATAAAAACTCAGTTTGAAAATATAATGTGGCAGAAAAATAAAAATAAAGATAACTAAATCATGTTTTTTAATAAACTGGAATATAATTTTAGACATTGTAATTGACTTACTTTTTGTTCATTAACTTGTCTGCAGCGGCCATCAGTCCTTCGACAGTCATGGCAACCTCACTGCTACACCACCTTGCTAACTGTACAAACTATGTCGATCACTCCATACTGATCGTAATAATCTTGTTTATATCTGGGTACCTACCTACTTATTAAGATTTTAAAAGCCAAGGCGATGTAGGCATAGGACTAGAGATGATTGCAATCTAAAATTGCGTCAAACATGTTTATTAAAGGCACTTGGTTATAATTAAATTGCTTACAATATATTTTAAATGATCTCAAATCAATCAAAATTCTGTCGACATTATAATTGGTGAAATTTACTTTCAGATTGTAACAGTTCCACTGTATTAGCTAGCTAGGTACGGATATTGCAAAACCGGTCTTTACCGATAACCGGACTTTTGCTAGACGTTCTGGTATTTGCTATAAAAATAGGAATTTAAAGCTACTGTTTATTTGATAGTCGGATCAAAGAGTTGCATTCTTTGCGGTCCAAAATATTTTTATAGTATGCTTTTTATTAAATACTCGTTGGTTGACATTTTTCGGTCAATAACCCGAGTAAAGTTTTATATTTTTTGGTACCTACCTTCACATGTGTGGGTAGGTTTTCCAAGTATCCGAAAGGGTTACCCGGTACACGATGGGTAAAGGAAGGATCATGGGTGGGTTTTAGTCAGTAGAAGTCTGACACTCTTTTCCGCTCATCCCAAAGCGGAAGGAGTCATTTGTTTTCCAAGTGTACAAATAAGGTATAATAATATCGTTGTGGGTATCTACGAGGGGGTCATATGACACTTTTTATGACCAGATCCTATTAATTTCTATTCATTATGGAACAAAAAGATCTCACAGCCCAGAAGGAGATGACAGGATGAATTCGATTCCTCATTACAAAACAGTCCATTTTTAGCTAAAGATCTGGATACAAGGAAAAAAGCGGAGGTAGCCCTTTTGTCTTGCTGTGGATCATAACCAAAAAAAAGTTACGAGTAAGACTGTAATACATAAATTTTCTCAAAATAAAATTGCCTACTTTTTCAAAGTAAAAATGTTCTTAGTAAGGACTAAAACAAAATTTTTTGTACTCAATATATTCCGTCCACAGCCTTAAATATATTGTTCTGTGTACAAAATGGTAGGTACTAAGGCAGTATGCTCTGGGACAATGTTTTAAGCACAAAGGGACAACAATCCTTATAAAGTGCAGGCCCCGCGATGCGTGTGATGCGGGACTGACACTCACACCGACGCGTAACAATTGCATCATAAAGAGGCCATTTTATGGTGTGCTTTGAATTTCCGTTTCTTTTAGGAGGCCGTTTTACTGTGTAAATTGTAATGTTTTAAATTTTTCGGTTTGGTTTCAATGAAGGTGCATGTTTGTGAGTAAAAGTAACTTAATTAAATGATGCATCGTTTTGCTCACGCGTATTTATCGGGATTGTTGTTAGTCAAACTGTCACGCTGCTGTCGCTTGAATACGGACTCCGGTTGGGTCCGAAACTAGTCGGGCAATCCCGATAAATACTCGTGAGTTAATCGTTGCAAATTTTAATAATAAATCATTCTCACGATATTTTCTATAAAAAAGTAACTAAAGTTTAATGTACTTAACTGGATAAGGAGTTTTATTGGTTGTTTGATTAAGGATTTGTTTTGATACAAACTCTATTTTAGGTTAAAATGAATAGGACTGCTGTTCATTCTGTGGAAGATTTATAGTTTTCTCTCTAATACTCTTTTACGCAATAAATCAACGACTAAAACACTATGAATAAAATAAACAACAAAAATATTTATCTAAAATATATCAATCGATCAATCAACGTAAAAGCGTCTAATTAAAGACACCAGTATCCTCCTACGCGATTGAAATAAAAACCACTACAACACTAATTTAAATATCACCGTACTTAACCTAACACGATATAGGTGTGACAGCTGTCATGTAGGACGCGTTCACACTGACGTGTGGGTATCACTGGCCTTTATTATCGTACGCTGGATAACTTGAGCAGTACATCTTTGTGGGCATTTGAAGTGCACCAAGGTGGATAAGTATTAGAATCACTGCACGGATAGATGATCACCATGGAAGTGTTGCTGGTTTGATTCCCGCATCGAAAAAGTATTTTTGATATTCGCAATTTTTTTTGGAGTGATATCTTTTTGTATGTGATTGAAATGTTTATGACCTCCTCTATACCATAAAATTTTCTACTATGCCAATACTTCAAATCGGCCTTTTGCAGTCTGTAGAATTGTTAACAGTTGAAAAATTTCAGTGTCGATCACTGTTATTATTTGATTGTCCTCGACGCTAAAATAGCGACGTCAAAAAACATCAAGAAATTAATAGTTACTACTCTTCCAGCGTACTATAATACAGGTCTTTGGTGGGTATACATTTAATGTGTGTTTTATTGTTATCGCCCACTTGCGAATGAACTGAACGTAGTCAACGTAGGCGCCACTGACAACCGAAGAATTTCGAGTATTTTTATTTTATCTTCTTAGATTTACATCGGAGTAAATAAGTCAGTAACAGTTTGGGTATGTGCGTCATAATTTATTTTCGTAATAGCCTTGAAAATGTTTTGAGATCAAGAGATTTCTTTGTCTTTTTCCTATATCGTCAGTAAAGAAAGTATGTTTCTGGATTTGCTTTTTGAATGTTTTTAAGTGTAGGTTTCTTGTTTCTTTATTTTTGGATATGAGTAAGAAAACAGAAGTTTCCAACAATTTTAAGGTAATGATGAGTCGTCAATTGCTATTTTTGTCGAATGAGGATCTCAATAAATTCTTTGTTATTTCCCACACGCTTTGTCATAAAAACGAACAAAGGCTGTAAAGTCCTGGAACGAGATACAAACTTTAATTGGTTGAAATAAACTGCACTTCTGAAATATTTGGTTATAAATTTGGTAATTTAATTTCTGTAATAATAATTGATGTAATGCGCAATTCAGTGACGAACAACACTTTAAAATTTACTTTGCCCTAGCTGATGCCCGCGGGCCCGCCCGCTTAAAACCGAAAATGATCCCTCAGGAACATCAAATCGGGATAAAGACTGTCCTTTGTGTTAATCCTGCTTATAAACTGTCTGTGTTGTGTTCAGCGCTTTTGGCATGAAAGAGAAAACATGAAAGAGAAAGAGGAAACTTTTGCGTTTTAATATTAGTAGGAGAAATAAACGTTTATAGCAATTCTCATAGGAATTTAAAACAAATGTAAAGAATACGTTTCTTTGAAATAAATCAGGTATATTATTCTTTCTTTGAAATAAGTTAGGTTTATTACTTCCAGTTCGGTGTACCAGGCGCCCATGACATCTAGGCAGTATGTGCAATGTTTATTTCATGCGCCGTCTATTGCTTCAGTGCGTTCCCGGATTGATTTATATTACTGGCTAGTGGCAATGCTGCTTGTTATAGATAATACCGGGATAAATATGCCCATACCAATGATGTAGGACGGGAATAGGTTATAAATAAACCCACAGTTCAGATTATCGTGTGGATTTATGATTGTTTTCTTTAAGGGTAAAATTGAAAGCTTTGTATACTTTTATTGCAGTATCAGGTAAAAAGGACATACTCATTATATTAAACTAACTCACAGCTGTTCAAAGACCTCTTCCATATAGGGTATGATTAAAGATTATTCACCACGCTTGGTCATCTTAGGTTAGAGATTTCAATTACCAATACGGGTAGATACCTACTTATAAGTGTTAAAATATAAAACTTTATCATTAATTGCTTCCATAAATCACTCAACGTCACTTTGTCGGCCTTCTCAAGATATTTTAGGTCCAATACTATCCAAACTGAATTCAGCTGAAGATACCTACGGTATCAAGAAGTTAGAAGATAACTTCAAAAGGTCGAACTTAAAATCCAACCATAACAAGAAGCTCGTGGGTAAACTACAACTGCTCAAGTTGCTACGGTGGGTCCATGTATGAATCCTTGACAGTCTTCATAGAAAGAAGCTAGGAAGTCTAACAATCAGTCTGCAGGAGTCCAACTAAAGGGTATCGAGTTGCCCAGGGTTGAGGAGATCAGATTGCCAAGGCAAAAAGGTTGAGGAGATCAGACAGGCAGACTTGGCTGCATCCAGTTGAACTAGAAGCCGACCGGAACATGGTTGGGAAGAGGCAACGCTGATGATGACTATGATCTACTTAAAGTGAAGTCCAATTTGTCAGGTCACAGAGACCAGATACATATACAACCTATAATAACCACGTCTACGTTCAACTCATTATCTATTCAAAACGCACCATGAATCTCATTATTACATAAATTATTCAGGTTGACTGCGATGTAACCATAACCGCTAACGAATGATTTAAACCTGTAACTTTGCACTTCACAATGTGTGGTTTGCGGTCTCCGCTTGTGGTCTCCGTAACTTTATTCCAGAAAAATATAAATAAAAACCTTTGGAAATACGAATACAAATAATTGAGATAGATACATTTTTAACTTACATTGTTACAACATTTCGATTAACAACACAGTAGAAAACGGCCCTCTTTGCCGTACGTCTCCTATAGCAATATACAATAGTAAAAAGTTGTTCTGCACGTTTCAGCCCATACAACACGACATGATCCTCTACAAATTTTCATCCGACAACAATATAGTCTACCCGAAACTCCTCCACATCCCTAACTCCAAAAAATATCTCACTTCATAAACTCCGGTACATTTTGAGCACAGTTCCATCATTTCGATCGGGAACCAGTAAAACCACATTGTAGGGAACTATCGGTAACTCTCAAAACTTTGTTTGCTTAAGACGAAGTTAGGTCGTCGACGGGCGCTGTCATGTCGAACAAAAAACCGACCTCGATTTTGTTTTGTGACACTTTGAACGGTGTAATATAATTCTTCCGGGGTATGAGGTACTTGGTATCGAGTTTCATTGTTAAGCTAAAGATTGTTAGTTATAGGCATATTTTATTTTTCCTTAGTGAACCTACTTATGGTTGTCGAATCTGTTAAGGGATTAGAATTTGACATATTTAATTGGAGAGCGTTTACGACAGTTTTTCTTTTCTATGTCAAATTTTAAATGAACGCGTTTTAGACAGATACGGCAGACTTTGTCTGCTTGCCAACAGGTTGAAGGGCAACCTGAGCGTGATGAATTGCTATGCATTGCCGCTCACCGACTAAATGCAAGAGACGTTGCAGTTGCAGTAAGAGTCAGTATCCTTTCCTCTCTCGAGAAGGTCCATGAGGGTTCATGAGGATACCCCCGCCTAACCAATAAAATGATCGAAGTGCAGTCTGATCGTTACGTCAGACACTCAAAACATTTAATTATTGTTTTATGTCTTTCATCATTCACTCAGCCATTTATATCTATCGCATTATAAAGATCACCACAATCATTACAAT
Source organism: Trichoplusia ni (assembly GCF_003590095.1). Classification (NCBI taxonomy): domain Eukaryota; kingdom Metazoa; phylum Arthropoda; class Insecta; order Lepidoptera; family Noctuidae; genus Trichoplusia; species Trichoplusia ni. Next base: position 22,135,755 of record NC_039478.1, read on the forward strand.
ACGTCATTACTTTTTACTTACTTAGTAAGTATATGTTCATTGTTTTTCTATCTTCAGTTATTTGCTATAATTGTTCTATAGTTCTTAATAGTCTTATAGGTACTAAAATAATGACTCCTCTTTCGATTTCCAATAAAATGATTTTACCTCCATCCTAAACTTGGGCCTTGACGATATGTCACAATACATCAAGTTAATGAACTCCAACCTGACAGCTCACGGGTCTAATGAACTGAAACAATACAAGTATATCACCAAGTTCTTACTCACGAGGATATCAAGAGGTATGTGAATTGAGAAACTTAGGACAGCTTAGATAATGTCACAATGATTTAGAATAGAAAACTTTAAACGTTTGCGAATAGGATTCCTTTTCGATCACAGACGTAACTTTGAATTTTCATTCTGATGTATTTGAGCATTCGTCAGTGTAAAAGACTGGAGAAATGAACTTGTAAGTCCAAGATACTTAATTAATACTGCACACTTACAGAAACACTAAAATTAACTTAACCTCAAAAATAGTTGGTAGTATTGTAAAATATCACCTAATGAATTATTTTGTCTCCGAGGCCTAAAACTTGTTTCTTTTCTTGTTATTAATTAAGTAAACATTACCGATTTTTGGTACTAGTACTTTCAAGTATCATAGAAATATTCATGATTTTTGTGTTTTTCTTTACTCTTGAAGTGAGACTTCCAATGAATGACGTACATCTTCCACTTTTCCATCGATTTGTTAATCTGGGACAGGTTATAAACTTCCCGAATTTGCCCCCCTTACTTTCAAAATGAACTGAAAACCATCTTTGCTACGCTCAGACAAAAGTTCAAAATCATCATGAATACAAAAATGTATGACGTCATAGCAATGACAAATAATACCAAGAATCTGATTGGTAATGATCATACGTGGCACGTATTGAATTAATTTGCTTGGAGGTGTTGGCGTGGGCTTAATAACTTACTGACGACATTTCCTGTCGGCAAATCAGTTTGACATTGGTCTTAGATATTAAAATAAGCTTCTTTTTGTTATCCTTGTAAAATGGTGGACCTCTGATATCAAACAAAATTTCTTGCTTTGTTATATTCTCATGCACTTGAATTGAAAATAAGTGTTTTTTTGGAATTAATTCCTTTGCGCATTGGTGATTTTCAATTGAACTGTATTTCAGTCTAACTGCTTTCTTAAAAACGTAATTTAACGTCATATCAAAGTTTCCTTCGAAACAGTATTAGACGATCACGTAGGTATAGTTCTGGATGTATAAAAGCACCATATCCATAAGAAAGTTGGCAATATCAATCAGAAATTCACATTTAAAGTCATTAAAGAAATCAGAAATCAGAAATCCGAACTCCACAAAAACACATGCTCACCATCCGCTTGGAAAGCCACATTTTTTATCCTGCAACTCACCTAATGACACAAATTGATTTCTCAGATACTTTCCAGTCCGTCCGTCTGTCTGATTCACAAATACACTAGATACCAATGCAAATTCACCGGCTGACATACCAACGTACACCTCGGCAGAATAAATTAGGCATAACTTGAAGCAAGGACATACTGCTTTATCGCCTGTTGATCGACGGCGAATTTTAAGTGCGTTGTGTAATATCGTGTATTAGTATTTGAATTGCTTTTGAGACGTGACGCGACTGCGGGGTGATGTTAGATAATGTTTGGAAGGATGTTGCTTTGAATTGCGAAAGTTTAAAACTTTTAGGATATTTGAAAGAGGTTTTGCTGCGTGGTGCTGCTTGTTTTTTCGTTCTTCGCGAGGAGACCTCCTTCTTGGAGACCAATCCAATGTATGACTATTTGTTTAAAAAAACGACTCTCGCATTAAATAATTAAATCTTTTTGTCGTGAGGTTTCTCAACAACAAACATTTAAACCACATGTACAAAGACACAGGGTTAGCATATGTGGATCACATTCAATGCTTGTTCTATGCGAGCATCGAACCCACGTGCTGAGTGGGTTTGACGTGGAGGTCTCAACCACTCAGCTATCTACTTATTAATTTCAACCTCATTCCCAAACACTATTAAAAGCTCGAACCTTTATTCCCTACTATTCCTACCGGATGAACGTCTTCCCCTGAAAATCCTACCTGTGACCTCGGTCTTTTATTTTAGGTACCCCTTTACGTCTATCGCAACAAAGTGACCGACAAATCATTACGTCGCTTTCCGCAACACGCGTTTCCTCTATGTAAAATTGTCTATTGTTTTCCAGAAACGTGATTAAGTAATAAACGTAGACTTTCTCGTTTCTAATTTATGGTAGTTCGTGTTTTGTCTGTTAGTAGCCTTTTGTGAGATTACGTTTTGCAATACTAACCACCATTGTTAATACCCTTTTTTATACTGTCTTAATACTTGTCTCTTTGTACTTAGCTCGTTGAATCTACTAATTTCATGGCTGTACCATCTTGTTCATAAAGACTAGGGAAATTTTGAAAATCGATAGTTTTGTAATTTTTGAATTATTTCATTAAACCTGCACGAGCACACTTGAGAATTTTGCAAGGGTCACGATAGAGCCTTCGTCTTTTACAAACTGACTAAATTTTGTACAATTTCAATTTTTTATGTCAAAGACATTTTAAGGCATAAAAGCATTTACCAAAGGCATGAAATTAAGAAACCTCCTAATACAGAATTAACAGCTTACTAAAAACACTACAATTTTTTTCTAAAAACAGCGAAACTAATGATATACAATTAAAATGCCGACGATAAAAAGTGAAATGGCCATATAACAAAATTAACCTTTCTCACAAACTATAACATAACAGAACGCAACAGTTTTTATAACAATTAAACGACGGTTACGTACACCTGCAGTTAATGTCAACGGACAGTAACTGGTTTAAAATACCAAGTGTTGAATAATCATGCTGCAGAAATGAAGTGGTGTGGTATTACAGTTATTACGTTAAGGAGAAGGTCAAATGGGTAGTTCTTATTTCCATACTAATATTATAAATGCGTGTGTCTGTCTGTCTCGCAATCACTCCAAAACTACTGAACTTATTGTAATGTAATTTGGTACACAGATATCTCGAGAAAGGACATAGGCACATCTGGAAAATCTAAGTACATCCCTTCTAGCTAAGTGATATTTCGACAACCATCAGCTTCAATACGGTCGCATGAAGTTGCATGGAAATATCATTTCTTATTATATTTCCTACTAGCTGTTGCCCGCGACTTCGTCCCCGTGGTTAGAAGATATAAGTTATGATTTATATCTGCCCTGTTTTTTTCCACATTTTGTATTGTATCTTCGCTTCTAGAAGTCGCAGCGTGATGGAGTATAGATTAAAACCTTCCTTGATGAATGGTCTATTCAACACAAAAAGATTTTTTAAATTTGAACCAGTAGTTTCTGAGATAAGCGCGTTCAAACAAACAAACAAACTCTTCAGCTTTATATATTAGTATAGAGTATAGATATTATTAATGCGTAAGTATCTCTGTCTGTCTCGCTTTCACGCCAAAAGAACTGAATTGATTGTAATGGATTTTGGACGTTGCATGGAAATGTCATTTCTTTCTAATTATATACGTATACCTATTATCGCCTTTCAAATTCGAAAAAACAATGTAATTCAGTCAATCTTATCAATAAATAAGTCTCAATACATTTTACCACACCTTTTACCAGTATAACATATTCAACGCTAACAGACTAGTCGAGCCCTAGAAATTATAATAAAAATCGTCCCTTAACAATGAGTTCGACAAATTTTTGTAGATATTAAATTTCAGTTCCGGTAAACTGTTTGGTAAATACCGAACAAAATCCCATTTTCTCTAGTAAAGTAAATAAATCTGAATCTGTTTAAAAAGGACCTTTGAATGTTCACTTATGTATCAATGTCATGTGATTGCAAAAGAAGTGTACATTCAGCTCCCAGTTTTTATTTAAGAGAAAACCTACGAACTTTTATTAATGTGCAGCTCAGTAATAAAGACTCTTTGACAAACAGACGTCCTTATTGCAATTTCATAAGGTTTAATTTGGTTTACCTTTAGCAAGTTCAGTCACTTTAATATGTTCTTCGGTTAAATGCAATTATTAAACGTTTTCATGGTGTGTCTGGTTTTGTAATCAGTTTTTAAATAGTGATTAGATATTAAGGGGGCATGATTTCGTGAGGAGTTACTTTTTAATTAATTCGAAGAAAATTGTGATAAGAAATTATTATAAAAGGAAGTGACAACGACAAAATTTTGCACTATGTGGGTGGTTTTCTTCATAAATTATGATTGAGTAAATAATATTGTTTAACAGCCATAACATACACCCAACTTCAAACACTCATCTACTGAACCAAAATTGATGAAACTTTCATGAAACCTAATGACGGCTATTTAATGTAAATCTTAAAAAATATGTTTTTGTTACCTACCGACCTACTTAAGAAGGTATTACCAGAAAATTGAATTTAATTCGACTTATAATAGAATTAGAAGTTTAAAGTTAACTAAACTTTGAGAACTAACTAATAGGATTTGAGTAGAACTAGCCGTTATATTTAACCTTCTGACCGTGTGAACGCTAAGCTTTCCAGCTTGCTAGATAAAGTTGGCTAACTTTAACTTTGGAGTATTCAGCTAAAATCTATTAGCACGTCGTTAGCTAAAATTACTTAAGATTATTAGGAAAATTATTTATTGATGCAGCAGTTTACTCTCGCGTATTTATCGGAATCGCGCGACTAGTTTCGAACCCAACCGGAGTCCTTAATCATGAGCTGACGCGGCGGGGTAAATGAATAATTGTCACGATAGTGTTAATACAATATATAAATAAATAGGACAAGCTGGTAACATATTTTTTCGGGAATAACTTACGCTTCTGTACTTCGGGTTACTTTGAGAAGAGAACCAGTTAAGTGCGAGTTGTTCCCGCGACAAGGAGTTTCCTAAAATAGGGTAAGATAAGCAAATTTGAAAAAAATGTAGTCATTATTTATTTTATTAAAACTGTTGAGGACTTTGTTTGACGATTTTTTTTTTCGGTAGAGTGGTATTTCATTAGAGCGTTACCAGATATACATTATCAGTCAGAACAGGCTAGCAGTAACGGTTCATGTGATACAAACTGGTGACAGACGGACATACAGCGGAGTCTTTATAATAAGGTTCCGTTCAAATTGTAATAATGCTCTAATCAAAAATTGTATGGAAAGACGAATTTTTTGAAATTTACTTTTATGATTTGTATTTTTTTATACAAAAAGTATATTTACAAAGCAGAATAGTTATTTTTGTAAAATATATAGAACTGTAATCGCTTTGCGAGTAATTAGAGCTAGACCCATTGGCACACTTATTTACATACCGGATTTATTTACAATGTTGATTGCCTCGGCGGGTATCAAAGGATTTAATATTAAAATTTTAACCTGATTGTGAGTAATTAATCCTTAGTTCCATTGTTACACTTAACACGATTTACTTTAGGTACCAAATATAGGCATATTATAATTATACTAGCAGGAGTCGATTTCGTTCAGAGGTATTATTTGGGTTAATATTAATATATTATTATGCCTCTGATACTCCAAAATAGAAAGGTTTACTGATGAAAAAAGATCCTGAATTATCGCTCACAATGTCACAAACTTTGAACTCTTAATAGTCTTCATCTTAATACAAATAAATAACATGTCCCGTTGTTTGTCAGCGATGAAAGTCCTAAATTACTAAACCGATTTTAATAAAACTAGCTCACTGTGTGCAGTTTGATCCAAATTGAAAGACAGGATAGTTTCCATCTTATTTAATATTAATTTGTTCAAATTATCTGTCGAGGCAAGCTAGTGTTCCTATATATTAAGTTGCCAATGATACTCCTACAGACCACCAAACCTTTATAAATATAGACCTCTCTATTACCTTCTTATAATCAAACAATTTTTTCTCATTTCAGCTGTATTTTTTCCTTTATAAACTTAAAATAGTCAGTGTCTCTCGCACTGACGTAAGGCTGTTAACGATACCCCATCCTACGCAGCAGTGCTAATGCGTCTCCATTGTTTAATTCTTCATTATGTAGATAGATTTAGAATCCAGAGGATCTACAACCTCTTAAAGAATTATGGTTGTGGGAGCGTGTATGAAGGATTGCAATGTATTGCCATACACCGACACAAAACGCGGATGACGTAGTGCGGTGGTTCAGGTTTAGTCAGTAAGAGTCTGACACTACCCATTTCCTCCCCCGAGAAAGTGGGTTTCTATGAGGATTCCCCAGCCTTACAAAAAATAATGGTTGTTGAAGCATGACAGCGCGCTACACTTTATAGCAGTGTCGCTCTCTTTCGCACCTGCAATTAATATGCATATAAGTCGTGGCAGTTTACAGAAATAGCCAAAATTCTATATACCTAGGGTTGCTGTCATAGTCTTAAGTAGTAGTAATTGTTTCTTTTTTGGTATGTCATAGCTTAGGTTATGTGTAATTTATAGATTAATGTTGTTGCCCTATTTGAAGACTTTAGTCAGAGGTTTGATTTTGCAATCGATACATTTAACGAGAAAGTCAAATAAAGTGAAAATTAAATAGAAATCGTTACAACTTTCAATGAAAACTTATGAAATTAATTGCTTTGAACAGAGCCTTTGAATTAGAATTGATTGGAATACTAAATTCTATTACCTAAATTGCGAGAACAAAGCTAACGCAAAAATATTACATAAAAGAAAAAAAAATAGGTTTTCTCTCTCTTACGTTGCTATGAGCAGAAATACTTTTACATGCCAAATAGGCACGTAGTTTAAACATTTGTTTTAATCAATTAGTTTTTTTTTCTCAAAAAAACTTACAACATTTCGCTAAACTTGTTTTTTTATGCGTTAAATAAAATTGTTTGACCCAGTCCAAAGTTGAGGTGACAAAAATAACCTTTTTGAAGTAGTTTGAAATTATTCAAGCGTTCACACGTAATGAGAAATTAGTAAGCTCTTGTAGTAAGCTTAACTAAATTACAAATAATCAATTTATCTTACAAAAGGAGACTCAATACAAACATCAGTGACAAACAGTCGTTCACATTTCACAAACAATTTAAAAGTTCACTCATTTTATAAAGCGACGCAATATCGAATATTTTTCTATAAATTTTCAGTATAAATAAACTGAGATCGCAATCACATCAGCTTTTCAAACTGCCCTACACACGTTTAATCACTTTAATGCACTGTACAGCCGCGTACAAACGTTTCAATAATAAAATCGCTTAAATTGAAAATGCTGGTTTTTCCTTCGTAATTACGTGCTGCGTACCGATGACAGTGTACTGGTGCGCGCAAAAGTGCTTCCCCATCCCTTCACTCGAATGAAAATAGACTAACGAACTCTCTGCAGTGATTTATAGAGCTGTTTTCGAAAAAAAATGTTCTTTTTTTCGTTTTTCTTCAGACTTAGCATTCGGTACCGTTTTTGCTTTGTTTTTGAAGCGCTCGAGATCCTGCGTAACTTTTTATGTGTGTATTTTTTTTTATATAAAAAGTTGCACACGTACTTTTGTTTGAAGTTTTATTCAGATTTGTTGACTGCAGCTGGATTCTGTGAATTTAGTTTTTGAAATAGTGGCACAATAAACTGAAAAATATAACGTATGATTTTTACTCTTTATTTTTATAGAAAATTCTTAATTAGGCTACTAGTTAAGTAAATTGGGAAAGTCAATATGAAATTTACCTCCGGGCTTGTTACCTTACCACACATCTTCCTGATTATTTGACTAGTACTTTTTCAAAAGGAAACCATGTGCAGGTATATTTTAAAGCCGCCGTGGAACATGGCTTACAAGGGTGTCTCTTTTGTCCGCATGTAGGCTTCAGTTGGCCAATACAATAAAACACCTACCATACCTAAAATAACATCTTAAACTGGGAAACTAACACGACCCGTTGGTCTAGTTAAATTAGTAAAAACATTAGATACTATTTACTAACATATTTCAAATTGATTTAATAAACAAAAGTTGAATAACTGTCAACAATAATCAAAACCACACTATTTAGTTCCCTATGTTTAAATTGCTTCGCTAAAATAATATTTGCTATATTTTGTAACTAATTATGTTTAACAAAAGCCATGGACAATATTGGACAAACTGTGACTGCATTATTAAAGTGTGTCGCATATTTGACAATTGGAATGGTCAGCCAATAAAGAGTTTTAATACATTATTGTTTTATATTCAACTAGCTGTTGCCCGCGACTTCGACCCCGTGGCGTGGGTAGAAAATAATAATATAAGTTATGATTTATACCTGCCCTATTTTTTCACATTTTCCATTGTATCTTTGCTCCTATTAGTCGCAGCGTGATGGTTTATAGCCTAAAGCCTTCCTCGAGGAATGGTCTATTCAACACAAAAAGGAACTTTTCAATTTGGACCAGTAGTTCCTGAGATTAGCACGTTCAAACAAACAAACAAACTCTTTAGCTTTATATTTCAGTATAGATAGTGGCTGAGAAAACGAAAATATGCTTTACTACTTTGTAATTAAGTCAAAATTGATAAGTTGCTAACCGTGTAAAATGGAGAAGACTTGATCAGATTATCGGGATCAAGTATTTTAAAAAAAAGAATGACCGTACACAGGCTGTAAATAATCATTTCAAGTTTTGGTGTGCTGAATATAAAAACGTCGATTACCTCACTTTATACACTACAATTTCTTGTAGCGTATAAAATGAGGTAGTAAGGTCCTTGTAGAAGAGCTAGATTATAAATGAACAAGTCAAAACTTAATCAAAGAGAACTGAAAATAACAACAAGAAATATTTTCCCAATCAAAAGAAATAAAAACATGTTTGTTTGCAATCTCTCGAATAATTTGTAGCTTGTCAGAATAACAAATGAAAAACCGAACGATTTTCTCGGTGTATTTCATTTAGGAAGATCGAGTGAATGAATGAATGAATGAAAGAGATATCGATTGAACGATCACTTGAAATGCGAATTTGTAATTAGGCGAATGCTTTGAAGATAGATAAGTTATTGAATAGGAATAAATGCAGGATTTGATTGCATTTAAAAGGATTTATTTGATTCAAAAAGTTAATGAGCGTATTCATGGAAATGAAAGTTTTTTGTTTATGCCTTTTATTAAGATAAGAACTTTATAAGCTGTAATATTACTTTAACTAAATCATAAAACGCATGGAATTAAAATGTTAAATGTTCTATAAAGAGAATGCAAAACATTGTTTTAATAAGATAACAACCATCTAAAAAAACTCCACTTCAAAACAAACCACCCTTATTCCAGTAAAAACTAGAGAAAATCAAAAAGTAATTTACACATTTCAATTCCTAAAGTATATTTTTTTTAAAAAGCCTAGTAGCTCTAATACTTTTGTACTCGAGTGTACCCGTAAAGTCTACACCGCGTAGCACTTTCAATTTGTTCATTGTCTTTGGCAACAATGTTATGAAAGTTTCATATCTCGTGGTTGTGTGTTTTTTACTTCATATGACATCTATCTCCCAACGCGATAAAAAATGTTTTCATTTGTCTTACTATATGCATTAGAAACTGGATTAAAAAATTCTGATGTTGTTGCACTGCTATAATTATTAGACTTTTATTATGAGTTTGTCTGCTGTTAGGTAAGTATTACTGGTTTGATGAATCTTACATTCGGTTAAAGGATTTAGACGAGACTTGGTACACAGATAGTTTATTTAAACCAGGCCTAAGACATCAGTTTTATTAAGATGTAATGTTCCCCGAGGGCTACTAGTAGTATTGCATATATTATTAAGGCCACTTTTAAAATATTGGTCTTGCTGTAAGAAGAAAGATGTACAATTGAAAAAGAATACATTTAAAACATGATAGAGGTCAATATAAATAGGTTTTAACAAATAAATTGTAATACTTACATAACACAAGCTGTAAACTTTCCTCCCTCTTAACTTTGATCTTCGTCAATAAAGTCCGCCATTTTGAAAACAAGCCAGACTGGTAGCAGAGAGCTTAACACGTCATTCTGGTTTACAAGCTATTATATCTGCGTCTAGCTATTATATCTAGGTATGTCTAGAGGTAGTCATTTGTCAAACGGTCTCCCTTAGCTGGCTTGAGCTGCGTTTATTATAAGGATTAAACTCCATTGTTCAGTTATTAAAAGGTAATCTTGGTGTGTCTTTTTATAAAATTGCATAATCAATAAATAAACGGCTGATATATACCAGTAGTATATTGTTTTGGGAATCGTTTTTGTTGTTATAAATTTCGTTTCCGATTCAAGTATTATTTTTAATCTGAGTTTTTTAGAAAAACAGCCGTAACAAGATTCTTTGCCTTTTTCAAGTATCTAAGCAGAATTTAGACTAATTTATGATAGGTTTGTATGAACAAAACTATGTAGGTATAGAATTGATAAAGGTTCAAATTTAATGTGTGTGACGGGCCTGTTAGTCTAGTGGTTAGTTACCCTGACTGCTATACCGGAGGTCGTGGGTTCGATTCCCGCCCAGGACAAATGTTGTGTGATGAGCATGATCATTTGTTCTGGTGTCTGGGTGTAATTTATCTATAATATGTATGTATTTAGAAATATATAAGTAAGTTTATCAGTTGTCTGGTTACCATAACACAAGCTCTGCTTAGCTTGGGATCAGATAACCGTGTGTAAGTTGTCCCATGATGATGATGATGATGATGATGATAATTATCATAAGTTAAATACCAACAAAACTATCTCATAATTGTTGATAATGTAAAGTAATCCATAGTCACTCGCGACACTAGGGATTCAACGCAAGTAATTTCGAATCATTCATCATTTTTACATGAAAACTCTGTATTTAAACATCTCAAAGATAATGCATCTGTCAATCTGTTACTAATGGAGCGATCGTCCCGGCGTCGTAATATCGATCTATCAATTACTATTGCAATGAATCGGTCGGACGCTGTCGATTGTTCGATATAACTGGTGACATACTGAGTATCTACTATGTTAATGGGTATCGTGGGAGTGACCATGAAGTTTGATAATCAATTAAATTATTTATCTATCTATGGCCCTCAAAAAAGGTTTTACACTTACAAGACTTAAGCATACAGAGTATTTGACATGTATTGACCAACTACAGCAGACCCTATCATAAAAAAATATGTGAACAATGAAAAAGCACAAGTTAATTAAGATATTATTTTGACCTATATGTAATTCCGAAGCAAAGTTATGAAAATTATTACTTGTGTCCAAAAATGTTTCTAATTAAAAGGAAAAAATAAAAACAAAACCAAACTAAAAATATCTTCTTCTTTACAAAGCTGTTGTTCTTTTTATTACATTTTTCTGAAATCAGCTTATTATATAATGCGCTTAAACAACGTCATGAAGTCAGTTGAGTAGGAATGAACACCAGTAACCCAACTGGATGTATAGAAAACTATCGCATCAAACGAGCCTTAGCCTCTCTATAAAATTCCAAGCCAGCAAGAACAAAACACAACCACTTTCCTTATAGAAAACATTGTCATAAGAATGGAAGAGCAACAGAAGGTATCCTTCCTGGCCAGACCGAGGCCGATAAACAAAATACGCGCGATGGATTCCTCTTAAGAGCAACCGATGCGTGAATTGCGCAACTAATAGCAATACAATAGCAAACACTTTCTCTAAATTGCTTCGGGTTCAATGCACGCGGTTCCGTTGCAGATAAAGCGCCCACACAATGGCGACATGCCGACTGTTAGTACTTAGATTTTAATTTAGGTTTATAGTGAATAGAAATCGATAAATGATTGTTTAGATGAAGCATCAAAACCCGATGGCCAAAAGACATATCGCAAGTTAACTTAATCATATTAACTCAACGAAATGTCTTATTCATAAATTCATGTATGACGCTAGCGACAATAGCCTTTTAAAAGCCCAATAGGTTTAAAATGTGGTGTAAAGAAGCAGAAAAAGTTCGCCTTTTCTATCTATAAAGACCTTTAAAATAGCTATTTAATGGAATTAAATCATTTCAAACTCAGGAGCCGTGATATTATTAAAATCTCACACAATAATTATTATTGTAGCTCAAATACATATCAGCTCGAACTTATATACATAGGTAGTTGTTGCAGAGTTTAAGGTTCAAATTTGTTCGTAGGAGTTCTGAGTAAGAGAAAGACGTGGTTTCTCAATGCTGTTTTATTTGCTACTGACTTTAAAGAATAATTTATATTTAATATTATAATGACACATGCAGGTTATACATACTTAAAAGGAGTTTCACAGATATATAAGGTTCTAACACAACAGTAGTACTTAAAACTAAGATTTATAACAACACCCTTAATTTCTTCTTAGAAATTGATTCTGAGATATCACGATACACATACACGTACTTATACTAAAATACTCAGAACAGGAAGAACGAAGACTAGTTATCATGCACAACAGACTAGCTTCCAGTCAAACCGGCGAAGCAGGACGCCATATTGGAACCTTAGCCAACGTATCCAAGACACGACTCACCTACGCAGGGCCTAAGGCAGTCGTCAGTGTGTGGGAGGCCTTATAACAGATAAACCATCTGAGCCAGAGTTCAAGTACTTACGTTGTTAAGGCAATATTGAATGAAAAGAAAATCGAGACGTTTCTCACGATATTAGCTAAAGCTTCACGGGGATCGAGTGTTTTTGTATCGATTTCTATAATCGATTCGAAAGATATCGATTAGCTTTTTAATAAGGTAATCGAGTTTGTTACAACGACATTTTTATATTTACAATTCCTAATACCTATGGGGGATAAAGGGTTCATGAAATAAAATGAAAATAATTCGTCTTCACTTTTAATTCATAGCGTAAACAGGCATATTGCGAAACTGATTGTCTTCCCCTGTCGTCTTCTCGCCTTTCGCTCACACATAGCACTATCGCTTTTTTCGGATTGCGTTACGTTTCCCACACTTGTATGTAAAAAAATAACACATCGCAGTAAATACAGGCTTCAGATGAAGGACAAGCTGAAGTCCTTCGAAATCAAAACATCATAGCTCATTAGGATTTCACATAGAAGGAGGGTAGAAAAAGTTTTCCCCTGCAATGGAACAGAAACGGATGGAAAAAAACATGTTTCATACAAAGTTTGCACGCTGAAAAGCATCCCAGCTTTTTGTAAAGCATAATTTAATTAAAAACCTCGCTTTAACTCAAATTTTATCACATCGTTCCACTTAAAACACGTAAGTAAATTAATATTACATAACCGTGCACAATCACCATTACAATCAATTCATTTAAAACTGCACGCATTTTTGCACGATCCGACACTTAACATGTTCTTACATAATTTTTAAAAGTATGTATAACCTTTGTTTTCGTAGAGAATCTACCGGTATCTCTTAAAATTAAGACTGTCTTTATTTTTTTGGTGGGTGAATCCTCATCTATGGAACCCATTAGAGTTCAGGGGAAAAGGCAGGGAGTGGCAAACTCTTAGTGACTGTACCGCCGTACATGTCTCCGTGCATGGCAATACATATAGCATTGCATCATGCACAAAGTTCCCGAAAGTATAATACCAGGAACACGAGAATAGGAATGGATGTCGGAAAGCTCGTTTTTTGCCGTGTAGCATTTTATCGCTTTTACCACTGCAAAATAATACAAGCCTACATACGTCCCGTATAGGAACATTGATCACCACGCTAGCTCACTGCGTATTGGCGATTTGGAATCCACTTTTTCTCACGATGTTTTCCTGCACCATTTGTCAGAATAATAAAGAGAGTACACTTTGAAAAGCCACTTCCGTTATTTGCCTGCGTTGATCGAACCTGCACCTTGCGCATACAAATCCATGCAAAGAATCGCAAGGCCATTTTATAACTTACTGCTGGTGGAAATAGGCATACTGGATTAATGTTTGAATTCCCCTATTATCGTTTTAACAAGGTATTGTGGTGCATATAATTCTCAGTATTTGGAAATTTACGTAACATAGCTTTTGTACTCCATAATTTGTAGCATTAATGCATGGAAGCAAGAAAATACGTTTCGATATTTCCCAGAAAATCTTATTCAGGGGAAATTCACTTAATCCTTTACAGAATATGTACTTCCAAGTATTTGACTTAAGAGATTAAGCATATCGTAGAAATACAAATTAATAGGTAAGTACATTATAGACACGAAATGTAATATATAAATTAAATGGCTCCTTTTTAAGTTGGTCATTCATTTAAAAAATAATACCCGGATTTTACATTATTTCCTTGTAGTGGTATCAGAAACCGAGATTCATAATGTATGAAAATTGCATCACTAGCTATCACGATTCATAATATAGAGATTGGTGACAGTCGGACATACAGCGATGTCTTAGTATGATACCTTTTTTATATGAAAGCTTCAAAAAAAAATAATTTCAGGAATTTTCCTATCTTCGACAACCCTATTCTAAAACCGCTTACCTGTCACACCGAAACATATTTTACAAGCACTTATTCGGTAGATAAACTATGTTCGTGGGTCTATAAACAGGGGGAGGCTTTGTGCGTGTCACAGCAAATTGATGAAAGTACCCCATAATCTATATCTATACTCTATAATAATGTATAAAGCTGAAGAGTTTGTTTGTTTGTTTGAACGCGCTAAACTCAGGAACTACTGGTCCAAATTGAAAAAATATTTTTGTGTTGAATAGACCATTCATCGAGAAAGGCTTAAGGCTATAAACCATCACGATGCGACTAATAGGAGCGAAGATACAATGGAAAATGTGAAAAAAATAGGGCAGGTATGAATCATAACTTATATATTCTACCCATGGGGACGAAGTTGCGGGCAGCAGCTATTATCTAATATAGTTATACTATATATACTATATCTAATATACCATACTTTAACCTGAGACGATTGTCTTTAAGGAAGCGGGACGACGCTCTACATTATATAGTGCTATCTCGCTTCCACAATCGCTACATACTTCGTAAAAACGAGTTGGTAGAAACAGGGATGTCAAGTTACATAAAGTGTAAGATTTAATTAAGTGTGTAAGACAGTTTCTCATGACTGTGGTAGCTCTGCTAAGTAACAGTTTTTGTACTGAAAGCTAAGAAACATACCCGTTCCTATATTTATAGTAGAATCAATAATTAAATATATTTTTATATGGTTTGTCTTAAGGAAGAAAAATTAAAACAAAGAAGCTTAAATTAAGTAACATATTATAAACAATACAAATAAGTAGGTACATATATTATTATTATGTAGTAGTATATATAAATAGATGTCGCATCATATTGCTGTAATTACCGAATCCATCATGCGGCAACTTGCAATGAATCAAACCAATTAAAACCTTATTAATTTTCTCATTATCTTTAACAGAAACGGAGCTCAATATTCAGTAAATCAAATAAAAATAGGCGGTCCACCAGACCCTTATACTCCAAAGATTGACATTATCGAAGAAAAAAGCTCCGACCGTAAAATTGGCTGGTCTGTTTTGCCGATAATTTACAAGTGATTCTATAAATTGCTATGAATTTCGATCGTTGCTTACAAGATTTATGAGAGGACCCAGTGGGCTGAAATTTCTCAGCTGTTTTTCCTTTATGCACAGTCCATGGAAACAGATCGTTTAGTTTATCGATATTTTAATATTCTTAAGCCTTTTTTCATGTTTTTCGAGATCATGTTTAGTTATTTAAGCGTCAATGTGTCGGTAGATGATAAATAAACAACCCGCCCCTGTGAAATATGGTATTTTTTTTAATAAATATTTTTAATAATAATTATTATTATTTTTCATTAGGTATAAGGCCATGTTGTCCCACTGCTGGCCAAATTCAATCTCCTCTTTCCATATTATATTTTACAGGAGTTTCCCATCACCTTACCAAGCAATCTACATTTATTTTTTGCAGAACAACACAGCTCTCCGCCAAAAAAATTGCAATAAAAATCTTTTGAAACCAAATCGCGAGTACTGACAGTACAATAACCGAGAATAACCCCGCTTAGTCGGATCAGGGCAAGAGTTCTTAGAAGGCCTTTTTAATTCAGTGTCAACAAACTCTCGATTCTCAATAAGACTAGCCAAATAACCTCTTGTTTATTTCCAAGTTCATTTTCTATTATCCCAAAGGATATTTAATGAATTCTGTGGAAACGTTCAGAAAATTCCTAGAACAATTATTTTGGGTTTATTGTCCGAATTTGAATGTAAAACTAATTTCATGGAATATTTTGTGTAATTCTTGTTTGAGGATATACGATGAATATGGTTATGCCTGACTGCTTAATGGAGAAGCTTTAATGAAGTTTCTGATCCCACTAATATTATAAAGGCGAAAGTTTGTGAGTGTGTTTGTTTGTTACTTCTTCACGTCAAAACGGTAGACTCATTTTAATGAAATTTGGTATGGAGTTAGCTAACACCCTGGATAAACACATAGGCTACGATTTATTACGAGAAAATATCTTATTTCCAAACCACGCAGACGAAGTCGCGGGTAACAGGTAGTTGATTATTATTATTCAAGAACACATTGGTCAATGTAAAAATCCACCGAGTTTATTCATTGTTTGACTCAATATCACGTGTTTCTTTGAACCGTTTAAAGCTTTGAAGAGTCTTAAACCGAACTGCAAAATCTTGCAAAAATGAGCTACTAAAGAAAACATGGAACAAACTTCAAATATACATAGTTTTACAGTCGAATCAAAAATATTTCGTTAATTTAACAAACATGTTTTAGTCAAACTGAAACTACTTAAAATCTATTTTTTAACTGTCTTATCGTCTACTGCTATGACTGTAGTTAGTATGAATACGATCAAAAAATTCAATCAATTATTTTGATTTTTCCCATCTCATCCCAATTGGGCTGTGAGCACATGGGATCCTCGGTGAGTCTCAATGAGTGATTCATTGATTGTTTAATTAAGATATCCCATCATGGCTGTCATCACTCAATATTGCTCGATCCATATCACCGGATAGCAAATCAAAACATGGTCTAAATTCTCATTAATACAATAGGCCAGATTTTAGTTGAACTGTTCTTATACAGGATGGTATAAGAAAATACTCTTTAAGTTGGTCATTGTTTAATTTCGAGTTTTGATTTTAGGCTAGAGATAAACCCAATGTTTATATTTACCAGAATACTAAGCGGGTTCTCTTTTACGATCGTGAACTCCAAACCAGCTCTTATAGACAAGTGATATCGCTGTTAAACATCCTTAAATGTTCAAAAAGTGACCCTGGCTTATAATACCATCCTATCAATGTCCCGATACTGCACACCGACCATTTTCTATAGGTATAGGAAACGTTTGAAACATATGGCTTATCAAAAAGAAATATCTTCCCCTTATGGGCAATTTCTACATCGATCGCTTGTGTTCTGGCCGAAGAGCACAAAATATTTATAATTAATATTGTGACATAATATAAATTCCCCTTGTGTTAAATATACTGTTTATTGTTGCAGGTATGTATGGCAACAGCACAGCGAACTGACTTAATTATAGACGGTTAATTAAGCGTCATAGTTTAATTAACAATTAATATACGTAAGTAACATTAAATTAAGCATTTCATAAAGCCTGATCAGTTCATTTTACATGGTGATAATTATGAATTAAAACGGCTTAAATATTCTGAAAATATATTTTTTTATCTCACTTTTTATTTTTGATTAACTGATATATCTTTAACTCCCTAAATATAATCTACTAAACATCTATCAACCTTATTGTACCAAAAACGAGCAAAAAATAATAATGTAACAAACTTTACACGAACATTTTCACGTCCCATCAATCAAAAAGTTGACGGTAAAAGATTGCTACTATCTTGATACTTGTCCGTCAAAAAATATCTCTCCAAAATCCCATTAATTTTATTGCTAACTTAGAAAACTAATTTTTAGAATTGACCACATTGTACGATAGAAAATCAAAAATATAATATTCTCGTGTCATGGTGAAATTAAACTCCTCCGAAACGGCTTGACCGATTCCCATGTCTGCATTGTGTGCATATGGGGTATGTACGACAATCGGACAAAGCCTGATTTTTTTATTTGGCATAACAGCAACTTTTGCTGTGGCAGCTAGAAGAATATACACAAGTTGTTATTATTTCTTTACACGTACATGGTCTACTATTAGAGATCACAAGTTAAACAGTCCCAAACACTGGGTACACATATGGGTTTAATTCAGCCGAAGTTCTAGTGGCCAACTACTCACGCCAGATCATTTTTTCCGATGTACTTTGCCTTAATTGATAAGCCATTCATTTGACATCAAGCCATGCGACTTGCCATGTATTGCCTATTACGCGAAGCCAGAAATCAAACCAGTATCTAAACTTTTCTCCTGCCTCTTCTCAAATAAAGAAGGATCAAGCATTAACTGAAGCAAATATTCTTCTAAAAAGCTTCTAAAAATCATTCCATTATTTTATAAGCATACTCCATGCAACTACAAGTATATCGGCACAAAATGGCCAACTAATCAAATATTAATATCGATACTACACACCCCTATTGAACCCACCGCTCCCGTTTAGGCAGACCTATAAATATTGTTATAGGGGATAAACTTTATAGGTTAGCGTGCAGTATCAGACGCTTAGTTCCCGAGAATAATGAGCGGTATGAGGGGTTAGTTTTAACCAACTGGAAACGATGTCTCTTACATTTTAACTGGTCAGGAGTTTTTCATAGTTTCTTCTGTCCTGGGTTTGCATTATTGTCAATGGAAACAGTAAACGACGATTTTTTGTTTTGCATTTTGATCAATGCTCAAACGTTCTTTGTAGTACATCATTTCTTCCCCTTTGTTTTTCTCTAAATGTGTTTGATTAATTCGAGGATTGAACCTATGAAATACATTCAATGGAAAGAAAAGTTCAGTCCCACCTATTCATTAAGACAACACTGGGTTGATATCAACATGTTGTATGTTGCTTCCATCCAAAAGAGTAAATAATTTACAAGTACCATGCTCTCAAATCGCCTCATATCTTTCAAACTCCATAATCTTCAATTATTCCTTGACACTACTCTCCTTATGATACTAGACTAGATCAATATTTAACCTAACTGTAACCCAACAACTTGTAAGGCATCTAATAGGTTTAATACCAGTAAGGATTATGGAAACGACTGCGATTACCATGACAATATTGTTTACAGAGCTGAAGATGGCACGATATTATTGTGAAGACACATTATCTTTTATCTTTTGAGCAGTTGACGTCATCAGTTGTGGAGGTAGCCTCTTAGTCTAAGTACCATAATACGATGACCATGATAATGCTATTGATATAGGTACGCCACTTAATGATAGTAATTAGTTTGATTATATTAAAGGAGGTTTGTAATATGTAGCACAATTATGTGTTCTGATAATGGCAAGTGAGATTATTCAATATTCGAAAACAGAAGACATAAAATAACAAATGAATGATATGAAGAGGGGTATGAGAGTTCAGAGGTGTTTTGGTAATACGTGTAGTGGTTGTGGAAAGCAGGATAGGTAAACAGGGTTTTTGATTATGGGCATGAAAACCAAAAAACTATGAGTGATTTGTGGTGTGTTAGTATTTTTGCTCTATTACTCATACTCATATTAGTTAAATACCAAGGCTTTCTTTCCACTCGGTTCAATTAGAATAATTCTTTGTCTTTCATAAAGTCCAGTTCATCTCACTATAAATAGCTTCTTCTTCTTTTAAAAAGAATCAATCGTTATAACAATGACATTGATTTGAAAAATATATAAATACGAATCAACAAATTTAAAAAACGAACTTTGTGAATCTGTAAAAATTAAGAAATAAACAGAAGCTGGAAGAAAATACAAAACAATTTCTTAACAAGACAGTATCGAATAAATTAACAATTTAGAGAAAGAGCCGAAAGCGACGAAAATGCTATCAGCTTCGAGTACCCCGAATTGATGAGTTATGGCCGAAGGGGCGCCCGTAAACTACGCGAGATTTAATACTGGACTTCAATGATTTTCTGGAAGATGCCTTTTTTAATTAAAAGAAGAATGTGAGTGAAATTTTAATTTAAATTATAAAAAAATCGACTAATTAAAACATTGAATTGAAAAATAAAAAGGTTTTTTGCCACAAAATAATTGGTTTTCCATTTTTAACAATTTTAATAATCCCGTCAAAATCTCCGTCAAAAGATTGAATTCTACTAAAAGCCAAATTAATTATAATCGCTTGGTATCATTTGTCTCGGGCAACCTTTACCGGTCGGACAAAAAGGTATTTTGCAAACAAATTAAATAGGCAATCGCTTAGTATGTAACCAAACGCAAGAACGCACAATTTGTTTCATCGGAAAGGTTCGTCACGGCTCGGGTTATACATTAACGATTTAAATTACATTTCTTACATCACGTATGAAACACAAATAAGTTATTTGCGAAACAATTGTTTGAGATGATTTAAATTTTGAGTGTTACCTAAACCCAAAATTCTTTCACTGAGCTTTAGCTTGGCTATTCAAAATTCCAAAATTCGGTAACCGAATTTCCTTAAGATTTTCCTTCACATTGAATTAGGATATTTAGGAAAAGACAGACAAAGATAAAATACTGTCATTGGTTCCCAGTCGAACAAAAAGCGCTTCTCGCCTTCAAACCGTAAAGGCTGAAGAGTTAGAATAGTAAGAACAATTTTATGACGTAAAATAAATAAATAAAAAAAAATCTTATCTCCCATTACATTTAATTCATTAAGTATTTAAACATACATGGCGTACATTACAGGTTTTTTTACAATAACATGCCTACGAATGCGTATCGAAAGATTTATCGAAAAAAAAATTTTTAAACTATAATAATCAGCCAACCGATGATTGCGAATAAATGAGTTTTAAACTCAACTCTATTGAAATAACATTCCGGTCATATTACTTGTATCATTGACACGATGAAACATGATCGACCTCGGCAACGCAATATCCTAACTTAGATTGCTTGTTGGACTTTAGAGTAATCACGTCCACAAGTCATCTCTGAAATTTAATAATATGGGATAATGTGTGTGAATGAGCTTTATAGCTTTACTAATACCATTATGGCGATTGCATTATACATACGATATATGACGTGGCAAGGTGAAAGATAAAAATATTGGCCATGAATGTAGCTATTGTCACGATTAGTGATATTTTTGAGGTATTCAAAGTGGCAATTGGTGCTTTACAGTAATTAGTATGTATAAAGGGATCGTAGGGTGACGTCAAATGATAAAGTACTTGTGATGAGTTATTGAAAGAAAAGTAAAGGAAAAATTTGCCTCGATTACCCTAATTAATTTTACTGGTGCTGGTAGTTACTAAAGAAAACTAGTAAATCATAAAAAAATAATTACTAAATTGCCTAAAAGTAAAGTTTTGTTAGTTTAGGGTTTTCCCAAAATTCAGGGTAATATTTATACTGTGTTAAACAAATGTATTTTGATGTATGAAGACCTACATTTCTATCAATATTTTAACACGTCTGGCAAGTCACTTGTAAGTCCATCAAGGATGGGTACAAGGTTTACTATACATACTGTGAAACGAAATGAGATTTTATATATTATCCGTCCAATTTTGGACCCAATATCTAAAAAGAAAGGACGAACACCCAACCGTACAAAAACAAGATCATTCACCACATATTTTTCGAATGATCCTTCAGAAAAAAATGGATGAAATGACTTACGTTAAAACTGACAAAAACGAAATTACGCTCAGTGTCACAACTCCGGTCGGTACTTTCCGACCTGCTTATTATCTGGCCTCTAAATCAGCGGGAAACGGTTTGAAATAGCTTCAAATGATGATACGGTAGTTTAGTTTACAGCTGCGAATGTAAGAGAAAAAAGTGTAAAATAAAAGACGGCGCAGATAAGTGAACGATGATCACGCCATTTAGCATTGTGTTCGCTGTGCCGTTTGTGTCAGCCAAAAATGTAAGCATAGAGTTTTACACAAATTATTTATTTAAACACAAATACCTAAAACTTTAAAAAAAAACGAGCACTAAGGAATTTAAATGCTTGTGTCGCGGTGTATGTTAATAGCTAAAACCTCTGATATAATAATATAATTTCCTAAGGTCTAAAACTCAGTCTTATTGTAATTTCTCGTAAAATGTAATTATGAGCGAGTGTTCTTAGCCATGTTTCACGAAACTCGAGGATAGAAGTTTTTAAGATCGAGAACTTTTTTATTTTTATTAAATGATGCAACGGTTTACTAACGCGTATTTATCAGTTTATCCCGACTAGTTTCGGACACAACCGGAGTCCTTAATCATGAGCTGAGAAGGCGGGGTTGCAAGAAATGCGCGTGAGTAATCCGTTGCGTTTTTTAATTTTGTTTTGTTTCAGGCAACACATTGTAACTTAACCCAAGTAGGTACTACGCAATATTCATTCATGATAAAATACAAAAGAAATTCAGTATCAGTCAACTGTTTCGGCCTACTTAACAGTTAGCTCATTAATTACCGAATCCCGGTCACTCTCATTCAACCGACTCACTCAGGCGTTGCGAACTTTTATACTAGTTTTTTTGGTTGCTATTTATACAACGGCAGTTTGTTATTATAGCCACAGCTTCCGAAAGATATAGATTTATCTTTTCTTACCTTCAAGTTCAAATATTTTTCGTGCAAATTATGTTACATAGATGCCTTCCATCATTGGAAGGTGAGAATGATAAATTAAAAATGATAGTAACTAATAATATGGAAGGTTCTCGAATGTCTCTTGGAAACCTCTAAATAGTATAATCAAATTCAATTACATTTGTTACCACTAATACACTTTGATGCACTGTGCGTGTCGTGTCGTGGGCACTCGTGGGTTCGATCCCTACCTAGGACATCCCAACATGTGTGTGATCCACGAAAGCTTGTTCTGAGTGTAGGTGTCATTGTAGATGTGATTTGTATGCACTTGACACCCCCGCGACACTAAGATTAAATACCTCACTGCGGGAGGTATTTTACAACAAAAAACTACTTACTTACTTAATTCTTAAGATTAAATCAATTGCTAGTTAACCTCATATTAGACATAGTGATACAAATGAGTTTCTCCCGCGCATTTCAAAGCCCAGTCCAGTAGATAATAGTTTCATTTGTATTCTGTACGGAACCACCCCGGATACGGTGCGATCCCGGAAAATGACCGATGTCCCTGGACTGATAAGTTAGAGGTACGGTCAGTAGCAAAAGTAGATGACCACAATCAAAATCGTAAATCATGGTAACTATATGATTGAAGTAACACGACGTTCTCAAAACCAATTGATTGAGACCAGCACTTGGTGGAGAAGCAGGTCTCAGAACTAGGCAGGTTTAGTCACTTAGAGTCTGACACTACCCGCTTCCTCTGCCGAGGAGGTTAGTGTTCATGAGGATCCACCCGCCTAAACAAAAAAAGGTCTCAAAACTAAAACAAAATCAAGGATCTCCTTGCATGTTGCACTTCATATCCACCAAGACACCTAGACTCATGAGAAACCTTCATGGAACACATAATCACATCGTGGGGATCCAACCAGCGACACGTCCCGACACTGGGTTTTGGCGTGTTGACCTCGATCCCTCAGCTATCCAAGCAACCACTTTTGTTGCTGACCGTAGATCGTAAAGCCAGTGGATCGGTCACTCTCACTTATTCATCTCTACTAAGGTTCGTTTATCTAAAGTAGGCCTTTTGATTATTACTTACCGCTTCTCAGCTTCTCTTAATTATTTTCGGAGGTACAGTTTTTGGAGTTTTAAGCTCTGATTCTTTGACATTTAATGTTTGAAGATAGAGATCCTCGCTGGTTTTCTACCGACTACTCTTAAAATTATAAGCGACGCAGAGATTTAAGAGGTAATATTAATTAGTACTCTAGCAGTCGATTCATAAGGTTTGCGCGCACAGGGTCAAACACAAGGCAGTCCAAACAGTTAAGGGAAAACTGCATTCCTACCTTATCATTACCGCCAATATTCAAAATTTGTACAATGCTCAGTAAAAGCATAGATAAGTGAAAGGACGTAAATTAAAACACGACGACTGTTTCATTATTCATTTAACCTCCAACCCGTAAGCTACTAGACAAAGAAAATATCGAAAGCCCTTAAAATAAACATCCTGATTGTTCGAGGAAACGTTTAAAATAATACGAAGGGCAAGGGGATGAATCAGGGCATTGCATTTTATATTCCAAAGTGGATTCCCAAAATCCAGGAGCATGATCAGCAGGCAAATCCGCCCTAAGCTTAAAAGCAAACGTAGGTAAAGTTAAACAATATTACATGTACTGAATTTGGAATTAATTTCGGCTGTTTGTTAAGCAAATCCCGATTGGTTTAAAACCTCGTTTTGGCTTTCGTTTTCGTTTTGGATTTAGGTATCACAACAGTGCCTAGAGATTTTGGGCGACTGAGAATTAACATAATCTTTGATGGGCAAATTAATCGCGAAGTAGCTTTGAATATAAATTTCAGAAAATAAAATCCTAAATTGTTAATATAACGGTATGAAATTGTTAGAATTTTTGGGATTTTACAAAATCAAAGGATCTGAATCGCTAAAAGAAATCGCTGAAGTTTATTACCCAACAATATTCCTACATAGTAAATTTGTAAACATGGTTCTCCCGGACTCAAAATAAATTCGTATTGATGGAGAGAAAACACAATTGTCTATAAAAACCACTAAATCAGCGGTGACTCTTCCGAAACGTTACATTATCGGCCGTAACAATATATATCTTGATAAGGCATTGTCAAATCCCTGGCGTGGTGACAATTTTATGGGAAACTGGAATAGCAAGAGTCATGGTGTTTTGATGTCTAGAGAGCAAGGATGAAGGCATAACTAGACAAGGGAATTAGGATCATTGAAATGTTTGAACGTAACGTGACGTAAATGTTCATGTCAAGTGCTCTTTATGGTGTAATAAGTGACAGCTGGCAATTATTTGAACGTCTTCTTCAGACTCTAAGGGTAAAATGGAACCCTGATACAAACTCTTCGGTATCGGTCCGTCTGTCACCTGTCATTATAGCCAGACAGCTAAAAATGAGCCAGGTTCATTAAGGATCATTAATTTGTTGGTGGGTGACAAATAAATTTTAGTTTCGGTATCACTAATTTATTTGTCACCCAACCGATTTGTTAAATTAGTAACTGAACGGATTCTGCTATGTAACAGGTATCAAACAAAAATAGTACTATATGACATGACAGACACAAGTAATAAATAATTCTATATACCTCATCATCATCATCATCATCATCAGCCTATCGCAGTCCACTGCTGGACATAGGCCTCTCCACCTATATACCTATTAAATTGCAAAGCCTATCCTTCCAAAAATCGCAATAATTTAAGCTAACCTAAATACTGATTGTCCTTCAGTAATACTTAACAAGCGAATTTGCATTGGACATTTCATTTGGGCTTTTTACGAGGATTTTAAAAGGGTCCGCCCGATGGCCATTCGTTGGCTTTACTGGGTATCCATGTTCATCTTAATTTGCGACTTATTTCTTTAGTTAAAAACTCTTTGTTTTGTGGGATAATGCGGGATGTATTCTGTGAAATACCACTTGCTTTTAACTCGCTTGTTTTCCGACAGTGCTGTCCAATTTTCGCTTGCATTTTATGCAAAATTAAAGTGTTTACAGTGTTCTCAAGTTTCTGTGATGAGTTTAGTTGCTTAGATTGCAAGTAGTGCGAATTTTTTTTACGATTGATCTTGTATCTCGTTAAGCTAGTATATGTATAGGGTATTTCAAATCTTTTTCGTGTGTTAGGTACATATTTATTTTATTAAATCAGTTAAAGACAGAGGTGTGGAAGTGGGGGCTAATGACGTCACTTATCGGTAAAAATTGGACTGATGAGTGACGTCACAAAAACTTCAACTGAAATTTTTTTGCACATTTTTTGTCGCCTATTAGTAGGTAACCTAATCGTAAATGTTTACCAGTTTTTGAACACTTTTTTAACTAAAACGTATTACTAACACCTAAATAATACCAACATCTGAAATATGGAACCTTTTCCACAATCCCTACAGAAACATAAACCTCCGTTCAATATTAATAAAATAAACTGCGATCGTATTATTTTCGTCTGAAACACGATAGACCGAATCGGTCTGTCGACGTAAAACCCTAGATTTATTGAAGTCTTTCCGAATAACTTCGCTTTTCACTTGAAGTTTGTGTGTTACTTTGAAAGCTTAAATACCTTGACTTTGGGACCGTATACTATAAGTTGTTTATAGTTACATGTATTTCAGAACTTAAATGTCTGTCCGAATATGCCAACTATTACTTCATAGGAATCCGCACCCAAAATGTAGAAACGAAGCCGTACTGAAGCACTGCAGTCTGTCACCAGGGTTTTTCTATGAATTCTGATGAAATTTAAAAAGTTTAGCACTTTTGAAATTTTCCCAGATGATGTATATCACAGATCACGGTTAAATTAGTCACCCAAGCGATTTGTTTCTCATAAGCCTATTCATACAGAAACTTCAGTGTCGTGGGTCCGATTCACACTTGACCGGTTTTGTCTTTAAATATGACAAGTTATTCTCAGGCATTAGGTGGTCCCAATTTTAAATTTCCGAAGAATTTGATTTTTTACTAAATTCTTTCTACCAGTACCGATCAATGCGGAATTTTCCTTCAAAGTCTCACCTTTATTTTCTAACCTCGCTTCACGAGACTCACCTAACCTTTATCAATTATACAATCCACTCTTGTATCATCACGAAAATAAACATTCTAAAATTCTCCCTATAAATGTTATTCATATGACACTAAATATGAATGGACTTCATAACGGATGCTGCCACAAAACTCCCGTATTTGTACGCTATCTCATGAAGTAACTCAACAATTTCATGAACAGTGAAAACGTCAAATAAAATTTTATTTTCAGCTTATCCTATCTGTTTTATTAGGTCGTGCACGAGCCCTTTTTGTCTGCGGTACGGAGGCATGCGTATTCCAAATTTTATCTCGATTTTATACGACCAGGAAGGGTTTTTTGCGACTTTTTGAAATCAAATGCTTGGATTAGGAGACGGGAAAAGCATGATCGGGTAGTTTGACGCTTTTGTCATTCTTATTCAAATGCTTTTAGGGTTACGTACTCCAAACGTAAAATGTTACCGTCTGCCCATCAGTCACGATAGTGAAACAGTTGTTAAGTTAAATATGACATATATACTGTTCTATATATTTTCCTAATAACAAAATATTAAAAGCCAAACAAAGTAAGTGTTCTAGGCAACTCGAAAACCATGCAAGCATGTTTTGTTGTTTTAGATTATGGTTTGCAACAATTATTTTGCGAGTCCGACAGGATTCCCCACGATTTCTGCATTATCGCAAAAAACTTTCAAGTCCCACGCACGAAGTCTAAAAACCCGGTCTAAAAACAAACACTCGTGCGTCAAAAAATCGCTTGTCCTAGCCGGGAATCAAACAAGCTTCATGTTGCAGCATGGTGACCTCAGCCACTCGGCTATCCATGCCGCCAAATACTCACCAGATAATGAATTAGTAATGGACAGTCCAAGGCATGGCGTCCCACTAATTGTTTTTTTATGTCCAACACCAAAGCAGTTTCAATACCATCGCCTTGTATGGGTTGGTTAATTAGGTGTTCTCTTCGTGGGATCCGCTTTATACCGCCTTAGTTGTAGGTTGGGTTGTAGGAGGTCTTCAACCTACTGTGCAACCTACAACTTTACTCATAGCGTATTATGTACCTTAGAAAAGTCATCTTAAGTAGTAGGTTGCAATGATGGAGTTATGTCTACAAGTTTATTAATTGTATAATACTGTTTAGCTTATTTTAATAGGTAATAAAAATACCTCTGCTATTAGAATAATTATTCTTTAAATAATAGCATTGTAAACATGCATTGTAGCATTGGCCTAGGAAGCGGTGGCGAGATGACCTTAACTGAGAATAGAGAGTCTTGGAAGGATTTGGGGGAGGCATTTGCCCAGCAGTGGGACACAGTAGGCTAGAGAAAAAAAAATGTTTTGTAGAAAAAAACAAATAATTCTTGTCCTAAAACCCAAGTCCAAAAACATCCTCAAAATTGCACTTAACAAACTCCAAGGCTTAAATTTATTAGTCCTACCAATAAAATTAACACTTATTCCAAGAGTGTCTGAAGATTCAATATGTTACACCTGACTTCTTACGAATCCGAGATGTCTGCCTTACTCAGACCCATTGAACCGTGACATTCCCGATCCTAGATTTATTTACGTATATAATCTGCGTACCTAGCTTTACTAAACAAGATGTATGACTGTAATATATTCAAGGAATTGTTTTTCGCTACATTTTCTTTGCTTAGAGTAAGTACTTTGATTGAACGTTGAATAAATCAAGCTATAGGATTAATGGTTTTACGATATGTTTAGAATGTATCGACTTAAATTAATTTGGATGGCATGTCTGTTTTTGAAATTGCCTATACTTGGTGAAAAAGCATTAGAATGATGTAAAATTGAACACTGAAAGGTGTAAATGTTAGCATAATTGCCAATTACCTAAAACTACGAAAACATCATAATTAAAATCTAATGTTTTACAATCCAAAAAGTAGAAATGAAAGTGTAAACAAGAAGGCACAATAGCCTGAGTTCAATATCAAATATTGAACTCAGGGATTCTTCAAAACTTGTTATTCCCATGTAAATTTAATCGTAACAAACTTTCGTCTGACCTAATACAAAATACTCGAAAAATAAAACAAATGCTTTTGGCCTAAAACCAAGGCCAAAGCAAATCTAGAATCCGTTCAATTTAATATGAAAAAAAACCGTTTGATTGACGGACTAAATGACGCGGAGACAAATTGTCTAGCCACTGTGGAAAGGTTTTTGGAAAATCATTTTCCGCAGCCGATCTTTTTTTGCGGTGATCTTATTGGTATTTAGGCCTATATCTCTTTGGCAATTCAGAAAGACTGAAACTATTTTGTTTATAAATGAGCCATATGATGCCTAGAGAGAAGTGCCAAATTTTATTTAATATCTTTCGGCGGTTGTCGTCTGAGAGAGTTTTTTGTTCAACAGAGGAATAATTACATTCGATGTTATAGAACATTAGAAAAAACACATAATTTAAGTCTAGGTACAAGTGCGCTTTTGATTTGGTTAACAATAATGATAAAATAGAATAAAGAAGAGTAAAAAAAATACCTAAATTTGTGCCTCAAAAAGACAAACAGCTAAAAAGAACTACCTATCATATTATCGCTCAAAAAAAAATAACATAAAATTCTATAACTAAAAGCAACAATACGTCAATGACGTACAAACTATACAGGTGAAACACCTCCACAATACGGGCAAAGAAAGGATAAATCTCTGATATCACAGCATACAACGATTCTTTAACACTTTGTTCTAAATATATCACAATACCCTTCAGTCCATATCAGTCAGACTAATCTCTGGAAAAATTCCTTTTGGGTTCGAAGAAAATGTTTCAATGGAGTAAGGATTTAATATGGGAAGGGAAAATCTTTGTGAAAGAAGGAATTGAACTGTGTCGGTTGTGTTGTGTCTATTTTGAAGTAGGTACCTAGAGTATTTTGGTCATATATTCAAAAATCATTTGTGTTGGTGTTTTATGAGATTTTGTTTTTGTTTTAATAGTTGTTTAGCCCGACAAACAGATTTTTGTAACTATAGGGAAATTTATTTAAACATCGTCTTTCGGAAGGCAAATTTATCTTTATCATTGTCACTTTTCAATTCCTTTTTTGCCATTAATAAATAAAAAACCGTTTCAACGTCATTTTTATCGTTGAAAATATTTGCAGTAAGTACCATCTGTTATCTGTATTTTTTTAATTTATTTGATTGATGTAGCATAAATGACTAATACCACAACACTTTTGAAACAAATGATGCAAAGCAAGCATTTCACAAACCTTGAAGATACATTCACAAATATAGCGATTTAGTAATTTAGTCTCCAAGAATAGCTAAGTACTAACCGATCCAATAAATACAACAACAAGATCCCATGAAATGAATCCAGTTCTCTCGGTCCCGTGGCCGGTCGGCGGTAAATCAGTACTTTCTCTCGCGACTGATCGGTGTACTGAGGAAGTGAAACTACGAGTACCGTCGGTAGGATGCTGGTACCGCTAGCACATGTAGGGAGACCACGTCTGGTTTGCCAGTCAAGAACCGACTAGAACATTGTTGTTTTTATTATGTAGCACCACTTACTTTCAGATATTATATCTGATACGTTTGGGTTGTGGATGGGTGACCATCTATGTCGTAACGAGTTCCTCCGTGTTCGGAAAAGCATGTTAAATTGTGGATCCCGGCATCTACACATCCTTGACAGTTATCACGGCTAGTCAGAAGCTAGAATGTCTGATAACCAGTCTGACTAAGGGATATTGTGTTCCCTAGGGTTTGAAGAGATCAGATGTGTGGTCGCTCCCTATAAAACACTAGTATTTAGCTTCATCTGGTTACACTGGATGCCGACTCTAACATAGTTGGGAAAAAGCTAGGATGATGATGATAAAAAAATATTTATATAATAAATAGTGGGTGGAAAAATTACGATCACTAATGACTTGTTCATAATAGTAGACTTAATTAGGTAAAGACGTATCTTGATCAGTATTTAACTCTTTTGATGAAAATTACAATTTTTTGAGAAAATTTTGGATATTAAAGTATGTCAAACAAATTTAGGTTCACTTGACTGCACATGCAAAATGATGTTATGTTTTCTGGTTTCCTACATGTATGAATATATTTTATTATGTATTACGCTATATTGCTTTTGAAAGCGAGGAGTACCTTTTGTCCGGGAATTACTTTTAAGCATGGTGAGCTTCATTATAACGGATGCGTCGACTTAAACCTCTTGATGGCTTCAATATATAAAGTGCCTTTAAAAAGGTTTTAATTTACTAAATACTGCTTGAGCGGAGTTAATTTATTTTATTGTAGAGTCGTGGCTACGTGATTTCTGTTCTATCTAATTGTGGAATATAAGTCCCTAGTTTTGTAATATGTTTCTTAAGCATCTATTTAAGGCCTACTAGAAATAAAAAAAAGATTTAGTTTTCATTTAATTAAGATGAAAAAAGGCTCAGGATTTTTATCATTTGATGGTGTAAAGTAGCTGGGGCCGTCGTGTGTGGACTTTCCGCTCACATTTGACGCTGCATGATGTTTAGCCTGACATTTTGGCGGTAGCTAGAAAGTAGATTTTCAAAAATTAACATAAAATATTCTGCATAATTTTTCAAAAATAATTTAATTAATTTTTACCCAGAAACTGGATAATATTTCAAACAATTCCCTTATAAATTCCCGAGAAAATTGTGAAACTTATGTAATATTAAACGGGAATCGCTTATACAACGAGCAAAGTTAATATTAACAGGACAATATTACGTAATACGATTAATTTCAACGAATAATGGTTCTCCCAATATCGGATCGGAAAACGATAAATTTACTCTACACCACTTGTTAAACGATATTTTAAACTGACGTATTTTACTGATATTTTTAATTGTTCGTTACTTTTATCAGACAATGCTAGCCAGTGAAATTTCAATTGTATGAAAGTGTCTTCTCAATCTCATGCCAAATTTGTCACCTAGCTAATTTATGACCGTGCCAACTGATGCGTAACTTATTTTTATGTTAAAGCGGGAATAGAAACACCGCATAAAAGGAAAAAAAAATGTTTAGCCATTATGATCGGTCAGACAGATAGGCAACGAAGTCTTATTAATTAAAGTTTTGTTTAAAGGCACCTTAAGAACAGTTTAATGTCAGAAAGATGATCTACTCCATGAAACAGAAACTTTTTTAGTAATAAGCCTGATCAGAAGACAAGTCTATCTCCAGTTCCTCATAAACTTTCAATTCAATTGAATCCCAATACAGCCATAACTGCTCATCCATCACCATTTATCACCATTACGGAGGCTGTTACGATTATCCTTTAAGTACTAGTATTACTTAGCGTCCGTCTGGCTCCCAGCCAAGTTTTAAACGATATACGGCCAACAAAACTCTATAAAACTTCAAGTTATGGGTTAAGTGCGTGTGATACGTCCTCTTGTATATATTAGTTAGGAAAAGAAGGATTATTGTATGGTAATAGTGTATTTTGAGGATGGTGTGAAGAGGGATAAATGATACGGGAAACAAGAAGTGAACATAGAAAGTTGATGTCCATTAATGATGTTGAGAATAGTTTTTTTTTTCCTAGCCTACTGTGTCCCACAGCTGGGCAAAGGCCTCCCCCCAATCCTTCCACGACTCTCTATTCTGGGCCTCATGGAACCAGCCTAGTTGGTAAGCGTTGAGGTCGTCTCGCCACCGCTTCCTAGGTCGCCCACGACGACGCCGTCTATCCGTTGGCTCCCATAGTGTGGTGAGGATAGTTATAATAAATCTAAATTATTTTAAAGCTGAAGAGTTTGTTTGTTAATTTGAATGCCCTTAAATTAAGAACAACTGGTCCTTCTTAGATAATCTCTGAAAAAACGATCTACGATACGAAGAGTTTTGATCTTCCATTCCTCTTAAAAAATAATCAATATCATTTTTTAATGCTGAAAGTGTAACAAGTAAACTACATTCCGCGAAACAGCCACGAAAATAATTAAAATTAATTACAAACTCATACATTTCCACAAAACAATTCCTTATCTGCAATTAAATCTCCAACGAAACAAAACGAAGCTAAGCTGTGCTCGACTGTACATTACTTCTGTGCTCAACTGTAATTAAAAGTTGTGTTGCCAGCTCAGTGCAAATGTAGCGTCTTCATTTCCGCTGGCAACACTGAATGTGTAGTGCCACAGAAGCCAGAGTTTTAAGGGATTACTATTCACTATATTTTAGCGGTGCGATCAGTTTAAAGTTGGGACTTCAAAAATGAAATGAAATCTTTAGCATATTATTAAAAGTAAATATTGTTTTGTTCAGATTTAATTTACGTTTCGCATTGAAGAATGTGCTGGCTAATCATTCAATTTAAAATCGTAATAAAATGATAGCCTTCAGAAAATAGTGGTTTGGATTTTATCATGTCCAAGATTTTATCCCCCTAGACACAAAAATTAGGTAATAATTTTAAAAACCTTTAATATAAACGGCATTACAACTTCATATATTCAAGTCTATTCAGATTTAAGTTGAATAAAATTCTCTAAAAGCCAAATAAATCCTGCAACTCACAACATAGCTTGGAACAATTACAACATTTTAAAATGCAGTTTTTTCTACGAAAATTTGGCATAGTTCCACTGTGCGCCGCGTGTAAACAGCGCGCTGTTATTAATAGCTTTGTTGCAATTTTTCTTGTATACAGTTCGATTCCCGGGTTGTGCATTACTCTAACGAGTTTTGAAAAGCCTTTTAAGTTGAGAAAACTACTTTGTTTTAGGTTATTGTTGGTTTTAGTTTGGCGCTTTACTTGTTTGCTGTAAAATTCTACAAATGTTGAAAGTTAGCTATTATTATTTTTACATATGTATCGCAATTCTGTATACTTCGTAAGTGGTGATCAAAAGTCATCTTTAGACATACGAAAGCAGTAACTCACCCGTGGCGCCTGGATCGTAAAAAAAGAAGTAAAAAAGAATGATATGTAAAAGAGGAATATAGAAAAGTAAATTCAACATTGACCTCTTTTTAAGTAGATAAAAAAATGCTCTGTTCTTCATATTAATATCACGTGTAACCCACATCAATAGATTTTTCAGAGGCCGTTTTCCAGACATTTTTAAAACGTAACAGCTCCAAAATATCATTCCTGTGCTAAGAGCTGCAAGAAATCCCATAAGTTTCTTTTATTTCAAATCATTATTATAAACACTACATCTTATCCATTCAATGAACGTCACCCCAAAAATGTTTGTAAGAATAACAACCCCAGCAAATACCCTTTATTATTAATCACGTATCGTGACAATGCTCATTCATACTTGATGCTTAGTTTCCGGCATCCATGATTAATTTCATACATGTTTGGTTGACGGCGCATCTGTGTCAGTGCTCAACACATTTTGTCGCATGACGAAGATCGTCACACTGTGGATTTGTGTGTCATCTATATGTTACAGATATATTATAGACAGTGTTTGTATGTATAGGTTTTCAGATTTAATAAACACAATATATTCCACGTACAAAAATTACTGTTATTTTACCGGTTAGCCAATCCACATGAATATCATTTTTATCCGGTAAGTTTTGTTTAAATATCATATTTTTAGTCGAGTTTTTCTGTTGACTGTCGCCGGTTCGAAATTGTCAAAGCTATCTTTATGCAAAAAGCTTAATAGATAAGTATCGTTAATTATTGTTTATTATAAAGGAGCTATTTGCCAAGAAAGAGCTACAAAATAATCTACAAGTCCATATCTAATATATAAAATTCCCCTGTCACGATGTTAGTTACCGTACTCCTCCGAAACGGTTCGACCGATTTTTATGAAATTTTGTATACATATTGGGTAGGTCTGAGAATAGAACAACATCTATTTTTCATACCCAATAAAATAAAACATAAATATATTTTATATCTGGACGAAACTTTTTTTTGATGTGGCATTAAACATACCTATAACTAGAAATTATTCATAAGGCAAAACAACGTTTGCTGGGTCAGCTAGTCATATAATATGTATACAGTTACACAAAGATAAAAGTCGTCAAAGAAAAATACCTTTAGTTCTGAACTCAGATGTAGTCGTTTAATATGACAAGAACCGCAAAGTTTTTAACATATTTATAAGGTAAGGCTAAGAAGACAGACTTGCAGGTACTGAACTTGCGAAAACTTTGAATACGCCATCTGACATGGGCACTGTTAACTTAGGCGTTTATTTTTCTTGTTGAACATGGATGTAGGGGAAGAGGACGACCAAAGAAACGATGGATGGATTGTGAGATGAGATGAGAAAAGACGATGTAGCTGCAAAGAGATGAGATGACGTCAGATAGAGGGGTATGGACGGGGAAGACATTTTGCGCCGACCCCAAATAAAATAATTTCGATAAGGGTAGGGGAATGATGATGTTCACTTTTCTTGCTTATAATAGATTTTCCCTCCATTGCTTCGAGGTATCTTAGAGGGAGTTGCGGGAGTCCTTTGCCCATCTGTAGTTCCCTAAGGCTAGAAAAGAAAATGGATTCTTCCATCAAAGGACTATCTTCTTCAATGACTTTCCAACGTTGCGTTCTTTTTTAGTTTTTCCAAGGACTTGAGAGCAATATAAAATTCTCCGAAGATTCATCAGCCAGTCTTCCTTTATGAGTCCTTCTAATGGGAATTGTTCCTTAAATTTCCCATGTGATTAAACCAGTCAGTATCTTTGTGATGCATGTAAATAAACTACGAAAAATATGTAAAGACACCATTCTAACATGCATTTAAGAACGAGGAAGACAAGATGGTTAGAAATTCGCTAGCACATAAACTGCACTAAAGATGTCATTAAAATAACATCAATATTCGTCGTCACTTTAAGTAGCTCACTTAAAGTTTCATTCCTCCTCCAAACGCTATTTGAAGAGCATTAAACATTTTATAATGTGCACACGTGGCTTACTCCTTTACTATTAAAACCGTTTCTATGTGTGTTTGTCTGTCTTTCTTCTCACAAAAGCGATGGAAAGGATTGTGATAGTATTTCACTCGTAGTTAGTCCTTAGTCTATAATATAATTTTTCATTGACACAGGCATAATATATGCAGTGTGTCCTATCTTTACCAAATAACTGACAAAAATTAAAAAAATACATACTTACAAAATTAGACCAAATGCTAAGGGTAATGCTATGTGTGCACTTTAGCACACACGATTTTTCTTGGGTCAGAATCGAACCCAAGAACCCTAGTCCAGAAGTTGGAGTTACAAACCACTACGCCATCAATCGAGTCATATTGTGGAGTAACTTTTATACTGATTCTTCTGACTGATAATTGTTTATTACAAGTAAGTCAATGTTTTCTAAGAAGCATTTATTTATTATTTCTCGGTACTTATGAAGATTTAGTTTCTTCGAATCTGTAATAACAATATCAGCCTTCATAGTCTCAGAAGCAGACAACGGATCTAAGAAAGTTATTTTCTAGAAAAGGGAATGAAGATATTTGTAATGATATAAATTTTATCTAATACTAGCAGTCCAGGCAAACGTTTTACTGCCATATAAATAAAAAGGTTCATGAAAATTAGACGCTAATCGCTATCAAATAATTATGTGCAAACAATTTCATGAGAACAGGTAGAGCCGTTTCGGAGGAGTACGGTAACTAACATCGTGACACGAGAATTTTATATACGAGTAATAGATGTACAAAGCGTCAAATAAGACATTTTCATCCCTCTTATATCAATGAGTTGTTTTAAAGGTCATCATAGTTGAGATGACAACGACTTATCTAAATCAAATATTTCTTGGTTGTGTTCTGTTGGCATATCCTGTGGAGACATCATTAATTTTACCGCGTTTCGTCCACACTCCGACCGCCCACCGGACAATAGAAAGACTTCAATGCCACCAGAATTGAAGAAAATATCATTATTTCTGCTTTTCGGATTTGGTTACTATGGAAACGTCGCTTTGGAGTTTAGGAGAGTCAGTGTTCTTAATACCACAAAATATAACCTTTCCATCACACTTGTTTTTGGAAAAGTTTAAAGTGGTTTTGATCTGAAGATGTTTTTTTGAAATATTGAAGGGATTGTGAACTCTTCCATTTTATGTACATTATTTAGTTTGCTTGTGACCATGTAATATTTCGTATTCGATCGCGATCGAAATAGACTAGCATTTATATCTGAATATTTATCCAATGTCAGTTTAATATCAACAGATATATTGAAAAGCTACACCGATTTAAACAAAAAAAAGGGCACAAAAAACACGGATTTTAAAATTCAATATCCCGTATTGAATTTAGAAATGGTGTTAAAATAATTTATCTGCATAGGTGAGCTCTCGCTATGCCTGGTCGAGTTCGACCTTCTATTTTTGAACGGGTAACGAATGGGCTATAACCGTGACATCTACCAGGTAGAGCACACCGTTACCTAGACCGGAATCCAGACTTTTTTTATTTCTAACACTTTATTCCACTTAAAACAGGGTTTTTGTTCCCATTTCTGTTGTTTCTGAAACATAAGTATTGGTACTACGACTTTGGGAACTGAATAATCTATTAAGGTGTGGTTTTATTGAGTTTAGGATTAAGGCTACTTATAACATAAAGAGTAGGAACACATCGACATGGCTAATCGCGAAAAAATGTTGAGCATAACTGGATATCTACATTGTTAGGACAAAAGTACCAACCATCTAAAGATTTAGTGGAGATGAAGTGGAACGACTATATCAAAATCTCCAAACGGTATTTGAGGTATCTTTTGCTTTGCATGAGTGCAAAAATATGTGAATAACAATATCGACAAAGGATAAAAAAATAGGTCAGTAACAAAAAAAATATAAAAAAATAGTTTCAAAGGATAAAATTCGGCAACATATTATCTACAAGTTGTATCCCAAAATACGACAGATGGAGTCTGAATGAACGAAGTCTAAACGGCAACTGACTAACACGACAAATGTGACTATATTCAGTCCATTCACAGAAACATACACCGCCGGCTAGTCTCTGCGTATTGCGATCTCTCAACGGTAAATAATAGCAAAAAGTTGCAGTGGTCTTATACCACCAATCCATTGAATACAGAAGATCTGGGCCCCAATTCTGCTATTTAAAATGGTCGATAAATGAATGAAATTTGGCTTAAAATGACAATTTTCGTTTTATCTTAAGCATTTTTCTAATAATTGGAAATTCAGTGTGGGACGCTAAACTCAAGGTCAATACAATTAAGTTCCAATTATTGCATTGGCAAAATGCTTAAGAGAAGAGGAATGATTTCAAATTTAACTCTATTGCCATTCATTCATCGGCCATAGTAAAATAGCAGAATCGGTGCCCTGATATAGCAATTCATGATTTTTATTTGTTTGCTGTACCAACCGATAGCAATAATGATAAAAATGAGGTATTAAGTAACTATTAAAGACTCCATACTCCAGTTAAACAAAATTATTCAATATTCCATAAGCACAAGACCGCCAGAAATGGAAGGAAATGGAAGACGCCTACGTCCAGAAATGGACTAAAATAGGCTTATGATGATGATTCCAAAGATTTTAGGTTTTAGGGAAACATTTGGAGAAGGCCACTATCGAGCAGTAGAGCAGAACAAGCTAGGGAATAGAACAAAGCGCAGACACTTCTTAATGTCATTCTTAGCTAACGAATATAAAAGCAATTGTTGGTGGGACACAAGGAGTTGGTTTTCTTAATCTTCTGCTGCTGATACGGAAGCAAGAGCACTTAATCACTGTGGTAAACGCTCGACTCTCGATGTGCAGTTGCGCCAGTATTTCACGCTCCGTCCGGCAGATGGCGCCACGGATACACTCAAATTTTTCAATGTCTACAAATCCCCGAATGGAATATATAGCATACAAAATTTCCTCTTCATTCCTCGAGAATATGCCAAGGTTTTAAGAGACTTTTGCATATGCTAAAACTTTGGACAGTTTTTGTTGACTCGTTTTTGTAAGTTTTAAAAACATTTTTACGTAACCTAATTCAGTAAACGCTGTTAAAATGAAACTCGATAGCATACAAATACTTCTCCATACTGCGATAACGTGCAGCAAGAAAATTATCGAGTTTTACTGGTTAAAATATGTAAACTTAATTGATGTTCTCTATAATCTAACGAGAAAAGAAAACACGAGATTTTCTTAAAAAGACTGTTTAATGCCAAAATCTTAGCCAAAAAGAATCGCAATTTACGAAATATGACTTTCCATTAAACTTTAATGTACCATAAATAAGCTTATTAATTTCGCCTCAATAACAAACCAGAACAACATTTTGATCAAGGCTAAGAAGCTTTCCTCATCGTTCAGATATTTATGAAGCAACAAATCTCGTGTCTGAACAAATGTGAAATCCAAAAAATATATTTTGGGTAACTTACTTATGACTTTTGGAATTTTGAAGACAGAGAATCGGACATTTTCATCTAATATTGCTTGCATACACCTACCACAAAATATCAAGTCCTCATCTTGATATTTTGTGGTAAGTGTATGAAAATAAGTATTAAAATAAACTAGTTGTCGAGAACTGTCTATGTAATTATTAGCGTTTTATCCAATAATGGGACATTTGCAGTTCTTTGAAGCATCTTCCGCACTAAGGAATATAATCATCGTGTCGCGGGAGTTTTCACAAACATTCAAGTATGTGACTTGAATGCACAAGACACCCAGACTTAGAACTATCATTTTTATCTGTTCTCACACAAATGCTTGTCATACGCGGAGATCGATCATCATGACGATATGCAGTATCAGGCCAACACTGACAAGGCTATTTAAAAACGATTCTAAGGAGATATGAAACAACTCTCATAATTTAATAGAAACATATTCCCAAAGCTTTCCAAGAAGGCTTTATTATAATTACTAAGTTTGA
The DNA here is from genome assembly GCF_003590095.1 of Trichoplusia ni. NCBI lineage: Eukaryota > Metazoa > Arthropoda > Insecta > Lepidoptera > Noctuidae > Trichoplusia > Trichoplusia ni. Next base: position 22,175,418 of record NC_039478.1, read on the forward strand.
AATACGCTCTGTTTAGAAGTCCAATACAAAGGCTCTGACAAAGTTGTTCAGCGGATTCCAGGGTTTATGAAAGTTAAGTTCTTTTTAAAAATACGACGTAATAAATAACGCTCATAGCATAATGCCCGTGTGGAGTACAGTTAGGAACACAAGTGTTTTGGAAAATGAAATAAACAGATTTATGGTACGTTAAAATGTTATGTTTTGTGTAGCACGAGAATAAATAACTGGTCCGCGATGAAAATTTTTTTTCGGTAACAATTTTGAATTTTGTTACAAATGCATTTTTTCTATGAATAATGTGGGTTGTTTCTGCTTAACGTTGCGCATTTCTTTTGAAAATATCGTATTAATAAATATACTTTTACTTAAATCTGCTACCTAATTCTGTCATCCCCAAAACCCGTTTTATTACCAATCAACAATCACACAATCAACACGCCCGAAACTCTTCTACCAACCTACTAAAAATTTCGATATCCCCACAAACACTTGTCCACCAACCAGTACAGCGGGTGTAGATTTCATTAGGCATCGCGATCGGTCGGCGTCCCCAGGGAATTGTCAATAAAATGTAATTGGATCGCCAAGGCAGCTGTGACGATCAATTAATAAGACACAGCCTCTATCCTGAATTTAGCTGAGATTTTTCAGGTCTTAGGTGTTTATGGAGAAGTCTTTTTTGTTCATAGCCTATTGGGAAGTTCTTTGATGTTTAATTAAAGTATTCATTTAGTTATCCTAACTTAAGGATCGTTATATAATGAAACATGTTATCGCATTTGGTTTCCTTAGTTTGGTATAATTAAAATGCTTTGATATTAAGGTTTCCTAATGTAGAGACTGCTTCAATGAGTAAGATATTAAACGTAAACTGAGGTCTTAAGTGATATTTAAATGGTTTGGTCCGTATTTTATTAGAAGTAGGAAACAAAATAAAGTTCTCATGCGATTTATTAAAAACAACGACAAGGTCCATTCACCGAAGGCTGGTGAAAACAAGATGATTTCTACAACGTTTTACTTATTATTTTTACCACTTCCTCGATATGGAGTTCAGCCCTTATACAGCGGGGGGTTTCACAAACATTCAAGTCACATGCACAAAGACACCCAGACTCAGGACAAGCATTCGTAGATCACACAAACGCTTTTCTTACTCAGGAGTCGAACCCATGAAATGTCGTGCCGTGGGTTTGCCTGGTGCCTGCCTGGTGACCTCAATCACTCAGCTATCCGTGCAGTTATTTAGGCTCATAACGTTAACCATCTAGTAAAGAAGTTATTATCTGCCAAAAATCACAAACAAATAATAATAAACCACTTACATATTTTCCAATACTTCTGTCTACCTTTCAAACTTCACTACGCTTGATAATATCAAAGAAAATCTCCGATAATTTCATCTATCTCAGCGACGTTCGATCAATTTTTAAGATATTATTTATCAAGAACACCTGACAACCACTATTAATAATAAATGACAAACTGTTAGCTTCTAGAATAAATATTATGGAAGGTTTTCTTTTTTAGTCCTTTTCTTGGTAAAAATAGTAGAAAGGAATGTTTGGTCTTTTCTTATAAGTTGTCACGTATTTTTAGGTAAAAAAATATGAGAAGAATTAAGAATTGTGGTTTGGTCTTAGAAAATAGTGAAGGTATAAAATGTTCTTGTATATTTAAGCCGTTCATTTGTTTATATTCTTTTTGGTCTAGCTAAACTGAATTGTTAATTCTATAAAAGTCGATATTTTTATAGTCGAAGCGTAAAATATAGAATCTGGTTCAAAACCTTCAAATACATGTTTTTATTTGTATCAGCTAAAATCAACGAAGTAGTTTAAACGTTGGAACTAGTTACTTAGTTCAATTGAAAACAAATGCCTGATGCTCTCTCGAACACATTCGTTCAAGTAATCGTGGAAATTAGTTCCCAATTAGTTCACAAACAGCGCCAATTAATGATAAATGAAGATCGTGAGTTTACTGAAGTTTAAGATAACATTATGCTTGTTAACTTTGAGGCTACCCCTCAATAGGTAGAGAAGGTAATTCTGAGAATATCTACTTTTTTTTAGGTGGCCTTCGTAGTGAGAGTGCGCTGGCTTTTCTACTTACTCGACTTATTGACGAGACTTTACAAGTCTACAGCCAGAGTCAATACATCATACTAAAAAGAATGTCAATTTTTGGAAACGTCCTATACCTTTTGGTATTGGTATTGGTATGAAAATAACCTAAGACATATTCTCATACCTACTATATACACAAAAAAAGACAGCAAGTCATAACGAAATAGCACTGTCAGTATTTTGATAAAATTTTATCATAAAACCTTACTACACGCTATTCGAGAAAAAAACATTGCATGAGCAGGCTGAAAAAACTCAGAAGATTTAAAACCAAGCCTATAATACTCGAATTTTAAAAAAAATACATCTTATTTTCTTCTCGAAGCAGTAATATGACCGGTCTGCAAACTATAATGACAGCAACATCAATGTTGTGTGTCGTCAACAATGGGCTACATTCTCGCCAATGACGCGACAGGAGACAAAACAAAAGTTTACTACAACTAACACACAAACTGAACGTCTAACTGCTAGTCACAACTCTTCCAGTTAGTACCGCAGTTAGAATCACGCCGGTGTGTAAACTCAACTGCATTATACATTGCGCTGTCTTTGTTTGTGTTTGCTATAACGTCAACACACAGTTTATTGCGTTAAAAAGATGATGAATTTTAAAATATTTTGTATTTTTTTTCTAGTTTGTTGAAACAATATGACAATGAGATACCGGGGTCACGTTACGCAGTAAAATGGTATGTGGAGTCATCTTAGCAGTGAATACTACGCGGGGAACTGGTACTCGAAATAAATAGTTGAGGATATTAATATTAGAAATATAATTGTGTATCTGATAATTTTTAGAAATAAATTCTACGAGTAACGAAGGCTATAAAATTATTGGAGTTATGTCACAATTACGAGTATGTAAATAATGAGTATGTATGTAGTAATGCACAATACTTTTTACTTTTTAAAAATGTCTTAAATTTGCCTTAAACAAAACCGAAATGTTAATAATTAACATTCTCTTTAAATTTGATTTTATATTAACATTTTTAAAGCTTTATTAAACTTAATGCGCATACAAAATAAACAAAAACATATCCCTGCCAAAGTTGAGATGTGCCCTGAAAGCTGGCTGTACTAACACGTTGAATGGCAAAAAAACATTTAAAGTTACTGATCTTAATTACCGAAAGCAATTCCTAAACAGTTCAGCCTTCATAAATAATATCAAAATTTTCGACTTCATCGTTATACATTTGGTGATTTGGGACCACTTAACTAATGAAGCCAGACTTATAAGCTGAGTCCAAACTTACAATAACATACAATTCGGTACTTACTTCTGACCCCGCACAGACTCCTTAAGAAAGTCTGTTTGTATTGTAAAAGGGAGACAGCGCTATACATCGCCTGTAGCGGCGTCTCGCTTGCACCACGAGTATTTAGTACCTAATGGTCTAATAGCGCTCGCTGTTGGTACGTGGGGACCTAAGTTGAGCAAACTGATCGAAGCGACCGCTATTGAATTAAAGTCGTAATTAACAATCAACTAACTATGACCGAGTTTGCAACTTCGGCTTCGAATATAGGGAAGTGTATTGTTTGCTTTAATCGACTAGAGTTTGTGCTAAATATAACTTCAGCTTCAATGGAGGGCGTTGAAGTTTAAAAACAGGTTTTTTTTGTAACCTATTTTGCTAGAGTAGGGGATAGATTTTTTAAATGCGTGTAAGTTATTAGGTTTTAGTACCCAAATAACAAAGTCGAAGCTAAGGCAGTCTGCTCGTCTGCCCGCCCGTCTTTTTTGTTTCAGTCATGTTTTTTCTTTGTCCTATTTGCACGGTACCTTAAGTGACGACTAAATATTTATATTACCTTAAGGGGTATTGCCAGTTTCATCTTCATTTTTAAACTTGCTCTTGATATCACTTCTCTTAGCATCAAATATTCCACACATTTATCTTTTCGTAAGCAGCTCATTCTTACAATAACCGACTACATAAAAGCAACGATTGAAAATATGTTCCACTTTTAACCACTATAAATCTATATTATAACAGAGTCCAATAAAAATCAATGGACTCAATTTGGGAGCTAAACAATTATCGGCAACTGGTAAGTCCGATGAATGGGCTCAATATCAATTTGCGAGTGAAACATTTACCCATTGGTGCGACGCGACGGCGTGTACCTGTACAACAATCTCTTCAACCAGAACTTCCGTCTATGTGCGAGCGAGACAGCACTATGACCAGTGTATAGTGTTATCCCGCTCCAACAAAAGAAACGGTTTAAGTTTTTGGTTTCGCAGTATGGACGCTGGTCTTCGGTATAATTACGTTAAATGTGAAGTGAGGTCCCGCCAAGTTTGTAAATCAAAGTTTGTGTTGCCAAGTAGGGATGTTTTGAGTTACCGTCTAGAAACAATTGAGAAAGTAAAAACTATGGCTGGACTACACAAATTGTTTTTTTACGCCGATAGATGTAAATGACTACTTCATTTTAATTTTTTTTCATAGATTTTTTATTCTATTTAATATAATTTAGAAATTTTTATTTAAATATATATGATACAAAATTGGATTCCAAAGTCACATTATAAATATTAGTAACTGCATATACCGTTCACATTTGCCGCAGTAAGTACCTTCTAGTTTTAAACAATTCAACGAAAAGCCATGGCTACATTTAAACCTCCATAAAATCTAGAGCAAACTTGAAAAGCAAACTTATCCTACAAAATAATCATTATTTTATCGTAATTTAAAACCAAAACTATTCTTAAATGATACTACTTAGACCAGTTTATAATGTCTGCATAAGGTTAGCAATCATTTATAATGATCAGACCAATCTGTTACAACTGGCATAAATAGTAGGTATGAAGTATCTTCACCTAATTTGAAACAAATTAATACTAAACCGCTACATGCCAAAAACTGTCCATTCTCATTTACTTTGCATAGGTACCGTATAATGGGTGTAGATCTGACCGAAATAGGACTTTATTACAAAAAAATATTCATCGGCCTAGCCTTTTCCCAACTATGTTAGGGTCGGCTACCAGTCCAACCGGTTTCAGCTAAGTACCAGAGTTCTACAAGGAGCGACTGCCTATCTGACCTCCTCAACCCAGTTACCTGGGCAACACGATACTCCTTGGTTAGACTGGTTGTCAGACTTTTCAAGCTTCTGACTACCTTGTAACGACTGTCAAAGATGTAGGAATAATAGCCGGGACCCACAATTTAACGTGCCTTCCGAAACACGGAGGAACTCGTAATGAAAAAGATGGTCACCCATCTACGGACCAACCGCGTCAAGCATAGCTTAACCTGTGATCGATTCACTTATGCGGTTATAGCTTAGCCACAAGGTCCTTTTTTATTACAATTTTTTTTATCAATCGTAAATAAAATGTCAAAGTTAGAGGGAATCTTATTTTGAGACCTAAAAGAGCTTACTAAAAACGTGATTGAACGTCTTAGGTACGTGATTTATTTTTAGGTCTCTTCGAAATTAAAACCAAGGCGCCATTTTTGTTTTATTAATATCTAGCTTTTAAAAGATTTAGCTTTTATTCTACTAAGTCATCAGAATTGCCTGTAGGGGTCATGATGACTAAGTAGAATTAACGCTTCCAGTCAAAATAGATAGAGCTTAATATTATGACAAATCGAAAATGATGAAAGAGTGACAAATATGCAAACATCTTTCGCGTTTATTATATTAGAAGGATACCGTCACTACATATTTTCAGATATCAACTACTCATAGCTCCGAGCGCAAAAATGACTAGACTTAACACTATTACTTATGAAATTACCTATGTATCGAATCTAATACATCTACGTTCAAGTTTCAGCCCATAATTAGAAACATCCCCATAACATTACAACGTTAATGTCTTTGTGACTACTTCAATATTTCGCCAAAAGTTAGTCCAGTAATAAAAGAGTATTTTTCTAGTCTAGCCAAAGTTCGGCAGTTACATGTAGTTAGGATAGTCCACACATGTTGCGGTCACGAACTGAGGGAACAAGAATAATAGTTGTAACAACTTGTGTTGATGACTGTACTCTCGAAGTGACCAAGGGCATGACCTAATTGTGTTATTGTCCTTTTGTTGGTTGTTGTGTGAGTTTTACTATTTATATCTTCGTATTTAGTTTTTTTTATGTGCCTGTATATTAGTGTGATCGAAAAAGAAAAGAGGTTTTCGCAAAAAGAGGTTTGTAATTGGGCATGAAGGTTGAATCATTTTAGTCTTTCGATTATATAAAATTACATTTAAAAAAAAAGAAGAATTGACGCAAACTTATTATTATATATTATATAGATTAACTATACTTAGCTAACCGTGAAGAGCCAGGAAAAAAAAAAACTATACTTAGACAATAGAGAATATTAAATTCTATTACATTTTATAATTTATCATTAACATCCCAGAGTAGAGGTAATGCTACGTTTATATCCAAAAATCTGTACCAAAAAAAGACATTTAAGAGTCTTAATCGGACTCTATTTATTAAACTAAAGTGACGAAAATATAATACTAATGGAGACCAATTTCTTAGTCGATGTTTTATTTTATTTCTACTGAATAAATATTTCCTATAACATGGAAAAAACATGTGAGTAAGTGAAAAGCACTTAACATAATTGTTGTTTTTATTAGCTTCCGTGCGCAATAATAACATTGATGTATAAAACACTATAAAACGCTATTTCGATGAGACTTTTCCCGGCAATAGACTCCCATCATTGTCTTGTACCTAGGAAGTATGTATTGCATAAACATGTGCCAACTGTGAACTTTTAATTCATGCAAGTTTTTGAAAAAAGAAAATGTGGTAGTGAAGCGACTAGCTGGTGTCAGCGACTCCGTCCGCGTAGCTGTGATATAACCAGGTATATTCTATAGGTACATTTTTATTAGTTTTATATTATGACAGGTATATTTTTAAATTAATTGATCGTCCTCTCAACAGCACAACAAAAGAATTAAAACAGTGATCTCCTTCAAGAGCTTGTTTTGTTACCTTTCTCATTGCTAAGGGCTGAGCCCTTTACTCATTTGGTGATGGTACATATCCTATTGCCTTCCTCGATTGATGAGCTATCTAAAACTTTTTAATATCAAACAATTTTCAAATCGGAACAGTAGTTTTTGAGCCAAGCGCGTTAACAAACAAACTCATCATCTTTGTAACATTAGTACAGATCAAAATAGTATTTTTATAGTAATTTTCCTGCACATTTTCACGTTAAAATGGCGAATCTGAAAAAAAAGCAACATCTAGCAAAATACCTAATGACGGCGGTTTATTTTTTATGTCACGACAAATACCCTCTTATGTCCTTGAGCTAAACGGAGCACTAAGTCAGTGTGCCCTGGAAAATAGCCGCCATAATACTTTAAGTGAACTAAGAATAGCTCTGCACTTGTGACCCTTGAATAGGGTTGGTACTAAACAGTTTTCATTTTCATTCAGTCATAGAGAGGAAAATTAAAAAATAGATTATGATTTTCGGTTTTTTTGTGGATTTTTTTTTTATGGGTGTTTATTGTCTTATATGTATTTACTGTGAATGGGTAATGCTCTTCTGATATAAACTAAAAAAAACATAGTAGTGAAAACATAACCTTACATTTTTTATGACTATATGATACTTTAGGGCCCGAAAAAATATCGGTATAATGAAATAAAATCATGATATCCATCCTTTTTTTAAAGTATAATGTTAACTGTGGAGCTGTTTTTAAAGCAAGCCTTTCCAGCAGACTTTTTCGTTTAAACCCCTAGTTAAGGTGACTATACCTAACTACTGCATAAAGGGGGAAAATACAGTAAGCAAACGAATAGGGTATTGCACGAATTAATCCCTTTTAAATTTAGATGAATAAAAATATGTATCATTTTTTTAAATATGTCAAGGTTGAAATATTTTCGTTCAACCCTAGGGGGTGAATGAAAAACTACAGCTACTTAATGATTTATGATCCCATAACGTGACTTATATTTTCAGTCAGTGGATTCTCCAAGCTTAGTCTTAAAGAAAAATAGAATTATCTTTGTTATATTTTTGAACATCTCTTTGTAAAAAAAATATGTAGAAATTGCACTTTTTTGCTTTTTTTACTGAACTATTGCGTGTAACGCATGCAAGCGTCACAGGGATTAAACGCTTTAGTGCAAGGGTCGTATACAATAGTAAAACCAAGAATACCTTATTTGGTACATTTATATTATGTAAGTATGTTTGTTCTATGCATATCACTGAATAGATCTTTGCTTTATTCCAGTTATATCTAAATATTCTCGTATAGCCACATCTGTTTTCAAAACTTGCAAAATTTATATATCCAAATATTGCATCCACATCGAAATCGAGAAATACAGACACATGAATACATATTGAATCGTAATCCCGTATTCAATATTATAGATTCAATGGAATAGCTTTAGATTATGCGATTTCATTTGCACATTGTATGATTACATATTTTTTTCCCACGTTTTTATACACTTACTTTTTGGAAGCCGACCCCAACATAGTTGGGAAAAGGCGGCCTAGACTTTTCCCAACTATGCTGGGGTGATGACTTTTCTTGTTGGTTTGTGTGGTTCCAGTTGGATTTTTGCAACTTTTTGCAACTTCAATTTTGAAGCAGTTTTCAGTAAGCGATCAGGCTAGTTTTCGCTACTTTCTCTTAAAAAAAATATAATACAATACCAATTCTTAGACAAAATAAGTAATATCATGTTAATTTTTGTGACCAATTTCAGTATCATTTTATTGTACAAATGGCTGCTATTCAGCTAAATCCGCACATAAACTACAAATGAAAAGCTCTATATTTAAGAGAGAACTGTTTACGTGAGGCAATTTAGCTAATAGAAAAACACATTTTCGGTGAACAAAAGTAAACAAATATCCATTAGAGGAATAAAACGGGGGCTTCTATAAATAAATGTCTGAATACGACGCTCTTCACATATATATTCATTGAAGAATAATAAGAAGGTAATGTTATTATTTTTCTATAAAAATAAATAAATTAAACGCAAAGAAAACTTGAATTAAGTTATTCTTTAGTTATTTTCCATAAACTTGAGCAAACTTTTTAGAAATAATACAGTCGGCTAATAGAATATGCCTCAGGCATTAAGTCGCCATTGCTATAGAGATTGTAGTAAAAAATGTATTATCTAGTTCCTTTTTTTCATCGTATATTTAAATTTAAAACTAATTAAGTAATCATCTACTGAATCAAATAAATTCAATGACGATTTATCAGCCTAACCTTTTCCCAAAAATGCTCGGGTTAGCTTCCAGTGTAACCAGATGCAGCCAAGTATTTGTATATTAGTGTTTAACAAGAAGTGACCTCTTCAACCCAGTTACCTGCGCAACACGATATCCTTTTACGATTGTATTTTATGACTACTCGTTACGACTCTCAAAGATGCACGTATACAGACTATACAGTAGGGACAAACAATTTAACGTGCCTTCCTTAATACGAAGGAACTCATGACATAGATAGCCTATCCACGGACTATGATTGACGTAGACCTGTAATTGGTCAACTTGTGCAGTTGTAGTTTTGAAGACAATTTTATTGTAAAATTGTAGATTGCAAAAATGTTGAGTATTGAGTATTACTTGGTCTAGCAATATAAGGAATAAAAATATCGTCCAAAATGTAATCATTGCTTATTTACCCCTAAACACCAGACTTCTAAGACGTTTTCATTAAAACCCGGGGTCGTTATAACTACCCATTGTCCGACCAAATGCTAAATAAACGTAATGACTCCTATATATTTTAACTAGGGGTCATTAGTGAACGTTCGTCTTACTCCTGAATAGTGCTATTGTTCTGCCAAAGTTCGCGTTAATTTTTTTATTTGGCTGTCATTAAGAATCACATTAGCGGGCACGACTATTAGGGAAAACGGTGGGTATTCGGTCTGCTTTTCTTTCATTACTTTTTCTGTTATTTTCTGGGCTGCTGGTGTAAAAGGTGAATTCGTGAAATGAAAAATATAACCCCCAAAAAATGTGAATGCTCAAAACGCTCTGAATATAGCTCAAAGAACAACTTGACTTTTAGATCAAGCATAATTTCGAAATGCTACATATTCGCGCGGCATTTTGAACTTTGATTATTTACCATCGTTTCGAAAACGGTCTAAAAGGACACAAATATAATAAAAACCTCAGCAGCTTCAAAAAGGCCCTTCAATCAATCTATGAATTCAGCCTATAAAGGTTCACTGCTGGACATAGGCCTCTCCAAGATTGCGTCACAACAACTGATCCTCCGCCTTCCTCATCCAGTTCAAGCCAGCCATTTTTATATCATCAGTCCATAAGGACTTAATGCAATTGAAATCGATCTGAATCCCGAAAGAACACAAGGCACTTTTCAACTAAAGTCGTTAACATTTTTTATACTACCGCCGCAAAAGTAGGAAACTTGGTGTATTCTTAATACTTACGATTGCCTGTCAAAGATAATATTAATAAATGTTTCTTCGTTGTTCCAGGTAAGAACGGAGCTCGTGCCGTCTTCCGGACAAATCCGGATGCGAACATCTGTTCGGGAAAACCTTAGCGTGTGTTTATACTGGGCCTATTCTAAGGGGGACAATAATTTGAAGTGTTTGAGTGTAAGTCGTGGTGGCTTTGCGGTTCTGTGTATGGATTGTATGCACATGATGCAGGTTCGGTACTTACGTGTCTTTTTCAGAGTTCTTTGTATTTTCTATATTATTCGATACCAATGCAGACTTCAGTTACATTTTTTTAAAGTTATATGTAGTTTTATAATTATTTTAAGTCACTATGAAACGTTGAAGACGAGCATTATGTGGAATCCTGAATTTCAATTATCAGCTTGGTGATTAATAACCTTCGATTTACGAGAAGATGATTGTGACTAACAGTGGGCCTATTCTATCGTATCAGTTGTTGTGTATCCATCCCTACTACACTAATTATAAATGTAAATGAAAGTCTGTTTGCTACGCTTTCACTCGAAAAATATCTATCAGATCGTCATGAAACTTTGTACACATGTTCTTGGAGGATTTGAAATCGATCAACTTAAAAAAAAAACAGAATGCTATAATTCCTTCTAGTATTTTTTGTGAATAGTTCCTTATACGAAATACATACGTTAATTCTATTCGAGGTGCCATTTATTATGTCTGGCGTAGTTGGCGTTTTGCCCACTGTGCGTCGAGGCCTCTCTTAATAAAAAAAAACGAGTTGAGTTACACGGTGAGAGAATTATGTTCTAGGGATAAGAAGAGATTTTATTAACTTGCCTTTTTGCTCTTGGAACTAAAAATATTACTAATAGGTAAAAAGTTTTAGTTAAGTAGTAAAATTTTCAGGTGAGGACTGAAATTTACATGTAGGATGTATAGATGAAAAATTTCAGTTACACAGTATATTTTTATAGGACAGTATTTACAAACGTCTTGTAAGGTTAAGTTTCTGAAAGTATTGTAAGCTCTAAAAATCGAATTGTAATTATATTTAAGAACTTAAATCTGTCTAACGTACCCGTTTTTATCCTCTGATTGCGGATCCCTTAAAACAACAAACAATAAGTTAAATGTCAAGTCAAAAACACCACAACATTTAACATTTAAAAGTACAAAAATACTTACTAATCTAATTCGCAACCCCATTAAATACCCGAGCCCAAATGGAAGGTTACAAATCATTGAAAAGCGCTACGGATGTAAATTGCAAATAAAATAAGCTGATAGCTGGTAAATTTATTATTGGACGCAATATACGAATTTTCCATCTCAATTTCATGTCAAACAAAAAGTTTTTTTCAGAAAGTTGAACGCTATATATTAGGAATACATATGTAGAAATAATAATAAAAACAAAGTGTTCTCATGCACGCCTTAAAAAAGACCGGCTCTCTTCCCATGAAGTTGTCCCGTGAATGAAAAGAAATACATTATTATTTTGTATATCCAAAGCGAACATAAATAACAAATATTCAAAAATTCTTTACTCAAGACAAAAAAAAAACATCTGCCTTAAACGAAAAACATCAAATAATATGTAAATTCTAATCTCTCGAAATCCCATAATTTACTTCGTTTTTCTTCTGGCATGCATTATTTATTCACTTCGGTAATGTGTCTTCAAATACAATGTTCAATGGAATACCTATATTGAGTTTTTTGTTTTCACCCCATTTTTCAATAAGAAAAAATAAGTGGTCTGACTGTCTGTTCAGTAGGTGGTTGCCTGTCATCTTTTGTCTTGACATTGGGGGTCTCGTTGTGACTCGGGTGGTGCTGCTCTTTTTAAAATTGTTTGCATGCACGCACGCATGCCGCTTAATGGTACATGCCTGCTCAGATTGATTTGGATCTTTCTTCCATCTTTCTACCATCTTGGAAAGACACTGCTTTTGCTTACTGATAATGAAAAGAGACGAAGACTATTTTTTTCCTTCACCAAATGACTTCTCCCGATTTGGATTGAGTAGTGGACGGGAGTGTAAGTTTTTTACTGACTCAAACCCACCCATATTCCTTCCTATGCCCTTTTCATTCTGGGGCTGCGGTAACCCTTTCGGGACTGTCCTGTTATGGCGATGACCCCTGCGTTTGTTCTGATGTTTCTTCTCAGTGTCGCCAGATACGAAATGTCGACCGCAGATTATTTTTTTGCAGAAGAAAAAAACTAACTAGATCTTGTTATTAACCAAATCCGATGAGATTGGACATGCAAAAAAGTATATAATTTACAATTTAAGGCTAAAACTTAAAGTTTTAGCCTCAGCCAAGATCCTAATTTACTGATAAAAGTAAAAAAGAGTTTGTAGCACTCAATTTACATGTTACAAAACTTGGCGCTAAGATTTCCTTTGGTAGCTAGATTTTTTGCCATAAATCTATCCGAAATCTTTTTGGCTTGAACACAGACATCCTTGATCTAGTTAAAGTCGAATTAGGCTTTCAGAATATCGAAAAATGGTTATATTATTTGGGTAAGTTGTAAGGCTGTGCAATCATATTTTTCTTTGGCCCGGCCCAGGAACCCTCAGTATCATTTCAGACTCACATGTCACCAGTTTTTTTCCATAAATTCGTTGGATGATTTTTTTAATAATATATTTCTTCTTGTACTTTTTTACAGAACTCTCGTGTCCCAAGTTTCAGTGCTCAGAGGAGCATAGGTTCTTGAATCGGTAATTCAAGAACTCATGAACCATGTCTAATATTTTATACCTTCATTCTAGACTACGTAATATTTCAGTCAGTACTTAATTCATACTAAAATTGTTACGAAGAAACGTGCAAAATATCTTATTTCTCAAGGCGAGTAATTCACTAAGGGCATTGTAACTTACTCCACATTTACCTTAAGTTATAGCTCACTAGACAAAGTGATATATTGTCCTAATTTCGAGAGGCCCTTGGTGAATACCTGTGTACTGTTGAATACCCATTTTATGCTCAATAATGGCGCGAAACAACTGAATTTTACTTGTTTCTCGACTTAGTTTTTGGTTGGACACTCGGTAATATGTTGAACTGTATTTTGAGACTTCTATTATATTTTTTCTTGCATTTTTCCATATTTTAAAACCGTTAAAAACTTCGATGGACTTTTAGCAGGAGTAACGAACAGCAATTCATTTTTATATACAAGAAGAAGAAGATTACCCCTATAAATAATTTGTTTATAGATAGTCAATTTTTAAGTGTTTTAAGTGACGGTTTCCTTTATCAAAAGTCTCTTTCTTCTTTAAACCTATGTTTCGCAATTTTTTTATGCTTGTCACTCAGAGCATTAATTCACATGGTAAAAATACCTGCTACTCACGCGTACTCACGCAACCAGAACCTAAAACAAAAAGGAATATTTGAAAAATACCCGTAACTTAATACACGTACATTTGGGCTTTAGTGAACTTTTCAGAAACAAAAAGTATAATCTTGTCAGTACTCAGTTGTTTCCACATCGTGCCTTAACGCAGCTGAAGTGATTTACTTTTCAGATTCCAAACCATATTTCCATTTTTATTCAGCCTTTTTTGGTTATAGAACATAAAACTTTTGGAATTTTTGGAACTAAAAAAAGGGTAGACGTATGTTGGTACTTAGTGTTTAAACCGTTTTTGTATATCAGAGAGCAAACGGTTAGTGTGAGTCAGACTTCCGTCATTGAGACTTTCGAGAGAATGGGTTAATGAAAAATAAAGTTGCAAAAAAATGTAGGCTCTGTTGGTGTAGCGGCAATAAAAAATATCTGTGAAAATTTTATTTGTCTCACTATCATGGTTCATAACATACAGGTTCAGACGAATTCCTAAAAAGATGTCTATAATCTAAAGTCAATTTCCAATAACGAAAAAAAATACTCAGGATTTGTTTTTTCTCAGATTATTTGCTTGTACATAACAAGCAAACAATTCTACAAATAAACATAAAATGAAATACAAAATCTGTTTACGTAGTCACGACATTGTATCGTAAACACTTTTACGTGAAACAACAAAACAATAGCGGTCTTCAACAAATAGATAAACTTTCAAATAGACAAAGTAACATGTTAGCTGTGCAATCTAAATAATGTGGAGCTCGAACGTGTACCAGGTAATGTAGAGCTTAACTCGTAGGGTGAACATGTTTCAACATGTTTTGAATGCTTACAGATGTGTTATTTGCTTCAATAGTGCATGTTTGAAAAAGATAGGTTATTAAAACTCCCAGTGGCTTTGCAGTGCAGTGGGACAATAATGGATTAAACTAAAATATGTAGGTAGTTACTGAAAAAATCTCTGAATGATCTGCCTTTTGATGATTTTGAACAGAAACGCCATTGTTTTTTAACTTATGTACTAATAGAGCAAGTAGTAGTACTTAAGGTTGAATTCAGGGGGAAAGTTGTATTAGTTCATGGGTTGGAGGCGGTACCTATACAAAATCCAAAAAAAGTCGGCAAATTGTTTGCTGGATCAACTAGTAACATACATAAACATATATTTCTAATACTACACCTAAACAACCAAAATCTTCCAGACATAATTTAACCAACAACAAAATGATCTTAAAGGACAAACACGAGAAACCTGAAATTTATATTTATCCTATTTTACATGTAACCATCGGATAGTTCAGGCTCGGCCTGTATGTCGCGGTGACGGGTTCTGCGTTAGTCTGCGGTCACAATCCACTGCTGCATGGATGAAAGTGCTTGGAGAATTACTGGATAAGCCCGTCAGTATCAGGTTGTGGAGAGGAAAGTTGATGTTTTTGGATATATCGTCCCATTAGTAGAATATTGTTTTATCATCACATGTAACAAAAATTATATCATGGTAAATTCGTTATCAGAATGACGTAAGCTATCCAATGATATATTTTTTTATACTTTTTATTAAATATTTTAAAAGTTATGAAGTTCGAATAAAGTTTTTGCCGCGCGGCATACGTACAATAACGTCTTACGAACACATAACGCGAATATCTCTATGCCGCTCTGGCGCTCCCGGTTCCGTGCGTCGCGTTCCTTCATTACAACGCGCTTTCTTCAACGTAGTCGCCAGGAGTGAGGAACTGCGACAATGGATACCGACAGTGGCCATCAAAATGGTAAGAAGTCAATTAAATTATTGTTATTTTGTTTACATACACAAGGTGGTTCATTACTGTTGTGAATTAAACGTTTAAATTAGTGATAAGAAAATTATTTACGGAATAAAATATACGTAAAATAAATATTTCTTGGATTATTCTAAAGTTTATACAACAAACATAAATCTAAATTCAATTCAAAAGTAATAAACATTTTTAATTTTGTTTATTTACATTGTTTTGGGTCTATTACACAAAATTATTGACATTACCACAGAGACAGTATTTAAGATCACATAAAATATTCTTCTACCAAGTTGCCGCGTTTTTTTAAATTAAAGTGCAATCCGCTTATACACTTTACTGATAAGTTTCTTAACATGTTAATCTATACTTCTATACTAATATATAAAGCTGAAGAGTTTGTTTGTTTGTTTGTTTGTTTGTTTGAACGCGCTAATCTCAGGACCTACTGGTCCAAATTGAAACATTATTTTTGTGTTGAATAGACCATTCATCGAGGAAGGCTTTAGGCTATAAACCATCACGCTGCGACTAATAGGAGTGAAGATACAATGGAAAATGTGAAAAAAACAGGGCAGGTATAAATCATAACTTATATATATTCTACCCACGGGGACGAAGTCGCGGGCAACAGCTAGTATACAATAAAGCTTGTCTTATTTGTTTCTCTAGTTTTGTAGTTTCTTGTGCACATAATATATTTTACTACGCATAACTGCATCTTCTTTTCGTCGGCATGCACACATGAAACATTATTCGACCAAATTATTTTTTAAAGTGTGCATCGTAAGCGTTTATGCTACTTTTTTCTGTTTGTTAGTTTTTTGTAAAACATTATTCGAAATCTAAAAGTGTTATAAAATTGTTAAATACAGTTTTAATTGTACACAGCTATTCTTAATAACTAATTTCCAACAAAATTAACATAAACAACAATATTTTTTTCAATTCTAATGTCGTTTAAAAAAAAAAATGTTCTGACTTCATGGTACACACAGCCGTGTGTACTTCATATATAATCAGTCTAAACTGGCCAGCTGTATAGGTGGAACGGTAGCCGTGTGTACATTTTGTAAAAAAATAATTAATTACAGGTGCTAAGAAAAGCAACGTACTACCCTTTTGGGATGATTCATCAAGTAATGTTCCTGGCGCTTCTACTTGTTGTGATGGACCAGCGGATCAAACGACTCTTACTGAACTGCGTCCAGTAACTCCGTTCCAAATTCAATCTGCATCCAGTTATGAAGCATCACCTGCTATCAGTACAGCAACGATTTCAAGTATCATATCTAAGATTTGTATCCCTCCTAAGCCGTCACCACCCCCGTCTATATATATGACACAAACTGTTATAGTGATTTTTGTCCGATACATTCAGATCAGTCAATTGAATCTGACACGAGTTATGATGAAATCATATTCCCCAGCAATCGGCTAAAAAAGCGCCACTTGCTAGTCAAACATTCAAGACAAAAGTATTTAAATAGTACTGGCAAAAAGTATTGGATGAAACTGCAAGCTATTGAAGAACATTCTTCAGAAGAAGATCATGATCCATCCAATTCAGTAACGCAGCAGAATGCACCCATAGTTGAATCTTGCTCAAGTCAGTTCAACACTCAGAACACAGTACGTGATGGCATCACGCTCTCTTTCTGATCAAAGTCAATCGCTTCATGTTATAGATTGCCCCGTTTCTAATAGTGTCATACCACTCCAATCACAAATGCAAGCTATCGAAGAACGTTCTTTAGAAGGTTCTAATCCGTCTAATTCTGTGACGCAAAAAGATGCCCCATTGTTCAATCTTGCCCACCTCGGTCCGAAAATGAGAGTACTGTGATGGCATCTCCCGATCTATCAGCTGGAAGTCAATCATTTTATGGTACAGAAAGCTCTGTTTCTGAACTTGCGATACCACGCCAATCCAATAAAACGCTCAAAATGTCGCCATAATTGGGCAGATACAAGTATGAAACGACAAAAGAACCTTGAACAGGAGTACTCTACGAAAACTGACAAAGTATTTAATGCAAAACAAATGAGTCCGCCATGTTCCTGTAAATTTAAGTGCTTTGATAGAATTAGTTACGTACAGCGGTTAGATATATTTAAAGTTTTGGGAGTTGGGAGACAGAGAAAAGCAATGGGAGTATGTATTAAAGTACACTACAAAGGCGAAAAAGAAGAGATGTTTATATCAGAATACAACCAATAAACGAACTTTTACGTATAAGTACTATCTTCCTTTATCTTTAGATAAAGTAATGGGCAAGCGTCTTCCATAAATATTTGCAAGAAAATGTTCTTAAACACTATAAGTTTAAACACTCATTTTTAGAAAAAGGACACACCCAGAATGCACACTGGACAGTGTGCACTCGGTTATAGAAATCGCCTCGGCAAATAACACCCATATACACTCCAGAAGAGTGGAGTTTACTTGTGGCGGTGGTCTAAAGTAATAATCATTTGCTATATACAACAAAAAAAACAATTACTGAAATCGTTTTCTGTATACTTTAAAAAAAAATGTACTTTCTAAATTAAAATAATAATTATAAAAAATAATAATATTACGTTTAGGTTAAATGTGATATTTTGTGTGCCAAACTTTTTAGGCTGTAAAACACCTTAAGCTAGATTTAATTGTGATTTAATATATTTTTTGCCGCACCGAGAAGCTAGTATTATATAAAACATCTTCACGAAAAACATGACATAATTTTAGGATTCCGTAAAATATTGTTTCACAAGCAGATATAACGTGATTAATTTGGTCGAATAACGATTCATGTGTTCAAGAGACACGTCTTGAACTGTTCTCGTTGGCAGTACAATGTTATGTATTCATATGCAACACACTATCTAGGCACAGGAATATTTTTAGAAATAAATAGTTATAACAATAAAGCGTATATTTATGTCTATGTGCATTGTAAAATATTAAATGGCTAAAGTCTTCCATAAAGAGTTATAAGCAAAATAATGCACGCGCAAACTTCAAATCACTCTACCGAAAAGTAGACATTTTGTAGATAAAACTTTGTTCTACTAATGGGACGATATTTATAGCAATTAACAACGGGGAAGTGTTAATTAGCATTGTCACTTTTGTCTACCTTGAGAATTGACAAAACAAAATTTGCTACATTTTTAAGGATCTGTACCTTAGGGTTCTGTTTTCATTGTACTGTAAACACTTCTGCCACCCGGCAGTATCTCATAAACCATGGTAGGTAGACAGTTAAAATTTTCAATAAAAGAAAACTAAAAGAACATCGAGCTTAAGCAATGGTTTATAAAGGCATTTGTTGCGCGACCAATTTTTGTAGCAAATTGGTTATGATTTAGCCAATTTGCACGAAACACTTAATATCACTAGACCAAGCAACGAGTCACACTTGACCGATTTTTATTCAAATACAGATCTAGAAGCATTTTCCAAAAGGCTCAGCAAGACATTATCGTAAAAAGATCACATAAAATCTTTTCATCGACATCCTGTGGATATGATTTCCGGTATCAAATCGACGATATTCGTCGCTGCAGTTCAAAGTCTGACAAATACAGAGTGATACGATATATCATATTGAGAACAACGATGGCGATCCATCAATGAACGAACAACTCTACTTTTGTTACTGATTGATTGCGTTTAGATTTTTACAGTTTTACTAGCTGTAACATAAATGAAAGATGTACTAGAATGTGCTGGATAGGACAATCATAAAACCATATTACTTTTAAAAAAGGTAGAAAGAAAATGATCCCAATAAGTTGTGAATTCGTCTTCTAACCGTAAATTTAAATAAACATATTCAGCTTAAAAAAAGAGAGTTCTAGAAAAATTCGATCCATTTTGCCCAGTTTTTTGTAAGTGCTGCATCCTGTGTTTATGTTACAAAACTTACCTGAGCTTAACGAGTTTAAATTGTGGTTAAGTTGGGGCTTACACTTTGTAATTTTTTGCCTAAAAAGCCTTCATTATAACCCGTTTTATCCCAGTTACTGAAAAACAAAACTGTAAATTACGTAATTTCACCTCACAATCCTTTCACGTTCAAAAATTCAAGTTTCATGAAAAGATTTCTCGACAGCGTCACGATTCGGTCTTATATTTTGGCAAACATCCCAATGCAACGTGCAAGACAAAATGATGCCTTAGGGTGATGCCACACAAGTATCAAGACTCCGTTGCTACACAATTATTTTACCATGGTCAATGCTACAAGCGTCCTGAGGATGTCGCCATTTCGGTCAGATGGTCTATACAGAGCTAAATCCCATAGAAACGAATCATTACCCGAAAGCAGTAAAGAGTAAATGTATGAAATATTTAATTCAGATGCAGATACATTTGAAGTTCTTTTATGGCAGTCCTTTTCCCACCACCTAAAACCCACCGATGTTCCTTTATTTTTTCCTCTGCCCGATTTTTTGGTAAATCCCGATGTTGTGGCAACCCCCTTACACTCGTATTCACGGGAATCTTAGAACAAAAGATATGTGATAACTGTCGGTTGGTACATAAAATATTATATAACTGTCACATTATGCCTGTTTACTGTGGTTTGTATGGTATCTTTATGACGTCATTACGGACGGTAGTTTCGGTACGATGGGATTTATCTGATGTGTTCACGCAAATTTGGTTTGAGTGCTTTTCTGAATGGTTTGAAGTAGCTAAAGAGGTAAAAATGCTTGAGGTTTTATTTGAATTGTATTATTGTTTGGAACACAGACAATGTTGTTAATTTAATCTATCGGATAATATTTAAAAACTAAAACGTGAATAAAAAGTAAAAAGTATTTTTGAGTCTTACTCGCCATACTGAGGGTTAAGTACCAATAGGCTAAAGATCAAAATAATTCAAACGGATCGAAGAGTTGCATCCGAAACTGATGGTACAATTAGGCTAAATAAAAACAAATCAACAAAAATTTAGTTTGATTTTCTAAAATAAAGGAACAAAAATAAATTTATGAATGAGGAATTTATTTGCCACCAAAAAAATCACAACTGAAATGTTTTCTCTTAAAAAGTAACTTTCTAGCAACACATTCACATATTCACAAAGATAATTTTAAACTTACTGTTTTAAAGTTCTAGGAAAAGCAAGACAACTCTTTCACAAGTATAGCCTAACTTGTATTCATCCGTCAGACTCGTTTGAATTCAACCTAGATTTGAATCCCTCCCTCAATGTTTAATGCCTCTTAAGTCAGGGCTCACGATTGACCTAAATATTTCCTATCAACGGACTTACCCTCATGTGAAGATTCGCGCTTTTAGAAATGATGTAGGTTAATATCTAGGGAACGAAAAAATAATCTAAGAGCCTAGACGCTATTGTACCCTAACACTGTATGTATTAAGAATCACTGCTGTAATTCAATGGTGTACAATAAAGAATATTCTAATCTAATCTAGACACTTTTGTAAATCTTGTGTTGAAGATTGGAAGGAGTTGGTCGTAAGGTTGTATTTCATAAAACGTCCTTAAAATAATTTCCTGCTTCATCAAAAATTGTGGCACGTAGCTATTCGAAGTCGCCATCAACTGTCTCTCAAGCATGAGAGTCACAATGGAGATTGAAATCATCTGGCCACCAAGAAATGTGTAAGCATCTTAAGTTTTACAAATCTAAACAAACAGAGTTTTACTTCTTACTAATAACCGATTATGGTTCAAACTAAAAATCCACAATCCCCACTTCCCTTGATACAAATATACACTACGCTATCCTACTGAGAACAATATGTACTACTTAGACGCCTACATTAGAATCTATACAACATATTTATTGTTTAGCAAACAACCCTGACGCTTCTCACCATTCTTGGGCACATACACAT